>NC_140594.1:425943453-427143453 GCF_964204655.1 Triturus cristatus | reverse complement strand
CTCAATTGTGTAAACATACTTTTGATTTGATCAAATTGGTCCTGGAATAATTTTTCCTTCGCAATTGTTTGATTCCTAGCAATGTTTTAGTGTAAAATGTGTAGTACATATTTTTCTTTAGCATGATGGCCGGAAGTACACATACTTTTTAAATGTCTACTATGTTGAGTGCATACACTTGTTCACATGGTAAGTGATGAACATTTAGGTGCTGCCATTCAACAAAGTAGTGAACTCTTGCACCACCAAATGGATGTAGGTACATTAATTAAGAAAAGTTTATTACAGGTGTGTTTGTTTCACCTTGATTTGTATGCACACAGATGCATTACACCTTGTAATATTATATTATGTGCAAATTTAAATTGTATACAATGCAGGACTTGTACTACACAAGGGGACATTTTGGGAGTGCAATTTCTACATGAGGTTACATTGCACTTATCACAATGTTGTTTAATGCATATGTTTTTATTGGGCCAATTTTTGTACTTTATTTACACACACCTCTAGGGTGAGTTTTTATTTTTAAATTTGATGTCCCTTTTTGTGCTAGTGTCCTTTTTTAGGTCGAGCATTCGAGACCTCTTGTATATATTTTAGTATATACTTACATGTGTATGTACTTTGTGGGCTCTCGAGATCAGCTCTAGGACTTATCTGCTTCCGCCTAGGGACCTTTTCTTCTGTTCAACTGCTTCTATTTAACTGTCTTGATAGAAAAAGACCAGTAGAGGTCAGCAAAAAAACAGATTGCTTTCGCCTTGTTCAACTGCCTCTATTTAACTGTCTTGATAGAAAACGACTAGTAGAGGTCAGTAAAATACCAGAATTGCTTTCTGTTGATGGACTTTCTTTTTTACATTTTTCTGGCAACTGCCTCTATTTAACTTTCTTGATAGAAAACAACCAGAAGAGGTCAGTAAAATACCAGAATCACCTTAGCATTCTCTAGATTCCAGCTCATAGAAATTGTCTTCCATGAGCACCCATAGACAATATTATTTTTTTTCAAACTTGTATTTTCAGTGATATTACCACCAAAGGCCCTGATTTTATTTATGAACACAACTTGTTTATAGAGGTGTGTTACTTTAAATGTCTTAAACGTCAACATTAGAGACATATGCATTACACATTAGTATGCTATTGCTTGTGTGAGTAATTCAATAATGCATGAGTCCTGAGAATATGTGAATAACTTAGTGAAAAAGTTACCAGGTGATGGGGAGATTACCTTCGGTTCCGGCAACAACAGTGTTTTTGTTTTGCATCAGGATCAGCCAGCAGAGGCAGGGTGTGTAGGATAGATTTCATGGAGGTAGAGGATGTGGGAAGGTGGGTAAAGGTGAGTTTCTGCCTTATATGAGTTACATTCTACCAACTCAGGTGTGAAGGTTTCCCTACCCCAGTTGCATTGGCGGGAAGTACATCGTGATTGGCCCGGCGGACAAACTGGCGATCCTCTGTCCGATAGCAGCTTTTGCCTATCTCGCCGTCAATGCGGTCAAGATTTCCTGGCAGTGACAGTGGGACCACGGCAAGGTTTCGTCTATGCAGTAGCCAACATCAAAAAGGGAAGGAGTGGGCCTTCAAGTCAGTGGATTGGAAGCCCACCAAAAAGCGACGGCTGCACTTGATCCGCCAAGATCTAAATCAGGCCCTAAGTGTGATGCATAAGTATTTTTGGCAATGTAATGTGTTTTGCGGGTGCTTTTTTCTTATATACCTTACAGGTTTTTGCCTACGAACAAGTCCTATAAGCGCTAGGAGTTTCCTTTTTTTAAAGGACATCAATTTTAATGTATAATAAACCAATACTCATAACTTTGATTTCCTTTTTTGGGGGGTTTCCTGGAGGTTTTTTTTCCTAAACACTTTTTTGTGCTTTTCAATAGTTCCTAGATACTTTGGATTGCCTCGAGGGATCTCTATTAGGTTCATTTGATTTTTGTACTTTTTGGGGGGCTTTTTGAACATTATATCCTGTTTTGGCCGATTACTGTTTTTGACTATGTGGATACAGAGGAAGATATACACAGCACTAAGTTGTATTTATATCATTTCTTTTGGGTAGGAAATGTTATATGCTATTGTGTGTATGAATATTATGTGATCGCTATTTGGAATTGTGTGATTTATTTGTGCTGTAATTCTTTTATATGATGGATTGTGTATATTTGTTAGTTTTATAGGTGGTGGCAGTTACATTATTTGTTTGTGAAATTTGTATATCATTTTATCATCTCAAACTGATGTAAGAAAATATTCCATTTATTTTTATTTAAAAAAATATTTGTCATGTTGGTTTAGACTTTGTGATTTATTTTATAATAATCTTTTGGCTATCATTCTCTAAGTAATCTACTCCTTTGGTATTTATGAAGAGTTTGACTTTAAATTATAGCATGTCATACATTCTTTTGGTTTGTTTGCTACCTTTAGGGGCAATTTGGTAAACCGATTGTTTCCTTTGTAGTTTTTGGTAACTTTGCTCTTTTTGTAATGCTTCTATAAATTTAGAGAGTGTGGGGTTCTGCGTAGTGTAGATTGGAAGACATTGTGCCATCCTTACATTGCATTGTTTGTTTTGGCTTCTTGTGCCCAGGTGGTGTCAAAGACATTCCACCTTGGTATTTGGAGTTTGGATTGGCATCTGTACCCGGAGCGATGCAGTCTGCCAACCCAAGTGTCTTCAAAATAATCCATTAGGGATTTAGTTTTTCTTCATTTGTTTTGTTGGTAAAAAAGGGCTTTCCATCAGTAAATGTAGTGGTTAGCTACTACCTGTGTGACAGGAACGTAGGATTGTGCCATCATTTTTTTTAATTTCCATTCAAAGTGGCTGTTTGTAGAATCTTCCACACTTAGTACAGATTGTTGGAGGCTTCTCCATATGCTTTGATTGAAATGATAGTACCAGACTTGTGTCATGGCTGGCTCATAATCCATGATTCTTTTTTTGGGAGTATTAGTTTTTTTATTTTATGTTAATGTGATTTGCTGCGATTTTATGTTTAATGTGGTTTTTGTGGTGCTTCTTTGCCTATTTGGTAGTAGGGCATATATAAAAGGGATATTTGTGTTTTGATATTCATCATGCATGGTGTATTGTTTGGGACACATTTTGAAGATTCCATCCTTCATCCAGGTTTAACAATGGTTTGGTTTTAGTAAGTTATTAGCTGTCAAGAATATTGAAATATATTTCTCATTGTTTAGGTTATATATAAAAGGAAAGGTTCCTCATTATGTGTCATTGTTAAATGCTCAGGTATTTCTATGTCATGGTAATTTCTAGGGGCAGTAGGAGAATCGCTGTTGGCTTTTCTAGTTCGTGCAATTAAACATTTTTATAGGGAGTATAGGTGGCAGTTGGTCTGTGATGTAGTCAGGGACTTTAGGCAGTATACCTTTAAGGATTTTAGTTGTGGGTTCCTGGGAGCAGGCACTTGCCTCTCTAATATCATGCAATACCTCCCTTACTGCTATTTCTATCACATTTGGGGAGTGGTTGGGCTCTCTTACATGGATTACAACATCATCTTTTGTAGTGGCCCTCCCACAGCATGCATTAGAATAATATTTGGTACATTTATAATTATGTGCTCTGTTGATGCACTTTCTTGGCTATAGGAATAGCCCATCTGATTTAGTATTTACTTTCCTTTGTGCAATGTTATGTCTTTTGCTATCTTTGTCATTGTATCTGAAAGTAGTATGAACGTTTGCTATTTACATGTCAATTTATGCAACTATTTCTATTTTATACACTTACATCTATGTTCTGTTTAGATGTCTCTCACTTTTCCATTGGAGTATTCTAATGTGGAGCAGGTGCTTTCTTTTCTGTTGGATAAAAACAAAACATCAGTTTCATTTTAAATGTCAATTTGTTGGTAGTTTGTAGAGTTTGAGGTTGTTAGGTTTATTTGTATTCACTATTTGGGTGAGTTCATATTTTTTATTATTTTTGTGTATACTTACTTTGTTATATCTTTTGCGAGATTGTGATAGTTGTTGTTTCTGGCAGTTTGTCACTTTTCCAAGTTGTAGTTTTTTTCTTTTAGGAAGTCTGTGGAAAGAGATAGATTATTTGCTATTCTACAGTTTTAAGTTTATTAACAAATTCTTTTAGTTTAAATATAAGTTTTACTTACTTTGTTATGTAGTTTTTAAGATGTATAGCAGAAAAAGCTGCAGAATTTCCTCATCTTGAAGCATTTGTTGTTTATGAAATATTTAGTTGTTTACATTAGTGTGCCTTTTGCATAATTGATTTAATTGCTCGTCTAATTGTATGCTTCAAAGTAAGTTATACTTTGATTTATTTGTTGGTTTAGTTTGATTTTTTTTATCAGTTATGTCCTTTTATGTGAAATGCTTCTATAAGTTTTATTTATAATATACAGTTTGATAGTTTTTAATATATATTTATGTATATATAAATATTTATTCATATTCAAGTTGTCTAAATCTTTGTAGTTAATGCAAATATTTTAGGGGGTTGTATTGTTATGATTTTAGTGATATACTTTATTGGGGTGAATGGTAAATATTTTGGTGATGTAGTATGTTGATATTTAATTTAAACATGTATATAAAATATTTTAGGTTTATTTCAAATAATTGTTTTACGTAAAAAGTGGTTTAAAAATATTTATTCATAATAATTTATTTATTTTGGTGATATTCTTGTAGTCAATATTTTGTGATTTTTTTTTTTTTTAAAAAGTGTTGTCTAAGTATCTCTGGTTTCACTAGTTAAGAATAGGATGTTGACATTTTTGTTAGCAATATTTATTTTCCAATATTTTTTATATTGTGTGCATCAATATTATATCAGCGTTGCTTCATGTGTTTGCAACATGGCTAGACAAACCACATTGTTTCAATCATATTAAGACATGTGTGGGGCTTCCATAGCCTGATACATCATAGAAGCACCAATATTTTGGAGAAGATACAGTGTTGTTTCTGGGCCTTGTTTAAGAACGGACTGTGTCAGTCTGTCTATTTGATTTATGGTTACACTGTGTTTGCCTTTCTTATAGAACAGACTCACTGCCAGTCTGTTTACTGACTTGTATTTAGTCTTTTCTTCAGAAGCAGACCATATGTTAGTCCTCTTGCAAAATTGTACTTTGATTATTTCGGTTATACTGATTTGAAAAATGACTGACTAACCACTTTTTTCTTTTGATAATGATGATATTTTTATATAAATTCAAGTGGTTTTAACGTGGGATCTCTTTTCACACAGGTTTATTAATTAGCCTTAGGCTAAGGGCCTTAGTTAAATGTCAAGCAGACTTGTTTCTACCAGACACCATTGTGTATACTGGTCTGACCGACCCCCAGTCGGCGGTTCCGACCGCTGAATTTTCGATGTGACCTTGATGCACAAGTTGCAGTCCCAAGCTCCCATACAAAAAGGAAGTTCCTGTTCATACCTTTTATGTCCAGCTGATTTCTAAACCGACAACCTCCATTGTAATCAGGTTGCCGGTTTTGCAACCGCAATAAGACTTGGAAAACCTCCAAACTGTAGTTGAAGGCTTTCAGAGCCTCATCATAATGAGGCCCTAACTGTTAAGAAAACTCAGTCAGTCCCGATGTTGCACTTCAAACCTCTTAATTAGTTCATTAGAGCACTGACTCAAGTCTTCCACACATTGTACGTTTGCCAGCGTTTGTGATTGCTAAAATACGTGTGTTACACAGGGAGCAGGATAAAGAGCTGACAACAGGTTTGATCAATGCCTCTGTTTTGGAACATTACAAGGGTACTTTTTACACCATTATTGCATCAGAGGATTGAGTAATATAATGCATGTATTTGCCATCAGGAAGTTCTTAATGCCTACTCCTGCTCACCAAATTAATGGCTCAACAATGCATTACACATCAGGCACCTGGTTATCATGTGCAAATGTGTGTTGTAGGTATATATGCCCATCAAGAGACATTGTATGCACTACTTTGAATATGTTGATTGGTTGCATCATGTTAGAAAAGGTAAGAGTTAAGTTGACTCCCTTTAAGCGTTTGCAGCATTTGTGGAGGAGTAGCCCACATCCCATATAGTATTCCATTCACACAGTATGTGTTCATGATTAATGTGTATGTGAGAGAGAAGAGATGCACAATCTATAGCACCAATAGCATGAGGAAGTCTGTTTACAGTTTAGTCTTTATTACTTGCATAGTGGGCTTTGGTTTGGGTACCTTCAGTTGCTGTGTTGTGATAGTAATGATTGGGTCCGAAATATGTAGAAGAAATACAGGCATATGTGGTTTAGCAGGAGCTAGAGGACAGCAGATGCAGTGTGATCGTTGTTTAACAAGTAGTGAGAATATAATCATGTTTATATTTCCAGATGCTGTGTGTAAGAATAGAGTGTAAACAAAACATTTAGGAAATTGGTTACAAACATGGACCTAAATATTTACTTAAACAATTTATACCCACCCATGTTTTAGGTATCAAAAAGATATTTCATTTATATAGACAATTTTATCTTATTATGAATAAAAAAGAGAGAACAAAGGAGACTTTTCCCCTTGAGTACAGTTTCACAATGTGCACAATGATGATGGATTTAATACATTCGGCTACATTGAATATCCATGTTTCCTAGAGTAAATATTCAGACATGCTGATACATTCACACAGTGACCATTTAGTACACAGTATTGTATGTGAAAATATCATACAAAAATTTATATATTTTTTGAAAATAGGAACATGGATTATATAAAACAAATCACTTAATTTCATTGGAGGACAATCATATTTGGAATGGCTCTTGAATATCTATGCCCTATGCGCGTTTCGGCGATGCGCCTTCATCAGGAAGCCATGTACTTGTTAATAATGAAACCTAAACATGGTGCATATAGAAAAACCATATCAGTAATATCAATAGGTCCTACTAAAAAATCTGCCCTAAAAAAGAGTCAGAAATGATGTTTAAAATCATTGTTAAGAGAACTTGTCACAGGACAGAAAAGATACACTGAAAGGAAGTAAATTCAAGCATTCTGAGTGTGACAAACAAAACAGTGTCACGGAAGTCCCCTTCACCAAATATCATTCTGTGATTAGAAAAATAGCAAGTGAAAAGATAAGAAGTGTAGCCAGGATAGACGCTCAAGTGCAACATTCAGGTTGTTAGTACAGTGAACTGCATACTACTAGGAGCATGTATGAATAAGGAATAAACAGAGGTTTTGCCAGTCCAATTAACATGGATACGCTAAAAGGCTCTGGTAAGGAGTTTACCTTAATAGAATCGGGGGGCATCTGACCAATCGCAGTAAATGGTAGAAAAATATGATGATTGTGGATGTTTAAAGAACCTATTTACAAGAAAATGAAATCAAAAGGATATTTAAACGGCTATGAATGGTTAGCCTATTTCTCTTTAAAAAGAGAGAATAATATGAGGTAATCTCATGTGCAAATTAGGCCAGGTGACCTGAATAATAAAGGGCTTACCTTTAGTGATGGTAGCCGATAGCACACATCAGATCAGGAGGCCCTTAAGTCAAATGCTATGTTGGAATATCCAGTAGATGGCTATAACCAAAATTATGAATGAGCTAAGGTAAAGATGCATGCCCACACTATTGGAAGGATAAAAAGAAGGACAGTCTAATAAATATGGTATTCTGACCAAGGCGATGCCAATAGTAAGCAGCATTTGCCTTTTGACACTTCTGACCCATGCATTTACGAAATCACGAATGAGCTAGGGTAAAGATGCGTGCCCTCACTATTGAAAAAATAAATCAAAAAAACAATCTAATCAATGTGGTGTTCTGACCTGGACGATGCCAATAGTAAGTGGCCAGGTCAACAGCAACCGATTGCTAAGAAGCTTGGAGTGGGGACTACTAATGTGCTTTTTTAATTACATAAGACATGCGAAGATGGATCCTTAGCTGCACTTGAAACTGTGCGCTAAAGAGGAAGTAGCCACCCCTCATTAAGAAACAGAAAGGATACCGATATTCCACACTGGAGGGGATTAACATATGAAAGCGAGTTTTAAATGAAAAATCGGGGTCATTGAGAGACTCCTAATGAATAGGTCGGGTGGTGGTTTCACGAAATGCACAATTTAAAAAATATTGCTGCTGACAATTTATCTAGAGTGAACACTGCACGTGGTTTAGGTTTTGAGTGGGGACTACTAATATGATATTCTAATTGCATAGGACAAGCGAGGATGAATGCTTACCTGCACTTTAAATCTTTACGGTGAAAAGGAAGTTGCCGTCCCTCATTAAGGCATAGAGAGGAAACCGATATCCTACACTGGAAGGGATAAACACAGGAAAGAGGGGTATTAAACGGTAGTCGGGGTCCATAAGAGACTCCTAGAGAATAGGCCGGGTAGTAGTTTCATGAAATACGTGATTTGGAAAATGTTATTACGGCCAATATATCTAGAGTGAACATTACACATGGTTTGGCATAAAAAAGTATTCCTCATTTAGGCCAGTAGAACTTGGGTTAAAAAAGATTCTAGAGGTTCTAACTGAAAATGAGAGCTGTGTTGATATAACCGGAGCTCAGCACGGACTTATTCTTCATAAAGGAATGGATCCCGACCTACGGGTCAGATTTTGTATTCATAATAAGATAAAATTGTCTATATAAATAAAACATATTTTTGTCACCTAAAACATGGGTGCTTATAAATTGTTTATGTAAATATTTAGGTCCACGTTTGTAACCAATTTCCTAAATGTTTTGTTTACACTCAATATTTATACCCTGATTTAGGAAATTTTGTCAGGCGTACCCATATTCATACACACAATTTCTCCACAGCCTGTCTGTGAGGGGTTATTCTTTTTCCATTTTCATTATATTTTTGTACTTGATCACAGGCTCATGGGATTCTTTTAAAATATATTTTTCTTCATCTTTTCTGTTCTTTCCCATACTTCACTGTGTTTACTTAGTCTGCCCTCTGGTAAACTTAGGCACCTGCTTTTCTACAGGACACTAGATATAAGCAACAACTTGCATGACCCTAATAGTTTCTGTAGTAGCTACAGCTTATTCTAGATTCAGGTGTTTACTCTCTATTTGATTATGAATAAATTACAAACTTTTGGTTTCTCCGACGAGGATTTTGCATCCTTAGTAGGAGAATCAACTTCAGGAAGTACTTCCACCGCTTCGAACGTACTGAGTAATGAAGATATACATAAATTAACATCCCTGAAGAGAAAAGTAAAACAAATAGAACTGCATGGTTATTTCATGCTCGAATACCTTAAAGCGGGTGTGATCCCGCAGGGACTTCAAGTGAGAAGTATACCGGGGCTATTTGTACAGATCCGCAGATTTTTAGAACGTTGGTCCCTTATAGCAAACGTGTTCCCGACACCTAATGATTCTAATTGTGGAAACAACAAAATAGCTAGTTTCGACCCTTTTACAGGAAATTCTAGAAGTAAAAGCCAAAATCAAAAATAGCCAGGCTCTGGAAGAAGCACAGAAAAAGTTGGAAGAGGTGGAAAAAGATATGAGCTCCTATAATGACTATTTGCTAAAGAGAAAAACTGAGAAACCTAAGAAAGACATAAGATTTGCAAGTCAGGAGAAAGTTTATCGCTACCTAGCCGAGAACTTTTACCAACAAGAACCAAGAGGTGAGGAACAATATCAGCTTAAGCATAAAAGGCCCTCCAGAAAAATAACAACCTTTACGGACACCTCTGACTCAGAGGGAGAAGGCTATAACCAATTTCAAGATCAAGGCCTAGGTAGGAACATATCTGGAAGCTCTAGAGGAGATCGCCATCCATTTTTAGCCAGGCGAGGGAACCAACGAACCAGATGGCGGTCCAGATATCAGCCCAGGTTCAGAGGCATTTACCAGCAACCGCAGAACCAGCAATACCCTCAACCTCAGAAATATCAGCAAGGACAGAATCCATATCAAAATCAGGACCAATACCTAGTAACGAGACATGGTCAATATTGGCGCGATTGATGGAAATTCCTATTTTCAATCTTAGTAGCCAGACCATAAACAACTTGATAGAATCCCTTTTAACTAGGGGTCTCTCCTTTGTCCCCCATAGCAAAGCCAACAAGTTTGCAATTTTTCAAGATTTGATGATCTTCTTTAGAAAAATTAGACTTCAACGTTTTTTCGAAGGTCATGAAGATCAGGTGCAAGTTGAGGACAATAGGTCAGGCCTAAAGCCTGTATCAACATTTCTTCCAACTCTGGACCAAGTAGGGCCGGAGATAGCTTTCTTCAAACATGTAGTTTTTATCAAATTGACAGCAGTCACAAAATATATTCCTGCACCCAAATTTGACATATCACGGGAAGAACACACATCACTTAAATCGCTCACCCAGAATAAAAAGCTAACAATTAAATGCTGTGATAAAGGGGGCGGAATAGCCTTACTAGATAGTGACCAATAAGTCCTCAAGATAGAGGACATGCTAAATAACAAACTACAGTACACATCCATACAAAGAGACTCTACCAAAAGAGTCCAAAAACTAGTGCTTTAGATAACCACACAAGCACTGGGACAAAACCTCATATGCAAAAAAGAGTGGGAATATCTTAACATCGATAAACCAAGAATGGCGGCCATCTACGGAGTCCCCAAAATTCATAAACACAGTACAGACTCTCCATACAGACCCATAGTTACCACCATTGGGTCTGTTACTGAGCCCCTATTGAAGTACGTGGATACTATATTAAGACCCTATGTCACCAAAATTCCATCATATGTTCGAGATACTCGAGACATAATAAATAAAGTAGAACATCTACATGTTAATGCCTTGACACATACCATGGTAACAATGGACATAGAAGCTCTTTATAGTAATATCCCACAGACAGGAGCCATCGAAGCGGTTACTTGGTTTATGGACACATTTGAGATTGATTGTCCACGGGGGTTCGTCATTGAATGCTTAAAAGTGGTCCTTACAGAAAACACCTTTGAATTTAATGGGTCCCTTTACCAACAAATCAAGGGAGTAAGTATGGGGGCATCTTGTGCCCCTACTGTGGCCAATATTTATATGGCCCTGTTAGAAAAACGCTATATTGACAACGAGATTGCCCCCTTCAGTGAATCAGTAAGTAACTGGTCCAGATATATACAGGATGTCTTTTTTATCTGGACAGCTACTCCTGAAGACATCCCTGAATTTGTATCCTGGCTTAACCTGTGTGATACTAACATCTTCTTTACTTCCAATTCTAGTAATGACAAGGTGGAGTTCTTAGATTTTGTAATCCAGAATGAAGTGGATGTATACACCAAACCCACTGCCCGCAACACTTTGTTGCACTTTGACAGCTACCACCCTCAGGTGCAAAAAAACAGTATTCCTTTTGGACAGTTCCTACGTTTACATAGGAACTGTACTAATGTAAAAGATTTTGACACCCGAGCAATTGAAATGAAGGCTTAATTTGTAGGCCGGGGATATCCTAGACGATTAGTACATGACTCATACAAACGAGTACGATACTATGATAGGCAACATCTATTGGCGCAAGAAACCCAGAAATCAAATTCTAGACTGGTATTCGTAACACGTCATTCTACTATGAATGAGACAATTTGCCCTATTATCAACTCTAATTGGCATATTTTAAACGCTACCAGAGAAAGAGGAACCTGTATACCCAAACCTCTTTTTGCGTACAGAAAAAAAAAAATCTTAAAGATCTCATTGTGAGATCTCGAATGCCAATCAAACCTAAAGATACCACTCAAACATCGGTTCTAGGTAATGCATTCCCCACAGGAAACTTCAAATGTATGTCTTGTGTTGCGTGCCAGTTTGCCATCGAAACCAGCACCTTCACTTTCAATGATGTTAACTTGCAATTAAACACTAACTAACTGTAAAACCTCTAATATCATTTATCTCCTTCATTGTCCTTGTAATAAGGGATATGCAGGAGAAACTGCACGATGTATGACAACTCGACTAACGGAACACGGTCAGCCATTCGTACTCATAAGACTCAAGCACCATTGGTCAAACACTATATGGAAGCACAGCATACCACCAAAGACATACGATGGCTCATCTTGCCGAAAATACGAATTAATTCAGGGAGTACCAATATATGCAAATGCAAAGAGGTATATTGGATTTTTTCTCTGGATACTTACAAAAATGGGATGAAAAATGAAATCCCATGAGACCAAGTGATCAGATATAACAACACTTAATACTGTCCCATTCACATTTTTACATTGGTTTATGTGAACTGATGAGGGCATAAGTTAAGATGGTTTAACCATTGGCAGCCATCGGCTTAACTTATTTTTGTTACTTTTTGCCTTTTTTGAAATTTCGATACTGCATTAAAATCACATACATTAATGTGATTTCTTTACTCTGCAAAAGATTATGGGTTATTCAAACCAAATTATGCGCTACAAATATTTGCATACTTGCTTTCCAAGTGTTCTTTAAAATACCAGCCTTGTATTTTTTATTTACTATTAAAGCGTATTTATTTAACGCTATAAGATGGCCGCCATATTCATCTACTCAGCCCTTTACCATGGCTTAAAGATTGCTGACACACCCATTTGATTCTCTGTAGACATCCGGACTAACCCGCCCTGCAGGCTTTCATCTTGGCACGGTTTTGTTCACCGACAGGTATTTAACTACTTGCGGCCCGCCTGTCCTCGGCAGACTTCACCTGCACACTCCACAATGTGGACGAGGTGCAGTGCAGACCGTTGGGCTCTATCTTTATCCTCAATCTGACCCGTAGGTCGGGATCCATTCCTTTATGAAGAACAAGTCCGTGCTGAGCTCCGGTTATATCAACACAGCTCTCATTTTCAGTAAGAACCTCTAGAATCTTTTTTAAACCAAGTTCTACCAGCCTAAATGAAGAATACTTTTTTATGCCAAACCATGTGTAATGTTCACTCTAGATACATTGGCCGTAATAACATTTTCCAAATTACGTATTTCGTGAAACTACTACCCGGCCTATTTTCTAGGAGTCTCTTATGGACCCCAACTACTGTTTAATTCCCCTCTTTCCTGTTTTAATCCCTTCCAGTGTAGGATATCAGTATCCTCTCTATGCCTTAATGAGGGACGGCAACTTCCTTTTCACCGTAAAGATTAGTAGTCTCCACTCAAAAGCTAAACCACGTGCAGTGTCCACTCTAGATAAATTGTCTGCAGCAATATTTTTTAAATTGTGCATTTCGTGAAACCACCACCCGACCTATTCATTAGGAGTCTCAATGACTCCGATTTTTCATTTAAAACTCACTTTCATATGTTTATCCTCTCCAGTGTGGAATATCGGCATCCTTTCTGTTTCTTAATGAGGGGTGGTTACTTCCTCTTTAGCGCACAGTTTCAAGCGCAGTTAAAGATCTATCTTTGCATATCTTATGTAATTAGAAGACCACATTAGTAGTCCCCACTCCAAGCTCCTTAGCAATCGGTTGCTCTCGACCTGGCCGCTTACTATTGGCATCGTCCGGGTCCTTTTGATTTATTTTTTCAATAGTGAGGGCACGCATCTTTACCCTTGCTCATTCGTGATTTCGTAAATGCATCAGTCAGAAGTGTCAAAAGGCAAATGCTGCTTACTCTTGGCATCGCCTTGGTCAGTATACCATATTGATTAGACTGTCCTTGTTTTTATCCTTTCAATAGTGTGGGTACGCATCTTTACCTTTGATCATTCGTAATTTCGGTTACGGCAATCTGCTGAATATTCCAACATAGCATTTGACTTAAGGGCCTTCTGATCTGATGTGTGCTTTCGGCTACCATCACTAAAGGTAAGCCCTTTATTATTCAGGTCACCTGGCCTAATTTGCACACAAGATTACATCATATTATTCTCTCTTTTTAAAAAGAAATAGGCTAACCATTCATAGTCGTCTAAATATCCTTTTGATTTCATTTTTTCTTGTAAATAGGTCTTTTAAACATCCACAATAATCATATTTTTCTACCATTCACTGCAATTAATCGGATGCCCCCCGCTTCTATTAAGGTAAACTCCTTACCTGAGCCTTTTAGCGTATCCATGTTAAATGCACTGGCAAAACGTCTGTTCATTCCTTATTCATGCATGCACCAGGTAGTCTGCAGTTCACTGTACTAGCAACCTGAATGTTGCACTTGAGCTTCTATCCTGGCTACACTTCTTATCTTTTCACTTGCTATTTTTCTAATCACAGAATGATATTTGGTGAAGGGAACTTCTGTGACACTGGTTTGTTTGTCACACTCAGAATGCTTGAATTTACTCCCTGTACAGTGTGTCTTTTCTGTCCTGTGACAAGTTCTCTTAACAATGATTTTAAACATCATTTCTGACTCTTTTTTAGGGCAGAATTTTTAGTAGGACCAATTTATGTTACTGAAATGGCTTTTCTATATGCACCATGTGTAGGTTTCATAATTAACAAGTACATGGCTTCCTGATGAAGGCGCATCGCCGAAACGCGCGGAGGGCACAGATATTCAAGAGCCATGCCAAATATGATTGTCCTCCAATGAAATGAAGTGATTTGTTTTGTATAATCCATGTTCCTTTTTTCAAAAAATATATACATTTTTGTATGATATTTTCACATACAATACTGTGCACTAATGGGCACTGTGTGAATGTATCAGCATGTCTGAATATTTACTCTAGGAAACATGGATATTCAATGTAGCCGAATGTATTAAATACATCATCATTGTGCACATCGTGAAATTGTACGCAAGGGAAAAACGTCTCCTTTGTTCTCTCTTTTTTATTCATAATAATATAAAATTGTCGATATAAATAAAATATATTTTTGATTCTTAAAACATGGGTGGTTATAAATTGTTTATGTAAATATTTAGGTCCACATTTATATTTCCAGATGCACAATCACTATACAATTTACTAAAATTATATACTAACAAATTGAATATTTTGATCCAAACCATATCCACCTCCCTGTCCTCACTATCCTCAATTTCTCCAACCCTACTACCTCAACACAATATCCTCCCTATTTTAAGTGCACAACCAAGTGTCTCTTCTATTTATAAACTTCTTATTAAGCTTTCAGATCAGAGGAATAAGACAAACATTGAATTACAATAGGAACAAGATTTTCACACCTCTTGGCCCACTTCGTAATGGGATGAACTGTGGTTAAAACTCATGCATACTTTTCCCTTTTATCTCTTCTTCTAGAAAGAGAACAAATGTGGTCCCCAATAACAATTTTCTTGGATAGTTCTGCTCAAAGTTTTACTTACCACCATCCACTGTTGGAAGAAGTCCTCAAATCACCATGATTTCTTGTTGTTCTTCTTCTCCTTCACCATATATTAGTTTTATATTTGTCAAATTATTGATATTTTTTATTGTATTTGTGTTCTCCTCCCCTTTTGTTGTTATGCTCATATTACTGACTCATGAACCCTCCCCCTTTTTGACCCATTTTTTCTCCTTAGATTTGTTGTATCCTCTTTTATATATGCAACTGTAAGGATGTGGCATGACCACTCACCTGAAATCTCAAGATGGCTCCAGGAACGATGAACAGTGTATGCTCCCAATACCTCTTGGAGCACCTCTCAGTGCTGTGATAAAACACAATCCACTGGCAGGGCTTCCCAAAGGGAAGGGGAAGTGGATGAAAAATAAGAGAAGAGAAAAACACTGCTTCTTCACTCAATCTGGTCTAGCCAGGCACCACGTCTTAGGTCGCTGAGAAATCTACAGCATTTATTGTGCGATGTTCTGGCAAAGAAACAATGGGGATGAGTACTGATGCACTCAAACACATGCAAAAAAGACATAGCACATAGAATATATAAAGATAAATAAAACGTTATCACCTATTGCAGGGATAGCTCAAATTATACTGGTACATTGGTGAAACATAATGCTTGTTTTCTGTTTCCGCTGTCTAATGTTCAGGAACAATACAGTTTTGAAGAGAAACGTAAATTAAGGCTCCCCAAAATATAAAGAACCTCAAAAGACTATGGCACCATTTATCCGTGCACTCAGAAAACAAGAGACAATAATATCAAAAATACTTTGTATCAGAATTGCCAACATCCTAGTACCATCATACAATATATAAATACTAAAGAGTTTAGTTTAATATGTCAATAGTAAAAGTTCAATAAAATATCCACGCTTCTTAGTTTTCAGTTCTTGAAAGTCTTGTGAGGGAAGAGTTAAATAAACTAAGGAAACATTTCAACATGTCACTAATAAAAGGTCCATGAAATATCCAAGCTTCTTAGTTTCCAGTTCTTGAAAGTCTTGTGAGCAAAGAGTTAAATAAACTAAGGAAATAGTCTCCTTAAGCACTGTGCCTCTCTTTTTAAATGTCACAGATTATTAGTTAAATCCAAGCTCATAAGGAAACTTCAAGTGTGAGTTCAAAAGGTCAAAGAAATGAAAACAGGAAGAAATGCAGGGCACTGAGCTTGTGGGGCTCTGCAGCTGAGCCGTCCCTTGATGCCACTCTGCAGCTGAAGAGAGGAATCTCCTTGCTGGCCGATGACAGCTGGTGGAACAGGAACCTCTTGGAAAGCTGAAAGAAAGCAAAGCACTGGCATGTGCAAGGCTTGTCTATTTATCAGCAAAGGGACAGGTGTTTGAAAACAGGAGGCAAACCCTGCCCCTTTACATGCTGGAACATGAGGCATGCCACAGGGAAAGAGCAATGTTGAAAACAACAAGCAATGCTACCTACAATAATCAAGCATTGCTAAAAACCAATTACCTTTAGGCTGCGCATAAACACTACTCGAATGAAGAAGCAGCAGTTATGGGGCGGGGAAATACACATGCACAGTCAAGGAGCCTAACGGGTGGGCAAAAATAAAGCATGGTAAATTCTGGGACTGGCGTACTTCCCTGACAGCAACAACTATGATTTTATTGACCTTCATTGCACAACTAGTTATCTATTGTTATTAATAGCATGTTTTACATTGAACTGATTGTATATGTTGTGTTGCATCAATAAAGTTTTTCTTTTCAAACTAAAAAACCCCAGAATATAATCATATGGTCCTGCTGCTTTAAACGGTAATTTTCCCCTGCACCTGTATATCACAACGTGCACTGACATATTTTATAATCAAAAGTGAATGTCATTTTTCATAATAAACTGATGCAGCCTTTTTCCTCAATATGCTTGCAAAGTTTCTTAATTCTATTAGGCCTAGAAGCCATTTTGTTTGAGGTAGTATATGTGCACATTTGCTGCATCTTGTAGGAAAGCGTAGCCTTGCTTGCAATGTTGGCAACCAGAAGCATGATTTTAGGAGCATAGTGAAGTCAGCAGTGAGTGTGTATATTTATATGTTGATTTCAGAGACATCTTGCATTTTCCCAGTGACAAATTCCTACCACCTGCTCATTCGATAGGTTTTGCTGAAGAAAGAAATTTCTGTTATGTTTATACTCCATAAATTTGCATTGAGGTAAAACGTGTATAAAAACTGTCCAAAATTGCTTTATTTTAGCATTAATTGTTCCAAATTACCTTTTTATGTGAGAGCTCTGGGTGGTTGAATTGACAATTGTCTCCTGATTATTTCCTGTGCTGCTTGCCGACATGCTGTGCTTTATTTTACCAAAATGCTAGCATTGCATGTAACCTGCTTATTGTTAGCTTAAGGAGATGATGCAGTTTTTTTCATAGGAGGTCTACTATGATTGTACTTTTTAAACTTTTTAATTATGCATCCTGCTGTCCTCTTTTCATGGAAACAAATTAAACCTCACCATAACAGATTCAAAGGATAGGCGTCCTGAGACTCCCACGCAGTCTCATAGACAATCTGTACCAAAGTCTACTTTTATAGATCTTTATTGAAAATGCATTACAACTAGCTGAGTGCACTGACGGTTCAAATCTCTGAGAACACACAGGCCCACCTCGTGCGGTCCATGCTGCTGCTGGAGCTGCAGCTCTGTACCCAGGTCTCTGAGTCCGAGGAGATGCAGAGAAGCTTGTTGGTTCCCAAAAGTTGGGCGAGGCCTTGAACAGGGAAAAAGAGAGTTAGCTTCCCTCACCGCTGTGGGAGCATGGCAGCTTCAGGAAAGAGGCAATTTGGAAAGAGAAGGGAGACTGGCCCCCAAAACTAGCTAAACAGAAGCACCAACCCTGAGATGGGGGAAAGGGGAATATTACCCCTGCTCTATGAAGGGGCGGAGCCTCCATCCCCAGAACCAATCTTTTTCCAAAATCTAGAACCAAGCCTCCATAAATGGACCATCAACCAATTGGACAAGAGAGGTCATTTTACTAGAATGGTGACCCCATTGTGTTCCTATATGAAGCCGCCAATGCAGACAGGCAGACGAACAGGCAGACAGGGTGGCACTTTCCCCTCACTGCTGCTTTCTCCATTTTTATTGTTCTTCACAGGCAAGTGCTGTAAAAGATTCTAAGGGAAGGGAAGTTGGTGACTTTCTCCAGACTGTTGTCTTCTTTTTTTATGTTATATTGTGTTTATATAGCGCACGGCTACTCAGAAAGAGTGTCCCGGCGCTTTCCACATGCAGCTCAGTGTAAAATAACACAACAGACCAATAACAGACCACTAGGCACAAAAAAAGAAGAAAAGAAAACCTAAAGGTTAAAAAGCCAAGTCTTCAGGCTCTTCCTAAACTGAAGCAAATTAGAAGTGCTGCGTAAAACCAGCGGAAGCGAATTCCAAAGCTGAGGGGCCTTGAGGCTAAAAGAGCGCCCCCCAGTGCGGGCCTTCCTCACACGCGGAACCACGGCCATGAAAAGAGATTCTGACCGCAGTGAACGGGCTGGACGGTAAAAAGACAGCCTCCGTTGCAAATACCTAGCGCCAGAGCCAAAAAGTGCTTTATGCATCAGCGTCAAGGATTTAAACATAATCCGCTTCCGGATGGGCAACCAGTGAAGCGTCTGCAGCAGCCCAGATACTCGTGCTCGCCTGTGAAGGCCAAAAATGGCACGAGCGGCAGAGTTCTGCGCCACCTGCAGGCGCTGGACCAAATAATCCGGGAGGCCAAGGAAGAGGGCGTTCGCGTAATCCAGCCTGGATCCAATAAGAGCTTGCACAGTGATCCGCCTGTGCTCCACAGAGAGCAATGGAATAAACTTGCGGAGCATCTTCAAAATGCCAAAGCAGGTGCCAGCCAGACCAAGAACATGCGCTCTCAACATAAGCTTATTGTCCAGCTTGACTCCCAGGTTTTTGCCAACCAGCGATGACTGTGCAGGAGGACACATATCCAACGGCCACCATTCCTGCCACTCCGGGTCAGTAGCACAGCCGAAGAATAAAACCTCCGACTTGCTGGAATTGGCCTTCAGGCTATTCCGCTGGAACCAGTCGAAGACCATTCCCAAGCACCCCCGAATACTCTCTCCATCAAATGCCTGATCTTTTCCGCAGGTGAAGAGGAGTTGCGTGTCATCTGCGTATGACACGATCTGGGCCCCATAAGCCTCCACCAAGGGCGCCAGAGGGGACATGAAGATGTTAAACAACGTCGGGCTCAACACAGAACCCTGTGGAACTCCGACTCCCAATGGCGGCATCTCAGCGGAGCTCTGGGAAACCCAGATCGTCTGGCGGCGGCCCTCAAGAAAAGATGTAAACCATTTGAGCACCGTCCCCCTAAGGCCGATGTCATGGAGCCTGGCAAGGAGCGCCACATGGGGGACGGTGTCAAAGGCCGCCGACAGATCTAACATGACAAGCATGGCCTTGCCTCCAACATCCAAAGTCTCGCGAATGACCTCCGAGACCTCCAGCAGAGCCGTTTCCGTACTTAAATTAGGACGGAATCCGGATTGGGATGGATGAAGTAGATTGTTTGTTTCTAAGAAACCAGACAAGATGCCATGCACATGTTTCTCTGTGATCTTCGCCAAAACCGGAAGAAGAGAAATTGGCCTGTAGTTGGCCAGGACCTCGGCATCCAAACCGGGCTTTTTCAGGAGGGGGATCACCATCGCCCTTTTCCAGGTGCGTGGGACACTCCCCTCCCTCAAGGAGGCATTGAGAAGGGGGTTGACCAGTGGGTTCACCATCGCCGCCATCCTGGCCAAAAATTTGGCAGGGCAGGGGTCTAGCGGCGAGCCTGATTTAAGGCTGGCCAGCAGCAACAGGGACGTATCGCTAGAAACAGATGGAAAGTCCGACAGCACAGCAACAGGCGTGGACGATGGAACGCGTCCCGCCCCGGAGCCGCAACACCCCTCCTCCGACCTCTCCAAGAAGGAGGCCTGAATCGCCTTGATCTTATCTGTAAAGAAGCTGGCAAGATCACACGCCCACGAGTCAGGTGAAACTGGAAGGGGCAAGTTGGAGCTGGGGGTCGTGAACTCCTTCACCACAGTGAAGATCTCTTTACAGGAGTTCACCGACGCCTCGATCCTCCTAGCAAGATATTACTTCTTTGCACACAGGATGTCCCGGTGATAAGCCTTCACAGCCGACCTATAGGCGAGTTTGGCCTTCCCGTCATACTGAAGGCGCCAGGCCCGCTCAGCAACCTTACATTGGCTGCGAGCCACGCGCAGCGCCTCCGTAAACCACGGCGCAGATCGCCGTATTGCCGTGGACCGGGGGGCCGCCCTTGGGGCAAGATCATTCAACCTTTCAGTCAGCCACAGCTGCAGAGCCTCAGTGTCCCGTTCCAAATCGCCCGAGAAGGGGCATGGATGATCCACAAGCGCCTGCTCCAGCATATCGGGCGTCACTCTATGCAACGCTCTCACAGCTGGTCTGGGCAGTATGGGGGCGCTGCTGTTCGTTCGCCCGTTCTCCAACACGGAGAACCTAATCAGCCTGTGATCCATCCAGAGCACGGGTAGGGTTTCAATATCAACAATCGGGACCGACGAAAACACTTGGTCCAGGGTATGCCCTTTCTCATGTGTAGGACCCATCACAAAAGGTACAAGGCCCAGCGGCGATGTAATATCCAGCAATTTAGTTGAGTCCGAATCGTTCGCCACGTCCAGATGGAAATTGAAGTCGCCCGCCACCACACAATGCTGTGTGGACAGCACCAGTTCGGAAATGGCCATCTGCAGGTCATCCAAAAAGGAACCCACAGGGCCAGGCGGCCTGTATACCAGCAGCCCCTTCAGAGCCTGGCACGGGGACAGTCTGAGCGTAAAGGCAAGGGACTCGGAACCCCCGATGGAATTCAGGGGGAGAACTGAGCAGGACACGCTCTTCTTCACCACCAAAGCAACCCCGCCACCCCTTCCCTTCGCTCTGTCCTGCCGGAAGATATTATACGCCAGAGGAATGGCTGAGAAAATGTCCGGATTGGACGCCTCGCCCAACCAGGTTTCAGTCAGTAGAAGACATAATGGATTTTCCCTGACAAGGAGATCATAAATGTACAGGGCATGGCTACCTCTTGACCTCGTATTGAGCAGCAGACACAGATGTTTAACACGAGCCACTGCTGGTCGGTGGACGGTGACAGGAGTCCACACAGGCGACCAGCCACAGCCCTGGCAACGCCGTTTACCCTTGACACGGCCCGGTAAAACAGAGTGACAAGAACAAGAAACAGTCTGCAGGGCGCGCAGCGTCGCTGAGGTGTAACAGATCATCCTCGTCCGAAGCTTACCGGGCCGCAGTCCACCGCCGCCCCGGCACCTCCGGGACGCTGACGGGCGCAGACGGGCAGGACTCCGGCACGACTCAGGCTAAACGAAGGCGTCCACTTGCGCGTCCCGCTGCGCGGGAACAAGCGACTTTAAATAGGCGCTCCAATAAGCCCTTAGCGCGCGAGTCCGCTCCAAGATGGCGGCCGCCGCCGGATCAAGTGCCCCAATCCAAAATGGCGCCCACCAAAGTTCGCCCCCGGGACCCGGACCCACCAAAGTGGTGGTGTTTCTGGCAAAAATGCCTTCTTTTAATTGCAGTGAGGGAAATAGGAGCGCGAGCTGCAAGCGAGAACTTAAAAACAGGGGTAAGTTCAACACAATCTCAAACACAAATACAAAACAAGGAAATGCTAAAAAACACAGCGCTAATGCAAGCGCAAGCGCAGCAGTGTGGTAGCCAGTAGAGACAGCCGCCGCACAGAGGACCGCCTTAAATAGGCGCTCCAATAAGCCCTTAGCGTGCGAGTCCGCTCCAAGATGGCGGCCGCCGCCGGATCAAGTGCCCCAATCCAAAATGGCGCCCACCAAAGTTCGCCCCCGGGACCCGGACCCACCAAAGTGGTGGTGCTTCTGGCAAAAATGCCTTCTTTTAAATGCAGTGAGGGAAATAGGAGCGCGAGCTGCAAGCGAGAACTTAAAAACAGGGGTAAGTTCAACACAATCTCAAACACAAATACAAAACAAGGAAATGCTAAAAAACACAGCGCTAATGCAAGCGCAAGCGCAGCAGTGTGGTAGCCAGTCTTCTGCACTTGCTTTCAAAGGAGGAGCACTTACAAAACACTGAATGAAATTCCAGATGGGTGTCTTAAGGAGGAAAGACATTTGGGAGGGAAGTACCCTGTTCTTGGGAGTATACATGGGACTAAAAGATAGGAAGGAATGCCCTCCAAGAGTGTGAGTGCATTAATCCAAAGTGAAGACTAACAAGTGTAGTTGTATAGGAACATAGTCTGGTTAATTTGTCGCACTCTTTATATTTTATCTCCGTGCAATATTCTCCAAGTTTCATTTCCTATCAACTGAGTTTCCCTGTTGCCATGTCTATTGCCTATCGATGTGATCTGTTAGGGAAAAGAGTGAATTGTTAGTGATAGTAAATAGACTTTATCCGACATCACATAGTGAATCAAAAAAGCGATCATAATAAAATACAATACAGTAAAATAGGTAAAAATAGATTAAAAACTGGATAATAAAAATACAGACACAATTTAAGATGAGGCAACAGTAATCTGCTCACCCAGTAGTGTCTTCCTTCGGGAAATAACAGCCCATTAAAAATCGTGCTAAAACCATACATATGTACAAGTTTGGAAGTAGTTGTAGATATAAAAAAACCGGTGTACATTGCTTAAAATTTAGAAAGTTCACTAATGGCCTGATAGAAGAGTTTCTCAAATCAGCACAAAATTTGCAAAAAACAATATATGCTGTTTGGATATGTTATCACAGGGACAATCCATTAACTCACGTGACCAATTATTAATATTAGGAAAGCTCATCAAGCGGTGAAAAATGACAAGCGTGTCAGAATAAATCTATGCTAGGCATTGAGTACATTAACTAGGTAAGGTTGCACAGAAAAAGTGGTCAAAATTGTTTGATTTTGGGAAACAGTAGGTTTAACCAATTCAACGGACAACCTCAGTTCCTCAAGCAAAGTTAGACATTGCAGCTGTAACGAGATATTACTCAGAATTACTGGATTGTCATAATATTCAGAGTGGCCAATGTCAGACATGAATTGCTTGATGAACTTCAGCCAAGACATTTATAGAGCATGCCCCGATCCACAACAATCCTTTGCGATGGCTTGATTAAGTTCTGTGAAGTCTGATGACCAAATTTTATGCCAATGAAAAATGGGCTGAATCTTTATGAGGTTTGTTAAATATGATGCACTCAACTCAAAATGGCATACAAAATTGGAACAGCTTTTAGGAAGCACAAAAACTCATTTTCTGACAGCTGTAAAGACCCAACATTTACATATCCCCACAACTCAGAACCATACATCGCAATGGATCGACGTTTGGAATTGTAGATAGTCAACATTTCTGTTGGGTGTTTGATACCTGGGGGCAGATTTACAAGCCCATGCGCCTCTTTTACGCTGCCGTTGTGTCACTTTTGTGAAGCAGCGGCGGCGCAAAGCCAGCGCCATGGTGCGGGGTACTTACAACGTGACGCATCTGGGAGATGCGTCAAGTTGTGAAGCCCTGCGCCACATGTAGGCGTTCCAGCGCAGGGGGGGCGTTCCAGCGCAGGAGCGCCTCCTAAAAGTGGCTGAGTGAAATCTACAAGATTTCACTCAGCCACTTTTAAGGCCATGCTGCGTCAAAACCCTGCGCCTGCTTGAAGCAGACGTAAGGATTGACGCAGCATTTTAAAGATAGGGCACCCCCGAGCCTTGCTGGAGCTGCGTCGCGCTTGCGGCGCAACTCCAGCAATGCGCCACCTTTACGGCAGCAGATGCGTCACGCATCTGTCCATTTTTGCCCCATGGTGCGCCGCATTGTAAATGCGGCACATCCATGGTGGCGGAGCCGTGACTCACAATGACTGGATCATCCCTGCTGATATGCAGGGATGGGGCAGTTATTGTAAATCTGCCCCCTAGTTTCTAGAAAAGTTGAGCTGGGCCACAATGGATTTAACGAGTTGGAGTCTTCTAGAATTTACAGCACTTCTCGAATTCCCCTCGCAGTCAAATTGGATCCCTAGATATGAAAAAGAGGTTGTTTGCAGCAAGATGGAGTTCTCGAGTTGAATGTTAGGACATTTTGGTGTTCTTTTGCGTGCTTTCATAACAAAGGTTTTGCTAATATTGATTTGTAACTCCAGATTCTGCATATAGTGTACAAATTCATTGAGAAGACGCTGTAGGGCCAGCGGGGTTGAGCCATAAGCATGCGCCATCTGCATAAAGCAGAACCGGTATGGGTCGATGCCAAACTTGTGGCAGATCAGTGCATTTATTGACAAGGGTGCTACCCAGGCTATTAAATACAGATTAAACAAAAAAAGTAACAAGTATTCACCCTTGTCAAACCCCTTTTTGAATGCTGAATGTATGAGTGCATTCACTTTTCAGAGCATAGCAGACCCATGCAGTGCTAGTTGAATATGGATATCTGAGAATGTTGACTATAGTGATATTTACTCCAATTGTGAGCATGACAGACCAGAGTTTATCATGGACTAAGCAGTCGAAAGCAGAAGTTAGATCAACAAATACCATACATAACTTACAGCGTTTGATGTGTATGTAGTTGCCTATCAGCAAGTTCAGGTTGATAGCCTACTCCATAGTGCCAAAACCCGGTCAGAATCCGTATTGTAGATCGGAAATAATGGTATTACAGTCAGCCTACTCCTGTAGTCTACATTAAAGCATGCAACCAACCACTTTTACTAGGGAATTCAACAAGGAGGTGGGTCTGTAATGGGCAGGGCAATTCCGTTCACCATTCTTAAATATTGGCATAATATGGGACTCAGACCAGGAATTAAGAAATCCAACACTCTGACAGGATCTAAGGAAGAGAGTCAGAAGGGGGCCCCAGAAATCAATATTAGCCCTAAACGTTTTAGGGCGATCCCAATGGATCGTTCATTGGGATGCCATCTGGGCCCAGCGCTTTTCCTCCTTTGCTCAGATTTAGAGCAGATATGACCTCTTCCAGGGTGAAATTGAGGTCAATATGGTTGTGGGAGAGTGTGGACATTGGGGAGTCAACAACAGGCACTAATGGAGGGCAGTTACTACCACACTCAGTTGTATTGGCATATAATTTAGAATAATGAGCAAGCCAGTCTTCTTCGGTAACTGCTATCTCAATTCTGAGTTTATTGTCATCACTTAAAAAAGGAGAATTTATAACAAGCCTAAATGCTGTGTTGTCATTAATAAGACAAGCCTTCTGATGAGAGGTTCACCCTACTTTGATGTCCTTGGTGATTAGATTGAATGCATCTATAACAGTAGTAGCCACTGCCGACTCATCTAGACAAATGTCGAAGGCCCTTCTCTAGTTTTGGATTAGTTGTCCTAAGAATTTACTGGGATCAACCATAGACCAGTGGAGTGTGTAACCATTTAAACAAGAGCTCTCAACTGATGAGGTGTGGTGACAGACCCCTTGATTTTTAACAAGAATTGTGGCTAGCTCTAAGTGATCGCTCATTGCAAACTCATGTAGAGTAAATGTATTAACCAAGGCAGAGTAGCGGTTAGGGAACAGCACGTAGTCAATAACGCTATTTCCCACACTTCCATTGAATGAACAAGTTACATCAACTGGGCTGTGTCCAAATTCAATGCTAAAACCTAGGTCCTATTTAAAAAGTAACTTGTTGAGTTTCTCTCCACATTCTGTGTGTAAAAAGTGGGTAACATCATCATGGGGGTGAACATGCCACAAATTTTATTGGCTGGCAGCTGGCATAGTTGAATGTTAAAATCTCCCCCCCCCCCCATAATAGATTTTTTTTATTATATCCTTAGTGATTCCAGATCAGAATCCAGTTGACAAAAAAACAGTTAGTATTTCTTGGTAACGGGCATTATTATAAAAATGTACTAATACCAACAAAATTAACACAGAGTTTTATGGAGACAATTTGGTAAAATGGATTTGTAGACTTAACAGCTATCTTAAAGGAGACTAGCTTATTGGAAACATGAGTACAAAGGCCACCTTTATGCCTACCGCATCTCGAAGGAGTGGCTGGGGAATGGAATGTTTTAAAGCCATTGAGATTAATTGGATCCACAGCCCATGTTTCTTGGAGGAAGATAGTCTGAAAACCTGACGTAAAGCCTAATCATTCTGACAGATTGTGCTTACTGCGAAGCCCAGATACATTCCAACATAGAACAGTGATTGCACGTGCTCTTGGGGTTGTGGGGACAAAACTTTCCTCACCAATCAGAGAAGCCTGCTTATCACTTATTTGAGCGTTTGATGGCTCTCGTTGGGCTAGTAACATGGGTGGGAGTTTTGAAGGGGGTTACAAGATGGTATTCTCCATTCTGGGTAGCTACCCTCGGCCGGCCCACACCAGTAAGGGAGGAGAGACAGTCGAACCTGTTAGAAATCGAGATGGGGTACGTAGCAGGGCAAACATAATCCAGATTAGGTATTGGTGGTTGGAGTAATAGTTGTGTCAGCGAGTAGAATTGCATGAAGGGTTGACGGGGAGATTGGTAGAAAAACCCAGAGAGTAGGACAGTGATATGGTGTGGGTTCAGGAACGCTGTGCTTCCTCTACCTAATATAGTTTTAACCAATTTGGGAGTTTTGAAAGAAAGCACCACACAATCTCCATGGAGGAGTTTGTGACCTCTGCCAACCCATTTAACCCATCTAATGTCAGCAAAGAGGGCTCCCCCTAACCCCATTCTTGTGTTTAGCCAGTTGAGAGATTTATTTCTCAAGGAGTCCCATGATTCTTGAGTAGGAGGAGAGAGAACTGGCACGTTAGCCAGAATGACCACTTAAGGGGTCGCGCCTGAAGGAAGGTCTAATCAATCAGATTTAGACAAAAAGTGACTTGGCGAGATTCCACTAGAGCAATGAATGATAAGGAGAGCGGATGAAGCCCTCAATATGGAGGACCTTCTTACTTTTAAGACAGGTTCTTGTTGAGTCTGGGATGTTTGGTTTGATAGAGTACGATTAGGTGGATTAATACTCCCTGGGGCAGTAGGCTGTGGTGGAGGGCTAACAAGATGCCTAGGATTCAAACCAGTATTATTAGGGTGATTGTTAGACCTGGCACTATTGGTGTGGGTCTTCCCTGTATTTTTGCCTTTGCCTCCTGTGTTATTGATATGTGTTGGACTCCGTTTTGCTGGTCTAGATGCTTTGGGCACTTTGCCACTGCTGTTCAGTGCCAAAGTGCAAGTGCTCCCTTTGTAAATTGTTGTTATGGATTTGTGTTTCCATGATTAGCATATTTGATTTACTAGGCAGATCCTAGTACAGTGTATGGTGTGTGCCCAGGTCCTGTAAATCAAATGCTGCTAGCGGGTTGCAGCCCTGATTGTGCCACCCACAGAAGCAGCCTGTAAAATGTGACTCTGGCCTGCCATTGCAGAGCATGTGTGCAGTGTTGTACATGCCATATCGGCTTGGCAAGTGCTCCCAAATGTCAGGCCCTAACCTTCCCTTTTTCTTAAATATCAGTCATCCCTAAAGTAGGCCCATGGTACCCCTGTGGGCAGGGTGCAGTGTAAGTGAAAGGTAGGACATGCCCTGGTGCGTGTGTCATATCCTGATAGTGAATTTCTGCCAATTTCGTTTTTCACTATTGCAAGGCTACCTATTCTAGTAGGACAGAATGGGGAGTTTGTTTATAACATCTTATAAACTTAACTACCCCTGGGAACAAGGTAGGAAAATACATTTTAGTATACCTGAACTCAAAATGTTAAAATGGATTTTAGTGAGGGTCTTTTTTACATTCTGTGTTTAAAAATACCACTTTTAGAAAGTAGGTGCTTTCGTGTTTATCCATCCAGTATGCCTCTGCTAGGTTTGTGTATTGCATGTCTGGCTTTTGAATGAAAGGGTCTGGCAGAGCAGTAGCTCCAGATAGCCTGATGAGTCAGGGCTGGGCTGAATAGACCTGGGCTGCATTTAGAGGAGGGAGTGGAGATTTCCTTTCACCTTTCAATCATCCACAATGCTGTCTCCACCTCTTGCCAGGAAGCTGCACCAGTGAGGACAAGGCTGGTTTAGGTTGGGTATAGGCACTCTTTGCCTTCTGAGAACAAAGGATTTTTGTGTATAAAAAGAGGGTCCCAGACCCCAGACTTTTAGATCACTTCTGGGTAACAAGAGGAACCTTTTCCAAGGAGAAGAGGCTGAGGAGGAATACTGCTCCTGTGCTGTTTGCTGTCTGGGGTTGGACTGCAGTGGCTACTTGCTGCCAAGTTACGGAGAAAAGGACTTTGCTGGTTGCTTTGTCACCTTCTTGAGGAAAAGATCTCCAAGGGCTTGCAATTGAGCTTGCCTCCTGTTCTGAAGTCTCAGGGACACAAAGACATCATTTCTTCTGTCTTTCTGCATCTGGAACTGCTGTTTTAGCTGCCGCAGAAGTAAATTGCAACACCGACACCATAACTTGCACCGAAGCCATGAGCACCGCTTGTGAAGAGCACGGCGAACGCTCCGATTTGCACCATCAGCCCAACGTCTGCTGACGCTGTGCCGCATCATCTCAGAGTCATCACTGAGGCCGATGCATGCACCGGGGCCGAGAACACTGTTCATAACGTCCACGATGCACCGTCCCGACTCGCACCGCAGCCTTGACTTCCCCGACGCTGGTGCTTCATCAACGCAGAGCCGATACTTGACATGGGTGACTCCCAAATCCATGGACACTACACCGTCGTAAGGAAAAAACGCCTCGCCACCACCATGACGTCACCTCCCAGACACAGTAAATAACCGACGTCTCACCTCCCCTGCATCGCAGAAAGGAACCGAGGCTTCACCTCCTCTGAGGTCGCAAGGAACTGACACCACCCCGTGCCAACGAAGCATCACCTCCCTGACCCTGTGCACTGTCTTAGCTTTCATCGTTTCCAAGGTATTGTTCTTTGTGGGTCTGCTTGACTCCGCACCCAATGCCACGTACCTCGCGGTCAGCGCCGTACTTTGGGATTTTTATCTGTCACAGCGTCGTAATTACTCCAGGTGGAGTTATTTGTTGCTGCAAACTTTAATTGAGTGAATTACCTATTTTTGAGGATATCTTGATAACTGTATTGTGGATTTTTGTTGTTTGGTCCTGTTTTGGTTTAGATAAATATTACTTCTTTTTCTAAACTGGTGTGGTGTCCATTTGTAGTGTTTTCGCTGTATTACTGTATGTGTTCACAAATGCTTCACACACTGCCTCTGAGATAAGCCTGTCTGCTTGTGCCAAGCTACCAAGGGGGTGAGCAGGGGTTATTATAGAAGTGTATCCCCCTTATCCTGACTAGAAGCAAGGGTCCCTATTTCGACAAAGGTGCAAACCATGAATGAATGTGTCCTCATGTAACGCAACTGGTGCTATGTAAAGTGCTCTGATACCTGATTCGGGTCAAATTTGCGCTATATAAAACTCTATAAATAAATAAATAAGTAAACCATTGCCAACTAGAGACCCCCATATCTAACATTGGTGGTCAGCGGTGAGGATTTGTACTTGCATTTGTATCTTACATACAGTGATTGGCGTACACTACTGGTATTGTGCAGACCATTACGCAATCACATACATTTGGTGGGATTTTCTTTCTTTGGGACTATTTTTTTTCTTGCAACTGAAAACTGCCAATGTTCATGTCAAAACCAGCATATCTTGCATCTGTTGATATTGAATTTTAAGAGGAGAGGGTTGATACCGACACTTAAAGCTGTCTGCAAAAAGTTCAAAATCTCTGTAAGACGCCTCGCCAGAAAGAAGGAACACCAAAAGGCGCTGAGGGCCTGGTTGGAGTCAAATAATGCCAGTGGCCATACTGAGGAGCCTATGGTGGAGGGAAAGGATTTGGAGGAGCAGCAGAATGGGCTATTGAGTCTGCCTGAGGGGAGGGTACCTTCCCGGGGGGCCATCAGTGTCTCTTCAAAGGGGCTGTCTCCAGCAGAAGAGCTGGAGGACAGGGAGAAAAACAGGATGCATGAGTTGGAGCTCATGAAGCTCAGGCTGGGAAAGGAGGATAAGGAGTTGGCATTTCAGAGGGAGAAATTAGCCCAGGAAGAGAAATCAATGCTCTTAGAGGATTGAGGGAGGTGGATCTTAAGGCAAAGATTTCGAAATCCCCATGGTCGCAGCGCACCATCAGTGCCTGGAGAAGGGAAGGTGTACATTCCCAAGGAAGTTTTTAAGGATTTCACAAAGCATGAGGACATTGGTCAGTGGTTCAAGGCCTATGAGGTAGAGATGAGGTCTCACAGAGTCCCTGAGAGAGATTGGGGTTGTGGGCCGCTTTCTTAATGAAGGAAATGAGACATTGCTAGCTTTGCCCACTGAGGATGAGATGTCCAATGCCTCAATGAAGGAAGCCTTGATAGTCAGGTATGGGTTGACCCCAGAGCTGTATAGGCAGAAATTTAGAAACTGCAAGAATTTGAGTCAAGTTCTTGGGTGGAGCATGTGTCCTACTTTTGCAGAACATTGGATGGTTGGGTGAAGGGTAGCAAGATGAATGATTTGCAGGGGCTCTATGATTTGGTTGCATGGGAGCACTTGTCTAATAATTGTTTTTCAGAGCTATGCCAGCACTTGAATGACAGCAAGCTGACTGACCCCAGGAAGCCTCCTGTGGAGGCAGACCACTGGGTCAGTACCAGGGTCCAAAAAGGTCATGTGGGAGACTTCTCCAAAGGTGGGCAGGGTCCCCAGCAGAGTGGGGGGGACAAGGGTAAACAGAAGGAGAGCCAAAAAGGGCCCCAAAGTAATCCCCAGGGGAACCATGGTAAGGGTTCCCAGCCTCCCTCTGAAAAGAAGCCCTAGATTCCGACAGGTAAGCCTGTTCATAGGCGTTCCAAGGCATGTTTTGGTTGTGGTCAGTTGGGCCACTTCCAAGTGATTCCTAGGTGTCCTAAGAAGGTAACCACCTCACCCACTAATGCACAGCCCCAGGAAATGGCTAGTGTAGCCTCAGGGGAGGAGTTGGGTGCCAAAGAGGGGTGAGGTGCCGCAGAAATGTCCCTGGTCTCTTTAGGAGACAGTGAGATGGTCCCAAGAGCTCATCTGCCCAATAACATTAAAAGGTACAGACAGTGGGTGACCATCAATGGCCATAGTGTGGATGCACTGAGAGACACCAAAGCCAGTGTGACAGCTGTCAGTTGTTGGCTAGTGTCTAAAGAATAGGTGGTCCCCTATGCATTCTACCCAGTAGTTGCCGCTGACAATTCAGAGTGCCTCTGCAAAGTGGCACAGGTTCCCTTTGAGTGGGGGGGTCTCAGGTACCTTTAAAGTAGCTGTGAGGCCAGCCATGCGTGTTGACTGTCTGCTAGGTAATGATTTGGAGAGCTCCTCATGGGAGAAGGTGAAGCAGAGGTCTCATTTAGAGATGTTGGGTCTGCCTGAGTGGGGGTATGTGACCACTCTGTCAATGGCAGCCGGTAAGGGCAGTCAAGAGGACCTGGAGCCTGAAAGAGTGGCCCAGGTGCCTGCCAGAAAGAGAATAGGCATGGGGCAGGAAACTAGCCCCTGAAGTTCCCACGGTCGAGGAGGAGGCAAACCTTGAGGGGGATGCCCTGGAGCCTACAGGGTAACAAGTGGCTGAACTGGGGGACCTGCCTGAGCTGACTCATTGGCAGCAGGAAGGAGGCTCCTCCAGGGAGAAATTCTGCCAGGAGCAGCAGAAATGGCCTTCTCTTGTTGGTTTGCGGCAACAGGCTTCAAACCAGGCAGCAGGTGATCAGGCTGGATCACATTGGATTTACTGGGAGAATGGATTCTTTTATTGCGAGCCTGAAGTTGCTGAGCCTGGGTCAGCCCACGTGCTGGTGGTATCCCAGTGCTTCAGAGCCTTCCTACTGGGTCTGGCTCATGATGTGCCCTGGCAGGACATTTATGGGAAGACAAGACCTTTGAAAGGCATGTCACTCACTTTTACTGGCCCCAAATTCATAAGAGTTCTGATACTCATTGTAGGTCTTGCCAGTCAAGTGGTAAGAGTCAGAGCAAGTGTAAGGCTCCTCTCCAACCCCTTTCAGAGGGTGGGTATTGACATTGTGGGGCCTCTGGATCCCAAGATAGCCATGAGCAACAGGTTTATCCTGGTTTTGGTGGACCATGCCTCCCGGTACCCGGAAGCCATCCCTCTCTGGACTGTGACGGCCCTGTGGTGGGTCCTGCATTGATGGGGATTTTTTCCCATGCGGGATTCCACAGAGAGGTGGTGTCCGACTGTGTTACTAACTTCATATCTAAGTATATGAAGTCCCTGTGGCAAGTTCACCACTCCTTACCACCCCAAGGTAATGGGCTTGAGAGATTCAACCGGACCCTGAGGGGCATGATTGTGGGTCTTGGGGAACCCATGAAGCATAAGTGGGATGCCCTCTTACCATGCCTTTTGTTTGCTTACAGAAGAACCGCAGAAATCCTTAGGTTTCAGTCCCTTTGAGCTGCTGTATGGGCATACTGTAAGAGGACCTCTAAGTCTGGTGAAAGAAGGCTGGGAAGAAGGCTGGGAAAAAACTCCCAGTAAACCTCCTCAGGATGTATATAGCTACATACTGGCCTTCAGAAACCAGACTAATCGCTTCAGACAACTCGCTCAGTCTGACCTGGAGGCCAGCCAGGAGGAGATGAAATGTTGGTATGATCAGAATGCTACTCTGATCGAGTTTCATCCTGGACAGAAAGTGTGGATCATGGCCCCAGTGGAACCTTGTGCGCTCCAGGATAAGTGGACTGGACCATTTCAGGGGGTGGCGCACAAGAATAATGTCACTTACTTGGTAGACTTGCAGCCTCCAAGGAACCCGTTGCGGGTCCTGCATGTGAACCACCTTAAGCCCCACGTGGAGAGGTCTGACGTGGGCATGCTCCTAGCATCAGATGCTGGAATAGAAGAGGAGACTGAGCTTCTTCCTGACCTCCTGTTTATGAAGGAACACGATGGTTCAGTGGACAGTGAAGCACTCTACCCCGCCCTGACTCCTGAACAGCAGAGTGACGGCTGCCAACTCATAGGACAGTTTGCTGCTCTGTTCTCTCTGACCCTTTGTGTCACTCAGTAGTGTGTCCATGATGTTGACACTGGGGACAGTCCTCCTGTGAAGCATAACATTTACAGAGTGACTGATAGGGTCAAGGCTTGCATCAAGGAGGAGGTCTCCAAGATGTCAGCGCTAGGGGTGATTGAGCCATCAAACAGCCCTTGGGCTATACCAGTGGTCTTGGTCCCAAAGGCTGCCGCACACCACGCCAGAACTCCGGTTCTGTGTGGACTACTGAGAGCTCAATTCAATCACCAGGACGGATGCGCACCCCATCCCCAGAGCTGATGAACTCAAAGATCGGTTTGGAGCTGCCAGGTACATTTGACTTAACGTCTGGGTACTGACAGTTTGCATTAACTGATGGGGCAAAAGAGAGGTCAGCATTTTCAACACCAGAGGGGCACTACCAATTCCGGGTGATGTACTTTGGGTTGAAGAATGCCCCTGCCACCTTTTCAGAGATTGGTCAAACAGGTGCTGGCTGGACTGGAAGATTTCAGTGCTGCCAACCAGGATGACATCGCAGTGTTCAGTGCCACTTGGGAGGAACATCTGTACCACCTCTGGGAAGTGTTGAAGGCTCTGCAGAGGGCAGGCCTCACGATCAAGGTGAGTAAGTGCCAGATCGTGCAGGGATCTGTGGTGTACTTGGGACACCAGGTACGGAGCTGCCATGTTGCACTCCTACAGCCCAATATTGATACCATTCTGGCTCGGGAACCCCCAAAGACCCAGACAGAAGTGAGAGCCTTCTAAGGACTCACCGGTATTACAGGAGACTCGTCAAGGGTTATTGATCCATTGTTGCCCCCTTGACAGAGCTACCTTCCAGGAAGCAGCCCAGGAAAGTGAACCGGACTGACGTCTGCCAGAAGGCTTTTGATACCCTGAAATCTGCCATGTGCATGGCGCCCGTGCTTCAGGTGCCCAACTTCTCAAGGGAATTCATTGTGCAGACGGATGCATGGTGTGGGAGCGGTGCTCTCACAGCTAAATGAGGAGTGCCTAGACCAACCTGTAGCCTTCATTAGTAGGAGGTTACTTCCATGGGGACAAAGGTGGAGTGCAATTGAGCGTGAGGCATTTGTTGTGGTCTGGGCACTGAAGAAGCTGAGGCCCTACTTGTTTGGGACTCACTTCTGGGTTCAGACAGACCACAGGCCCCTCAGATGGTTGATGAAGATGAGGGGTGAGAACCCAAAGTTGTTGAGGTGATCCATTTCCCTACAGGGGTGGACTTCACTGTGAAATACTGCCCTAGTACAAAACATGCCAGTGCTGATGGTATGTCCAGATTGTTCTGCCTTAGTGAAGAGAACTACCAAGAAGTTGGGTAGTTCTCCCCACATTTCTGCTGGAGGGGTCACGTGTTAGACCTGGCATCATTGGCATGGGTCTTCCCTGTATTTTTGCCTTTGCCTCCCGTGTTTTTGCTGTTTGTTGGACTCAGTTTTGCTGGTCTAGATGTTTTGGGCACTTTGCCACTGCTGTTCAGTGCCAAAGTGCGAGTGCCCCCTTTGTAAATTGTTGTTATGGATTTGTGTTTCCATGATTGGCAAATTTGATTTACTAGTCAGACCCTAGTACAGTGCACAGTGTGTGCCCAGGTCCTGTAAATCAAATGCTGCTAGTGGGCTGCAGCCCTGATTGTGCCACCCACAGAAGCAGCCTGTAAAATGTGACTCTGGCCTGCCATTGCAGAGCCTGTGTGCAGTCTGGTACTGCCATGTTGACCTGGCAAATGCTCCCACTTGCCAGGCCCTAGACTTCCCTTTTTCTTTCATATCAGTCACCCCTAAGGTAGGCTCAAGGTACCCCAGTGGGCAGGGTGCAGTGTATATGATTTTTTAAAATATCTTTATTCAGACCATTTTTTAACAGCAAGCTGTTTTTTTTTAATACCCTGCCCCCCTCCCCCCTCCCACCCGGACAGACATGTTTATACATACGGTTATGTAACAAAAATCAACATAATCTGAACAAGAAGAAAGGCAAATCTGGTTATACTTTAAACTTAAAACTCATTCCATCTAGCCTACAGTTTGGCGCCATTCTATTAATGGGGACCATATTTTTAAACCTCTTTTCCATCGCCTTCTGCCCTTGCGTTTATAGATGGCAATTTCGATGTTAGCTATAGCAAGAAATCTGGACAACCATTGTTGGAAAGTAGGGGCAGTAATATCCCTCCATGCAGAGGCAATGCATAACCAAAAGATAGCCATTGCAATAAAGATAAGTTCATGTCCTACTCTAGAATTTCCGGGGTCTACAGCCCCTAGTAGGATAACCCCACTGGGTAACACTGATGTGTTATGCAAAATTATAGATAAAAAATTTCTGATCTCTAATTTAGCCTTCACAGGTAGAGAAAATATGTACGCAATCAGCCTTTTACAGCTTACATCTAGGACAACACGTGCACGTCCCGCTGCCCCACTTGGTTATTCTATGCGGAGTGTAATATAAAAAGAAACAGGTTTTAAAAAATTGTGCTTGAAGTTTGGTTGACATTAAAATTGTTTGCGACATACCATAAGCATAGTTAAACTCATCATTAGAGATCTCTGCTTTCTCTAGCCGTTTCTGCGAGACTTTCTCCAAATCATCGGGAAACAAAGCGTTAATATGCGAGTAAATATTCCCAATCGTGTTTTTTGTACCTGATTAATAGTATGTCTATAAGCTTAACTTTTACAATCCCCCCCTCCCACCTACCTTCCGTAACAAAAAATCTCTAACTTGAAGGTACTTAAAAAAGTCCTGCCAATCCAATCCAAAACTATTTTTAAGTTCTTCAAAGGAATGAATCCCGTTAGAAGAGAAGAGGTAGCCTATCTGGTTAATTCCTGCCTCATGCCATTTGTGAATGTAGTTATCGTTAAAAATTTCAGGCAGATTTGGATTGTTCTTAATGGGGGTATAGAAAGATAATCTCCCTATCCCAAGCATTTTTCTGATGGTTTTCCAAACCTTGTTTTCACTAAATAATGTTTTAAATTGTACCTTTTTGTAATAACTATCATATAACTGTCTCCACCAAAACCCTCCACTCTCCCTACCTAAAAGTAATTGAAACGTACTTGGCGTATAGGCCTCCCCCTCTGCACCTTCCCTGTTATTCTGTAGAAGTTCCTTGCTATACAAAAGCACAGTTGCCCAGTAGTACGCCTGGAGGTTTGGGAGAGCTAAGCCGCCACGATCTTTCTGCAGAGCAAGGCGCTTGTAAGCTCGACGCGGTTGTGAGTAAGCCCAGATAAAGCTTGAAAACATCCGTTCCATTGACTTAAGCCATGGTACAGAGAATTCCAGGCAAATCGCTCTAAACAAATACAGGATTTTGGGAAAGAAAACCATTTTGATCGCGTAGGCTCTACCTATAATAGAGAGGTGTAAATTGTCTAGACGTTGGAGGTCTTTCTGTATTGCGGCTGTTATTGATTTTACATTCATATTTACCAAGTTTTCCAGATCGGATGTAATACAGACACCTAGGTAAATGGCTTGATCTACCACACGGACATCCCTCAGCATGCACTTCTTGTTAAGAACAATCTGGGTTTTCCCTTGGTTTAGTGCATACCCAGCCACAGTCCCAAATTGCTTTGCTTCTTTCTCTATTGCAATCATGGCCGAATTTGGGTCGACGGTCACAATAGCAATATCATCAGCATAGGCCAATGTTTTACTAGGGTAGCCTTGTGATATTATAGGTTTGATTGCTCTGTCCTCTTCTAAGCGCCTGATAAATGGGTCTATGTAGATCGCGAAGAGCAGAGGCGAGCAAAGACAGCCCTGCCATGTTCCTCGCGATATTATCAGCTCTTCTGTTGGGCTACCATTTACCATCACTATGGCCCTTGGATTCACGTATAGTTTTTGGATTGCCTGGATATACCCTTCCTGGATCCCTATTCTGGACATTGTGGCCCAGAGGAAGTGCCAGGAGACCCTATCGAAAGCTTTTTTCGCATCGAGCAGAACCAGCGCCATAGTGTCCCCTGCCACCTCCATGCCATCGAACAGGGTAATTACTTGGTGTATGTGGTTGGTGGTTGATCTACCCAGAATGAATCCATGTTGGCTCGGAGAAACCACCTTGTGGATTAAGGGGGCAAGTCTATTAGCCAGGACTTTCGCATAGATTTTAGAGTCTGTGTTAATGAGTCTAATGGACGATATGACCCAAGCTGTTCCGGGGTTTTATTTTTTTTAGGAAAAATAATTATTTTCGCCCTAGACCAGAAATCTGGGGGAGACCTCCCTTAAAAATGTGCGTTATGAGGTCTACTAAAATGTCTTTAACTTGATCTATAAAAAAGGCATAGAATTCTGATGGAATAAAGTCTAGCCCTGTAGCTTTCTCTGGGGGTAGATTTTTAGCAACGCCTATGATTTCATTCACTGTGGGGGTTTCCACTAAAATATTTATATCCTCAACTTCAAATTTTCCAAGACAGGACCTGTCTAGGTAGTCCTCTATACACGCCTGATCAGCCCCCCCAGTTTCGGAGTATAGATCTTGGTAGAACCACCAGAAGGCGTCTTTTATGAGAATAGGGTCGACTACACGGGTCCCCAGGGGGCCCTGGATTTCGCGGATCAAATTTGAAGTGGCTTGTTGTCTCATGCGAACTGCTAGCTGGTGTCCAATTTGTTCATTTACTTCATATACTCTCTCTTTCTGGCTCAGCGCTTTATTAATTGCTTTTTCCGTAAAGACATTCATAATCTGAGCTTTAGCAATCGTCACTTGATTCTGCTAAAGCTCGGGTGCAGTGTATTTGAAAGGTAGGATATGCCCTGGTGTGTGGCATGTCCTGATAGTGAATTACTGTCAATTTAGTTTTTCATTATTGGAAGGCTACCTGTTCCAATAGGACAGAATGGGGAGTTTGTTTATAACATCTTATAAACATAACTGTCTCTGGGAACAAGGTTGGAAAATAAAGTTTTGTATGCCTGAACTCAGAATATTAAAATGGATCTTAGTGAGGGTAATTTTTACATTCTGTGTTTGAAAATACCACTTTTAGAAAGTAGGTGCTTTTTTGCTTAGCCATCCAGTATTCCTCTGCTACGTTTGTGTATTGCATTTCTGGTGTTTGGATGACAGGGTCTGGGGAGCAGTGGCTCCAGAGAGCCTGAGGAGTCAGGGCTGGACTGAATAGACATGGGCTGCATTTAGAGGCGGAGTTAATTATAAACAAGGGAACCCGTAAGGTAAGAAGGACCTTGGGTATTTGCTACTTTGAAAAACAATTGGTCCTTCAAACATACATTAGTGTAAGAGCAATGAATATAGACCAGAATCAGTACTATATTAAGTGAAAATGCCCAGCCGGACATATAGATTTAATATTTAACCGTGATAAATTGGAATTACACAGAGCATAATAGAGTGGGACACAGTCCTGTATCCTTCGACAGACAAAACATTAAGAGACAATCACAAATATTTAGACATTTTTCAGGCGAAACAAACAAGCTTAACGCTGATCCAGATAATAGGGGCAAGCTTTTTAGAAAGTAAACAGTGATGCACAACTTTTAACACATGTGTTTAACGTGCATGCTGTTCAACAAGTCGACGACATTTCGATCTATCACAAGATACATAGATCATCATCAGGACTAAACAATGACAAGCCTGAGAGCACACTGCCTGTAAAGTAATTGGAAAGAACGGGGAGGGAGGCAGGAAACAAAACATTACAATCTAGGCAGAATAAAAGAAGATTGTCTCTTAATGTTTTGTCTGTCGAAGGATACAGGACTGTGTCCCACTCTATTATGCTCTGTGTAATTCCAATTTATCACGGTTAAATATTAAATCTATATGTCCGGCTGGGCATTTTCACTTATTATAGTACTGATTCTGTTCTATATTCATTGCTCTTACACTAATGTATGTTTGAAGGACCAATTGTTTTTCAAAGTAGCAAATACCCAAGGTCCTTCTTACCTTACGGGTTCCCTTGTTTATAATTAACACACTTAATACAATCGCTTGATTGTAAGGGATGCTTTCCCTACTTCCCTCCTTATGAGTGGTTTCTATCCTGCCCTTCCCCTTCTTTGACACACCGTCTTCACACACCGAATATGTCAGACCATGCACCTTTATATTCAGATGAATATATCAAAAAAATCAGTGAAGGCCCTTCTTTGTTTACAGATCCGATCGATAACCCTTCCAGTGTAAATATATTTCCCTAACAGAACAACTAGAGAAATGTAAGAAGAAACAGGTCCGTCTCCAACTCATGGTCCGGATGCTCACAGAATATCTCAAAGCTGACATAATTCCTGTAGGACTCCAGGTCAGGAATATTCCGGGCATTTTTACAGATAACCCGAAATACATTAACAACTTCAGTTACATTGGCACCACTTGCTCAAGACACTGGCTAGTCTTAGGTATCGATATAGCAACTGAAACACTCCAAACACTTAACGAGGAACTACTGGACATTGAGAAACAGATTAAGGAGTCCAGCTCGATCACTGAAGGCAAAAAACGTATTGATCTGGTGCAAAAAACTGTGGATGACTTCCATAGAATTGAACAAAATAAAAAGTCTCTTAAAGTAAAGAAAGACATTAAAGCTTATTCTATTGAACGTACTTACCCGTACCTACAGAAAGACTTCTACACCAATAGGACATACACGAATCCCCAAAACAACAGGCGCTGGGGTCGTTTCAATAAACGTAACACCTTGGTGGGATTTTCTGACACATCAGCGGAATCTTCTGATAACTCAGACTCTGGTGAAGGCCCCAGCACTTCCAACAGAAACCTCAATTTTTTAGGGAGAGGCCAAACAGAACAACCAAAATGAGGGCGGGTCAAACGAGCTCAGCGGTGGTACAATCCACCCGGGGAACGCCAAACCAGACAAAAATGTTACCAATGGTGAACGCTAGCACCAACGATGGTCAGGAAATGACTACAATCCCCATCTTCAACCTATCATCACACAACCTAGCTGACTCTGAACTATCCCTTCTAAATAAAGGCCTATCGTTCGTCCCGACTACCCACCCCAACTTTCTTGAAATACACACCAAATTACTTAGATTTTTCAGACGTTTACGTTTACATTCTTACTTTTTCCAGAATCCCACACCCAGCTCTACCTCAAACACACCGTTTCGCCCTCCCTCCACCTTCTCTCCAACGGCGAGCATGATACCAGGTGAAATCATCACTTTTAAAAAAATGGTGCTGAAAGACCTCAATGCACTTTAAAACAAAAAACAATTCATTCCATTTAATATAACTCTCCAAGAGAAAAAGGCCATTGAAACTCTTAAAAATAACAACTCTCTAATCATTAAATCAGCAGACAAGGGTGGCGGTATTGTCTTACAAGAAATAGACTCCTACAAAGCCAAAATACTCCGCCAACTCCAAAACACAGACCACTACTGTAGACTACCCACGGACCCTACCAAGGAACTACAGAGGCTTATTCTCCAAATTACTACTGAGGCTAAAAATGACGGCTTTCTCAGCCAGAAAGAATTCCAATTCCTTAATGTGAAGTCACCAAGAATACCAGTGTTTTATACACACCCCAAAATTCATAAGCACTCGACTACCCCACCAGGCCGCCCTATAGTCTCGGGTTGTGGCTCCATATTGGAACCCTTGGGCCAATTCATTAACTTTTTTATTAAGGACTTCGTTCCCAAAACACAGTGCTACATCAGGGACAGTATGGACATGATTAATATGGTTGAACATCATCCCTTTAACGCCACTAAGGATTTGTTGTGTACTCTGAACGTTGAATCACTGTACACTAACATCCCACAGGTCCTTGCCCTTACAGTGATTCAACAAATTCTTGACTCGAGGTCTAGACTGCACACTGTTCCCACACTATTCCTTTTAAAACTGCTAGAACTGTGTCTGACCAGGAACTTTTTTAGCTTTGACAATGAATTTTTCCAGAAGGTGAAAGGCACTTCAATGGGGGCAGTCTTTGCCCCCAATTTGGCCATTCTCTTTATGGATTTTTTAGAAACCACCATCATTTTGTCACCTAACAACCCTTTTATTTCTGGCCTCACACTTTGGCATCGGTATATCGACGATGTCTTCGTAATCTGGCATAACAATGAGGTCACACTCCATCATTTCTTACATTGGCTAAGCAATAACTGCTTGGGTCTGCAGTTTACACTTTCATCAGATCAGTCCTCAATTCCCTTTCTGGATCTCACCATATACCATTCTAATGGTGAACTTCTGACCAGACTTTACAGGAAGCCCACTGAACGTAACACATTGCTGAGGTACGAAAGTAACCATCCCAGGGCTCTGCGAGACACTCTACCTTATTCTCAATTTTTGCGTATCAGACGCAACTGCTACTCTAAGGAAGACTATTTCCTAGAGGCTTCCGTTCTTTCCAACAAACTGAAGGCTCGTGGCTATCCGAAACGCCTGGTTCGGAATGCTCAAAAACGTGCTTGGTACTGTCCCAGAGAAGTCTTACTCTCACCAAAACCGAAAAGCAACACAAACAGAATAGTTTGCGTCACAGCTTTCTCTGTAGTCTCCAACCCCATTCGCAAATCTATTCTTCAGCATTGGCCCACACTCAACGCAGGAACCCTGAACATGGAATGGTCTCTGTTTGCCTTCCGCAAGAATCGCAATCTAAAGGACCATCTAGTACGAGCTGCGATTCCTAAAACAACACCTCCACTCACACTGGATGCACACTGGGGTCTTACGCCTTTGACTGGGCATGCTAAATGTGGTAATTGTAATATGTGTGATTGCACTATGGAAGGGAAAACGTTTACTTTTGGCAACACTGTTATTAAATCGAATGGTTTCTCTAATTGCAATACATGTAACGTCATCTACTTGATTCAATGCCCCTGCCATAAGAATTACATTGGACAGACCACCCAAAAAATCAAGACCCGGATTGGACAACATCGCAGCAGGATCCGTTGCAACACCCCAAATGAGCCCTTGGTCGAACATTTTAACCATGTTGGCCATAAGGACAATGAGATCAAATGGACTGTACTGAAAACTGTCAAGCTGCCACCAAGAGGTGCAGACCTAATACAGATCCTGAACAAAGAGGAACTTAAGCTCATTATCCGCTTGGACACAATCCGAAATGAAATGGTCTCAACAGAAGTGAGGACTGGACAACCTTAATTTAAATTTTTAAATTTTTGCCTCATGTACGATAAATTATATTCTGCAAATGTTGCCTTCTGTCCATTCTGCTATTAACCAATACCTTGGTTATGAAGGTTGTCAAATGTTTCACTGCAATCTGTAAAACGTAACCGTAACTAGTTCTCATTCTGTGCACCTCCCCACTCACTCAACATGGCTGCCTAATATTCCATCACAATTCCGCAGGTGCACAACCTTGGACGTCACCGAGCATGCATGATCACGTGCCCCACACCGCCACCTTAACTCCCGGAATCGCGGGCTCTCCTTACCAGCGATTCAGCTCATCCTGATACCTTGATTAATCAGTAAGAACATGCTTGTGGTTGCTACAGGTTTTGCCCCGCCACGACCTGCCTATTTCCTCACCTTCCCCTTCCTATCTAGGTTACCCTTGTGATTGGCAAGAGGCCCAATACCTACGCGGACGCCTAGATCAATTAACTATCGGCGCCGCCACTCCACTTTTAACGGACCCGACGTGCTAATGTGTTCCTATCTTCGGATGCACAACTAGGTGAGTTCCAGGCCTCACAGATCCTGCCTTGGTCTACCTACTACATCCCTGTTTCTAACTCCGCACTTCCTTCCCAACAGCAGTCCCAAACCCCGGACAGCCCTTCGTCTCCCCGCGCACTTAATTCCGGTGAGTGTTCTTTCCGCCGCATGTGCACATAACGTAAGAAACTCTCGGTAACCACATCTCTTCGGTCCACAGGACTAGAGCTAACATTGCCTTAAGCCTAATCTAGTACCCCTTCACTGGTCCAATTCTCACTCGAAGCACCTTGATCTCATGTCTTCACTACGCGGTAATTTTCATCCACAACTGCAGGCTTAGATCGCGCCCGACGATAATTATTCTTTTATTTTCACTACGCGGTAATCCTCCTTAATTGTACACCTTTATCGCCTCTATTCACCATCGCTGACTGTAATCACTTCTCTCACAAATCACTTCTTCCGCGCATGAGAACATACAGTGTCACCTTAATCCACATGCCTTCTACCTTGATTGGAACCTGAAACCCATACTGTTGCCAACAGCACAATCTTCGACCTTCTGAGGAGACAATGTATAATTCTCTTAATTCTGCTTAGATTCGAATGGAACTCTTCTCATTGTGATTAACACATCCTGACAAACTTTCAGTGAACTGAGGACACTGTGTGTTATATAAAAAATGTTGTTATTTTATTCTGCCTAGATTCTAATGTTTTGTTTCCTGCCTCCCTCCCCGTTCTTTCCAATTACTTTACAGGCAGTGTGCTCTCAGGCTTGTCATTGTTTAGTCCAGATGATGATCTATGTCCCTTGTGATAGATCGAAACATCGTCGACTTATTGAACTGCATGCAAGTTAAACACATGTTTTAAAAGTTGTGCATCACTGTTTACTTTCTAAAAAGCTTGCCCCTATTATCTGGATCGGCGTTAAGCTTGTTTGTTTCGCCTGAAAAATGTCTAAATATTTGTAATTGTCTCTTAATGTTTTGTCTGTCGAAGGATACAGGACTGTGTCCCACTCTATTATGCTCTGTGTGATTCCAATTTATCACGGTTAAATATTAAATCTATATGTCCGGCTGGGCATTTTCACTTAATATAGTACTGATTCTGGTCGAATTGTTTTTCAAAGTAGCATTTAGAGGAGGGGCAGAGATTTCCTTTCACCTGAATGGGCCTGGTCTGCCTTCCACAATGCTGTCTCGACCTCCTGCCAGGAAGCTGCACCAGTGAGGACAGGACTGGTTTGGGCTGGGTACAGACACTCTGCCTTCAGAGAACAAAGGCTTTTTGTGTATAAAAAGAGGGGCCCAGACCCCAGACTTTTAGATCACTTCTGGGAATCAAGCGGAACCTTTGTCAAGGAGAAGAGGCTGAGGAGGAGTACTGCCCCTGTGCTGTTTACTGTCTTGGGTTGGCCTGCAGTGGCTCCTTGCAGCCAAGGAAAGGAGAAAAGGACTTTGCTGTTTGCTTTGTCACCTGCTTGAGAAAAATATCTTCAAGGGCTTGAAATTGAGCTTGCCTCCTGTTCTGAAATCTCAGGGACAAAAAGGCTTAATTTCTTCTGTCATTCTGCATCTGGAACTGCTGTGCACCGTCTTTGCTTTCATCGTTTCCAAGGTACTGTTATTTGTGGGTTTGCTTGACTCCTCTCCCTATGCCCCACACCCTGCGGTTGGCGCTGTACTTTGGGATTTTTATCTGTCATGACGTCGTTATAACTCCAGGTGAAGTTAATACATTTTTGCTGCAAACGTTAATTGTGTGAATAACCTATTTTTGAGGATATCTTGATAACTGTATTGTGGATTTTTGTCGTTCGGTCTTGTTTTGGTTTAGATAAGGATTACTTATTTTTCTAAACTGGTGTGGTGTCCATTTGTAGTGTTTTCACTGTATTACTGTATGTGTTCACAAATGCTTTACACACTGCCTGTGAGATAAGCCTGTCTGCTCATGCCAAGCTACCAAGGGGAAGAGCAGGGGTTATTTAAGAAGTGTATCCCCCTTACCATGACTAGAAGCAAGGGTCCCTATTTGGACAAAGGTGCAAACCATTGCCAACTAGAGACCTCCATTTCTAACAGTGGTCTTGCGACACTTCGGTGACATCCCCTTGTGGGGAATGGCCACTGGAATGTGACTTAGTCATCCCCAGTAAGTCTACGCAAGTTAATACAGTAGATTTGATTGCTTTAAGTCTGTCGGTAAGAGCACTAAAAGAAGCCTTTAACAAAGGCGCTCAGAACCTGAACTGATGCCACTAAGGAAGTATGGTCCAGGGATGCAGTTGGCGGTATTCTATCACAGGCTCTTGGTGGCTTGATGATAACTTTCTGCTTCTGCACAGTTGCCTTCTTTTTAGTTTGTACAGTTACACCCCGTGGGGCCTCAATAGGATCATCAGCACGGCTACTTGGTATTTTTGGATGTTTAGTTGGTGGTAGGAGTTCGAAGTGCATGGTTAGGTAAGGTTCGAAATATTCTCATCTTTTTTGGGTGTACCAGGGCTCACAGCATTTTGGGTGCTTTGTTGAGCAGTAGATGAGGACACTACGCTCAGATTTGCAGAGTCGGGACCCTCCTCGGTGCAGGTAGTTCGTGTTTCCTCCACACTGAGGATCTGTGTCTCTATAGCCCCAATTGCCCCTGTATTGTAATTCATAATGAACAAAAAATATTTTAAAAGGGGACTTGGCTAGAGTAGAGTTTGGGGTCTTCAGTTTCCCCATGATCTAATATGAAGAGTAACTAGGTAGCAAGGTAGCGTAAGCAATAGTAGCTTCCTTTGGGACTGATAGGACCAAGGGACCAAGAAGGCCAGAGGGGACCAGAATAAAGGGAACCAGCTAAAACAAAAGAAGTCTGGGTAACTTAACTGCCAGTGACACACTGTGGTAGCTGGCAGAGAGAGAGTACACCACCACTGCACCAAGAACCCAAGTCAAGGAAGCTTTGAAAAGCAAAGGCAATGTCTCAGGAAAGCTGCAGGCAAGGATCACCACGGGCTTAAGGCGCCTGCCGTGCTAGAGGGGGAAATGAAATTTCAAAACATCCAGCTAAGAGGGTGGGGTGGGCCCAGCCCTGCCTCTTCCTGTCTGACGTGCATGGACGGGCCCATTCTTGCGTCAGCGCAGCGGGACTCAGCAGCCTTTAGGTAGGGATAATCCAGTTCAGGCGATTGTCACACAGGGGGATCTGGGCGATGGAGTGCCCCAGTGGCTGCGTCTCACAGCGGCACACCCTCCACAAGAACCGTCACCCATGAAACAAGGAGACCACAAGGAGAGCACACCAGCAGCACGGGGGAAACAACCTTTACAACGCAACTATTACATCGCACTACACTTACAGCGCAGGCATTACAACGCAACATCCATTATAACGCATGACACTACAACGCATACCATTACGACGCATACCATTACAATGCAGACACTACATCGCATGTCACTACAACGCAGGCATTACAACGCAAACCATTACAACGCATACCAATACATTGCATACCATTGGAGTTAGAATAGTAATTTTTAACCCCTACACTATCCAACACTTACCCTACTGTTGCACCCCCTGGAGTTAGAATAGTAATTTTTACCCCTATACTATCCAACACTTACCCTACTGTTGCACCCCCTGGAGTTAGAATAGTAATTTTTACCCCTATACTATCCAACACTTACCCTACTTTTGCACCCCCTGGAGTTAGAATAGTAATTTTTACCCCTATACTATCCAACACTTACCCTACTGTTGCACCCCCTGGAGTTAGAATAGTAATTTTTACCCCTATACTATCCAACACTTACCCTACTGTTGCACCCCCTGGAGTTAGAATAGTAATTTTTACCCCTATACTATCCAACACTTACCCTACTGTTGCACCCCCTGGAGTTAGAGTAGTAATTTTTACCCCTATACTATCCAACACTTACCCTACTGTTGCACCCCCTGGAGTTAGAATAGTCATTTTTACCCCTATACTATCCAACACTTACCCTACTGTTGCACCCCCTGGAGTTAGAATAGTCATTTTTACCCCTATACTGTCCAACACTTACCCTACTGTTGCACCCCCTGGAGTTAGAATAGTAATTTTTACCCCTATACTATCCAACACTTACCCTACTGTTGCACCCCCTGGAGTTAGAATAGTAATTTTTACCCCTATACTATCCAATACTTACCTTAAATGCAATTTAACATTATGCGTTGTAATGGTATGCGTTGTAAAGGTAGTATGCGATGTAATGGAATGCGTTGTAAAGGTAGTTTTTAAAAATGCGTTGTAGTGTCATGCGATGTAATGGAATGCGTTGTAGTGGATGTTGCGTTGTAAAAATTGCGTTGTAAGTGCATGCGTTGTAAAAGTATGCGTTGTAACGTCATACATCCGCAGCACAGCAATCCCTTGATGGCATCGCAGATCCAAGTAAGAGTCTTTGGTGAAGCTGTAATGTGTATTTTTCCTGAATGTGTTCACTCAAGAGAGACAGGACAGAGCAATTGTTAGTGTTTCATATATGGGGGTAATAATCGCCCATTGTTGCATGGGTTTTTCTGTGGCACAAAGTTTTGGCACTTATTGCGCATCCGCTAAGTATAACGACATGGCGTGACATTCATACATTTCCACTTACATTAATAACAGCAATTGCATTGTCACTGCCTTTTTACGCCTGCTTTGTATGCATCACCTGGATTTTGACGCAATGTAATGTCATTTTGCATACCACAGAATGGATTTTCAGACTGATGTGCTGTTGCAGGGATTCTGCTTATGCCCAGAACTATGCGCAGGAACCCAGGACCTCAGTGAATTGTGGTGTACCAAAACCTCACCTCAGAACCCAGAACCCCTATCCGGCCAGCATCAGTGTCCCATTCGTTATCCAATATCTAGCTCGGCGGTCCCAATGTATAGACAACCCAGAACAAGCGACTTAGAATATTTCTCAGGAGTGGTGGGGATCAGAAATACCTTTTCGTAATTATTAGTTTAAAGAGTTTATTTTATAAACCTCGCGTTCTAAGATGCAGTACTTTGGCTAACATAAGCAGACAAATGGTCAAGATCAGAACCATCAGCATTGTTACAATACCATAGAAAATGAAAGGAGCAATCATAATAAAATGACAGTGGCAATCGGCCACCTTCCTTTCTCTAGCAAACTAATATTATTATTATGCTAATAAAAGGTCTCTAGGGAAAACCCCATACCGTAAGGATCAGCTTAGTGGAATCACATCACAGGATCAGCAAGGCTCTCTCCTGGGAATGCTCTTCTTATAAATGAATCTAAAACATGCTGCACTGCAATATTAAAAGCACTCGTCTTTCAGGTATCTGCAGCTGCGTGCGTGTTATGGCTAAATAGTGGGACGATCAACCTGTACCTCACAACATGCACCGTCTAGTGACTAGGGGTGGGCGGAATTTGCGAAAGCGACTTTCGCAAATTATCGCGAAAATGTTTAAAATCTCCGCAAACACGCGGAAATATCGCGAAGATGCGGAAGTTTTTTCCCGCCCGTTCGCGGTATTTTCTGCGTGTTCGCGGCTCGCCAACTTACCCATGCGGTTGCTTGCGGGCGTGGCCATCTTGTTTTCACTCTTCTCGCGGTGCATGATCGCGAGAAGAAAGACGTGATCGCGCGACGCATGACGTTACTGCGGTCGCGAACTGTCGCGAGACAGCGCAAATGGCTACCAACAATCCAACATCTATTGGAGAACGCGACCGGATCGGGAAAACTTGTCGGCGAACGCGGGGATTCAGGTAAGGCGATCGCGCGCGAGCGAGAATGTATTATTTTACAGCGCGAGCAAGAACCAAATTATCGCTAAGCTGCGGAATGCGGAAATTTTGACATTTTCGCGCTCTTCGCGGAACGCGAAAATGTCAAATTATCGCAATTTCCACGAGCGGAACGGAAATTTAGCCCAGGCCTACTAGTGACCCGACCCAGACTGTTTCTTTACACAATGTACAGACCAAGGTCGCTGCTCACTGTTAAGGATGTTAACAACAGACAGTTCTCATGTGAAGCAAAGCCGAGTAAGCATTTCTCAAATAATAACATGTAACTACAGTGTCGTGTGCAAAAGCAGCAAAAGCAGCAAAATGGCTTTCTAACATTTCCGCGGTTGTGCTAACTTAGCATTGTACATAGGGAGATAGTAATCTTCACTACAGTGCTTTGCATCCTCTAGTTTGTTCATGCTAATGTGTGCAATTTTCTGACCTTTTGCCAGCATTGTTAGCACTTCTTGTCCTTTCAGAATATAAAGTGGAAACAGCAAATACAGATGAAGTACTCAACTAACAGGAATATTTCTTTATAAGAGAAAGAACGTTTTGTGTTTTTTCCACGTTCCACTAATTTGTAATGAATGTCCTTCGAGCAACACAACGATAATGGAAGCCAGTTCTTGGAAGACAAAATAGGCCAGCATTACTGAAAGGAGTAGTGTACCCTTCAGTTTTTCACTTAGTGAACCTCAACCAGGATATCCTTTCAGCATCCTCAGTACTGGAAGTCTGAAAAAGGCCAACATACCACACACTGTTGCAGTGTGTTTCTACAGGGATGACACCTGCTGATATGCAAACTCACATGGTACCACTATGGGCCGAATTACGAGTCTGTCAGTTCGAGAACTGCCAGACTCGTGATGGCTCGGCGGTGGCGGTCCAGCCACTGCAGCACTGGCGGTCCGACCACCCTATTACGACTTGGGCAGTCACGCTGTTATTGGACCGTCGGCTCCACCAGGATGGCGCGGCAGTCAGGGGCTATGTAATTTGCAGGTGGTGCTGCTGCGGCACTGCTATGCATATTATAAGTTTCAGGACAGCCAGCGATTTCATGGAAGTCTTTCCTCCATAAAAAGGGTGAAGGTGCTGAAACAAAGGGAGCCCTGCCCCCTCAGCCTGGGGATGTATGCAGGGGGCCACAAAACATGCCCCCCCCCTGTGTGCATGCATCCAGGTTCCTGCACGGAAGGGACATTTGAGTCCATGCTGTGATGGAACCCCGTTGGTGTTCCAATTGTGGTGACTTTTTCAAAGGCACTGCCGCCTTTGAAAAACGCACTGCAGCGGGACCGCCACACTGGATGCCAGACATGACAAAATTGGTCATAGTCTGGCGGGCAGGCGGCAGCGACCTTTGGTGGAGCGGTGCCGTGGCAGCCACCTCTCTCCCAAAAGTCATAATTAGGCCCTATGTATCTAATGATATTGATATAGTTTATTTCATTCCGGCAGGTACCTTAGATACTAGGATGCAGGGTGGATGGGTGGTAGGAGCAGTATATAGGACACTGTATACATCTCATATCTGGAGAAGGCTTGAAAAGTTACTGTCACTAACACAGCCCTTCCCAGGCTTTTAATGGTCCTAGGATAACAGTCTATTTCCTAAATAGATTACTATGCCAATTCACGTCTGCAACCTACACCATGATGTACATGGCTGGTAGTTCTACAGTGCAGAACTTACCTAGTGCTCCAGCCTTTGGAATTCAGTGGCAACATTTAAAACCGCACACAACCTACTCTTCGTCTGTCTGAATTGGCATTACAGGAGCACAATCAAAGCTCTGAAGCGGGAACAGAACTAACCAACGCCAATCTCTTTGATTCAGGGTGCAATGACACAAATGTTTATGGGCAACTAGCTGCAATGTATGTGTGCAAAGAAGACCACTTGCTCTTTAAAGTTCTATATCCCGACTCAAAGAATAATTATCAGTCACATTTTTTTAATGCATAGTGCAGCGACAATAGAAAGTCTTCCATTATGTCAGAATATGCATTGGAATTAATTTACAGTAGGGACTTAGGGATATTTGGACAAAATATCGGGAGACAGAAATATTGCAATGTAAAAATATGTGAATGTGATGCAGGAATATCATCAAGAATATGTTTTTTTCAGGTAAGTAATATCATTCTTAAGAATAACATTGTTGTAAATATCGTTTTGAATATTATGGTTGTAAAGAATAAAGTTTTTTAATGCATTTAATGTGTTTTACTTTATATATTAATTTTATGTGTTAGCTTTGTTTGTATAATTGCTATAATTCTTTTTTTATATAGGAGCATATTTATGAAATTAGTGGCGCAGGGAAGCGCAGCAAGTCATCTTGAAGTCATTGGGAAATGGCAGGAATGAGCCATATTTATCCAATACGACGCATTCCTGTCCTTTCCGCTTGCGCTGGCACCATTTTGGCAGCCTAGCGCCAACACAGGCAACCTTGGACCATGGTGCAAGGGTGCCTCCGTTGAAAGCAGGGTTGTTTTTATGCAGGAAAGGGTGCTTTCCTGCACAAAAACAATCCAGAAAGGCTTTTTCCCTCTTTCTACGTGTGCTGCAGAATTTGCTAGGGGTTAGGGTGGAAAGTTAATTAATTGATAATTAAATAAGCATTATGTTCAAATTGAAAGTTAATTATTACATTGTTTTTGAATTTATAATTTTTTTTGAATATGTAAATTGTTGTTTATTTTTATTTAATTCCTATTCATATATTTTATGTTATGTGACATTGTTTGTATTTAGAGTTTTATATTTTTTCAAAATTAATAGAGTTATTCTAGTATGTAATGTGTTTGAAGTGAAGAAGTTTACCTACGGTTGTTTAGACTGGAGTGGAAAAAGTAAATCTCATCTCTCTAAAGTCCAATGCTTTCCCTACTGTTGCAGAGCCTGGACTGGAATCATAACTATAACCCCTCTGAAGTCCAACATTTTTCCTACTGTTGCACTATGTGGAGGGGTAATAATATATGTAACCCCTCCAAAGTCCTACAGTTTCTTCACTGTTGCATAACCTGGAGTGGGAATAGTATATCTATGATTGCCAGACTCCAAGACATTTCCTAATAATGGTTAAATATTTCTAATATTTGTTCATTTTTTTAATTTGACAGTATTTGTTTATATTTTTATTTGTTTTTACATTTTTATAGTACTTTTTGCAAATGCTTTTTTTGTTTTATTTTAATTTTACTCATTTGGTAATTTATTTAACGTTTGGAATTGAATTGTTAACGTTTTTTAGTTTTGTGTAATATATATATGTATATATATTTTCACTTTCTAATACACTTAAAGTAACGCACTCTCAGAACACGCAGAGAACTATTGCTTGTCATCCATTTACTAAGCTTCACATAACGCTTTTCGGCTGTCCAGCAGCCTTGTTCACACGTCACGAGTCAAAAGTCAAAGGCAGGAGTAAGCACCTGCCCAGGATGAAAAAAAAGGGAAGGAGCATCTCTGTATTTCATGAGTGTACGGATACATGTTTTTCCATAGGTAAAATATCCTCCCTCTTGAGAAAAAAATGAAGCATGCGAAAGCACATTTCAGCTTAATTTACTCATAGATACATTTAATAAAATAGGAGCACTCCTAGAGTGCTCCTGTATTCTTTGAGAATCCACAAAATGTTGTAAATCTATTCTGAATGTAGCAGGAAAATACAAGAATACATTATTGACTGGGCTTTGCATTTGGGCACTTACAACTACAAACACCCTTTCTGTAACTCTTATATTTATATGAAGCTAAAACACAAATTGCCATAAGCTCATGTAATGAATAGGGGTGGGGAATGTTTTTATCTATTTCCCAAGGTAAACAGATGCGAATCTTAAGGAAAATTAGCTGTTTTCGCAGGATGCACACTGACCAAGGTTGTGTGATTGTATTTAGTTATTTACTGAGTTAAGTCGCTAGTAATGTTACCAAACAAGTAGAGTGGTAAAACACATGAGATCCTCCAAGCCCTTTATAAAAACCTGGATAATATCTTCCTGTTAAAATCTTGTTGTGACGTCACTAGTGAAATGTATTAAGAAAGTTACATAGCTGCTCAATTGTAATAAATTACTACAGTTTGTTTGTGACATCACAATGCCTGCTGCCAGAATCAGTAGACAATGCTCAAGGAGTAGATTTACACCTGTTTTTTTAAACAATTAAAAGAGAGCTAGCTTTTCAGCTCTCTTGGACTATTTCCTGAAATTAACAGTCATTAGCAGAAACGCAACAGAAGTTTACGGGATGAACTAGTACACGCCAGATGACTACCAAAGAGGGCGTTGAACAACAGAGACTCTGGGATTAGCCACGAGCAGTGGGACACTTTTCCTGTGGCGGATGTATATCATGCTATCTCACCAAGAACACAAAAGAAGTGGAAATAGGCACGGGCAAACCATGGCAACTTCGAACATTCAGTAATTGTAACACCGAAAATGTTGTGTATTTGATAACATGCCCATGCAACCTCCAGTATGTGGGCATGACAACAAGGAAGATCAAAACCCGCATTAATGAACACCGAAGCACGATCAGGTGCAAATAAACAAACACAAGGATGACACGGCATTTTGTTGAAAAAAAACACAATGACACGGATCTGAGCTGGACCATCCTTGAGGTCATGAAAAAAAGCAAATTCGACTTAACTAAAGCCCTACACGTGAGGGAGCAACGATGGGTCTATCGTTTACGATCCCATGAAAGGGGCCCTAACGATGACATTCCGTGGCTTCAACTAGTGCGATGATATTTGTCCATTAGCATGACAGCTATCTCTTCAAGCTAAAGCTCCACTCTATACCTACAGGAATAGTACATTCCCCTTTTACAGAGCGCACACAATAGGGCACTGCTACCACCTACATGCTCTCAACCACGTTTGGCTTACACCCCTGCATTAACAACATGTACTGAACCAGAGATATAAATATATCTTTTTTTGAATATCTTTTCACTGAACACACTTACACATCGACTCCTAGTAACTCCCAGTAACTCTACTATCCGATCGATGCATGCATCCACACCACAAGGCGGGCGCCACCTTTGTGACCATTGTGCAATCCATGACATCTTTGTTATTTCGCCCCCGCATACAATACTGAACCGCATGCAGTGTTACTATGCACGCATTCATACCATTAGGCGAGCGCCACCTTCGTGATCACTGCGCAATCCAGATTGCTATCTCGTCCCCGCATTTAATACTGAACCGCAAGTAAAGTCACCCTGACATCGGCACATTCCCCCACGCGCCTTAGCATTTTGCGAGTCCCCGTCAGGGCATGTTTTTTCCTTGAGATGATCCAACGTGTCAGCAGCACCTACATAGCGCATAGCTTTATTTCTTAACTTTTTCGCTCTTTAATACATTTAACATAAGCCCTTTTCCATTCTTCTCATCGGCATACGTTATGGGCATACATTAGCATCCTACACACTACGTAATACAGGCAACACTCATCCTTTGCCCTCAGCGCTCCACTCTTCGTCCGACGCGCGCGGCGTCACCATGCCAACCTAGCACGCACTGACGTACTATGGCCAATCGCGAGCCCACACTTTTGACGCATGCGGCGTCCCTTCGACAACTGAACACGCCCTGACTGGTTCTTCAGTCAACCACGAGACCTCGCGGGCCGCCCCCAGCCTCACATCGAATGAGCATACCTGGCTTTGCGTACTCTCCTGGACACGCCTATAACGCCATCTTGAGTTCAGGCATGTTTTTTCTTGATCGCCCGGGACACCGGAAGACGCGCACCAGACAACACTTAATTTCTTTAACTCGCGCCAATCTCACCAATTTGTGACACGGCCACACTATAAATGACCCCGGCCGCTCCCCCTCATTCCGACATTCGGGAGGACCGGGAGCAGCCGCATAGGACTCAGGAGGATTACATTTCCTGTCATAGTAAGAGTGTGAATGAGTTGAGAGACATGCGAGTAATTACGTACTCGATCGGGTGCACGAGTGGATGTTTACCGAATGTTTGGAGATCTTCCTTCACCACTTTGACTGATGAAAACTGTGGTTTTTATGCTTCTTTTTACAGAGCGGACAAACAGGATTTCTCTCCTCCCCCTCCCCCCATGGGGCAAGTAATCCTTACAATTAGGGTAAGACAAGTAGTAGCCTTCAGCTACCACCACCTCTCCTTTTCCACTTATGTGTACACAAATAGAGTGTCACAAAGTCACGTGCAATAATCACTCACTAATAGAAACCAATGCATGCATTGTTCTCTTTTCCTTTTCAGGTTTTGACCCAAAAAATGTTCTAAATAACTCTGATTTTTCCCATATTTTCTGTAGGCTTTACCGTTGGAAGCCATTTAGGAAGTGGAGAGTGGCCTTGGCCACACCCGCTCAGTGGTAGTATCTTGCTGCCAGTTGGTAAGAACGGAGCCCCCTGTAAATTTAGGTCCTGATGAATGCCTTGGACCCAACTGGGCCGACACGGCAGAATCATGTTGACCACCCACGAGACAGTTAGGGGACACTAATTACCCCATTCACCGTCCTATATGTTTTTAATATCATAGTGTCGCGATCACTGGCCAGAGGCCGAGATGTAGGGCAGAGAACAGGGATTCTAGATCCATCACCCGACAAAGAACGGGGACTACATTACCCAAGAGCAACACGCGGAGACAACCCAGAAGCAGGAAGTGATTTCCCGACCTCCTGAACTCCTACAAAGCCTCTCCGCTCCCACTGCTGGGGGCTTGTCAATTTGCCTCAAGTCTAAACCCGAGAGCAAGAGAACGTCTTCATCTGTAATCCTTCTAGCGTGTCCAGTACCCGGTCGCATTGCATCCGAAGAAGCGGCATCTTCCCCCGAGCCCTGTATTTTGTTTCCTTCCCGCATCTCGTCCCTTCTCATGGGAGACTCGGTCGGCGGACGGTGTTTTCCCCGCAGGACGACTGACTCTCCGAACAGCAACTATCTCCGCTTCCTGGTGAGCGCGAAAAGAGAGCATACCCGAAACGACAGAACATCGCTTCTCCTGCGGTGAGGTAACCGCCGGTTAAAGCGGAACGATTCTTCCCTGGAAAGACTGCATTTACTTTCAGGTATTTTGGCTTGTGGAACTGTGGGCCATAGTCTCGTGCCAAGACTAGGGGTTAGTCTTGTTAACATGGCAGGTTCCTCCTTGATGATTTTGCTTTTGTTTGTTTATCTGTTTTGTTTTGAGAGTGTGCACGTGCTAATGCTACGTGCTATACTCTCCTCTTGATTCCCCTTGCTGATTTTGGTTCTATCTTCTTCACCGCTATCCCTTGAGCCTACCGCTGGGGATTTATTCCTACAGAGCCCGGAATGCACCTGTGTTAGACATTCTACGGACAGTATACACGCCTCCCTCCTTCCAATCCCCCCCTTTCAAGTCGTGTCATTCAGGTACAGAGTCATTGTGGAGTTATAGGGGGTGGAGGTACCTGGTAAGGGTCATTGTTCTCTGCTGACCTTGGACCTCTTGTCTCCCTTCTTTTGCAGTTCCCCTGGCAGGCCTGACTGATCTGGAGGCCTAGGAGTCGCGAGTGAAGCCGTGGTGTTTTTCTTTGTCCCTTTCCTTCCCTTCCCTAGGGTGCAGTACTACATAGCGGTGTTATCGTGGCCCTGGGTGGGGCTGCGCCCTGGGGAATTAGGGGAACTATCGTCCGATCCTCGTTCCTGCTGATGTTCTACTGAGGTTAGTGGCTCTCAGTGTTCACGAGCTACTGGCACCGTGACAGATTGACAAGCCCACGTATACCATCAGCCTGAGCGATGGACACCAACGCCGTGTTAGCCTCGCTGGTGGAAAGCCTGGCGGCTTTGCAACAGGAGGTTCACACCTCGAGACAAGAATCCCAAGAGCTGAGAGCAGAGATAGGGACCCTACGTAGGGAGGTAGCAGGCATCTCCAGGAGTGGAAAATCCCCAGTAGCCGGGAAGAGTTCGTACATCAAGGACTGGACCCTACCCCCACCTACCACCTCTACGGGGGTGGGTGCTCAGGCCACAGGGTTCTTTTCTGTACAAACCGCCAGTCCTCCAACCCCCGGCGCCACTCCCACAGTACAGGTGATACATAACCCCTTTATACCCTTGGCCCCACCAGAACGTTTTTATGGTGATCCGAAAAAATTTGAGACCTTCCTTAATCAAAGCCGCCTCCATTTTCTATGCAAACCAGCCATCTTTCAAGAAGACGCTGCGAAGACTTCATTTATGATGTCCTATATGGGGGGAAATGCAGCAAACTGGACAATCCCATTAATGGAGCGGAATGATCCCGTACTGCATGATTTTAAGGCCTTCTGTCTGGAGATGAGGAAACTCTTCGACAGAAAAACGCACATGTTAACCCTGGATAAAGAACTCCTCACACTTCGTCAAGGATCACAGGATCTGTTGACGTACATTACGGCCTTCAATCGCCTGTTGGTAGAAACCGACTGGCCCCCAGAGAAAAGAACCACACTGTTCTACCAAGGGCTCCGGAGTGAACTCAAGGACGTTCTTTCCCAAGTGGTGCAACTTCCCCAGTCCTATGAGGAGTTAATAGAGCTTACAGTACAATTGGACCATCGGGTGCAAGAACGAAAAGGGGATAGAAGCCGAGGAGAGACGCGCCCCATCACTTTTAAACCACGACTTACCCAGGGAGACTCGCTCAAGTCCCCAGACAGACCTGAGACCATGCAGATAGGCGGAATCAGGGGGCCCTTGACAGCAGACGAGAGGGAAAAAATGAGACAACAGAAACTGTGTTTATATTGTGGGAAAGGTGGGCATTTTATCAGAGAATGCCGAGCCTGGGAGAGATGTCCGGACAGAGGCACCACCCCACGAACACAGGCCACTACCCAACAGGAGACGGAAAACTAAGGAACCCAAGGACGGACGGGACCAACGCCTTGGGTTTGGGTTCTTCTACGGTCCCAGCGCTTCTAGCAAGCACTATTCAACCTGCCGTAGCACACATCTCCGTAAGTGTCGAGTTGTGGATCTCAGGGGCCTCTCCTCTCAGTATCTCGGCCCTAATGAATTCCGGAGCCACAGGGAATTACATGGACCAGCAGTATGCAAAGAATATCGGAGTTCCTTGCGAACGCAAGAAAGCCCCAGAAGTAGTGAAAGCAGTCGACGGGAAGGCGTTAACGTCGGGACCAGTCACACACCATACCCTGCCCCTTACCTTGCGGATTGGGACAGATCATTACGAAACCATACAATTTGATCTTATCGACGCTCCTCATTTCCGCCTCATCCTTGGTATGCCCTGGCTTACATTACATGACCTGGTTATTAAATGGACGGAACGCACTGTCTCCTTGACGTCCATGTTTTGCCAAGAACATTGTACCCAGCAACATATCGGGCCAAACCACATTACCAGCACTCACGCGGAGTTGTTGGCTACGGGCTGCAGTACCGTTGGATACTGCTGTTCCACATTCTTACCCGAGGACTACGGTGAATACAGAGAAGTTTTCGACAAACAAAAAGCCACTCAGTTGCCACCCCATCGACCCTACGATTGTCGAATAGAACTTGTTCCAGGAGCGGACATCCCTTGCAGCAGAGTGTATGCACTCACTGAACCGGAGACGCAGTATCTAAAGACTTACTTGGAAGAAAACCTTGCTTCTGGATTCATCCGACATTCCACGTCTCCTGCGTCTTCCCCTCTTTTTTTTATTTCGAAGAAGGACTGCGACGAGCTCACAACGTGTATTGACTACCGGGCGATTAACAAAGTAACGATAAAAAATAGATACCCGTTACCTCTGATTCCTGTCTTATTGGACCAACTGCGAGGGGCACGTATCTTTACCAAGTTGGATCTGCGGGGGGCCTATCACCTGGTGCGTGTAAAGGCCGGCGATGAATGGAAAACCGCTTTTCGAACCAAATATGGCCTTTACGAGTACCAGGTGATGCCTTTCGGGTTGTGTAATGCCCCCGCAGCCTTTCAATACTTCATGGACGAAGTATTATGCGGTCTGTTTGACACTCACTGTATCGTATACATTGACGATATCTTAGTCTATTCGGACAACCTTCCTGAACACATACTCCACGTCAAAGAGGTACTAGGCAGACTCCGCACTCATTCCTTGTATGCCAAACTAGAAAAATGTTTGTTCCATGTGGAGGAGATTACCTTTCTGGGGTATGTCATTAACGCCCGAGGCTTTCAGATGGATACAGGAAAAGTAGAGGCCATAACAGGATGGAAGCCACCCCGTAACGTGAAGGCAGTACAGAGTTTCTTGGGGTTTGCTAATTACTATAGGCGGTTCATCAAGGACTTCTCCAAAGTAATACACCCCATCTCCAGCCTCCTGAGAAAAAACGCTTTGTTCCAGTGGAGTGCAGAAGCCAACCAGGCCTTTGAGACGTTGAAAGGTCGTTTCACCCATGCCCCCATCCTGAGGCATCCCGATACTTCCTTGCCGTTTGTGGTGGAAACGGACGCTTCGCAGTACGCACTAGGGGGAATATTATCCCAAAGGCACCCTGAGACAGGACAGCTCCATCCTGTCGCGTATTTCTCAAAAAAGCTGACCCCTAGCGAAAAAAATTATTCCGTGTCAGATAAGGAACTGCTAGCAATCAAACGAGCCTGTGAGGAATGGAGGCATTACCTGCTTGGTGCACGACATACGGTCGAAATTTACACAGACCACCGAAACCTCCTCTTTCTGAAAACAGCACGAGCCCTCACCCCGCGTCAGCTACGATGGTCCTTATTCTTCTCTGATTATGATTTCATTATTAAATACAAACCGGGACCCCCGATCGGAAAGGCAGATGCCTTGTCCCGACAGGAAGACGAGGCCTTTCCTCCCTTGGACGAAACCCAAGAGCCTCCACCCATAATTCCTGCTTCAGCATTTCCGGACACCACCCTCGCATTTTTGATCTCCCAGGATTTCATCGAGGATGTGAAAGTTGCGCTTACCAGCGTGGATAGTCGAACATGGCTACAGGAAGCACCAGAACACAGAACCACCACAGGGGACTTGTTATACCATCACCATGCACTGTACATACCTCACGCAGCACTACAGCAACAAATGTTATCCTGGGCTCATGACTCCAAGTTGGGAGGACATTTAGGGGAATATAAAACGATAGCTAACATCGAAAGGTCGTTCTGGTGGCCTACGCTGCGTAAGGATACTAGGGAGTAACTAAAGAACTGTGCTGTGTGTGCTCAGGGAAAAACCAGCAATTCCAAACCGGTGGGGTTGCTAAGGCCCATACCTATACCTCCAGTTCCCTGGCACACGGTTTCCAAGGATTTTATAGTCGAAATGCCCCCCAGTGAAGGATACACTACCATTCTCGTTGTCATCGACCATCTAACAAAAATGGGACATTTTATTCCCCTAAAGAAACTGCCTTCCTCAGCAGAGTTGGCACTAATATTCTTACAGCACATAGTAAGAGCCCATGGGATTCCGCGAATTCTCATCACCGACCGAGGATCCCAGTTCACTTCACGATTTGGAGGGCCCTGTGCACCGCCATGAACCTTGACGCCCGGTTATTCACAAGCTACCATCCCCAAACTGATGGGAAAACCGAGCGGCTCAACCAAACGTTAGAGCAATACCTAAGGCGTTTCACCCTCCAAAACAACTCAGAGTGGTATTCCTTGATATGGACAGCGGAATTCGCGTATAACAACGCAGAGCACTCCACACTAGGGTGCTCACCCTTCTTTTGCTTACATGGGTTTCATCCAAATATACTACCCTTTGAATGGCCTGTGGAGTCCAACCACCCCTCTATACAGGAACATCACGCTCATTTAAGAGCGGTACTCATAGATGCCAAACATCATTTAGCCCTCGCTCAGACCACACAGAAAACGGCAGCAGACACAAAAAGGGCTCCGGAACCTGCATATCAGGTGGGTGACAAAGTGTGGCTGTCAACTAAGCACCTACACCTAAAAGGGGTGGGAAAATTAGCACCTAAATACATCGGGCCCTATGGGATAGAGGAAATCATTAACCCCGTAGCAGTGCGACTCACTCTACCCCCTGCATGGCATATCCACCCCGTATTCCATGTTTCCTTGCTTCGACCGTGCCCTGTGAATATGAGGTTGCCGGTCAAACCTGCTCCATTAGATATAGACGGACAGGAAGAATACGAAGTCAGAGATATACTGGATTCTCGGTTACTCCGAGGCAGGGTGCAGTATCTAATTGATTGGAAAGGATATGGGGTTGAGGATAGGACATGGGAACCGTCCTGCAACCTACACTGCCCCCGGTTATTGGAACGTTTCCATGCTAGACATCCCGGTAAACCAGGACAACCGGCGAGACGGCGGTCCGTAAGGGGAGGTTCTGTCGCGATCACTGGCCAGAGGCCGAGACGTAGGGCAGAGAACAGGGATTCTAGACCCATCCGCCGACAAAGAACGGGGACTACATTACCCAAGAGCAACACGCGGAGACAACCCGGAAGCAGGAAGTGATTTCCCGACCTCCTGAACTCCTACAAAGCCTTGCCGCTCCCACTGCTGGGGGCTTGTCAATTTGCCTCAAGTCTAAACCCGAGAGCGAGAGAACGTCTTCATCTGTAATCCCTCTAGCGTGTCCAGTACCCGGCCGCACTGCATCCGAAGAAGCGGCATCTTCCCCCGAGCCCTGTATTTTGTTTCCTTCCCGCATCTCGTCCCTTCTCACGGGAGACTCGGTCGGCGGACGGTGTTTTCCCCGCAGGACGACTGAGTCTCCGAACAGCAACTATCTCCGCTTCCTGGTGAGCGCGAAAAGAGAGCGTACCCGAAACGACAGAACATCGCTTCTCCTACGGTGAGGTAACCGCAGGTTAAAGCGGAACGATTCTTCCCTGGAAAGACTGCATTTGCTTTCAGGTATTTCGGCTTGTGGAACTGTGGGCCATAGTCTCGTGCCAAGACTAGGGGTTAGTCTTGTTAACACGGCAGGTTCCTCCTTGATGATTTTGCTTTTGTTTGTTTATCTGTTTTGTTTTGAGAGTGTGCACGTGCTAATGCTACGTGCGATACTCTCCTCTTGATTCCCCTTGCTGATTTTGGTTCTATCTTCGTCACCGCTATCCCTTGAGCCTACCACTGGGGATTTATTCCTACAGAGCCCGGAATGCACCTGTGTTAGACATTCTACGGACAGTATACACGCCTCCCTCCTTCCAATCCCCCCATTTCAAGTCGTGTCATTCAGGTACAGAGTCATTGTGGAGTTATAGGGGTGGAGGTACCTGGGAAGGGTCATTGTTCTCTGCTGACCTTGGACCTCTTGTCTCCCTTCTTTTGCAGTTCCCCTGGCTGGCCTGACTGATCTGGAGACCTAGGAGTCGCGAGTGAAGCCGTGGTGTTTTTCTTTGTTCCTTTCCTTCCCTTCCCTAGGGTGCAGTACTGCATAGTGGTGTTATCGTGGCCCTGTGTGGGGCTGCGCCCTGGGGAATTAGAGGAACTATCGTCCGATCCTCGTTCCTGCTGATGTTCTACCGAGGTTAGTGGCTCTCAGTGTTCACGAGCTACTGGCACCGTGACACATATAGTCATCAGTCACATTAAAATAGCACTTCTGATAACCATAATGATTTTTAAATCCACTCACAATATCACGGGCCCCCACTTATTTATTTAGAAGTGCATCCCTGTCGTCAGGTGTATGCCCGCCCTCCATCAAACGAAGGTTTTAGAGGGCGAGGACTGGTCGATGATGAAGCATGACACCAGGTGGTGTGTGGGACCAGTCCATTATTTTTTGTGAGATGCCCACACTCACGACGTTCTTGTAACTACATTTGGGTTATCACACTAGGAGCAGCTTTTTGTGGTAAATATTCAGTATTGGAGGCTGCTAGCTCCTAGAACCCCAAGCCTCTTGTTCCCCCTTGACCCTTTTGTGATTAGATTAGCAGAAAGGAGCCATGTATGGCAGCATATTTTTTCATAACCATACTTCATGACAGTACGTTGGACTCACTCCTTTATAGGCTCACAGTCATAACTCCTAAGAGAATGGCAATAGCCTTATAATAAAGGACAGAGGCTAGTTATTCTATATTTAAACTCTGTTTAATATAGCATGGCCTTTAGTTGGGTGTGGAGGACAATTAGAGGAAACAAACTAATGTTCCAATAGATCTGGATTTAATCTGGTATGTTTTTTTTTTATTTGAAAAGTTTTATATAGTGCAAACGTGACCTGTAAGGGTATCAAAGCATAGTACATAAAATCAGATAAGCAGGTAAAGGCGTAAATACTGAACATATAAGAATTTAACATGCAAAAAAGCAAAAAAAGCGCAACCAACCATGTAGTAACTATCAAGCAACAATAATTGCATTGTTTATTGGCAGACCAATGTTGTTGACAAGAAATAAAACTCAGTTAGGGTCAAATGGCTAGATCTGATTTTGGAAGGAAGAGCGTTCCATATTCTCAGAGCAAGTTCTTTTATTTTTGAATTTGTGAGGTTTCAGCAGGAGAGTGTTAGAGCTTCTTAGGGCCCATTTCCCACCAGATAGTTCGAGTTTTTTAGCCAGGTAAATGGGAGTGTTAGAATGAAGAGCTTTGTGAGTTAAGCAGGCTATCTTGAACAGAATCCTTACTTCGAGCGATATCCAATTGAGTTTAAATTAGGTCTGGTGTGATCAAGTTTTCCTGATCCTGTGATCAGTCCAGCAGCAGAGTTCAGAGTAGCCCTTAAAGGGACCAGTCTAGCTTTGGGTAGCCCTGCTAGGGTCACAATTCCATAGTCTAAGCAGGAGAAGGATTGGGCTGGCAAGCGCATGTCCTCAGGAGTCAAGAACGGCTTGATTTTCCTTAATCTGTTGATATGGTGATTGGCTCCCCTAGTTGTTGCATTGATGTGGTCTTGCATATTCAGATATTTGTCCAGAGTTATGCCTAAAGATCCCCTGGAATCAACAACATGTGGAGCGCAGTTGCAAGATGTTAGTTGTTTGAGACAGTCTTGAATGGCTGCAGAATGATTGTGGGGGGCAATCAGGAGGAATTCCATCTTGTGTTTATTTAGCATAATGTGATTGTGAGTTAACCATTGCTGAGTCTTCAGAAGCGCACAGTTAAGAGTTTTGATGTCATCCGGTGAAACTATTTTCATGTACAATTGAGTGTCATCGGCGTACATGTGATATTGTATGTTTGAGTGGTTCAGAACTTTGGAGAGGCGCCCCATGAACAAGTTGAAAAGCATGGGAGAGAGTGTGGAACCTTGAGGCACTCCAATCGAGACCGGTGTACTGTTAGCGAGGGAATGGTGGACTTTGATTCTTTGCGTTCTATTATGTAGGAACTAGGCAAAACTATTCAAAACTAGGCCCAATAACCCAATCCTTTTTTCAAGAAGATCAATCAGGTTTGCATGTTTGACCATGTCAAACGCCGAGGACAGATCAAGCAGAATAAGTAGGCAAGGTTCGTAGTCTCAGGCGTCATCAACAATTTGTGTTAGAGTTTTTTCAGTACTGTGTCCATCTCTGAAACCAAATTGGTATTGATCAAGGAGCTGAAACTGTTCGATGTGATTGCAGAGTATGTGTACGCATTTCTTAAGCAGTCTGGCTAATGCCACGATATTAGAAATTGGATGGAAGTTGTTGATGTCAGAGAAGTCTGCATTTGGCTTTTTCGGTATGGGGTGACTTGTCCTATCTTGAGGCAATCAGGAATCCTACCCTGTACGAGAGATTCATGGACAATCATAGACCAGAGTGGGAGAATGGCAGATCTAAGCTCTTTGAAGAACTTGGTCGGCAGTGGATCATAGAAATGATTAGAGGGTTTTAACAAAGTTATAGTTTTAAGTCGCTCTGTAGCATCTGGTAGTATAAAGGTATTCCACGATGCATTGTTGTTTGTAGTATAATCCATAGAGCAAGAAAGAGGGGCACTTGCTAAGCTAGCCATGGCGAAGGATTGGGCTGGGTCTGATAATGCCGATTTGGTGATGCAAGTTGCAGTTATAGTTCAATCTTTCTAGTCTTTTTAATGAAGTATGCAGAGAACTCCTCACCACATGGGAGTGAGATCTTGGGTACAGAATGTTGGTTGGTTGATGGTTAGCTTGTTGTTGGATGATTTCTAATACTTTTGGGGTTTGTTTTTGGCGATGTCAAACTGTGACCTAAAGTGATCAGCTTTGGCGCTACGGATATGTTTGTCATACAAACGTCTTCTCATCCACAACTGCTTGAGGTTTGTTGTGGAAAGAGAGGTTCTCCATGATCTGTCCCCAAGCCTTAGCCTGCATTTTTTCTTGAGGGACCAATTGAACCAGGGTTTGGACTGTTTTCTTGGCAACCTTTTGAGTTGCTTTAGAGCAATTGTTTTGAATATATTTGTCATGGAGTGGATATAATGTTCAGTGAGATCATCTAGATTTGTCATATTATGGGGTGGAGGAAGGAGGTTATTGCTAAGGGAAGTTAAATCATTTACTTTGACGTCCCTCATATTTCTAGACCATTGTTTGGTCCTATGAGGCTGTCCTTGTTTATTCAGCACACTTTCCACGATGCAAAAAGAGATTAGGTAGGGATCCAACCAGTCACAGGGCGATATGTTTTCGAATTGTATAATGTTATCGTTAGATATGATTAAATCGAGGTTGGAGCCCAAGTTGCAGGCCTGGGTGAAGTTTAGGTCAGAGAGGAAAGCCTTAAAGATGCGCAGTAAGGAATCAGTTGCGTCATGCCAGTGTAAGGTGAAATCCCCAAGGAAGATATGGTTAGGGGGTTGGTCAAAGATCGAGGATATGGTCTACTTTACTTGTTCGATGAAAAGAAGATTGTCACCTGGGGGATAGTAGATCGTGTGAAGCAAACAAACTATCTTGTCATTGTTCCAGATTTAAATGCCCAGGGGTTCACAGGAGGACATCAGCGCAGTTTGTAATGGTCTCAGAGTGAGAATGGAGCAATAGATGAATGCTATGCCTCCCCCAACTTCAACAGGTCTATTCAGTCCGATTATGTCATATTTGGTAGGACCCAAGATGTCCAAAATTGGAGAGGAAGTATCATTTAGCCAAGTTTTAGTTAAGATCAGGAGGTCATGCTCTTGCATAAGAATGAGGTCGGCAATATCAGCTGAGTGCTTTACCGCTGACCTGCAGTTAAGAAGCATTGATTTGATGTGAGATTTAGTTACTACCACTCCTAGGTGTGATGTGGGGACAGGTAATAAATTATCCTTGTTCAGTTCTGAGATTGACACTGTATTCTCTAAACGGGTTGGAAGGAATAGTTTAGATACTGAATGGTGAATGTGATAACTCACTGCGAGAATTGTTGTAAGGTAGAAGAAGGGAGTGAATGTCATCATCGGACAGATAGTGAATATTCCTTTGAGGCCTAGAGTGGTGATTAAGATGTGGCCATGATTTCCAGTGCAGATCTAACTGGTTTTCCCTGGACAAAGATTATCTCCTGCAGTTTTTATCTATTGTGGGAGGGCTGGGGTGATTAGTCTCAACGATCACATTGAGCTTCCAAAACTTCTCCATCTTCATAGAGAAGTGTAACAGGTTCTGAAGGCCATCTTTAACTATTTGAAGATAATGCTTGAGGTCTGCCATCTTATCCCCAATGGAGGGCAGGTTAGCAGTATGGGTGGAAGGTCTAGGGATAGACAGTAATGAGATCCCTCGGGGAAGGTAGTATATGAAGGCATTGTGGATTTAGTAGGGGAGGAGACGGGATGTTATGGACTAGAGGATGATGAACTGGAGAAGGGGAGTGAGTGAGGGGTTGGAAGAGGTGAGTGATTTGCTTCCTCTATAAGCCTCTTAAGTTGAGGGGCAGTGGACATTGATAGGCAGGGGAGCACGGTGGATGAGTGAGGCCCCCATTGGAGTGAAGGTGATGTAGAGGAATGGTAGTTAGTCAAGCTGAAGTTCCCCATATTATAGTTGTGGCAAGCTTAAGGGGGGTCATCATTGTGTTTCAATCTCATGACAGAAGAAGAAGGCAAATCTCCCAGTTTGGTACTTGGGCAGACTTAGTTGATAGACCAGGCCTAGGTTCGTCAACATTGTTTTCATTGTTGGGGCCAGGGGACTGGTCATACCGGGTCAGAAGAAGTGAGGGAGAGGTGGAGGAGGTGGTAAAGGTGGAAGATGAGGCATGAGGGTTCGATGCGGAGGAGAGACTTTGATTGGCTGGAACAGTATTGTCCAAAGTATTTGTAATCCTCGTAAATATTTTGTCAAACTGTTCAAGATGTTGGTCTGACGCTTGTATAAGGATGTTTCCATTGTTGTATAGGGATATGACAAGATCAGCATTGAAGTCTGGTGAAGGTATTATGGTTATTCAGAAACCATGAGGAGTTTTCCTCATTTGTTTGGATCGGAGCATTGAAGTTAAGACTCTTCTCCATTAGGCTCTTCTGTTAGTGAAGAAGATAAGGTTGTTAACCACAACACCCTTTTAAGTGCACAAATAGGCATCAGGGACTAGCGTTTCAAGGAACCGTTGGAGCAGATTGTGTTTGAAGTACGTCTTTGCAGCTTTTTCAGATAGGTTGGGGGGTAATCAATCTTGAATGCATTATGACCCACCCATGACAGCAGGTAATCGTTGGAGCTAGTGTTAATTGGTAACATGGTAGAAATGGAAACAACAGTGTGGGATGTGAGATGTTCTAAGTTAGAGACTGAACTTGCGTGGGGATGGATGACTGTGAGTTTCTGTGCACTTGTAAGTGAAGGGGTGGCAGTGAATGTGTGTGTCCGCCTCACTGCTCAGCCACTGAGTATTATATATTATAAAAAAACTTTAGGGAAAAAACTGTCTACCTGTGTATTCCTGTGCATTGTCAGAATCATTGCCATTCATGAACGTTATAAGAAAGTAAAAATGATTCTATACCCTACCATGGCATCTTCTGGTGCCTCTGTGGCACTAACTTTAGACCGTGTTTACTATAATTGTGTTACTATTTCCAATATTTTACCCCTGGGTAGAGTTCCACGAGGTTAGAAGCTGAACATTGGTGCACTGTTTTGTGTGATTCTTTCGTTTGGGCAACTGGAAGACAGCAATGATAAACTGAGAATTGTATGCAAAGGATAATATTTATTTTGCACAGCTAAAATATATGTGTGTGCACTGCATTAAAGAGCAAAAGCACTGCTGGCTCTCCAAGCAAACAGGTCCAGAGTCTCTCTACCCTTTGCCAATGTTACTTAGATTGCTGAGTCACTGGAAACTGGGTGCTGCTGCATCGAAAGCCACCACACCAACTTAATGCCAGACATTTTGGATGGGGGCCCAGTGAGCTTGTGAACTTGAAGACAGCTCAAAAGCGAATTCTCAGTAGGATCCGGATGTTTTCTGCGTTATTTCCTGTAGCGCTAAGGATAGAATTTAAAACAAGTATTGGCAAAGCCAGCAGGTCTTTCATTGGGACTGATTGGCTTTGCCAATGGTTTCAGTGATGCTGTACAACAGCCCAATAGCAGTGCTGAAGGGTTAAAAAAGAATAAAATAAAGTGACAGAGGAGGCAAGAGAAGTACACAACAATGACAGCTGAAAACCCATGCGTTGTTGTGGAGTGCTTAAACAAAAAGCAAAACGTAGTGCTTGAAAATTGAGGAGCAGGGGGAAATAGATAATGCAGCAATGCTACAGGGGAGGGACATGCACAAGAAAGGTCAAGAGGTAAAGCCCACACTGGCAAAAGAAGAACAAGGAAGTTAACCGCGGGGCCAAAGTGAAAGTGATCGCGGGGGAAAAATGCTACCGCCGGCCACAGCTTGCAGTGCATGTGCGCGAGTGGTGCGCGCGCAGCAGTAATCACGCCATATGGCGCCTCTGCTCAAGCGCGTGCCCGCGTACATGCACTGCAAGCTGTGGCCGGCAGTAGCATTTTTTGAAGCCCTTACTTAAAGTCTCGCCAGAACAGCGCATGCGCTGGGTCAGGCGAGACCTAAAAAGCACCATTCCAGGATGGCTGCTACTTAAGTGTACCAGGTGAAAAGTCCTACCTTTCTTTAATGCACTGGCAAATTTCACAACGTCCAACCTTACTGTCTGTGAATGGGATGGAATGCTAGTCCTATGTCTGTTTTCATCAAACTGTTCAGGCCACCATCATGAAGATGAAGCCTTTTGGGAAGGTTGGAGAGAGAGACCTCCCAAAAGGGAGCATCATCCCAGAACCAATCGGACCCCTCATCAGCAAAAAAGTCCACCAACAAAGACATCAAGAACAAATTAATTCCTCAGGCGGGCACGGCTGGTGACTGCAACATTTCCACAAAATACACAGAACAAATGGTGTGGAATTCCAGAGGTATACAAAGAACACAGAAATATGCCGACCTCAACCCGGTCAACTTCCCATCACAGCACGTCCTGGTCCGTAAGCACACACACGCTGATACTGCGCCTCATCGAAAATATTTCTTAAGAAACAAGGAGACCCTGAAAGTCAGAGGGACCTAGGGTGTGTGTGTATATATATATATATATATATATTCACTTAAAAAAACATAGGTTTCACACACGTTATAGTTAGGAATTAGCATTTAAAAAACCTTTGAAATTCACTGAAAAAACAATAGGTTTCACACACGTTATAGTTAGGAATTAGCATTTAAAAAACCTTGCAAATTCACAGAAAAAAACATAGGTTTCACACATGTTATAGTTAGCTGGACATTTCACTCGTACAAAACCATTGAAATTCCCCCGTTATAGTTAGTTCAGCTAACTATAACTCGCACGACCGCAATCCACTGCTGATGACGTCACATATTACATCACTGTATTCACTAAGATACTGTTAATAAGTCAGTTATACAATTAATTTTACAAAAAAAACCATCCATTTAGACACTTATTTACCCATTTATTCTTCCATTAACCTTTAGATATACATATATAAAAAATATTTATTTTTCAGAAAGACACATTTACTGGATGATGTCATCAGTGATGTCATTTGAGATGTCATCAGTGATGTCATGAATGATGTCACTGACCATGTCATGAGTGATGTCATATGTGACGTCATCAGCAGTGGATTGCGGTTGCGCAAGTTATAGTTAGCTGAACTAACTATAACGGGGGAATTTCAATGGTTTTGTACGAGTGAAATGTCCAGCTAACTATAACATGTGTGAAACCTATGGTTTTTTCAGTGAATTTGCAAGGTTTTTTAAATGCTAATTCCTAACTATAACGTGTGTGAAACCTATGGTTTTTTCAGTGAATATATATATATATATATATATATATATATCTGAAGATGAAGGATCACAAGAAAACAACAGTCAGCCAGGGCAAAATTCTGGATCCCAAAGGATACAATGAGTCACAAAGAAATAAAATATCCAAGAAAGAAGTGACTAAAACAGATAGATTCACCAAAGAACAAAAATATACACTACAACGTTTCAGCTTCCGCCTTCCTCAGGTAGTACAGGATGGTTTGCTCTGTGGCTGCACAGATGACACAGCTGAATTTTCAAAAAGCATCATGAGTCAAAATTCCATTGGGAATGTGGAATCAATGAAGTCCTGAGAGCTCTTGAGATATGCAGTAATCAGGTTGTGTTGTCAGTAATGTTCAGTCCACCTGGAAGCAGTGATTTTAAACGGTACATCCAGAAGTTTTCCCTGGAGTCCAGTAGTTCTTCCTTTGAAACATGTTCCACAGGGAAAATCTTCAAATCTGATCGTGAATGATCCACAAGGTTGAAATGATTGGCTACAGGCTGGTCATTTTTCTTATTAATTATTGCAGATTTGTGGTTCCTGAATCGTGTACGGAGGTCATTCACTGTTTGGCCTACATATAGTTTTTACAGCTTTGCCGTTGGCACTGAATCACATAAATAATGCATGTTGAGCGACATGTAAGATGCTGCCTTATTGCATAGGTCCTTCTTGTAACAGAACTAGTTACAGATGATGTTTGTAAAAGATATTCACACGTGATGCACCTTTTAGAGTCACAGCAATGAACCCCTGCATTTGTTACAGCTTGCTTGAGTTCAGCTCTCACAATAAGAGATCGTAAATTTGGAGCACTGCGGTAAGCAATGGCTGGTGGTTTTGGAAAAACCTTTTGCAATTTTTCACAAGTGGACAGTAAGCGAAATAATTTTTGCATTATATTTCTGTAGTTAGGAGCTGATGGATGATAGTCAACTACAAATGGAGTTCTGTCACCTTTGTTTCTGCCGTTGGTATTCCAAATAAGTGCTTCTCTGGGTAACTGCAAAGACTTGTCAATTTGTTGCTGTATGATATGCAGAGGATAGCCTTGCCTTTTAAATAATGTAGCAAGCTCCTGTAGATGGCCTTTACAGGTTTCCTCATTGCTGCAGATGCGTCTTATTCTGAGTGCTTGGCTGTAGATGATGCTCAGTGTGGTGTGGGTGACATGAAGTCCAGTTTAGATACAATTGAGCATCTGTAGGCTTGTGGTACAGATCAGTTGTATTTTGTGTTCATGAATGGTGAGTAGCACATCCAGAAAAGGGAGACGAGGCTTCTGTTTAGTATTGCTGCTGGTAAATTTGATGGTAGGATGGATATTGTTGATATAAGTTGTAAATTGTTCCAATGTTCTACTTCCTGCATTCCATATTATAAATATGTCATCAATGTATCGTGGCCACACCAGTGGTTTGATGCTAGAAGTAGCAAGTATACAGTTCTCTAGTTTGCCCATGAAGATATTTGCATAGGATGGAGCAATCCGAGTGCCCATGGAAGTCCCTTGTATCTGCAGATAGTGTTTACCATTGAATGTAAAATTGTTGGATTTAAGGATAACTCTTACAAAGTTGGTAAGCACATTTGTTGATGGCTTTTTCACAGTTCTTTTATTAAGAGCTTCAGATAATGCCATAAGCCCATCCTCATGTGGTATATTGGTGTATAATGATGTAACATCAAATGTAGCCAGAAGAGTATCATCATCAAATGTGTAGGTTTGGTTTAATTTTTCAATAATCTGAAGGGAGTGACTGTTATCTTTAACAAATGATGGAAGTTCCTGTACAATGGGCTGGAGGTGCAGGTCGACAAATAAAGATAGTCTCTCAGTGGCTGTGTCATTGCCAGAGATGATGGGACTGCCAGGATTGTTCATTTTGTGAATTTTGGGAAGCATATAAAATCTCCCAGGTCTTGGTTTGGGATGAACAAGTATATCTGCTGTTGTTTCATCAATGAGGTTTAAGCTCCTGTATCTTACAACCATGTTCTTAATTTCTTTGTTCAAGTCTTCTGTGGTATCCATTAGTTGTCTCATTCCTTCCTCAATATAATCACTTACTTTCATGGCAACCACTGCACCACCTTTGTCTGCCGGTTTTATAATGACATCCATTCTCTGTTGAAGGAGGTGGAGAGCTTTTCTTTCTTCTCGGGTGATGTTATCAAAAATCCTTTTAGGTGTCGATTTCTTGATGAGTTTCTTGATGGATAAAATGTATGTATCAAGGACAGGATTTCTACCACATTGAGGAGTCCATGATTTGGGATGGCAGAACTTTTTAAATGGATCTGGAAGATAGCTTGGCAGATCAACATTAGAATTATTGTAAAAGTATTCTGCAAGTCTTCATCTTGCATCCAGATGGACTGAACATTACTGACAACACAACCTGATTACTGCATATCTCAAGAGCTCTCAGGACTGCATTGATTCCACATTCCAAATGGAATCTTCACTCATGATGCTTTTTGAAAATTCAGCTGTGTCATCTGTGCAGCCACAGAGCAAACCATCTTGTACTACCTGAGGAAGGCGGAAGCTGAAACGTTGTAGTGGAAATATATTTTTGTTCTTTGGTGAATCTATCTGTTTGAGTCTGTGGTACTTTGAAATTTGGGACCGCGTAGGAGGCAGGGTCTTACCCCTGTCTATTCCGGTATTAGCGAACCGCGAATGGTCAATGCGGTATGTACAAGTGCTTTGCATAATGTTCTAGCTATAAATGCACTGTGTATACGATATTATACATTGACTACGTGGGTTCCATCTTAGAGCGGTGGCCATCTTATGGTTGCCCTCACATAGGCTACACATTACAAACAAGTACGGGCCTTTAGAACACATGTACTTTCTGTTTGACTTCTCTGTGACCTGTGCAGCTTGGCTCCGCTGCCCCAGGTCAGTCCGGTCTCACGAGCTCCCCGTCCTACGGCCACCTGAGATTAGCATCAGGGTTTGACACACCATAAAGCCTTTTCATCCCACATTAGCCTCCGGCTAATCTCTTTCACACCTGACTCTTCCTGCTTTATGGCTTGTTTTCCAAACAGGAGATGCCCGTGTTTATTGGGGCCTGTTGATATCTGATGTGGGATCTGAGCCTCGCTGGGTAAATAATTGTGGGCTGGCTTAACTGGAATGTGGGATGGTCATCATGACTCTGCCTTTTCGTTTGTAATGGATACACGTAGATGACCATATCGTAAAACAAGGAATGTATGCCTGAAGCATGATATTTTGTATTTAAGGAGAAGCCCGTTTCTGTAACTTTAAGCAGTCTCCTGAGAACATACATGCTGTTGTACTTCTCGGATACCTGTAATTGGTCTGCAGCCAATAAACTGATCTTTGACTTCACCAAGAAGACTCTGTGTTTCTGTAGGTCTGAAACAGGAAGAACCCGAAATCTTAGGGTGTGTTCCCCTGCACCGCTGGGCTTTAAATTTCCGGTACTTCAAGTCACTTCTTTCTTGGATATATATATATATATATTCACTGAAAAAACCATAGGTTTCACACACGTTATAGTTAGGAATTAGCATTTAAAAACCTTGCAAATTCACTGAAAAAACCATAGGTTTCACACATGTTATAGTTAGCTGGACATTTCACTCGTACAAAACCATTAAAAATTCCCCCGTTATAGTTAGTTCAGCTAACTATAACTCGCGCGCACGCAATCCACTGCTGATGACGTCACATATTACATCACTCATGACATGGTCAGTAACATCACTGATGACATCACTGATGACATCTCAAATGACATCACTGATGACATCAATGATGATGTCATATATGTGAAAAAATAGTACATCTTCTCCCATCCTAATATAAATTTAGAAACACCAACTCAAACTTTCAGATGACCAATTTGAAAACCATAGAAACTCCAATACTAATAACTACATACCCACTCATTGACTCTTACATCTACATGCACCTAAACTCACTCACCTGTACAGCCACTCATTCTTACAGTCACTCCGTACAAGACTATCATATGCATTTATACACATATATAGACACTCACACACTTCAAACATCCATTGAGGTACTGACACACCTAGTCAGTTGTGCAAATAATTAAACACAGACCAATTGACTCACCTATACAGTTAAACACACTTAAGTTCACTTACTCATAAAAATACTAAAACATTTTCACACTCTTATTCAATTTCTAGTACAAGCACACACTCATCCATACAGCCAGTCCCGCAATCACACACTCTCAGATATAGATAGTTATATACTCTTACACACATATTCAATGTGTTTCATATATGTAGTTACTGTCACATCTACAACTGAGATATACATTCGATCCCTAACACAGCCATACATACACTCACTCAACCGTACAGTTCATCACAGATGCACTCTAAAGACCATGCACCCATAGAATCACCCACTCATACATCTATGCACAGAGTCACACACACCTCACCCACTAATACACTCAGGCACCCATACAGATACTTAGACAACCAATAAATAACCCATATAGATACTCATACAGCTATTCACAAAACCATGCAGCCACTTTTACACAAACACACAGACACATACAGAGATTCACACAGTTTAGTCACTAGTATGCAGTAATATACATTTAATGACTCACATATAGACTCAGTTACGCACCTAGAAAATCATCCATTCACAAACTTGTACATCCACTCATTCTTCAACATGCCTTTCCCTATATATTTTAAACATATTAAAGCTGTTCAGAAACACATAGTAAATGGATGATGTCATCAGTGATGTCATTTGAGATGTCATCAGTGATGTCATCAGTGATGTCACTGACCATGTCATGAGTGATGTAATATGTGACGTCATCAGCAGTGGATTGCGGGCGCGCGAGTTATAGTTAGCTGAACTGACTATAATGGGGGAATTTCAATGGTTTTGTACGATCGAAATGTCCAGCTAACTATAACATGCGTGAAACCTATGGTTTTTTCAGTGAATATATATATATATATATATTCACTGAAAAAACCATAGGTTTCACACATGTTATAGTTAGCGGAAATTTTACTGATAAAAAACCAATGAAATTCCCCCGTTATAGTTAGTGCAGGAAACTATAACTCACGCGACCGCAATCTTCTGCTGATGCTAATACTGTATTTAGACACTGATTTGCCCATGTCTTCTTCCATAAATTTTTAGCTATACATATATTACAAAGATTTTTTTTTCATAAAGACACATATGTCATCAGCAGAAGATTGCGGTCGCGTGAGTTATAGTTTCCTGCACTAACTATAACGGGGGAATTTCATTGGTTTTTTATCAGTAAAATTTCCGCTAACTATAACATGTGTGAAACCTATGGTTTTTTCAGTGAATTTGCAAGGTTTTTTAAATGCTAATTCCTAACTATAACGTGTGTGAAACCTATGGTTTTTTCAGTGAATTTGTACGTTTTTTTAAATGCTAAGTTACTTTACGCCATTCGTGGCGTGCGCGCCCACTTTACGCAGTTAGTGCCGTGCACGCACGGTGGGCACCGCGTGCCCGCGTTACGCTAGATGGGCCATGTACGCACGATGCGCTTCGCGCACCGTGCGCACATGGAGGACATATTATGCGCTTCCTTGTGATAGGTAATCTGTTGAAATTTTTTTGGGAAATGCTGGGCTCTTACATGCCATGTACAAATGGTGGCCTTCGGCCACCATTTGCACACGGGGTGGATAGAGTGTGGATTTTTTTTTTTACTTTTTTTTTACCGTACGCGTACGGTAAGCGTACGGTAAGAGTAATCGGCGAAATTTTCGAAAAATAAAAAATTACCGTTTTTTGCCTTGGGGGATCTTTGAAGACTCAACTAACATGGTTATGTGCATGGGCGCTGTCTAAACAGCCCCTTTATATGTTTTTGGCATTTGTTTATCAGCTCCCCCCTCAGAGTGCGAGAGAGAAAATGGCGGCCACCGCTTCCTGGTTTCGACCGATTCGAATGTTTACTAAGATCTAAGGGCCAATCAGAATCGCGCTCGCGCACGCCACCGTACGCGTACGGTAAGCGCACCGTAAGCGCACCGTAAGCTGGCTCAGATATATATATTGATTTAAAGGCTATTTTCTCAGAATCTACTGAACAGATTTACACCAAACCTACAAAAGGCACTTCCTTGACCCGAGGACTACCTCTCTGCCAAATTTCAAGTAATTCTGTTCAGCCATTCGGGCTGTAGCTGTGTCTAAAGGTCCTATGGAAAAATGCATGGGAAAAACACGTTTTGGGACCCCCCTTTTATCTCAGCCCCAGCTTGACGAATCCCCCGAGATTTTCAGGGTAGGAGCGGAGCGTAGTGCCCCACCTATTTTGAAAAATTCGCAAGGATTCGTCGACCGGCGCAAAAGTTATTCAAAATAGAATGTTGCGGATTTCCTATGGAAACGTGGTCCTAACTATAACTACCTACTGGCGACCGCCAGTAGGTAATATATATATATATATATATATATATATATATATATATATATATATATATATATATATATATATATATATATATATATATATTCACTTAAAAAACCATTGGTTTTACACATGTTATAGTTAGCTGGACATTTCACTCGTAAAAAACCAATGAAATTACCCCGTTATAGTTAGTGCAGGCAACTATAACTCACGCGACCGCAATCCTCTGCTGATGATGTCAGATATTACATCACTGATGACATATGTGTCCTTATGAAAAATAAATATTTGTAATATATGTATAGCTAAAGATTAATGGAAGAAGACATGGGTAAATAAGTGTCTAAATACAGTGATGTAATATCTGACGTCATCAGCAGAGGATTGCGGTCGCGTGAGTTATAGTTGCCTGCACTAACTATAACGGGGTAATTTCATTGGTTTTTTACGAGTGAAATGTCCAGCTAACTATAACATGTGTGAAACCTATGGTTTTTTAAGTGAATTTGCAAGGTTTTTTATATGCTAATTCGTAACTATAACGTGTGTGAAACCTATGGTTTGTTCAGTGAATATATAAACATATAAAAATAATCTGCATATCTATATAAATATAAATTCATGCAAACATATACATATATGCATACATATGCATGGTATGTACATGAAAGTTTGAAAAACTCTAATACAAGCAAAGCTAAAAAGCCACCTAATTACAAACAGAATTGTTTTAACTTAAACGAGGGCGAGACCTATTGCATTTTCAATGCTTGTTTACTTTGATTCCATCAAGAAGGCATTCAGATGTGTCCCACATTTTCCATAAATTCTGAATGGTAGCACTCTAGTTGCTCATTAGATCACTGAAGTAAAGCTACTGCTCACCAGGGAAGTCTGCTGCTGGTATTGAAAGTGCATGTTTCAGTCTGCATGTCAGAATTTTTTAATGAAATAGAAGAGGATTTGATAAGTCACTCAAAATGTGCCCTAATTTTTCTTTTTTACTCACTAATCATAATTTCTATGGCAAAATGAACCTCCTCATTGTGTTCCTTTTAAATTAAACTACTCACTCTCTACTACTCACTCGCTACTACTTTCTACTACTCACTCTCTACTACTCACTTTCTACTACTCTCTACTACTCTACTACTCTCTACTACTCACTCTCTACTACTCTCTACTACTCTCTACCACTCACTCTCTACTACTCTACTACTCACTCTCTACTACTCTCTACTACTCTCTCTCTACTACTCTCTCTCTCTACTACTCCCTCTCTACTACTCTCTCTACTACTCACTCTCTACTACTCACTCTCTACTACTCTCTACTACTCTCTACTACTCACTCTCAACTACTCACTCTACTACTCTCTCTACTACTCACTCTACTACTCACTCTACTACTCTCTACCACTCACTCTCTACTACTCTCTCTCTACTACTCACTCTCTACTACTCACTCTACTACTCTCTACTACTCTCTACTACTCTCTACTACTCTCTACTACTCTCTCTGCTACTCACTTTCTACTACTCTCTACTACTCACTCTCTACTACTCACTCTCTACTACTCACTCTCTACTACTCTACTACTCTCTACTACTCTCTCTACTACTCACTCTCTACTACTCACCCTCTACTACTCTCTACTACTCTCTCTCTACTACACACTCTCTACTACTTGCTCTCTACTACTCACTCTACTACTCACTCTACTACTCACTCTCTACTACTCCCTACTACTCCCTACTACTCACTCTACTACTCACTCTCTACTACTCCCTACTACTCACTCTCTACTTCTCCACTACTCTCTACTAATCACTCTCTACTACTCACTCTGTACTACTCTCTACTACTCTCTCTACTACTCTCTACTACCACTCTCTCTACTACTCTCTCTCTACTACTTACTCTCTACTACTCTCTCTACTACTCACTCTCTACTACTCTCTCTCTACTACTCTCTACTACTCACTCTCTACTACTCTCTACTACTCACTCTCTACTACTCACTCTACTACTCATTCTCTACTACTCATTCTCTACTACTCTCTCTCTGCTACTCAGTCTCCACTACTCACTCTCTACTACTCTCTACTACTCACTCTCTACTACTCCCTCTACTACTCCCTCTCTACTACTCTCTACTACTCCCTCTACTACTCACTCTGTACTACTCTCTACTACTCTCTACTTCTCACTCGCTACTACTCTCTCCTACTCACTCTCTGCTACTCTCTCTACTACTCTCTACTACTCTCTCTACTACTCTCTCTCTACTCTCTACTCTCTATTACTCATCCTCTACTCTCTACCTTTCTCTACCTCTCTCTCTACTACTCTCTACCTCTCTACCTCTACCTCTCTACCTCTACCTCTCTACCTCTACCTCTCTACCTCTACCTCTCTAACTCTACGTCTCTACCTCTACATCTCTACCTCTCTACCTCTCTCTACCTCTCTCTACACGCACACATATGCACATATATGCATTTATATATATGTATGTGTATATATATGTATATACATACATATACAAACATATATATAATCTGCATATCTATATAAATACAAATATAAATGCATCATTACATATACAGATATGCATGTTATTTACATGAAATTTTGAAAAACACTAATAAAAGCAAAGCTAAAAAGCCACCTAATTACAAACAGAATTGCTTTAACTTAAACGAGGGCGAGACCTATTGCATTTTCAATGCTTGTTTACTTTGGTTCCATCAAGAAGGCATTCAGATGTGACACATTTGCCATAAATTCTGAATGGTAGCACACTGGTTCCTCATTAGATCACTGTAGTAAAGCTACTGCTCACCAGGGAAGTCTGCTGCTGGTATTCAAAGTGCATGTTTCAGTCTGCATGTCAGAACTTTTTAATGAAATAGAAGATGATTTGAGAAGTCAAAATGTGCCCTAATTTTTCTTTCTGCAGCACTAGTCATAATTTCTATGGCAAAATGAACCCCCTTATTTTGTTCCTTTTTAAATTAAATGTTTTAAATGTTACCACTTTATTCCAATCAAGATGGCTTCAGGTGTGCCATACCTTTGTCATAAGTAAGACTGTTAGCGCTCTAGTTGTTCTTTGGAACACTCTGGGAAGCTGCAGTAGAACACAAAGGAATCAACTGACAGTCTCTGCCCTTGTTGGATGTACATGTTTTACTGAGAATGTCAGACTTCATTCTCACATGACTGAGAAAGATAATGTGAATTTACAGAAAATATGCTCTCAGTTTAGCTTATAGATCACCTTCCAAACCTCTGTGGGAAAAGCATGTGAAAATAGTTTTCTCTCAAACATGATTCATGATATCCCAGCAGAAGGATTTTTCACATGGTAAAATCACCTTAGAACATACTACAATTCCTAAAATGAGTATGGTACCATCAACAAATGATTTATAATGTAACTAAAGTCTTAAAACCTTCTATTAACTGCAATGCTTTTTAATGAGGTGCTATCATGTATATTGGTCCCAAGATGGCTGCCAACACTTCTTGGATGAAGTGCTGACAGCCAATCAGATCTCACAATGAGATGTGTGGTTAGGCTCCGCCCAGATATGTATATGATTTTACTTTTGATTTTCTCAGGAACTACTGAACAGATTTACACCATATATGCAAAAGGCACATGCCTGACCTGAGGACTACCTCTTTGCCAAATTGTAAGTAATTCTGTTCAGCCGTTCTGGCTGTAGCTGTGTCTAAAGGTCCTATGGAAAAATGCATGGGGAAAACGCGTTTTGGGACCCCCCTTTTTTCTCGGCCCCCGCTTGACGAATCACCCCGAGACTTTCAGGGTAGGAGCTGAACAGGGCGCCCCATTAGTTTTGAAATTTCGCGAGGATTCGTCAACCGGCGCCAAAGTTATTCAAAATAGAATTTTGAGATTTCCTATGGAAACTAGGTTGTAACTATAACTATCTACTGGGCATTTTTCAGTCTTTTTCGTCCCCTTTTTTTTTTTTTGCACTTGTACATATTTCCACGGTTGATCAATAATTGTCAGTTACTCATTATTTTCACTGCATCTCTTCTAAATCATTTACTCTTTGATTGCTACTGATATAGATATATGTAAATTATTTTGCATAAACTTGTAATAACCCTTCTTTGATTCTAGATTGGGAACGTTATGAATTTTGACAACAATACGTACTTTGATCGTTGATAACATACTTGATGTAAATAATCACCTCAATGGTACTTCACCTTGATTGTTATTTTTAAATTCGTAACTCCCTGAAATCAATTGCAATGATTTTTTCTAAAAAACTTTATTTGTAACAACAAACAACTACCATGGTGGCATGAACTATTGTGTTTTTCAATTGATTTAAATTTTCATTTACTTGTAAATAATATATCTTGATCTACGATGCGATGTATGTCCAGTATGTTTTCAGTCTCTATTATTAATTTGTAAATGTTGCTTTAAAAGAGACATTCTGGACGACAGGACTCTATGGTCCAGTTGAAGGCTGAGTGCCGAAACGCGTCGACCGTCCTTTTGTGCGTGTCCTGAAGATCTTTGTTCAATAAATTTCAACGGTGAAATTCTCTGTGGTGCCGTGCTTTTCCTTTGCTGCGACGAACCCTGGGACCCGGGGTGAAGCCTGAGAGAAGTTTTGTCTCATATATATATATATATATATATATATATATATATATAACAGAAACAATGGTCTCTTCCAAAAAGTTCAATGAGACATAGAATTACAATGAATACTGCGTCTGTGATCTCAAAATGGAGAATTAAATCATTTATTCAATCAAACAAAAATTCAAAACCAAGAAAAACAAAATCAAAGGGATAAGTGTGCAGAGAAAAGGAAATCTCAGGATTTTCAGAACTCAGGCATTGTACATTTGAGTGACTGAAAAGTAAATGTACAATCTGGGGTCACAATTATAAAAGTGTCTGAGCTTTTAGAAAATATAAATATAACAGTTACAGACAAGACACTAAGGTCGATGACATCCCGATCCCTTCTCAGGTCGAGGGATCATCACCAGGACACAAGGATTTAGACCTGAGAAGTTGCCTTGTAGCAACACTCCGTAATGCCGTGTGGGAAATCACGTGTAACCACTGAATGCCAGGTTTGGGCTAGTAGACGTGACATGCAATTACTGAACCACGCATTGCTACTGTCTTCAGTTTCTGATTAAGCTCCGATTAATTAGGTCGGGTACTGCACTCCTTAATCCACATTCCGTAGTTACCTGGAACCTACACATCGATGATCACACTCAGTTTTGGGCGGAGATCCTTCCCGCCATACGAGGACGAACTCCTCAATTCACGTTCAGTACTCACCCTAGACCTACACCTACACATCGATTATCGCATTCCATAGGAGATCCTTCCCACAGTAGAAGACGATTTCCACCGTGGAGATCGTTTGCATTTAGAGATTGATCCTGGCTATGGTGAGTTTTTAATTCCTTGCCATCTTACATGTGGTTTCCCACACGGCATTACTTCCCTTAGCTCTATCTGGGTCATTATGACTGCTGGACTTGGGGTTCCGGCAGGCATTCTGTTGTGAGCTGGGAGAGATGGAGCATCAGTACTTACTGTGCTTAGGGTCACTGCAGGCCAGTATTGTGGGGGTGCATTTAGCATTTGCTCCCCTTAGGGTACATTCAACCTGCCAGGGTTGATGCCTGGCAGGATGGACTGGAGTGGAAGCAACACTGAATGCTGGACTTATGGTCTCAACAGGCTGTTAAGGTGGGGGTGGGGTATTACTATGCTAATATTCCCCCACCCAGCTAGTTCCATTTTGCTTGCAAGGCTTGTGGAACATTTTGCATCCAAGACCCACATGAAAAATTAAAACACCACCCAGATTTGAGGTCTGTGCCAGATGTCCCTCCAACAAATAATGAACCATTTTAAAGGAAATGTGATACGGAAAATATGTTGCTCGTGAGTGTGCTCATTCCATAGTGCCATCTGGCACTAGTTTGAATCAGGTTGATGGCCACATTGGGAATCTGTTTCATGAACATCCCCTAGCAGCCAAGACACGCAAATGTATGCAAAGTATCTAACAAATATATTGCAAGCTGACATCGAACATTTTACAGCATGAATCCACAGTGGTGTAAATATTTCTATTCCTGTGGATGGAATGGGGATGCAGCAGTGGCAGGACTTATCACATTTTTCAACGCAAGAAAGGGGCGCATTCAACGTACTATCATGGCTGATCTGTATGTTTTAGAACATTAAATGGAGATTCAATTACAGCATTGCCCAGAAAGTTCTTGAAAAATTGGGTAAGAACTTAAGTGATTTTGTGTGCATCTGTAGTGAATCTGCTCAATACATCATAAAACTAACTGAAGAAGTACTACAGGGATGGGTTGCATTCAAGGCCTTACCAGTCAGACATCCATACTGTTTATTAGATGCTGCTTTAAAATCTTCAGAACTAGTAAAGGAGACAGTTGACTTGGTTGTACATTGTGGCACAGTTTTTAGAGGTGTACGTGAGCTGAAAGGAAAATATTTCTCCTTTTGCAACTTCTTTGGTATGAGTGAGAAAGCAATTCCAACAGTGTCCTTCAGCGGGTGGTGTTCTGAGCTTGAGGAAGGGAACATGATTCTCTTCATGTGGCAACCTCTCACAGACTTTCTCTTGAGTGCTAATGCAACAGACAAGAAGTGTGAAGACCCTAGAAGACACATCAATGGTGTGATTTAAAAAGTGCTGCCTACTGCACCCTTTACATTTTACAAGAGAACATGACTGCAGGCAGTAAATGGCATTAAAATAGTTAGAATCAGAAAATGTACATCCATTACATGTACAAAATATTTGACGATGAAAAAAAAACATGTTCTTGAGAAAAAGCTATGGGATACTTTCAATGACTTTGGTACTGCAACTTGCTCACTGCTGTAGGACTACAGAGTATACGCTCCGGACACTTTAAGCAACAATACTTTATAAATGGTAAGCAAGCTATGATGTGTCACAATATACCCACAAAGATTTCATAGTTATTGTAATTGGGCAAGTTCTTAATCCCTTTCTCAAAAGAGAACATGTTGAAAAAAAACTAAGGCACACTCTGGGGGATTCCCACTAGGCGTAAGCCATGGTGAGTCAGGGACAAGGGCGTAACACAGGCCCCGCATCCCCGCGATGCGGGAGGCCCCGAGCTGCAGGGGGCCCCCTCAGCACAGTACTCAGGCCTGAGCCCTCCAGTTTACATCCGGGGTGGGGGCCCGTTTGTGTACATTGCAGGGGGGCCCCTTAAACGTTTGTTACGCCACCGGTCAGGGATGGGTTCTCCATGGGGGGGATAGGGGTAAGGGTCACAGGGTGGGGAGCATGTGGGAGAAAATAAAAAATAAAAAGTCCTAAGGGGTCTCAGTAAGTACTGTTCACTTAGTAAAGAACGGAAATGGGTGAGAAGCAAACAGCTCATGTAAAAATTTTATCTTGGAATGTCAACGGTTTAAGGGTAAGGGGGAGATGGCAAAGGATACTGCAGTATATAAAAGACTGCCCGGCACAGGTGATAATTTTACAGGCGACGCCTTTGACAGAAAAAGAGTGTGTAGCGGTCTTCAAGGCAGAAAGTTGGGTGCAAAAAGTAGTTTGCACAAGACACTCTTTTGTTACAAAGGGGGTGGCCATCTTGGAAAAACAGGACGCAAAAATTACCATTATGGATAACGCCTCAGACAGTGCAGGATGATGGCCTATTGCAAAACTTAAGATTTTGGGGCAAGGTTTTACAATGGTTGGCTACTACGGACCAAATCAAGACGATATTGCCCCCCTTGAGAAAATTTTAGCAAATTTTCCAGATCCAATTATTATGGCGGAAGATTTAGTGTAGTCCTTGATAATGTTGTCGATAGATCCACAAATAGTAGAGCTGCGGTACATCCCAAAATGGCGGGACAAATAAGGCGCATCATGGAGCAAATAGGTTTATGTGATATTTGACGTCAGAGAGCAAAATCAGAGAGAGGCTACACATAAAATAATAGGAAATATTGTCACCAAGAATCCACTATTTTCTAATCGACATAAACTTAAAAGACTTGGTGGAGGACATTCAACATACTGGGGTGCATCTTTCAGACCACTCAGCAGTGATGTTAGAGGTAAACATAACTGCGAAGAACATCCAATCTAGGTGGACATTGGACCGCACTGTGTTATTGGAGGAGGAGGTAGTTGAGCTACTAAACAAGGAAACAAAAGAAGTTTTTTAAGTCAATTTAAGCTCTGCCTCGGTGGGAATGGTCTGGAATGCATATAAAGCCTATCTAAGAGGTAGAATAGGTAGCTTATCTGTGGCTAGAAGGAGATCTCATCGGGAAAAAGTTACAAGTCTTTAGGAGCGAATTCGTGATGTAGAAAAGAAACTGGTCACCCCAATTTTAGAAAAGAGAGTCCTCCAGGAATCAGTGATGGAAATAGCAGAGGCCAGAGATAACTTAGCAAATGTGTTAGAAGGCAGAGTTAGAAAGAAATGGGAGGCCAGTAGGCTAGCTCATTTTGAATATGGAGAGAGTTGACGCAAACTGCTAGCATGGAAAACCAAAAGGGATCAGGTGAGGAACACAGCTAAGCAGATCAAATTTGAGCAAACAGGGTCCGAGCTGAGCGGCAAAATGGAGATCGAGAAAGCCTCTCATAGATACTTTGAAAAAGTTCATAAGGAAGAGGTAGACATAACTGAAGAAAGGGTGGGAGATTGGCTAAACCAGGAGTAGTTTGAACAGAAGAAAAGAGTAGGGCTCTGAATATGAAGATAAGTAGAAGGGAAGTCGATCAAGTTCTCAAAGATGGGAAACAGGAAAAAGCCCCCGGCCCGGATGGGTTACCTCACAAAATCTATAGAGCGTTGGCAGATACGCTAGCTCCAATATTAACAAAGATGTTTAATGAGTTGTTTCTGAATGACGCCAGACTGCTAGATTCTTGGAAGGAGGCCACTTTCAACTAATTCTCAAGCCAGGGAAGAGTGCAATAAACTGTGACGCAAATAGACCAATCTTGCTACTAAATTGCGACTTAAAAATCTTTGCAAATATTTTAGCAGGAAGGTTGAATGGGGTCATGTCAGATCTCATACACGAAGATCCGTAGGGATTATACAAGAGAGATATTTAAAAGAACTGACATATGCTTTGGTTGGCTCTATAGACTTAGCTACCACAAATGATCTCCTCCTTACAGTAATTGCGTTATATGTCACAAAAGCTTTTGATCGGGTTAATTTGTTTTTTCTACAAACAGTTTTAAAATCTTTGAACCTGGGAGTTCAGCATCCCACTGGCCGGGTTTCACAAGCACTTTGTCCCAGCCATAAAAAGGAATCTTTTTGGCGGTCCGGCTGGCGGACTTTCAGTTTTTATAATACACAAACGCGCCCTCAATGCCACAGACATTAACCTGAATTCACCATGGTTGCAAGCTCTACAGATTAGAGGCCTGAATCCACATCCAATGCGCCTTCTGATGATAAACTGTTATTTTAATCCCATGCAGACCACCATGAAAAATCAGTTGGAGGCATTGTCAAGGAAAATAGATGACCTCCTAAACAAGCACCAATCACATCAGGTCATTCTGGCCGTGGATTTTAACCTGAAGGACCTTGATAAAGCTGACTCCCCTCCTTGGGGACAAGGCAAGGCGGCACCCCTCCACGACCTTCTCAACAATCATAAACTGACCTCAACCCACGCATTGAAAAAAGCCCGTTCGAATTCTTGGGAGCCCCAGCTCACCTTTCGGGTTTCCTCAAGAATCGACTACATTATAGCCAGCGAAGGGATGGCAGCCAGATTAGAAGATTTTGAAGTTGAAGATCGGACGGACAGTGATCATGGGCCACTAAGAGTGGTGTTCCAGCTGGAAGTCCCGTCAGCCAACATCCTTCAAACCATTGACGAGTAAAGAGGGGAAGAAAACACAGTGTCCTGAGGAGGATTAAATGGTCCGATAAGATAGGGAGCACACTCCAAATGTGGCTGGAACAGAAACAGGAAGGGTGCCTGTCTCCTTCATGCTCACTCATAAACGGTTGGGAGAACATCGTTGAGGAGTACAAGCAAACTTTGGGAACCTCCGGTCTCAAAACACCAGGCCCAAAGGGCAAACAAAATCTGGAAGCACTTGGCCAAACAAACGCATATGAGAATTCAAACAGCTCCTGCGAAAGGCTCTCGCAATAAAGAAAAGAGGGGGCAGACAAACAGAGGGTCCATCCGTTGCATCGCTGAGGGCAGCACTAAGGAAGAAACTATGGGAAAATAAAAAAGCCAATATGGAAAGGGAATGGCTCAAAGTCTTTTCCCTGCTTATGCAAAAGAATCTAGTGGGACTATGGAGACACCTAAATCAGCTGAACAGCCAAGGGGTCCCGAGAGAAAACGGCATAGCAGATAAAGATTGGATGCTATACGTGAAGCAGCTATATGCAAACGCGCCTATCAACACAGACTGCATAGAAGGGACCAGCCGTGGGGCGGGTCGAGCCTGGCAAGCCAGCACAAAGCCAGGAGACACGACCCATAGCCCAGGCAACTTGTCTATGGATAACAGATCCCTGGCCAAGGAGAAGGCCTACCTGAAACAGCAGAGCTCCAAGGCCAGCAAAGTCACACACCTACTAAAACAAATAAGCCATCACCTGATAAGACCGTCTGCTGGTCCAATATTAACTGTCCTGAAAGCCTTCCCCTGGTTACAGGACACTTTCCTCAACTCAGCCCAAGTTAAGGCATACAAATCAGTGCTACATATCGCGAGGTCAGCAAGAAAAGCAAGGCTAAGACTGGAGCTAGGCTTAGCAAGGCCAGACCTGATATGCCAGGGGGAGATTATAAAGCTATACTTAAGGATACTAAGGGCTCCGGCCAATTCTCTAAAATATCAACTGAGATCTATCTTCGAGGGGTCAAGTACTGCCTGGCACACCAGCTTAGGAAAAGCATTTAAAACATTGAAGATCAAGGAAGAAAGCATATTGTGGCTGGATATCCCCCTGAACGCTTGAAAAAGATCCATAAATAAACAAGTGTGAGAAACCTCCTTTGATCTCGACCTCAAATCTCTCCGTTCAAGCTATCACTTAGATCCGCTGAATAAATCCTACACGGCAGGTGAAGCACAACCTTACCTAAGCGAGGCTCTCACTCCACAGGCCCAAAGCAAAATCCTTTATATGAGACTAACCATATTAGGAATTGCTGATTTTAACCCCGCATGGGCCCGGACGGGGGAATCCATAAACTGCAGACTTTTATGAAGGAATCCTGGTTGCATCTTCTATGCTGTTGCCCCAACATTAATAACGAACCCTGGTGACTTCTGCACCCGATCTGCATCACCAATGGAATAAAGTCCTGTAGCGAAGCGCCAGCCTTGTGCCTATCTACCACTAACACGACGACTCTAGCTAGATTGGCAAAATGTATCCATCAAATCCGGATTGCCCTAAAAGCTGTTAACGAAAGCAATAAAACTCTGGTGAAAGGTAGTGCAATCTCAGCAGAAGAAACTGGACCGACTTTCCAATAAGCTCTGCTGCTCTAAACACCTCTAGCACACCCTTTAAGACAGCGCCATTCCAAGATGGTCAATTGGAGTGCCAGGGTGTTCAGTTCATCGCCCTGTAACCTATTCTATTTTTCGAGGTTCAAAGGGGATCCTATGCAGGTGCGCAAGGCCATACAACCAATACCATAAACTCTGGTGAAGGCCGACCATGCGGGCACTGGGGTGGGGCGCTAAATTTTATTTAACATAAATTGAAGCTTTTAGTATCACTGTTTTAGTGTTTATATGCTGATTGTTTTTACTGGCACAAAACATGGGTATCAAAGCATAGACACCTGCTGATTATTTTTACTGTAATGATTTTAATTAATTGTACAGTTAATAAATAATACTAATATTGTCTCTCTAACAGACCCCATGAAAATAACCAGAAGTACGAGGCAAGGCTGTCCCCTGTCGCCTCTACTCTTTGATTTATACATCGAGCCCTTAGCTAGGAAAATTAGAAAAGACTTGGATACCCTACCTTTCAAGTTGGGAAAAGAAACTAGCTTCATACACAGATGATCTCTTGATTTACACAACTAACCTGCAGAAGTCTATGAGCCAGCTTATGAGACTAACATCAGAGTTTGAATAATCTCAGGTTATGAAATTAATAGTGGAAAGACAGAGATAATGGCCTGGAAATTGGAGGAACGAAAGGAAATATTAAAAAGGGAGATGAGGTACTTAGGAATCATGGCAACCCAAGACATTTTGGAGCTGGCCAAGGTGAAATACGAGAAAATTAAGAAGGAAGTGTGCAATTTGCTGGGGAGTTGGTCACATCTCCGGTTAACCATATTTGGCCAAGCAAACCTGATAAAAATGTCTATCCTGCCAAAATGTACTTTCCTTTTTGACTCTCTCCCGCCTCCTTTCAAGAAGGAGTGGTTCGAAAAGTTGCATGATCATATCATCAGTTTTTTATGGGAATCTAAAGGTCCTCAAATAGCGTGGAAAAAGTTGAGAAGAAAAAAAAGAGAAAGTGGGGCGAGCGTTGCCCGATTTACAATTCTAATCCTGGGATTACTTTTTGAAAAATGGGAAAATGCTGTTGGATAGGCTGGTGTGATCAGACATAGGCATATTAATTGCCGAAATGTTGAAGGAGGGGAAAGGTGGGGACTGTGGATTCCAGCATAAGAACGCTGACCCCAAATACTTCCGAAAAGTCAGATTTAAATTTCTACGGGATATGGCCGAGACTTGGTACAGTATCAGAAGAACTCTCAAGTTGCAGTACTTTGAAAATTTAGGGGCCGATTAGGATGGCGGAAGGCCCACCACTGCAGGGCCGGCGGCGGTGGTCCTTCCATCACCATCAGAAAGTGATTTACCTACCGCCCAATTAGGATGGCGGTGAGTACCGCGGCGGACGCAAAGTCAGTCCGCCGCTTCGCCACCAAAGGCAATCGTACTGATTGCCTGGCGGACAGTGCAGGGTGTCTAAAATGGTGGCGGTACCTAGCAGGCACCGTACACCAAATTAGAATGTTGTACCCCCCTGCATTTCCCTGCACTGCGTGGCAGGCACCACGTGGTGCCTGCAACGTAGTGCAGAGAAATGCAGTTCATGCCCTATTAACATTGCGAACGGTGCTGCAGCCAGCAGCAGTGTCCGCAATGTTAAAGGCCCGGGATGCGCCCGCCACTATGGCGGGCGCATTGTTATATGTGTGGTGGGACCGCCGCATTACTGGCGGGTGGTCCCAACCACCGCAACGATGGCGGGAGGACTGATATACGCCCACCATCGCAATGAGCCCCTTAGCTCCAATTTGGGACTCTCTGGGGTCTCCGGATTGAAGTACAGATTAGGGGTGGGCAGAATTTGCGAAATTAACTTTCGCAAATTATCGCGAAAATGTTTAAAATTATCGCAAACAAGCGGAAATATCGCGAAGATGCGGAAGTTTTTTTCCGGCATGTTCGCGAGATTTTCTGCATGGTTGCGGGTCGCCAACTTACCCATGTGGTTGCTTGCGGGCGCGGCCATCTTGTTTTGAGTTGTCTCGCGGTGCATGATCGCGAGAAGAAAGACGTGATTGCGCGATGCATGACGTCACTGCGGGCGCGAACTGTCGCGAGACAGCGCAAATGGCTAAAAACAATACAACATCTCATGGAGAACGCGACCGGATCAAGAAAACTTGTCGACGAACGCGAGAATGTATTATTTTACAGCGCGAGCAAGAAACAAATTATCGCCAAGCTGCGGAAACCGGAATTTTTGACATTTTCGCGCTCTCCGCGGAACGCGAACATGTCAAATTATCGCAATTTCCGCGAACGGAACGAAATTTTCGCCCAGGCCTAGTACAGATAAGTTGGCTGAACCATTGAGAGAAGCGGGTGTGCTGAGATGGGAAAATCTGATTCATGATGGCCATTTGATATCATGGGAAACGTGTAGAGACAGGATGGCAAATAGAATGTCAAGATTCTAATTTCTACAAATATAGAGTTGGTATCAAGCGTTCAACACGTTGATTGGGGCGCCAAATGACTTTGAAGAGAGGCTGATGTCAGGAGTACCCGTGAATAAGGAAATATCTACTTGGTATTGGATTATGATCGACCAGAAAGATGGTAAGTTCATTTTGCCATCAGAACAATGGAGAAGATGCTTGCCGGAGACCACGCTAGAAAATCTATGGCAAGTATCTATGTCTATGCTTTACAAAACAGTAAAACCTGCCTATTTAAGGAGAAATCATATGTTTACACTCCATAGGGTGCCCTGGACCCCACTGATGCTCTCGAAATTTGAGAAAAAAGGGAACGTGGCCTGTCTGAAATGTGGGCAACTGAAGGAGGATGATCTCCATATGTTTAGGTCTCGCCAGATCCAGCGCTTGCGCTGATCTGGCCGAGACATTTTGTATACAGGCTTTTCAAAGTGCTGCCGTGGCCTAAAGCTTCAGTGCACATGAACGTGCACACGCGCAGCGCCATGTGTCTTTCCTCCGTAGCACGCGATCGTAATCGCGATCACTTTCACTTTCGCGGCCGCTTTTGTTATTTTAATGTGCTGCATACGATGTAACTTTTGTGCAATATATATTGGCTTTGCCAATTAATGTTTTTACTAAATCCCACTTGACATTCTTTCTCTAAAGCCTGTCAATCTTAGAAAAGAAGATACTTGGGAAAAAGACGAATACTCCTCAACTTTCAAAGCTGATGTAAGTCGCTGATGCTCACAAATACGTGAGGTCACTTCCGGGCATGAAAGCTTTTTTATCAAGTTTACTGCGTGCACTTATTGCACAGTAAATATCCCTGTACGTCACGGGAAGGCTTCCAGTCTCAGTGTAGCTGCGTATGGCATCATGTCACTCCGCATTCTCCACTCGTCGTTTGTCCTCCTGGTTGGGTTCCTTCTAAAGACCTATTTGCACGCATTTGCCGATTGACTGTGTCAATCAATCGCATTACTTAATGCACAGTGTTGAGCTGCTCGCGCCTCCCGTTTTAACCTTGTTTCACGTTACCATAGAGATGGGGCTTGCATCAGCAGACCCACACACAGCGATGATTAGATCCTGTGGAGACATTTCTGCTCGCATTGAGGATTTAAATGTAACCATGATGTGGTCGATCTTTGGGGATAACAGAACAATTTATATTGATAAATAACACAACATCAAAAGAGCACTTTTAAGAAAAAGTATCCGTTTATTTAGACATATATAAAATTATGTTTCTCTATAGCTCTTGGAAATAAGTCACTTTGTATCGGAAGGAAATTTCTCGCATCGTTATAAGGGAAATAACCTCTTCTCCTGGCCGTACTTAAGGACAACAATCCGACCCCTTTATTCATTTACCTTCTATAGTATCTTATATCGTGTTCAGCTCTAATGACTGCCTCTCTCATTTTTCCCTATGCTGACCTCTGCTTCAGCAGCGCTGCCATTGCACAACATCAACTGGTAACTGGCGGTGCACGGATGGGGATTCACAGCTCAGTGCCAGCAAGCTATGTCCGAGAACAATTGCATTTACAGTACAGAGTGGGACATAGCCAGTGGCGGCAGGTTGCATTTGAAAGTGGTGAGCCGTGAAAGTTTTGGAGTGGTGCATCATTAGGGAACAGAGCGAGTGAGCACAACTGTCATAAGGGAAGCTAGGGGGGTTTCTCTCCCCCCCTCCGCCCCCCCAAGAATTCGTTTTTAAAAAAGAGTGTGCACATTGTGCATGTTAAAGCCAATATTGCAAGCATGACGGTTCATAAAGCAATTTTGAAAGTGCAGACTTGAAATATTGACCAGAGAGCATAAAGTACGCACTCGGAGTATGCTACTGTGCGGCCGGATTAAAATATTTTGTGATGATACTGTATCACTTGGCCACGCACAGTATGTCTGATGATCATGTAAATTGCAGAAGAAGCTTCGAAATTAAAACCATGATGATACTTTTATTTACGAATACCCTCATTGGCTTCAAAGTGTGCAGACTAAGCCCAGTCACAGCTTATTGTTGAACACACGTGTGCGCACAACTTCGGATTCAAACATGAAGCGTCTCGGCTGTTTGCAAATCAAACCAAAGACAAGCATTTGCAATGCAATAGGTCTCGCATTTACGCGAGTTTAAGCTATTGGCATTGTAAAGGACGATGCCTTTTATTTATGTTTGAAAAACGAAAACACAAATAAAAGGCATCCAGGGCCGGACTGGGATCTGAAATCAGCCCTGGCAAAATTTGGCAGACCAGCCCCCGTCAAATTTGGCAGACCAGCCCCCGTCCAGCGCGTAGCGAGCGAGCGCAGCGAGCGAACCCGACCGCTACTAGGGGGGTTTGGGGGGGGTTCTCCCCCCAAGAAAATTTTGGAAAACAACCGACCAAAATGGTGAATTTTACAGCACATTTTTCATTACATATTCAATTGTATCAACTTTCAAAGCACAGTAAATAGTAGATGATGACCTTAAAGAGCACCAGGTTACCCACTCAGTCATATGTACCCATAGACATTCTTTCAGAGAGCACCAAAAATAGACACAAGTAGTGAATCAGAGAGAACAAAGTAAAAGTGAGACCAGCCCCCGCATGGTTTGTAGCGAGCAAGCGCAGTGAGCAACCACTACTAGGGGGAGTTTGGGGGGGTTGAACTTGTCTCCCCTCCCCAAGAAAATTTGGGAGACAGAAAGGCCAAAACAAAGCATTTTCCAACACATTTTACATTACATACTAGATTGTATTAACTTTTAAAGCATAGTAAATGATTACCTAATTCATCCTCGCCTATACCGGGACACATAAAACTTAAAAGCATATGCCAAACCATTTAAATACTCTGCATACTGCACCCTGCCTTATGGAAAGGGCTTGCGCTAGTGGTGACATCCTGCTGACATATGTAGTAAAAGGGCATATTTTTAGGCCTGGCAAAAGGTTCCTTTTGCCAGGTCAAAATGGCAGTTTTACAACTGCACAGGCAGACTGCAATGAAAGACCCTGGCCTTGACACATGTTTGAATAGGCTACTTACGTAGGTGGCACAATAAGTGTTGCAGACCCACTAGCAGCATTTAATTTACAGTCCCTGGGCACATGTAGTACCACATTTTTAGGGACTTGCAAATAAATAAAATTTGCCAATTTTACCATGTTTAAAGGAAAGCGCTCAAGCACTTTATCACTGGTTAGCGGTGGTAAAGTGCACTGAGCCCTAAGAGCCAACAAAAATGGCTTTTGATGTAATAAAGCAGAATAAAACCTGCATTTAATTTGGAGAAATCTTAGGCCAACAAGGACTTATCCAACCATGTCTCAGCAGTCAGTATGAACAATAATGTATCTAAAAAATACTTCACAAGGAAGGCCTGTGGAAGACTAGTTCTACAGCTCACCATCCTTGAAGAGCATCTCCCCATGAAGTCCCAGTATCAATTTGAATGTTTAACACAGGAGAGAGTTTATGGATGCATATTCTTTAAAGTTCTTTTCAAGTATTCTGAATGTTATGTGAAGCAGATTAGCAGATCCGTATGTCCATTTACTTTGAGGAGTTAATAATTGGCATATTCCACTTCCATTGTATCAGCAGCAAATAGTTACAGACCCTACCAACCATTTAGCTTAACCGTGAGTAGGCTGAGATGGCCTTGGGTAGCCACACAGGTCATATACAACTTTACAGTCAGCAAGCTATGATGCAAGTAGGTGGGGTAAACCACCAAACAGCTGGCATGCTGCAGGTCAGAAGGAACTCATGCTATATTGCAGGTATGATACAGTAGAGACTGCTTCTATTTGGAAGAGAATATGCACAGGTAGTACCAAGTGAGGTAAATCTGGTGCATGCATTGGGAAGAAAGAGGTATTGTACTAAATGCTGGGCAAGAAAAACACTTCACAAATAAATAAAACAGAATAAACCGTCCTAACAAGATACATTCATATTTTTAATTCGGAACACAATATGTGATAAATAGATGGAAAGAGTAACTTTTCCAAATTGAGAGAAAGAGCCCTGAGGAAGCGGTTTTACACTTTTGCGGAACGTGTGTTGGCTGTTGTCTTAAATGTCATGAACTTGTACAATGAGAATTTCATAGTATGAATTTGACATTTTTGAACAATTTCATTACCATTATTCTGATTACCATGCATTAGAAAGTATACATCTTATTTTCTGTTTGCATTTTAATAAATACACTGGGGGTAGCATCTAGTGTCTCACTGAGGAGCACCAGTTACAACAAGACCACCATCTCCCTCAACTGCAAGTTTAGCTCCGATATTATAGGATGTTCTGACTGCACTACTTTGGCTATTAAACACATTTCCTATCTATGAGATGTCCCTGGCTTCTTCACATTCACTCCTGTTCAAGTACTTTCAGCCAGATTCAATAATCTTTCATCTAGCTGTTTATCATGTTTTTTTTAAACGTGTTCTTTCCCAGAAAGAAGGGCATTCTCCCAGTTACCTTTCTTTCCCTTGCTACTCTTTTTCCTAATCCTGCCTTCTACGCTTTTTACTCAGATGTCAAATTCTCCATTCTTAAACCTTTTTTGCCATTTCATTTTCCTCTTTTTCCTCTGCTCTCTTATCCTTTCAGTTCTTATCCTCCTTGTCTCTCCTTTTTTCTAACCCATGTTCTAAATATAATCTACCCTCTCATTCCATTGTGTTCCGTTCTTTTCCCTACCATTTCTCCATGATCACCTAAGATACTTTACTTAATTCCTATCATGGTTAATGCTCTCTCATTCCTCCCTCCTTTACCCTTGTTCCTCCTTCCTTTCACCCTATTACTGGATTTCATTCCTTCTCTCACTTATTCCTCTTGTCTCCTCTTCCTTCTACTCTCTTTCCCAATTCCCATCCTCAATGACCCACTGTTGTAGGGTAGACTGCGGCACAACTGAATTCAGGCAAAACGTGCAAATGTTCACAGGCGTCAGCGCAAACTTAGCCATCACCCCTCCGAGGCCTAGGCCCTTGCACCTTAGGCCCCTTTTGCTTTCCCAGGTTCAGTAATTCAGGAGGCCAGGTCATAAAACGAGGAGTGCCACATCCGTATGAAACTTGTTTCTAGTAAAGGGAGTATCTACATGCTAATTCCAATAGTGTTGTTTAATTAGATGGAGGCAAAATGGAGGCGTTGATTAAAAACTTTGCTTTGCTGAGCCTGACAAACGTGTCCACTCTCTCACAGTGGAAGAACTGAAGTCAGAATGCTGAAGCAAATGAATCATGTTTTTGCATTTAATCAGGCATCTATTTTGTAGATTTTCATCTATTTTGGAGATTTTTTTAAATGTAATTTAGGTTTCCCAGAACTGTCTAAAACAAAGTCCACAGACATTTAACCACAGTGCCCTGTATTTTCACAGGCTTGTCTCCCCTCCCCGCCACCAACGCAATTTTTCTGCTGATGCAGGCGAAATCAAGAAGGAACGCATCGCACATTAAATACAGATCACCTGTTCGCCGATTAGTATGTAAAATTTAGAGTAAAAATAAAGACGATGTGGTACTCTGCTTACATTGTTTCAGCAAAGTCAGCAGCATGACCCAAACCGGATAGTTCTCATTTTGTTCAATCTTAACTGAGCTCTTCTCTGACCTGCGAGCCTTTCAAAAAGCAGCGTTCATGTCTATCTCCACAAATTAACTTTCATCCCAATCTACTCTGCTAACAGTAAATCATGTGCAAATGAGCGTCATTAGCGAGAGGTCAAGAGGAACAGCAATTTTCAATGTTAGCGATGTCAAGTGCAAGTGTTGCTGGAACTGGATGACGGGGATAATTCTATGTAAGGGCGAGGCTGACACCATGTAGGACACGTACAGCGTTACCAGCTCCATACACGGACAACCCGACCTAAGGATATTACACCAGAATTAGGGGCACTTCAGGCGGTCCTGCCAACATAACCATCAGGCCTGATAACCCTCCTTCTGCCAAAGCTCCCATCACTCATGTCTCAACAATGCCCCTGCACAATGCATCATTACTTCGACAGGAAAACAGAGCCAGCACGCGGTGTTTCAACATGAGAGCAGCCATTATAATTCAACTTCTGGCCCGCCGCCCCGGTCGCAACAGCTAGTACCACCGTGGCACCCACTGTCTGTTGAGACTCGCAACAGACAGTGCCACGGAACTTGCAACCGGGCCAGGCCCAGAAAGAATTTAAAAAATCAAAAGGGACCTAAGGGGCAAGGGCCTAGGCCCCGGCAACCATCGATGATCAGGCCAGAAGCACGAGGATTATTGAATTCAATTTAAACGACTGGACGGCGTCTGGTTCAGTCGCAAATAGACTCACCTGCGGGCGGCAGACAGGGGAGAATAAAATTATGGAGTGCCGACTTTCCCAGTCCCTGGCCTGGCCTCTGAGATGCCTACCTCGCCTCCTCGACCTCGCCTCAGAGTCATCACGCACACTTTTTAATGCGCGAGCCAAATGCGCATGAGCTTCACCAGGCAGCAGACGACCCCCGGCCCCCAAACCACGGCGCGCAGACTCGCAGGCGGTGACATCATCTACGCGCTGTGCGCGTCTACATCAATGATCACATGGTCAGGTGCTTTTTAAATAAAATTATTATAATGAGTCAGGTATAACCTAGTAGGCTGCCTGCTGCTGCCTAAATGACATTGAAATCGGTCGGCGGGTCACTGCTCACGTCACGTGACCCACGGACCGAGCACCAGCATTTTATGCAGCCTGGAGAGAATCGTTGTGCTCAGGCGGCCTGGTTGTGCTTAATGCAATGTTATGTTTGACTTTACATTGCACGGTCGGTCCGACACGGCCAAATCGGCCCCCAGCAACAGAACCGGCCTCCTGTCATAAAACCGGCCCCCACCCCATCCAGCCTACCGGGGGATTGCCCGGTTCCCGGAACGGCCAGTCCGGGCCTGAAGGCATCGTTATTTGCAATGTGAATAGCTCAAACTCGCGTAAAGGCGAGACTTATTGCATTGTAAATGCTTGTTTTATTATGTCCCAAGATTCAGCAGTTCTGAGAGGACGTGAGTTGAACTTTGTCTGATATCCTGAAATTTCAGATTCGGGTAAGCGCCAGGTTGGTCTTTTTTGGAAATTCAGAGGTCCAGTTAAAAGGTGGTAGGGAGTACCCGAGTTTGTTATTCTAAAATATGTTGTTGGCACGCAGGGAAATGTGTAAAAAATGGGTAGTCTCAACCCCCCCCCCCCTTCCCCCCCACCCTCACCCCCATCAGAGGATTGGATATTGGCATAAAAAGCATTTCTAGTTTGGACACATCTGATAATAGAAAGAAAAGTCATGACTGTTGACAACCTTTCACAAGTTGGTTGGATGCAAGACGAAATAGGTCAGAAGAGGGGTCCTATGATTAAGCCTTTCTCCCCCTCGCTGGCGCACATCCTATCGGACAGATAAAGCTTGTGGGATTAGCGGTCAGGAGAAAGGGGTTTCACACTCCAAGGGCTGCTGAGTTTTGAATACCGCTTTGCTCTCATTTCCAGCAAAAGGGCAGGAAAACTCACGAACGGGCTGTGAAATGGCGTTTCTGAGGCAAAAGAGAAAAAAAAAGAGAACATGTTCCTGCATCCGTTTATTTTTTATTGTTTTGATAATCGCTACTGCATACATATCCAGTTCTGTGCCTATGTTGGGGAGTCAGTATCTGAAGATAATGCAAACTACAGGTACTGTCATGCCGTGCTGCCCACACTGCCAGCAGCAGCGCTTCCGACCCTGCCCATATCCTCCTGCACAAGCCCTGCCTGCCAACCTCCGTGAGCTGGCAAAGGCGGCGCTTGAGGCCATCAAAAGGTAGGGGTCCGTGAGGGAGATGCACTTCGCATTCTGTTACAGACCTTCACCATGCCTCCCTTGAATTCCCTGTTCATTCCCCATACCTACCTGCATTCCTGTATTAGTGCCCGAGAGTAGAGACTTCTTTGGCGTTCCTCTCCCGGAGTCTTCAGAGCCCTGTTGCTTCCGGGTTGCTGCTCCTTCTTCTGGGGCATAGTTTCAGCGTCGGCGCTCCCTCATCGGCCAGCCTCATTGTTTCTCTCTTTGGGCAGCATTCCCTAACGTTGATATTCCAGTGCCTGCATATTTAGAAGTACAAGAAAATTAGGTATTTAAAGAATCATAGTTCTTGGCTAAGGTAGGATGAAAGATATTTAAGTATTCTGTGGCAACCATTATACTTATCAGAGTCTTTATTCCTTCATTGTTGTGGAGTGTATTCTCTGACCTGAATTTGCCTTGCTTCATGATTGCTTCATCCCTCAGCTACAATACAAATAAGAGATTGATTTTACCCACTTATTCCTGAATGTACTTACCCATTCCGACCCTGCACCTTTTTTGTTCAACATTTTTTCATTCCTTGTCTTGTTCTCCTGCCTAGGAAAATACATTTTTTGTTTTTTTCCTAGTGTTCAGGCGATATATATATATATTTTTATGGGTCTGATGAATCCAAATGTTGGTTACCGTTAAGGTTGGTATGTTTCACACTTATCATTGTTTAAAGCTTGAATTCTGCGGTCCCTAAGAATATTAAGTGTATGTTTAGTTTTTAGACACACTGTGTGAGTCTCACATTTTAGTTGTTCAATATCTCCTAAAGACCACTGGCAGAACATTCAACAGGCAGATCCCTAGAGTAGCCAAACATCTATATAGCAGTCTCATAGTTCTAACTTCATACTTACGTTTGTGTTTTTTCCCATTAGGAACCATTGCCACACAACACCAGACAGACCAGTGGATTCTACTCCTTTTTCCGTTTCCTTGTTTTGTTTCCCCTTCTTTCCCACCTTCTCCTCATTTGCTTTGACTTTGTTGGGCGAAGGAGGCCGGTGAGGGAAGTTGGGACCCAGCATCTGTTCCATCCCCTTGGCCCCGCGGACAACCAAGCTGTGCCTCACAGGTACTTGCTTATTGTATTGGAAAGCAATGGTGGCCTGAGCTGGCAGCTTGTGTTCTGAGTATCCTTGCACTGCTGGCCTCCAGTGCCAACAGTGAGAGGTCCTTCTCACAGATGAAGGTGTTCATTGGTAGTAAAGAAAGAGCAAGGATTTATTTATATATTTATTTATTTATTTAGAAGGTTTTATGTAGCGCGAACAAGACCCTTATGGGTATCAGAGTGCTTTACAAGGCAGATATGGGAAACAAAACAGTTCAGTGGGATCACACCGATCGTATTACAAGTTTAATACAAAGTTCATGTGAATTTAGATAAGAGAATAGATTTCACTTCTTTTTTGAAAGATTCCAAGGAAGGATTCAGTCTGATTTCTGTGGGCAGTGCATTCCAGATCCTCGGCGCCATACCGGAGAAGGCTCGGTTGTAGGTTTTCTTCTTGGCAAATCATTGTGGTTTCAGTAGAAGGTTACTGGAGCTCCTGGAGGATCTGTTGCCACAAGAGAGTACCAATTACTGTGCCAGGTAACTTGGAGTGTTATGATGTATGCCCTTGTGTGTCATACATGTGATTTTTAGATAACTCCTGGCTTCAAAAGGTAGCCAGTTGAGGGCTCTAAGGTCAGGGGGGATGTGACAGTATCTTTTGAAGCCTGTGATGAGTCTAGCTGCTGCTTTGGTTGAAGCTCTTATGGGGCAGTCGTTGATCTGGGGAGACCGCAAAGAGAGGCACTCCCATATTCCACTCTTAGGATTACTGGTGCTTGAACTGCCAGTTTGAAGTCATTTGCAGGAAGGAAGGGTTTGAGTTTTCTCAAGGTGTTCATATGAAAGATTGCTCCTTTTGTTGGTGTGCTGACATGTTTCTGCATGTTTAGATTTTTGTCAAGAGTAACTCCCAATGATTTTGCTGAGTCGATAGTAAGGGGTTGGCAGTTGAGTGCTGTTAGGTGTTTCAGCCAGTCTTGAATGATGGTTGATTGGTTGGGAGGAGTGATTAGGAGGAATTCCATTTTGAGAGTGTTTAGTTTCAGATGGTTTTCGGCCAGCCATGTCTGGGTTTTATGGAACGTTAGGTTGAGAGATTTGATGTCCTCTAATGAGTGGATTTTTTAAAATATTTGTGTATCGTCTGCATACATGTGATGTGGACATTAGCAGAGCTGAGAATTTCGGTGAGCGGTTCCATGAATGAGTTGAAAAGTGTAGGACAGAGGTATGATCCTTGTGGGACTCCTAATGTGACTGGGACGGGATTGGACATTTATTGATTAACCTTGAATCTTTGGGATCTATTTGAAGGAAAGAGCTGAACAAATTTAGAACTGATCCAGATAATCCCATTCTTTATTTCAGGAGATCTAGCAAGTTGCTGTGTTTGACGGTGTTAAAGGCCGAGGATAGGTCCAGCAAGATTAGCAAACAAGCTTTGTTGGGATCAAGGATTTTTAGTGCGTCACATCTATTATGTGGGTTATGGCTGTTTCAGTACTGTGCCCTGTGGGGAGGCCGGATTGGTATTGGCTAAGCAGGTTGAAATGGTCTATGTGGTTATTAAGCTGTATGTTAGCACAATTCTCTAGGAGTTTGGCCAGAGTGGGGATGTTGGAAAATGGGTGGTAATTATTGAAGTCCGAAGGGTCAGTTGTTGGCTTCTTTAAGATGGGGGATATCTGCCCACATTTAAGGATTTCTGGGATGAATCCTTGCAGGAGAGAGGTATTTATAATCTTGGTCCATAGAGACAGTAGCACTGGAATGAAGTCATTTATGTCGTTTGCGGGGAGGGGGTCTGTGAAGTGGTTGGAGGGACTAGGAAAGTAATTAAACTGGAAAGGTCTTGACATGTTTATCTGAGGCTTCTACTTCGGAGGTGGGCATACAGTGTTTTGAAGACATTTGTAAAGAGGTCGCCAACAACTTGACTAGGGTAGTGAAGAAGAACAACACCCCGCAGGAAATTTGATGGTTTAATGTAGTGTTCTAGGGCCCAAAAAGACCTTAAAAAAGCCTTGCACATGGTCCCCCGTGATAAGGCCTTAATACGTTCGGCAAGACAACTTTATAAACAAGTAATTGGGCTCAGGAAGGATGAATTAAGAAGACTTGCCTGGGAAGACTTGGAGAGAGCTGGTGCTCTCACGGACTCCAGGGGCTTCTGGGAAGCCATAAACCGTCCTGTTTTTACAGATGCTGTTAGAAATATGGAATCAACTATAACAGCGGAATCCTGGGTAGACCATTTTTCGAAAATATTTAATCCAAACGGCGTATCCTTGCAACACCAAAAAGACCACACAATTATTAACTTGGAAACTGCGACCCAATTGAGTTTATCTATTTCTGCCAGCGAGGTTGAAGAGACGCTGATAAAAGGCATCTTTGCAAAAGCCCCAGGGCCAGACGGGGTACCCCTAGACATGTTTAAGGGCAATCTCCTATTATGGGCTCCATTTTTGGCAAATGTTTTTAAAGCAATAATAGTGGGTTGCATCCCTACTACGTGGAAAGAGGCTGTGGTGGTGCAGATATATAAGAAAGGCAACAGGAATGATCCTGTATGCTATCGGCCCATATCCCTAATTGATACAACATGTAAAGTGCTGGGGAGTGTAATTCTCGCCTGTCTGGAAACCTGGGCTAATGACTCTGGTCTTATATCTCAATCACAATATGGTTTCCGGAAGGGAATGGGAACGAATGAACAATGTCTCAACCTGTCCCTAGTTATGGGTAAGTACATGAAGGCCAAGGGTGGGTCAATCCACCTGGCCTTCATGGACTTATCTAGTGCCTTTGACACAGTCAATAGAGGGAAGTTGTGGACATTAATGGAAAAATGGGCTTTGAGGAAGCATTTATTACTTTGTTGCACTCGACAGCCTCTGTCTCTATACGCTATGGACCAGGGGGCGAAAAAACTAGGCCTATTGCGTCTACTGAGGGCGTCAGACAGGGATGCATATTGGCCCCCTTTTTATTCCTTTTATATACAAATGGGGTGGAGAATTTTTTATTGGATCAGCAGCTGGACTATCCAAGCATTGGAGGAAAGCGGGTTCCCCTTTTATCATATGCGGATGACACGGTACTGATGACTTTAACTGCTAATAGCCTACAAAAAGCTTTAATGGCTTTTACTGACTTTATGATGGCACTGGATCTTAAAGTAAATTTTAGTAAGTCTTTTATTATGATGTGTGGCCCAAAACAAACAAAAATGAGGACATTTGTGTTAAAGGAAAATACTGTAGACAAAGTACCTAATTTCACATATCTAGGGAACGTCTTCAACAATAAACTGAATTGGGATCATCTGATCATAGTGACGGACCAACATACTAGTAGAATCATAGAGGGCTTGTTCCTCTTTGCATGCAAGTTGGGTCATAAGCCGGTCGCGGAAATGCTTACTTTGTATAAATCAAAATGCCGGTCAGTCACAACTTATGGGGCAGGAGTATGGGGCTATCAAAAATGTAGCCAGATACAAATTTTGGAAAACAAATTTTGAAAAACACTATTGATGGTCCCTATTAGTTCTCCTATTAAATTTTGTCACTCCGAATTAGGAGTGGATTATGTTGAAGACCGAATTAAAATTGCCCCATTAATTTTATGGGGGAAAGTGTGGTCTTTAGAGGAATTGTCATTTACTAGAGAGATCATTAAGGATTGTATGAGCCTGGAAAATGTATCGTCCATTCCTTGGCTCCGTTATGTTAAAAATGCATTCAATAAGATTGGTCTGGGAAATTATTATGACAATCCCGAAAGCATTCCAGCTAATATGAAACCAATAATAAACAATGCTTATTACAAAGAATTAGGAATGCTTGACTCGGTCAACGAGCTTTTAGTTTATAGGCAGCGAAGAGACAAGGAATTGAATCTATCTTTTAGCACCCATACACAATCACGCTTCCTTCTGACTAGGTTTCGATTCTGCACAGTGCACTTTCTTCTGGCTTTCCTAACCCAGTGAGCTGGTATGAGAGACTGACTCCCTGTCCATGTGATAATTTAGCCCAACAAAGCACAATGCACTTTTTGCTCTTTTGCACATTGTATAAGGATATAAGGGCCCGTTTTATTAGGCCAATATTGAAGGTTTGCATCAAGAGGGTTTTAATTATTTATTATATATATATTTATCTTCGGTTGCCATCTGTAGTGCTGTGCTTAATTTTATTAGAACTGCATTATCAATTAAGAAACATTATGAATCGTGTTAGGAAATCCGTGTAATGTGATTGAAGGGTTTGAATCCATGCAGTTATTTTCGGATAGTGATAGAATACGCTGAAAGCTTAAGATCGTGTTTTAAATTTTTAAATTGTGAAATATAAATATTTATCCACCCCAAATGTTGTATTGGAAAATTTTAAAGATGTTTTATGTATGATGCTTACTTTTATGATTCAATGAATCAAATAAAGTTTATTTGATGATGATGATGATGAAGTAAACTAGAGAGGTGGCCCCACTGCCAAAGGGAACTGGGTACTACTAAGCAGTAGAGAGAATATGGCTTCCCCTTGGTAACCAGATATTCAGTGCTCTCCAACTCACTCACATACAAAACACACAATACATGTAGTGCTATACCCAATCAGCAAGTGTCAACCCCAATTTTTAACGTACCACCAAACTTGACATGTACCGCTAAAGGATTATTTAATTGATTAAAAACCACATATCACAAAATGTTCTTAAAAATTCCAAAGCAGTTAAAAATAAATATACAATTCAAAAACAGCATGCAGTATGCAGTCAAATACAATATACACTGATGTTAAAATCCAACAAAAACGTTCACAATCATAAACTAAAAGAGAAAACAAATATAAACAGGGGACACTTTTTGCACAGATCTAAGCAAGCTGTTGTGTAGGCTGGTTGAGTCGAATTCAATTTAGGTTGTTCACATTCATATGTGTCTGCCATATAACTATCAATACACAGGCAAGCAGTGTCAAATAGGAAATTGGAGTCCGGAGCCACTATACACACACTGTGAGACAGTACTCCTGCATATAAATTAATGATGCTATCCTCTTACATGGGCTGTTTTCATATGATAAAAGAAACAGGGCAACCTATATTGATTTTTCCTATTTTGTATTGACATTTTAAAGGCTTCAATCCTCATAATGGTAGCTATATTCCTGGTTGGGATAAATGACAAACAGTAAACAAATAAGATATTAAATGGGTTGATTGTGTCGCAGTCCTGAACCAAATACCTTATATTACGGTAATGCAGCTATTCTTCAGGTGGAGGCTGCCCTGCTCCACAATGCAGTGCAGATCAACAATGGCTCTTCACAACTTACCAGCATATTTGAGGAATGAGTCAGGTGGGTTAAATGTGCTGTCTATTTTTAAACATACATGAAAAGTCACACTTTCGCCTTTGCAAGAACGTGCATATGACAATGATATGTTTGCCTAGATTTTATAACTCATTAAAAATACATTTAGGAGAAGAAAAAGTGTAAGTCTACCAAACTGTGTTTCTGACAAGTGTCCTAAAAGGAAGAAAAAGGTGAAAGAAGCGTGTTAATAAATCTTAATGAGAATTTTGGATTCAACAGAGATTAAGCAAAACAAAGTTCCAGTTAAGAAATGTCATTTTGAATCGAAAAGTAAAGAAATAACTTTTTCTTATGGACACTGATAATACAAATCTGAAACCAATTGATATAAACATGTGTTTGTAACAAATTGTCATCATTAATGTAAACATATGTTATATATACCAGATGAAAAATAATGTTAATTTTATGATTTGCTATTAAACATTGGCACTAGATGCATTGATTCATTGGGTTTTAAATAATTTAGGGAATAAGATTTGAACTTTCAACTAGAAATAAAAAAATTATATAAACATGTTTGATGAAAAATAATTATAAATTGGTATTTCATATTTAAGTTGATTTTGGGTTTGAAATGGAATGGTTAATTGCATTTCAAAACATAAGGGGTAAAAAAGAACTTTCTTAGAAAGTAAAAAAAAAAATTAAGCAAAATATGGCATTTGAAACAAGGGGGTACTTAGAACTAGAGAATGTTTTTTTATTAAATATTAAAGAAACATAATTAAAATACTAGTATTGAAAAACACAATTTGATTTGGTTGAGCTGAAAATATTATAGTATAAAACATTTTAACTTCTATATTGAAAGTTATTTGGGGATGAAATATAATTCAGGAGTATGAGCTAAAGAGACTTCAAATAATTGTGGGCTAAATCTTGGGAGTTTTTTCCTTAAAAGTAAAAACATGTAATTTTATTTTTAATGTGATAATATAACTTGAAGCAGATATGGACATTTTATAAAAATGTAAAACAAATCCAGCAAGTACTCTTTTGAATTTGAAATATAGAAATGAGAATGGTTTATTCAATATACTGAAAATTATTTGGAATCTTGGGTACGTATGCTTCACTGAAGTAACTCCCACCGCCACAAGGATTCCTACTCATCCTTTGGAATGAGTCTATGTTCCTTGAATGTATTTGGCATGTCTGGGGAAGAAAACTGACATTGATACAGGTGACAATCAGTGGGCAGTTAAACATAGGGCCCTGAATGACCTCATGGAAAGTTTTGCAAAAGGAAAATGCCACATGAAAGTCAACCTGACTCTGTCATGCTGCTCAGTACGTAACAAAAAAGGCTGTATGACAGAATATCAGGAACAATGTTTTGACACCATAATATTGTGTCAACCATATTGTCTACAAAAATATCGAGGGCCTGATTACAATGTAAGTCAGAAAGCCTCCTACCACCGGTTGGACCGTCTGGCTTCCAACGAACTCAGGGAAGTAGGAGGCCGCTCATAATCCCCTATGTACAGCGTTTATTCAGTGGGGATTATGGTGTTGGTTTCCGACTGGCATTTCATGCCGGGCTTTCTGACATGAAAAACCTGTTGGAAAGTGACTTTGGGGGCCCCTAGATGGGCCACCTTGCCACAGTGGCCGCCTATTGCAGGCCTGAGGAGCACCTATGGTGGCCGCCTGTTAATCCCTGCACCATCAGGTGCCTGCTAAACAGTGCAGGGATTAACAAAAACATCCATTCCTCTATGGGAGCTTGTGCTACAGCCGGTTTACGTCTGCAGCACAAGCTCCCATATAGAAACTGGAGTGTGCTACAGGCTTTTATAATGCATTTTCGAAAGCCTCCTACTGACGCGTTTCGGCTTGGTCACAGTCACCTTGGCATATATATAAAACATATATAAACTTTGAAGAACTTTAAAGAAACACACAGTCACTGGATGATGTCATCAGTGATGTCATTTGAGATGTGTGCTACAGGCTTTTATAATGCATTTTCGAAAGCCTCCTACTGATGCGTTTCGCCTATTACGGCTTGGTCACGGTCACCTTGGCATATATATAAAACATATATAAACTTTAAAGAAACACACAGTCACTGGATGATGTCATCTGTGATGTCATCAGTGATGTCACTGACCATGTCATGAATGATGTAATATGTGACATCATCAGCAGTGCATTGCGGGGGCGCAAGATATTGTTAGCTGAACTAACTATAACAGCCAAATTTCTCTGGTTTTGTACGAGTGAAATGTCCAACTAACTATAACATCCCTGAAACGGATATATCATTAAACAACTACTGCCTAAACAACGACTTCCTTAACCACTAAGGCTAAACCATGAGCAATGCCAAACCACTACATTATTAGAAACGAGTTCCTTAACCACGATTCATTTTCAAATTTAATGTCTTTCCAGAATCAAACATTCAGAAAGCTTCAGTAAACATTTATTTTATTAGAATGTTCTCATTTTGTTGTTCTTATAATATAGGCGCATTTCTCCTGTAAAACAATAATATTTTTTTCAGCATTGCACAAATTCACTCTTCAGAATTTATATGCTGTCATATAGCTACAATAGACTCAAACTGCCTGATCAAATGTTTCCTTCCTTCATGCATAATAATGCTTGCAGGGTTGCGTGCCTCATTCTATCTTGTTAGGAACAGATGCCTGAAGGTCACCTTCTTCTTCTTGCTTAATTTTCAAAATTATTGACTGAATGTCCGGATGTTTATACTGATAATCGTTGTTAATGACATCTTCAATGTAAGGATGACAAACAAGTCACTCGAAAGGGATAGGTTCCCTTATCAACTGAGCCCAGTTCAAGGAAGATATGCATTGACTGCTTAACAAAAGTGGCATCTTTGTTCTACTCACTGAAATATCCTTAGTTGTCTCCTTTATCACTTTTTCCTAGTGAGAACACTGTAAACAGAGCTGACAAATCTTGAAAGGCTTGTCATTTTAATTACAATAGTGCCATCTATTGGCCAGTCACTGGCTCTTTTTTTCGTGCTTTTTGAAAGTCGTTGTTCGAGTAAGTCGTAGTTAAGGATGTCGTGGTTAAGGATGTCGTTGTTGTTTAGGATTCTTTGTTCAGGTCAGTCGTTTTTAAAACTTCGTTATTAAGGCTGTTTCCCCCCTGAAACAAACGGATTTTTCAGTGAATTTCTAAGGTTTTTTAAATGCTAATTTCTAACTATAACGTACATGAAACCTATTTTTTTTAGTGAATTTCAATGGTTTTTTTAAATGCTAATTTCTAACTATAAAGTCCCTGAAACCTACGGTTTTGCAGTGAAAAAACCCCCAAATATATATATATATATATTTTCACTGAAAAACCATAGGTTTCAGGGGAGTTATAGTTAGCTGGACATTGCTGACCATGTCATGAGTGATGTAATATGTGACGTCAGCAGTGCATTGCGGGCGCGCGAGTTATAGTTAGCTGAACTAACTATAACGGGGGAATTTCAATGGTTTTGTATGAGTGAAATGTCCAGCTAACTATAACGCCCCTGAAACCTATGGTTTTTTCAGTGAATTTCTAAGGTTTTTTAAATGCTAATTCCTAACTATAACATGTCTGAAACCTATGTTTTTTTCAGTGAATTTCGAAGGTTTTTAAAAGCTAATTCTTAACTATAACATGTCTGAAACCTATGTTTTTTTCAGTGAATTTCAAAGGTTTTGTAAATGACAATTTTTAAATGTATTAATTGTTATATATATTTTTTTGATACTGATTTACTACTTTTTTAAAACTATTTATTTTTAGATATTTTATTTTGGAAATTACATTATAATTACATTTTACATTACATTACAAAATATACTTTCTCAGAATGAATTACTTTAGTTTAAGTACTTTGCAAATAGGCAATAGACTTTTAAGTACAGTAGTTACAGTTGTTGCAATGGGCAACACAATTTCAAACCCAATGCAACATTGAGCTCAATGGGAATTTCTAGTTAAATGCAATTAGCTACTTTATGGATTACTTTTCTAACCACAGGACTGGATCCTAGATTCAGTCCTGGGACATCTCCTGTAAACAGTTGAGTAAAAGCATTTTGGTTACACTAGTGATTTTTAAGGAATATTATTGTATTTTAAAAGTTGACACTTAGAAACTTTTCTGGTGAAAACCAGACAATGGATTCCTATGGAAGGAAATACAAGTTACTGGTAAGTATGGTTAGAATTACTTTTCAGGGTCAGTGCTGGGCTAAAAGATGAAGCCCTGGGTTCTCTCCTGATAACAGGTGAGTAAAGCAGAATTCATTGTTCGGATGATTTTAGGTGAATATTTTAAAGTTACAAAACTCCACACTTAGAAGAATTTCCAAGTGAAACCAGTCAATGTTAGCTTATGGAAGGAAATTCAAGTTACTGGTAAGTACGGATAGAGTTGCTTTTCAGGATCAGTACTGGGCTCAAAGATGCAGCACTGAGGTATCTCCTGATAACAGGTGAGTAAATCGGAATTCGTAGTTTGGCTGATTTTAGAGGAATATTTTAAAGTTCCAAAACTCCACACATAGAAGAATTTCCAAGTGAAACAAATCAATGTTATTGTTAGCCTATGGAAGGAAATTCAAGTTACTGGTAAGTACAGTTAGAATTACTTTTCAGGATCAGTACTGGGCTCAAAGATGCAGCACTGAGGTCTCTCCTGATAACAGGTGAGTAAATCGTAATTCGTAGTTCGGCTGATTTTACTTCGGTCCAGTATATATAGAGCCACTTTCCTACACCATCCCCTCCCTTCACCACTGTGCAAACACGCCCTGTGGCGCGTCTTAAGTTGGGGAAATTATTCCCCTTCCATCCTGAGGGTCCATAGAGTCCAACTAGCCCACTAGGTACATCCAGTAAGCGACACAGAGCTGCATTGCAGAAAGGTGTAAAAAGGGGTGTAGCCTCTGAACACCTGTCTGCAACGCAGCGCCCTGGCACATACTGGAGATACCTGTTGGGCTATTTGGCCCTCAGGGACCCTCAGTATTGAAAGAGAAGTAATTCCCCAACTTAAAACGCGTCACAGGGCGTGTTTGCACAGTGCTGGAGGAAGGGGGCGTGGCATGAGGTGACATGCCTGCAAACACGCACTGTGGCGCGTTTTAAGTTAGAGAATTAATTCCTCTTCAATCCTGTGGGCCCCTGGGGGCCAACTAGCCCACCAGGTACCTCCAGTATGCGCCAGGGTTCTGTGTTGCAGAGAGGTGTTCAGAGGCCACGCCCCTTTTTACAACACTCTGCAACGCAGCTCCGTGGTGCTTTCTGGAGGTACCTGGTGTGCTAGGTGGCCCCCAGGGACCCTCAGGATTGACACGGAATTAATTCCCCAGCTTAAACCGTGCCACAGGATGTGTTTGCACACGTGAATTTAGGCCCTGCCCCCTCCCTTCACCACTGTGCAAAAGCACCCTGTGGCGCGTTTTAAGTTGGGGCATTAACTCCCCTTGAATAATGAGGGTCCCTGGGGTGCAACTAGCCCACCAGCTACCTCCAGTAAGCGCCACAGAGCTGCGTTGCAGAGAGGTGTAAAAAGGGACGTGGCCTCAGACCACCTCTCTGCAAAGCAGCCCCCTGGCGCATACTGGAGGTTTCTGGTGGGCTAGTTGGCCCCCAGGGACCCCCAGTATTAAAGGGGAATTTGTTCCCATTCCCCAGGGCCTGCCCCCTAATTTTTTAATTTAAATAAAAAATTCGGGAAGGGGGCCGTGTGGCCCCCCTCCCGCGGCCATAATCGGCACCGAGGCACAAGATGGCTGCCAACACTTCCTGATTTGAAGTGTTGACAGCCAATTAGAATACAGCTCGTGCACGGCAGGGTTCGCGGATCCAGCGCGGCCATAGATATATATGTGATTTTGATTTTGATTTTCTCAGGAACTACTGAACGGATTTACACCATTTAAGCAAAAGGCATGACTCTGAACCAAGGTCTACCTCTCTGCCAAATTTGGTGTAATTCCATTAAGCAGGGCTGTAGCTGCGACTAACGTTCCCTATGGAAAATTGCATGGGGAAAACACGTTTTGGGACCCCCCTTTTTTCTCAGCCCCTGCTTGACGAATCACCCCGAGACTTTCAGGATAGGAGCGGACCAGAACGGGCCACGTGTTTTGAAAATTTCACATTCGTCAACCGGCGCCAAAGTTATTCCAAATAGAATGTTGCAGATTTCCTATGGATAATAGGTCCTAACTATAACTACCTACTGGCGACCGCCAGTAGGTAATATATATATAGCACTTGGTTCTACGTTTCTGAAGCAAGAAATGCTTTGCCCAGGATACTGGCTTCCTCTGGTGACTGGGCACCGCAGATGCCGATGCAAAAGCGGTGAGGTCGGTTTTAGCATATCTGATTTGTGTGCATCGGTCTCCTCCGACCTTGTTACGTGCCCATTACACAGATTCAAGTCGCGCTGCTGAAGGATAATGACATTGAGACATTTCCCGTAATATCAATCATGTAAAAGACATACTGATTTTAGTTTAAGGTTCTAGCACACATATGGAGCTTGACAATTCGTATTCTTGCACTGGTCATGTACTTATGGCTTTTTGAACTCTGCAGTGCCATCTAAATGGATTGTGGGCCTTGTAGTCTGGTTGGGAGAAATAACAAACAGCCGGTGGCTGACATTAGCGTCGGACACAAATACACCTTGTGTAAATAACGCCCCGCAGTGTTGCCACTAATCTCATGAATTTGAAGATGTTTCTCAGTGCACTCAAACACGCATTTGCAAGTGACAATCCAAATTCTGTTCGATATTGTTACCAGAACGGTTTTTCTAGCACACATATGGAGCATTTCGAACTCTGGCACTGGTCATGTATTTACAGCTTTTGAACTCTGCAGTGCCGTCCAAATGGATTGTGGGCCTTGTAGTCTGGTTGAGAGAAATAACAAACAGCCGGTGGCTGACATTAGCGTCGGACAGAAACACACTTTGTGTAAATGAAGCCCCGCAGTGCTGCCACTAATCTCATGAATTTTAAGATGTTTCGCAGTGCACTCAAACACGCATTTGCATATGACAATCTAAATTATGTTCGAAATTGTTACAAAAACGTTTTTTTCATTTGAAATTTGAGATGTCTTGACACATAATTGTTAATAATTTATGCAGCACGACCTCATTCAATTCAAGCGTATTTTAAATCATGTTTTGATCTAATGCAAAAAGAAGTGGCATTTTATGTTTTTACAGAGAGTTGGCGCTACTATGTTAAATACCCAAATACCCTGGCTAGTCATTATGACAAGCTTCTATCAAGAGCAGGAGAGATATCATTATATCTTCATAGGGCATATATCAGCAGGCGCACTATGTTTAAATGCTTGTTGTAACTATGTGGAATAATGCACTATGCTTTTATTCATGTGTATAATCATGTTGCATTCAGAATTTTAGTTATTAGGCAATTAGAATGTTTTGCCAGTGACAGGAACAGGTTGGAGCTGGAATATGCCTCGGCGCAACTGAACAGGACACTGGTTTTAATCCTGATGAAAATTTCAACTTTGATACACACGATGGCATGCGACCCACTTGGGTGATAAAATTAAGACTACCAGTCCCATAATCCTGAGCGAATTACTCACCTGAGCGCCTTTAAACATTTAAATGGAGGGGATGTGCTGGTGGTTTCCGTGATGCCATTTGTTGTGGAAAGTGCCCATGAAGAAGGGCGCACAGCCCGAAACGCGTAGGCACCACAGTAAGGAGTTTGGTGTCTTGTCAAGAAGCGCCTGCGTGTGGTCGGCTGTTTTCCATCCTGGGAGTGCAAGCTCACGAAAAAGGCAACTTGATTTTGAATTTAAAGTGACCCTGCCCGGGCCACGAGCATGCACCACCACCAGAAACCGTGTGGGGCTGCAGCCGCGCATTGACGTGGCACTGCGGAACAGGTTGGAGCTGGAATATGCCTCGGCGCAACTGAACAGGACACTGGTTTTAATCCTGATAAAAATTTCAACTTTGATACACACGATGGCATGCGACCCACTTGGGTGATAAAATTAAGACTACCAGTCCCATAATCCTGAGCGAATTACTCACTTGAGCGCCATTAAACATTTAAATGGAGGGGATGTGCTGGTGGTTTCCGTGATGCCATTTGTTGTGGAAAGTGCCCATGAAGAAGGGCGCACAGCCCGAAACGCGTAGGCACCACAGTAAGGAGTTTGGTGTCTTGTCAAGAAGCGCCTGCGTGTGGTCGGCTGTTTTCCATCCTGGGAGTGCAAGCTCATGAAAAAGGCAACTTGATTTTGAATTTAAAGTGACCCTGCCCGGGCCACGAGCATGCACCACCACCAGAAACCGTGTGGGGCTGCAGCCGCGCATTGACGTGGCACTGCGGAACAGGTTGGAGCTGGAATATGCCTCGGCGCAACTGAACAGGACACTGGTTTTAATCCTGATAAAAATTTCAACTTTGATACACACGATGGCATGCGACCCACTTGGGTGATAAAATTAAGACTACCAGTTCCATAATCCTGAGCGAATTACTCACCTGAGCGCCATTAAACATTTAAATGGAGGGGATGTGCTGGTGGTTTCCGTGATGCCATTTGTTGTGGAAAGTGCCCATGAAGAAGGGCGCACAGCCCGAAACGCGTAGGCACCACAGTAAGGAGTTTGGTGTCTTGTCAAGAAGCGCCTGAGTGTGGTCGGCTGTTTTCCATTCTGGGAGTGCAAGCTCACGAAAAAGGCAACTTGATTTTGAATATATATATATATATTCACTGAGAAAAACATAGGTTTCAGGGGTGTTATAGTTAGCTGGACATTTCCCTCGTACAAAACCCTAGAAATTCCACTGTTATAGTTAGTTCAGCTAACTATAACTCGCACCCCCGCAATGCACTGCTGATGACGTCACATATTACATCACTCATGACATGGTCAGTGACATCACTGATGACATCACTGATGACATCTCAAATGACATCACTGATGACATCACTGATGACGTCATCCATGTGAAAAATTAGTGCATCTTCTCACACCCTAATATAACCTTTGATACACCGACTCAAAATTTCAGACGGCCATTATGACAACCATAGATACTCCAATACCAATAACTACTCACCCACTCATTGACTTTTAGGTCTACATACATCTCAACACTTATTAAGATGTGGGTCTTCTGGCCCTCATGGGTATCCCTGTATCATGCTCATTGACTCTATGGCACCTGTGGGTGTTCTGGTGTGGCTCTTGGCTGTGTTCCCTTTCATGGTGCAGGTAGTTGTCCTGCTTAACACCAGCAGAAAGCAGGTGTAAAATCCCTGGTGCTAACGTGTCTTATCGCCGGAATTTGTTTCGCATTGCAATTGGTGTGAAAGTTGTGATGTGATTTTTTTCGTGTGCACAACAATATACGAACTGAGCAGTGTATCTCGTCAAGATCCAGCACCTGACGCACTATTCCTAATCAATATAAATACAATGAGATTTCTTAATAGATTTTGTGTGTACACTGTAAGTGCAGCCAATACCTCAGTGCAATACAATACAGGATTTTAGTATTTAGAATAAATCGCAAAGGTGCACCTCGTGTCTTTTTGCACGGGAACGGCTACTCTCCATTTCATTATCAGCACTTTAACGGAAGTAAAGTTGAGATAAATCTAACACACTATTCAGAAGTTGGTGCAAACTGCAGATATCACCAGTATTCCAGCGATAAGTGCCCCAAAATTTAACACCATGGTGGACTCCATCAAATAACAGTAATAAGAACAAGAAAGAGTCACACAGCAGTTAAGAGAACAACCAAAAACATTATTAATTTTTTTTCAAACTTTATTTTTTATATTAATAAATATATAAACGATAAATTATTTTCAATCTTTATTTTTTTATTAACTTAAATATAAACAATAAACTAATAAACAAAATGTAACAACAATAATACAAAACAACAAGGCGGAACACTCCTGTGGGAACCACGGATGTCGACGACAGACCTGGAAAATCAGAAAGATTGTTAAAAAAAAAACAACATGCTATTCTCAACAAAATACCACAAGAAAAAAATTAACAGATATATAAAATGGATACAGCTAACAAAATTTTATAAGTTTAACTTACAAAAACTGTAAATGTTGTCGCTTTAAAATATTTACCGAATCTGAGGAAATTTTTTTGCAGAAGGCACCACGCCCACAACGTTTTTCTTCAGTGGTGAAGACATTTTTAACTTTTTCCAAGGGGCAAACAAAGACCAATGCCACCTTCTTCAATCTTCAAGATTTGGCAAAGAGTTCTGTTACGAGGGGATCCTAACAAAAAATACTCGTGCGGCACAGCAAGTATGATGAAACACCTAAGGACCCTTCATCCAAACAATCTTGCACGAGAAGAGTGCAAACAGATGAGAAACACTCCTGTTCTGTATCTGTAAAAAAGAATCACAAATAAATGTATATTAATAACTTTCAAATGTATACTATTCCATTACTGTACAAACACATTTTATATACAAAACTGACTAAGAAACTATAGCCCTGAACCACAAGTGTGACGATCGTTAAAACACTACATGCATAGTGCATACTACTTTGAAGCAGTTCATGCCCTAAAGCCTACCTCACTAAAAGACTACATGCTAACTGACTAAATGATTACAGTACTATAAGGAGACACACTGGGTGAGTGACAGGGTGTTTGCTAGAAGAGTATGAATACTAACTAGGGAATTGAAGGTGTGAATCACAACTGTGTAGGTGATTAGAGGACTGCATCCATACTGCATAGACATTTAAAGCAGTCCATGTGCTAAGGCCTGGCTCACTGCATGACTACTTGGGTACTGACTGAATGATTAGAGTACAGCAAGGAGAGTGCCTAGGTGAATTTATAAGTCCTAGGCTTTTCGCACAGGGAATGGATTAGTACTTGGTACTGAATGGGTCACTAGAGGAGTGCAAAAGCAGTCACAAGTGCTGGACTGTATGGATACTGACTAGGAAATTTAAAGTGTGAAAGACAAGTGTCTAGGTGGTTAGAAGACTGCATGCATAGTGCATAGGGGTTTAAAACAGTCCATGTGCTAAGGCCTGGCTCAGTGTATGAATACTTAGGCACTGACTGAATGATTAGAGTACTGCAAAGATAGTATCTTGGTGAATTTATAAGTGTTTGGGTTTTAGCACAGTGAATGGATTAGTACATGGTGCTGAATGGATCACTAGAGGACTGCAAAGGGAGTGACAGGGTATTTCCTGGAAGTGTATGGATACTGCCTAGGGAATTGAAGGTGAGAAAGACAATTGTGTAGGTGGTTAGAGGACTGCATGCATAGTGGATAAGGGTTTGAAGCAGTCCATATACTAATGCCTGGGTCACTGGATGAGTACTTGAGTACTGGCTGAATGATTAGAGTACTGCAAGGAGAGTGCCTGGGTGAATTTATTAGAGTTTGGCGCAGTGAATGGATTAGAACATGATACTGAATGGGTCACTAGAGGAGTGCAAATGGAGTGACAGGGTGTTTGCTGGAAGTGAACGGATACTGACTGGGGAATTGAAGGTGTGAAAGACAAGTGTGTAGCTGCTTAGAGGACTGCATGCATAGTGGATAGGGGTTTGAAGAAGCCCATGTGCTAAGACCTGGCTCAGTGCATGAATACTTAGGCAGTGACTGAATCATTACAGTACTGGAAAGAGGGTGTCTTGGTGAATTTATAAGTGTTTGGGTTTTGGCACAGTAAATGGATTAGTACATGCTGTTGAATGGGTCTCTAGAGGACTGAAAAGGAAGTGACAGAATGTTTCCTGGAAGTGTATGGATTCTGACTAGGGAATTGAAGGAGTAAAAGACAACTCTATAGTATGTTAGAACACTACATGCATACTGCATAGACATTTGAAGCAGTCTATTTGGTACTTAGAAACTGACTAAATAATCAGACTACTTCTAGGACAGTGCTTAGGTAAAACTTTAAAATTTTCAGTTCTGCCACAGTGAACAGAATAGTACATGGTACTGCACTTTAGTGTCAAACCCCGACTCATTTTATCAATGCATAAGCAAAGACTAGCTTCTAATGCTACTAAAACTTGACAACATGAGAGGTTTTAAATTAGTTATCGGTCAGCAAATACACGATCTTACCAAATGCTTCTCTCACAGTGGTTCTCAAATGCACACAGACTCACAGTGTAATTCTAGACAACAACCACTATACCTAGGAGTTTACCAAAAATCATTCACTACTGTGGAAGTGGTAAGCGAACTGCACACAATCTTCATATTTCAGGACTGTACTTTTGTGTCAAAGCCTGACTCATTTAATCAAATTCTAATGCTACTAAAACTTCACAACATGACCGGTTTTAAAACAGGTATATGTCAGCAAATACACGATGTTACCAAATGCTTCTCTCACAATCCTTACCCAAATGCACACAGACTCACAGTGTGATTTTAGACAAGCAACACTATCCTAGGAGTTTACCAAAACTCATTCACTACTCTGGAAGAGTTAATGGTACTGCACACAATCTACATATTTAAGTACACCACATCAGTGTCAAAGCATGACTCATTTAATCAACGCATAGGCAAAGACTGGATTCTAATCCTACTAAAACTTCACAACATGACAGGTTTTAAAACAGTTATCTGTCAGCAAATACATGATGTTACCAAATGCTTCTCTCACAGTAATCCCAAATACACACTAACTCACAGTGTGATTCTAGACAAGCACCACTATCCGTATGAGTTTACCAAAACTCATTCACTACAGTGCAAGTGGTAAGGGAACTGCACACAATCTACATATTTCACAACTGCAATTTACTGTCAATGCCTGACTCATTTAATGAAAGCATAAGCCATAACTGTCTTCTAATGCTACTAAAACTTGACAACCTGACTGGTTTTAAAACAGTTATCTGTCAGCAAATACACGATGTTACCGAATGCTTCTCTCACAATCCTTACCCAAATGCACACAGACTCACAGTGTGATTTTAGACAATCAACACTATCCTAGGACTTTACCAAAACTCATTCACTACTGTGGAAGGGGTAAGGGGACTGCACACAATCTACATATTTAGGTACAGCACATCAGTGTCAAAGCATGACTCATTTAATCAACATATAAGCAAAGACTGGATTTTAATGCTACTAAAACTTCACAACATGACAGATTTTAAAACAGTTATCTGTCAGCAAATACATGATGTTACCAAATGATTCTCTCACACTGATTCCAAATACACACTAACTCACAGTGTGATTCTAGACAAACAACACTATCCGTTGCACTATACCAAAACACATTTCTTCATCTAGAAGTAGTACTACATTTTAGTATAGAAACATAACATAACTAATTTCACAAATTCATAAACAATGACTGGTTTCTAATTCTACCAAAATATAAAAACTGCACAGTTATCTGTTTACAAACACATGAAAAACACAAATGCTTATCACAGAATGGTTTCTACATGCACACACATTGTAGAGAAAAAAAGTACTCCCTACACTTTAGCAGGAAAAATACATTAGTCTGATTAAAATCAAAATAATCTACATACATCCCTTCACAATTAAATAACTCATCTTTCAAGTTCTTTTGTAGATTAATAAGTATATCAATCACTCACCATATTTTCTTTTACAGAATCTCTGCACTGTGCACCTCTCAGCAAAAGCAAAGAATGAAAAAATTTCCCTTTCATTTTCCACACATATACATGTAAACATCAAATCACAATCCTTCACACATAAACTCAAAAGCAAACACACATTTCTATTGGTTAAACATTTCAACCCTTTCCAACTGAAATACATTTCAACCCTTCCCCCAATCTACCTTCTGCCTGTTACCATAGAAACAGGTCATGGAACACTGCACTGAGCTCACAGGTCACAAGTTCAGCACACAATGTTCCTACACAAGACAGGAAGTGTGCTTGACTTTTCAACATATCAACTTATCATATATAATGTTTCCTACAATCTGTTTTTGTTAACCAATAACAATCATACCTTTAAAAAACAGAAATATACACCCTACCTTTCAGTGTAGAAAGTTGTCATACAACCAATGATTACTTGTCGTTTTTCAAAAAACGTTGCCGTGGATCCGCGCACCCACCGGGAGAGAATCCGTGCATCCAACGCGATAGGATGCGCGCACCGTGCGCGCATTTCCCTGTTTTTTTTTTTTTTTAAAAAGGGGGCCCCAGGGGGTCCTTCTGGGACACCCTAAGCACCTCTGGAGGGTCAGAGTATTTCCACTCTGCCCCCTTTATATGTTTTACACACTTATTCCCCTTCCATCTTCAGCCTCGCTTCTACCGATGCAGAAAATGGCCGCCAACAGTTCCTGGTTTCGAATGTAGAGAGACACTCGACAGCCAATTAGCATTCAGCGCGCAGTCGGGAAGGTGCGCGCTCGGTTCGGGGAGGGTGCGCTAATGGTTCGGGTACGGTCCGCGGATCCTCCCCGGCCATAGATATCACGAACTTTTTTACCCTAATTTTCTCAGGAACTACTGAACAGATTCGCACCATATATGCAAAAGGCACGAGTCCGAACTGAGGACTACCTCTTTGCCAAATTTGGTGTCATTCCGTTCAGCGGTTCGGGCTAGAGCTGCGACAACAGATCCTATGGGAAATTGCATGGGGAAAACGCATTTTGGGACCCCCCTTTTTTCTTGGTTCCCGCTTGACGGATCACCGCAAAACTTTCAAGGTAGGAGCAGAGCGGAGCTGGCCAAAAGTTTGGAAAATTTCGCGAGGATTCGTCAACCGGCGCCAACGGTATTCCAAATAGAATGTTGCAGATTTCCTATGGAAAATAGGTCCTAACTATAACTATCTACTGGCGACCGCCAGTAGATAATATATATATATATATATATATATATATATATATATATATATATATATAGATAGATAGATAGATAGATAGATAGATAGATAGATAGATAGATAGATAGATATTTATATTACCTACTGGCGATAGCCAGTAGGTAGTTATAGTTAGGACCACGTTTCCATAGGAAAACCTCAACATTCTATTTTGAATAACTTTGGCGCCGGTCGACGAATCCTCGCGAATTTCTCAAAATAGGTGGGGCGCTACGCTCCGCTCCTACCCTGAAAGTCTCGGGGGGATTCGTCAAGCGGGGGCTGAGATAAAAGGGGGGTCCCAAAACGCGTTTTTCCCATGCATTTTTCCATAGGACCTTTAGAACGAGCTACAGCCCGAATGGCTGAACAGAATTACTCAAAATTTGGCAGAGAGGTAGTCCCTAGGTCAAGGAAGTGCCTTTTGTAGGTTTGGTGTAAATCTGTTCAGTAGATTCTGAGAAAATAGCCTTTAAATCAATATATATATCTGAGCCAGCTTACGGTACGCTTACCGTACGCTTACGGTAAGCGTACGGTGGCGTGCGCGAGCGCGATTCTGATTGGCTCTTAGATCTTAGTAAACATTCGAATCGGCCGAAACCAGGAAGCGGCGGCCGCCATTTTGTCTCTCGCACTGAGAGAGATTTTTAAAATCGGAAGCCCAAAAACATGTAAAGGGGCTGTTTTGACAACTCCCTCCCACATAGTCATGTTGAGGGAGTCCTCAAACATCCCCCAAGTGCAAAAACGGTTTTATTTTTTTTTCGGCAATTTCGCGGGGTACGCTTACCGTACGCTTACGGTAAGCGTACGGTAAAAAAATAAAAATAAAAAAAACACTATCCACACTTACCCCACCCCCTGTGCTTTTGGTGGCCGAAGGCCACCAAATGTGCTGGGCTTATTACAATGGAAAAAAACACTATCCACACTTACCCCACCCCCTGTGCTTTTGGTGGCCGTAGGCCACCAAATGTACAGGGCTTATTATAAGGGAAAAAAACTTAGCATTTAAAAAACCGTACTAATTCACTGAAAAAACCATAGGTTTCACACACGTTATAGTTAGGAATTAGCATTTAAAAAACCTTGCAAATTCACTGAAAAAACCATAGGTTTCACACATGTTATAGTTAGTGGAAATTTTACTGATAAAAAACCAATGAAATTGCCCCGTTATAGTTAGCGCAGGCAACTATAACTCACGCGACCGCAATCCTCTGCTGATGACATATGTGTCTTTATGAAAAAAAAATATTTGTAATATATGTATAGCTAAAAATGTATGGAAGAAGACATGGGCAAATAAGTGTCTAAATACAGTATTAGCATCAGCAGAGGATTGTGGTCGCGTGAGTTATAGTTGCCTGCGCTAACTATAACGGGGCAATTTCATTGGTTTTTTATCAGTAAAATTTCCACTAACTATAACATGTGTGAAACCTATGGTTTTTTCAGTGAATATAGATATATATATTACCTACTGAAATCCGCAACATTCTATTCCCAATAACTTTGGCGCCGATTGACTAATATTCGCGAAATTTGCAAAACTTTTGGCCAGCTCCGGTCTGCTCCTATCCTAAAAGTCTCGGGACGATTCATGTAGCGGGGGCTGAGAAAAAAGGGGGTCCCAAAACGCATTTTCCCCATGCAATTTCCTATAGGACCTTTAGCCGCAGCTACAGCCCGAACTGCCGAACGGAATTACACAAAATTTGACAAAGAGGTAGTCCTCAGTTCAGACTTGTACCTTTTGCTTAAATGGTGTCAATCTGTTCAGTAGTTCCTAAGAAAATTACAGTTAAAAGTACATATATGTCTATGGCCGCGCTGGATCCGCGCACCCTGAGCGCACCCTCCCGATCATGCGCTGAATGCTAATTGGCTGTCAAGTGGTTGTCAACGTTCAAAACCAGGAACTGTTGGCAGCCATTTGTGCCTCGGTAGAAGTGAGGCTGAAGAAGTCTGTGAAATAAGTGTACAAAACATATAAAGGGGCAGGGTAGAAATACCCTGACCCTCCAGACCTGCTTAGGGGGTCCCAGAAGGACTCCCAGGGCCCCCCCAATTTTTTTTTTTTTAAACGGAAAGTGCACACAGGGTGCGCGGATCCTGCGGAAAAGAATTAAAAAAACAGAGCTTTTTTTATAATTAGCCCCCAGGGGTGCCAATTCCCAGGGGCAAAATTATTAAATTTAAAGGGGGCCCAGAGGGGACCCCCAGCCCCGAGGACCGCCACACCCCCGGGGCTACAAACTAAATTGGGAGGGGCTCGAAAGCCCCTCCCAGTATAATTTGGGGGGGGCTCAACGGCCCCCCCAGCCCCGGGGACCACCACCCCCGGGGCTTTCTGTATTGAGGGAGGGGGGCTGCGTGGCCCCCCTCTTGGAACCCTCGAGGACCCTGGGGACCGCCACCCCCAGGGCCGGCTCCTGCAGTGTCCTGGGGTGCCCACCCCCAGGACACTGTTGTTTGCTATGAGAGGGCAGGAGTCTCCCGCCCTCCCATAGCAAACTTGGTTCGGGAAACCTGCTCTCTCTTTCAAAATCCAAACCATATTGCTTTTCCACATGGGGAGCTGCATGTCAGCAGCTCCCCATGTGGAAAAGCAATGCCGGCTCCCGAAGGACGCGGGGAGCCGGCTGGGACTGTGGGGGCGTTTGGGGCTCCGCCCACTGTCCCCAATGTTTTTTATAAGCCCCGGGGGATGGGGGTCCCTGGGGATAATAAAAATTAGTGATAGGGCTATATTTTTTTTTACGGTAAAATTAGGAGTCGCGCATCCAGCGTGGCTCTCAGCGCGGCCCCCTGGTGTGCACGTGTTGGATGCACGACTACTAACCTGTAGGGTGCGTGACTCCAGCACGTTTGGTGCACGACTTCTACGCGTCGGATGCACGATTCTAACGCGTTGGGTGCGCGAATCCAAAAAAAAAGAAAAAAAACAATAAAAAATAATATAAGTATATTTAAAAGAATATAAAATAATTAAAAAATATATATATTTATTTAAAAAAAATATATTTTTAAAACATATGTGTAGTGTAATTTAAATATATATATATATAAAAATAAGTAGATGCAAAAAATTTAGTTAAAGAATATAAAAAAATTAGAACAAGAAATACATTTTAAAAATATCATTTAAAAAACCTTAGAAATTCACTGAAAAAAACAAAAAGCACTTTTTTTCTCGTCCTCCGCTTGACGGATCACCCTGAAACTTTCCATGCACAACAAAAATCACTCAGGCATTTTTTGAGGAAAACTTTTGTGAAGATTGGTCAACCAGCACCAAAGATATAGGCACGTCAAAAAAAGCTTTTACTATGGAAACTAGGTACTACTTATAACTACCTACCGATGGATGGCAGTAGGTGATTGATATATATATATATATATATATGTATGTATATATCACGTTGTATCCGTTGAAGAATTTCTCGTTTGCTTTTCTCCAAAATAACGGACACGGACCCAAACTGGTGCTTAAAAGATCTTTATTCCACCGTCGCCATATATATATATATATATATATATATATATATATATATATATATATATATACAGTTCCACATTTGTCCCAAGACGAAGCTCACTCCTCGCTGGGTAACTTACGTTAATTTAGATGGCAAGCATAGTTATGGCAAGTTCCATTAAGTAAGTATTTTGCCCAATGCGTTTCAAACTGCAATAGTTCTTGGTCACGGGCCAGCAGCTGCAAAAATAATCAGTAAGGGTTTTTGCATTTGTTCATTTCCTTTTATTCACTTCCATTACCCTCAGGTGAGTTGAAATACACCCAATTGCACCATGGGATAGGTAGTCCATTAACATAATAATTTCATGAAGCCACTGCAATAATTCATAATATCGCCTCAAATAGGCTAACAGTCCATTGCCCAACTTTGCTCGCAAATATCATCTCCCAGTGTTCCCCGAGTTGCCTCGTCGTCACAAGGCTGGGGACCCGCCATAACATTCAAGGCGGTGGTGCGCTTCTACGGCAGGACCGCCGTTTAAACATACAGTTCCACATTTGTCCCAAGACGAAGCTCACTCCTCGCTGGGTAACTTACGTTAATTTAGATGGCAAGCATAGTTATGGCAAGTTCCATTAAGTAAGTATTTTGCCCAACGCGTTTCAAACTGCAATAGTTCTTGGTCACGGGCCAGCAGCTGCAAAAATAATCAGTAAGGGTTTTTGCATTTGTTCATTTCCTTTTATTCACTTCCATTACCCTCAGGTGAGTTGAAATACACCCAATTGCACCATGGGATAGGTAGTCCATTAACATAATAATTTCATGAAGCCACTGCAATAATTCATAATATCGCCTCAAATAGGCTAACAGTCCATTGCCCAACTTTGCTCGCAAATATCATCTCCCAGTGTTCCCCGAGTTGCCTCGTCGTCACAAGGCTGGGGACCCGCCATAACATTAAAGGCGGTGGTGCGCTTCTACGGCAGGACCGCCGTTTAAACATACAGTTCCACATTTGTCCCAAGACGAAGCTCACTCCTCGCTGGGTAACTTACGTTAATTTAGATGGCAAGCATAGTTATGGCAAGTTCCATTAAGTAAGTATTTTGCCCAACGCGTTTCAAACTGCAATAGTTCTTGGTCACGGGCCAGCAGCTGCAAAAATAATCAGTAAGGGTTTTTGCATTTGTTCATTTCCTTTTATTCACTTTCATTACCCTCAGGTGAGTTGAAATACACCCAATTGCACCATGGGATAGGTAGTCCATTAACATAATAATTTCATGAAGCCACTGCAATAATTCATAATATCGCCTCAAATAGGCTAACAGTCCATTGCCCAACTTTGCTCGCAAATATCGTCTCCCAGTGTTCCCCGAGTTGCCTCGTCGTCACAAGGCTGGGGACCCGCCATAACATTCAAGGTGGTGGTGCGCTTCTACGGCAGGACCGCCGTTTAAACATACAGTTCCACATTTGTCCCAAGACGAAGCTCACTCCTCGCTGGGTAACTTACGTTAATTTAGATGGCAAGCATAGTTATGGCAAGTTCCATTAAGTAAGTATTTTGCCCAACGCGTTTCAAACTGCAATAGTTAAAATATATATATTTTACCCCGTCACCACTGGCTAGGTATAATTAGGGTCAGTCAGTCAGTCAAATAAATTTATTTGATTCAAGTGAATCATAAAAGTTTACAGAAGGACCATTTAATGGCTCAAAGCGATTGTCATGAAACCAAGGTGGAAACTTTGGGTTCTGTTTTGTCCTTAGTGAACTTTTCTCTTCCGCTAGGTAGGATTGCAATCTGGGCGGTCGATAAAAGAAGGCTAGTGGTAATATAGAAATCCTTGCCTCGTTTATAGGTTGATCAACCATCCTGTCTAGTATGGATCTTACTAGGCCTGGCGGCCTGAAGGTCAACACTATGCAATCCCCTGCCAGTGTCTTGTTACTTGACCCTACCCACCTAACCCTACGCGCCATCCTAAGTTCAGAAAATATAATTTTATTATTTATACCTGTCTTTGTGTTTACAAGATACAGGGACTTATTTCTCAAAGATTGCCAATCTTCCCTATCACCAGGCAGCAGTGGTGGAACATTAGCTAGGACAACAATATAGGGTGTTGTTTCTGGGGGCAGATGTAGATTCAAGTTTGTATCACTGGAACGTGAGTGACCCAAGTGACGATTAGCTAGAGTACCTACGCTTTGGGGCCTTTCACTACCATTATTATTATTTTTTTTTTTAATGTTTTGATTGACTGCAATAAGGCACATTCACAGACAGAGCTCTGCGCCTACAACCCTGGGGCCGGCTACAGTGTCAGCTTTGTTAGTCCAACAGCACCGGCTATCCCACATCCCGGAGGCCGGGCATCGCCGTATGCCGCTGGCACAGCTCCTACAGAATTCAAAGTCACCATTCCTTGGAAGCCTTGTTTTCGGAGCGACCCCCTGTCCGTAGCAAGGTCTGAGCATGTTTTACCCGTGTCTTGTTGTTCACAGTTCCGTACCTTTGGCAATAAACTCTGAACCCCCTTACCCCACCCTGAGATCTCCCCCGACCCTCCCATCCCACCCAACAAGTTTAAACAGTTGAGGTCACCTGTCGGTCGCCACCGTAGTTCACTACCATTATTATTAGGAACTCTATATACTTGCTCGATATTTAGGGAATTTAGAGACTGGCAATCGCTTTGGGAGAATCCTTCTATCTGAGGCAAAGACACAATAGTTTGCGGGCAGTTGTCTTCCGGTCTTCCTCGATGAGACCCTTCCTGTGTAGTAGTTTTCTTTGAAGGTTCTGGGTTATTAACACCCCCTCTATTGTTTCCTCCCATGGATATATTTGGCCTAGGCCTATGTTCCTCAAGCAGTGTAGAGACACTAAGTGGATGTTTTTCTAAACATAATAACCTACTCTCGATGAAAGTGAAGTTTTGAAAAATAGGATTTAAGTGTGCAGCAATTACTGTTTCCAGTTTGTCCCAGAAGCCCTCCTCCAGATTATGTCAGGGTCTGCTTAGGTACCATTTCTGCTGGAGCTATATCTTGATTTGTTGCAAGTGCAAGATCCCTACCCAATTGCTACCCCCTTCCACCCAGTGGTTTAGATGTAAGTTGGCTATATTTATGTGACATAATTACTGCCTGCCCTTTCCTTTTCTTTGGTGGTGGTGCAGAACTGCATCCACCTTTTGATTTGGATTTTTGGGCCCTCGTGACAACATTAGGCTTGACTGCGGTGGCCTGGTGGTCTGATATCCCCTGACCATTGACAGGCTCAGCGGATGGGAAATTCGACCTATTAATTCGGAGTGCTCCATTGGGCAAGGTTGTTTGTGTGCTTGAAGTACTGGGAATACCAGGGGTATGGGTATGGGTATGTCGGCTAGGTAACACTTGTGAATTTAAAGACAATCTACGCTCAGTTAGTTCAATTTCGTGCAAGAGCGCAGATTCAGCACTAGTTAAGAAAGCATCAAGTGTGCCTACTACACCTTGGCCAACCTTAGATTTTGCCATGTTAAAAGCCCTGCTTAACAACACAAATTGATAACCACCAAATTAATTTAAAGGCAAGATCTTCAATAGTCAGGGCTAAAACACATAGCTACCGATTTCAAACAATAAAAAAGAGCATATCCAACATAACATCAAACGGCCCCTCAACAAAAACCCGATACCTTACAGGCTCAGTTCAGGTCCAATTCGGAAAGTATCTGTTATGCCCTGCATAGTAATTTCATATCTTGCAGTTTACCAGTCCACATGATGCTCAGCCACAGTGTGTGTTTGGAGTAGAATGTTGAGAATGCTGTGATGCGTGGAATGTTGGGAGTCTGACTGAGTGAGGTATGACAGTTACAGATGGGCTGAGCAGCAGGCAGGCTGCTCCTGGTGGGGTTTGCTGTGGCATAAGACCAAGGGCTGACTACTGGGCTAATCTACATCTTCACTATCTGTTACCTGTACTACCTGTTTGATGTACCAGTAAACTACCGTGCTGTAAAACTGGATTAAAGGTACTAAAGAACTTACATGGCTACCAGCGTCTACTTCATGTGAGAGTACAACTTATTTTGGCGACGAGCGACAGTTGGAGACGTACCTACATGCCTACTTGTCTCTACAGTTGATCAAGTAACTACATAGACAGCTGAACAGGTCCACTTGAAGAAAAGAAGCCACAGGTGTAACTTGCCAAGACAGCATTGAAACTACGCAACTTTAAGTATACTAAAAGCAACTTATGAAGAGACTCCAGACTTTCTAAAGCAACACAAGATGTCACAAGCAACAAAAGGAATCGTCACAGCACTCTACGCAGCCCCACCAGTGTCCTGTACATCGGACAGCCCCAACAACAGAGTGCTGTACCATCTGGTTGGGTGTACACCAACAAGTCCTGCACCTGCATGGAAAGTTCACGTTTTGAAAATGATTTTCTACATGTCTTTAAGCCACATGGGCGCAGCACACGTCAAGATACACATGGACAGATGTCTAGCGCCAAATTCGGTTGCTGCCAGGGGTTGGCGCTACTTTGGAGGTGCCTGAAGAATGACTTTCATCATATATTCAGCTCTGTATAGAATGCACATTATGATGTTTATGGCCTGTTGGCCTGTGCAAGGTATTTGTTCCCTGATGTGGGCACAACGTGGAAAGTGCCTGCATATCGTTTTTCGCTTCCTCTCATCTACAAGGTGTTACTTCAGGTGCAGAGATTTCTACACACGACACTGCACGACTGGTGAAGCAAGCCTGGTGTGGTGACCGTTTGGTGTTTTGTTGTCTTACAACCTTTCTTGCTACGGTTGTAATTGTGGTCTTCTGGGGTAAGTTTACTTTTATTCATATAAGGGCCCCCAGCTACCCTCACGACGTTTGGCAGTTCAACCGCCTCTTTCAAATTTATTCACAAGCCTGGCATCTCGCGCTCACCATGCGCGTGCAGCTTTTAAAAGGTGCGCATGCAGACTTACCTTCCTCACACGATCCAGCAGAGCCGTCACTCATCCCTTGTGACGTCTTCTTCTCACCACAGCTTGCTGCTGTGCCACGTTTGGAAGTACGTCTTTGCCTCTAGCCACCCGGTGAGTTCGTCCCTGCGTCACTCCATTTTTTTTTCTTCAACTTTATTGCGAGTGGTGTTTCTCGTCAGACGCTTCCCTGGAAACATGACTCCTGCCACAGAACAAGTCTTACTACGAATTCCTGCCATAGCATTCACTTGTTCCACTTGTTATGGATGACCCGCTCACTATCGAGTTTTCAGCACACAGAAGGTACGCTTCTGTTACGATGTTTGAGTTAAGCACTCCGCTTTTCGTTTGGTATTTTGTCATCCAGTGAAGTTCATTCTGCTCATGATGTTTCGTTTAGAGGCCATGATGCTGTTTCGGGACACTGGTGGTGAATGGCATTCTTTAGACTTGTGGATACAAACAATATTTAACATGAAGATGTTTAACTAATGGACGATGGCAGAACAAGTTTGCAAGGATTATCGGAGCTCTGTTTATTTAAAGAAAACAGTTTCTTGTTTCAACCCAGTGTTTTACTGCCACCAAGTGTCAAGTTGAAATGAGATTTACTTATAGTAATGATGAATTGCCAGTTTGGGAAATTCAATGTTCATAGCATACGTGGTTCAGTTTCCACATGTTATTCTTCCTTATGATAGGGACGTTTTTAGTCTTGTTTTAATGGGTAGCTGTATTACATTATCCCTTATATTAGGGATGGGTATGGGTTTGGTTCTAGTTCTTTCCCATAAAGCGTTAACGCAACCCCTGCACAGGGGTGGGTTTGCGGTTATGGTTCACATAAAGCGTTACACGCGGACTTTTGTTTTATTGAGGTGGGTTGGTGAGTGATATTCCCACTCACAGTTCCTTTACAATAGGGATGGTCGTAGTTTGCTACACGCAGCCTCTACTGAGGTGAGTTCTTGGGCATTTGTCTCAGTCAAGCGTGTTAGATATGTGTTTATAGTGCGCTACACGCAGCCTTTACTAAGGTGAGTTTATGGGTATTGTTCCCATTCAAGGTTTTTAGATTAGTTATTTTTGGTAACCCGGACGCGGGTCATGTTTTCATGGTTTCCACCAGTTAACATAACATTGTGCCCTCTCACAGGGTTGGTTTAGATTTATGGGTACGGTTCCCCTACACAGGGTGTATCTTCTAGTTATTTGGTCCCATATTCATTGTTATAGTCTTAGACCCTTATATTAGGGTGGACTTTAGGGTCATAATCCCAAGTTTTTGGTACCTCACAAGAGGAGTGAAGGTTTGGTTTCAATCATCTTCACAACGTAGGTAAGTTTCCTTATGGTAGGAACTTTGCTTTTCATTGGTTCCCTTTCATTAGGGGTTGGTATGTGTCGGATGGGTCCCATGCTTTTCAAGGTCATTCCTACTCAGGATGTGCATGCATGGGAGTTAGACTCAAATACAGTGGCAAGGTGGTTACCTTTTGTCTAACGCGATGACACTTTCTCATTTTTGTTTTTGGGAGAGGATGGGTTGTTGTACTCAATTTTTACAATTGCTGTATTTTATCCGTTCTCTACTTTGAATGGTTCATTATCTCTCGTGATGTTCTCTTAATTGCACATCCCTGGTTTTGATCCATTCCTTACATTTGTAATTTTGCTATTTTTGAAATTTAGCAATTTGTGCATTATGCAACAGTATGTTTTATAGTTTGGGTCTAGTGTTGCGGGGTTTGTTTCCCTTTGCTATACTCTACTTATTGTCTCAATCTAATATTTTATTTTTATTGCTTCTGATTCTTTAGTGATGTTTAACACTTTTATGCATCCCAGAGTTTGGAATCATTTTATTGCAAATGTACTTTCTCTTGTGGATAGTGTTCTCTTTTTGCATTGTTGTTTCTCTGATAACAAAGTCACTTTTGTTTTTCATTTTAAAAGAAGGGGGATATGTTATGCCCTGCATAGTAATTTCATATCTTGCAGTTTACCAGTCCACATGATGCTCAGCCACAGTGTGTGTTTGGAGTAGAATGTTGAGAATGCTGTGATGCGTGGAATGTTGGGAGTCTGACTGAGTGAGGTATGACAGTTACAGATGGGCTGAGCAGCAGGCAGGCTGCTCCTGGTGGGGTTTGCTGTGGCATAAGACCAAGGGCTGACTACTGGGCTAATCTACATCTTCACTATCTGTTACCTGTACTACCTGTTTGATGTACCAGTAAACTACCGTGCTGTAAAACTGGATTAAAGGTACTAAAGAACTTACATGGCTACCAGCGTCTACTTCATGTGAGAGTACAACAGTATCCTTTGCGCTCGGCCAGTCCAGATATGTAGTTGTTAACAACCTGGCCCAGCCCAGCCTCCTCCGGCCTCTGACGGGCACAGACGGGCCCGCCCTTGTCCGGGCGCAGCGCAAACATGCCCACGCGCGTCCCACGCTGCGGGAGCCCGCAGCGACCTTTATGCGCCTCCTGGCGCGGACTGCTCGCGGTATGTGCCCCCCGGCGCTAGGGATGACGGGGGCTGTAGCCTTTGGCCACCGGTAAAGTGACGGTGTGCTTGAAGGTGCTGGTACTTGCTCCGGTCCTCAGGACCTCAAGGTGCTGCTTATAATTAAACACCTCTGCAGCTTCTTTGAAACTCCAAAGGACAGTAATTCGGGTCATATTTCAATGAAAAATGTATTTTTTGGTTTGCTAATAACTTTAGTGCTGTTTGCGGACCTTTTCAGAAAACTTTCCTGTAAAACATTTCAGTGGTCTCAGCTTCGTCTGGGAAAGTTTCAGGATGAAATGCCAAGTGGGGGCTGATGAAAAGGGGGGCCCGAAAGACATTTTCCCCATGCAATTTCCTATAGAAACTTTAGACAATGCTACATTCGAACCGACTAAATTAAATTACACCAAATTTGGCAAAAAGCTAGATCTTTTCCCAGAACGCATGCTTTATTGTGGTTTCGGTGTAAATATTTTCAGCTTTTTAGGAGAAATGATGCTTTAAAATTGATAAATATCTAGTGACACAGTACTACAGAGAGAGTACCGAGGTACTAAATGGCAAATGAGGCAAACTGATTGAATAGATCCTAGAGACCAAACTGTTTAGTGTTAAATCAAAAAAATGCTTCTGAGCACACCTACATCAAATGCAGTTGGGATACAGTGAGAGAAAATGACAAATCTCAAGTGTGAAATGGCAATATGAGGATAATGGTCCTAGTTGCTTGCTTAAACTGGTGTCTCCACCTTAAACCTGTGATGAGAAATACATCAGAATGGACCAGATTCGCAAAAAGACATTTTTTATAATAATCTGCGTAAATTACATTACCTCTACGTCACTGTACCTCATCATTGTCATAACATGAGGTGGACTCACTCTTTCACACAGGAATATCCTAGAGTCCAAATACTGTGAAGAAAACCCAGCCCATCAACTGAGTGTTATAAGAGGTCGACACTCCCAGCATCCTCTTGTGTTTTTTCCTGTCACTTTCAGGATGGACTGTGCAGTTGAACGGTCTCTGCTGGCCTTTGACACTTTTCGTTCTCAATCTGTGGCCCTGAAACTAGTGGTGCGGAAGGTGAATCTGCACCCCATAAAGCTTGAAAGAGTTTAGACAGAGAATGGACAGTAAATTAACACTTTAAATGTTTTTCTTCTGGCACCATATGTTGTGTTTACATAGGTCACATACCCCCATGCCTTTAGTGAGGTGACGTTACTGGCCAGCACCCTACCCTAAAATACTTCTGGCACCGGTGCTCTCAATCACGTTTCCCTGCTGGGCTTTGGAGCATTTAGAAATGTGACGATGCAGAATCAGCTAAGGAGTGCAATATACATCATGGCCTCAGTGCGTTTCAATAACTTGTCTAACTATATTTAGTTCATGCACATTGCATGTAGGAATCTCGCATTCTGGTATATGGCAAGATTCTAAGTGCACGGTCTACGTATTTTACCCCCAATAAGTATGTCGGGGCAGATTTACAATAACTGGCGCATCCCTGCATATTAGGAGGGATGCGCCAGTTATTTTGCGTGACTCACAAACCCCTTGCGCCACCATGTATGTGCCGTATTTGCAATGCGGCGCACCATGGCGCACGGATAGACAGATGCATGACGCATCTGTCGCAGTAAGGGTGACGCAGTGCTGGAGTTGTGTCGCAAGCGCGACGCAACTCCAGTACTGCTCAGGGGTGCCCTATACCTGATAAGCTGCGTCACTCCTTATGCCTGCTTCAAGCAACATTGCTCGTCTTTCAATAAGAAATCAAAATCATCATATTCTTCAAATAAGCATCAGCTATTAAGACAATCGTCTCGACAGCAACAACCTTCTCAGCTTCTCAGATATAAAGTTAAAGAGAGTTCAAACCAGTCCATTGAGGGAAAAACGCCAGGGCCCCCTGTCTAAGCAGAATCACTCATGACTTTGCTATTCTTGGAACCTGGTTCATGAAAACATGGGATGCATCTGTTTCAGCCCAGTGGATTCTGAATATAGTCGGAAAAGGGTACAACATTGAGTTGTATTCCATTCCATCCAGTTCAGGACATGTGATAGCAACATGGACTCAAGGCACTCGCACACAAATGTCTCTGTCTCATGTACCTTAGTTTTTACTTCACAAGATTGCAATGCCGACACTTTCATTGTTCTCAGAGGGTGCAGAGATTGCGCTCTGCAGTGCTCTTGGTGACCAAAGCATCACGGTGGGGTTTGTCTAGTGACAGATCTCAAACACCTGAACAAATTTGTGGAACACATACCTTTCAAGAAGAAGACTCACCAGTGCATAACCCCTTTCATTTCATTGGGAAACTATATGAGAACATTGGACATGTTAGATGCCTACACGCCTGTTATGGCAGCTCCTCAGCACTGGAAGTACCTCAGATTTGCCGTTCAGAGCGGTCACTACCAATTCCAGGTACTGATCACTGCCAGATCTCCGGAGGAGCGTTGCCCCACTGCTTTCAAGCAGGGCGAGAAGAGGAAACATAAAATGATAATAACTTTCCATTATTATCATTTTGTATTTGTACTGCTTTGCAGGCAGTGTGCGGGTGTGCGAAGCTGCTCTGCTCTCGGAGCATGGTGGGGGAGGAGTGGTTTGCCTACCTCCTAATTGTGCAATGACTATTTGGTCGGCCATCTGGGGCCGCCCAAACCAGTCATGCACACTTTCCACGTTCTCCATGCAGGCTGCATTACAGCCTGCATGGAGAACATGCCCAGGCCCTCATTCCCTGGTTGAGCGTTAAACCAGGACGCTCAAAACCAATCACAACACTGCATTACAGCGTTGTGATTGGTCAGGGGAGCCTGGGTGCCCGGGTGACTATCAATCACTGGTCAGTGGGACCTGGCTGTGCTTCCTGATCCTTGAGGAAAGCAGGAGCAGAGACATGGAACCCAGCAAGGAAGGTAAGTTAATTATTATTATTATTTTTTTATTAGGTGCATACTCGCGTGACCCCCAACGCCCACCACCCATGAGCCATTCCGGCCACCGCTGGTACTGACATTTGGCAACAAAGTTCTGTCTTCTGTGGCGTTGTATCTAAATCTTCAAGGTTGATTCCTTTTTTCTTACATGAATGACTGACATCTCCTGAGAACATCTCTCCTTGATTCAGGCGAATATTCTTGGTACCATATAACACCAAGCCCTACAGCATTTAAAAGTAAGGCATTTACAGAGATGGGCATGCTTATTCTGATATAATACCCTTAGGACAAAATAGCCTAGTGGTTAACCTACGTACATGCATGTACTTTCAGGGCAGTTTTTCCTACATCCTCAGATCTAGTATTAAAATCTAATGCAAGTCTTTGGGGATTGGGGTCCCCATGTGGCGCATTCTCAACTGGAGGGAAATAATCCAGGAGGGAGTCGTCTCGTCAATACACATAAATTGTTTAGAGCTTCATGATCCGAAGCTTCATAAAATGTAGGGCAAAATGTGCGATTCTCCTGATCATAGTCAATTGGTCAGTGGTAAGATACATCAAATGATCAGGGGGAATGGGATCAAAATTTCTGGTGGATCTGGTGAGGTGTCTATGGAATTTCTGCCTTTCCCTGGAAATATCTTTGATGGAGGACTACCTTCCAAGACCAAGCAATATAGTAGCAGATTGATACCTAAGAAGAAACCTGGATGGCAGTGATTGCCATCTGCATCCTTAAATCTTTAAAACCTGCAATGGCTTCTAGGATTCTCTGATGACAGACCTATTTGCTTCTCAATTAGTGACCCATATGACACTTTTTTCTACTACAGACCGGATCTGAAGGCTTTAGCAACATATGCTGTCTTGCAAGATTTGTCCTTTGGAATTCCCTATGCTTTTCCTTCTTTTGCAGTGATCTCCAGGTGCCTTGGACAGATCTACAGGCAGACGGCTCTTGTAATTTTGATTACGCACCTGTGATAACCTCAGCTTTGTTACCCTTGGAGTTGGCTACAGACCTTCCAATCCTGTTGCCAGTCTTCCCTCAGTAACTGGTGAACCAGAATGGGGACTGTCACCAATTTGTTCTAGTGGGTAACCTTGCTCTGATAGCAGGGAACCTTTTCGGCATTTACAGATATATCAGGGCTTTTGGAATAAGCTTCTGTACTCATATCATCCTGGGAGACAGAGACCACAAGGGCATATAAATCAGCCTGGGATAGTTGGTCTACCTGGTGCTTGGAGACAAGTGAATACAAACGTATTTGGAGCTCACTTTGCCAGAGGAGCTATGTTCTCCAAAGGAGTTTGGGGAGGGGCCAGACTGGAAGACCTTCTCGGGTCTGCTGATTGGTCCAGAGGTACGAGCACGCTGCTTTGTCGGTTATACAAAAGCTTTGAACATGCATAATAGAGCCTTCATTGTTGTCACAAAATTGTAGATTCTCTTAGCTGTTACTGAAGGAGAGTCCTGATTCAATTAAAGACACGGAGGCAAATATTATCCCACATCTTTAATTTTAATCTCTCCTGACCCTGATCGCGAACTCATACATATTTTCTTTATCCTCGCTCAGGGCACGTCTGCTCCTATGACATCCTAGGATACCGAAGGATGATGCCTCAGGATAGAAAAATTGGTGTGATGGGGATGAGGATCATCTCATTGTCAAACCCTACAAGAAACAGGGAGTCTTGTGGTTGGTACTGGAATTTGTCATATTCTTTCAGTTGTTTTGCTTCCTGTACATACTATTATTGCAGCCATCACGAAAAGAAGCTGTTGGTTAAAGGCAGTATCTAATTATGGATTGTTAGTTTGTTTTCTGTGTTTTCAGTTCCTGCCCTACGGCGCATGGTTATTGGTGTCCTAGTTTTAATTTAAAATATGTATAACTGAAAATAAACAGCATGAAGGGAGACAGTGTCTTTAATACAATTAGGACTCTAGTTTACTAACAGCTAGGAGAATCTGCAACTATTGCATTGATGACATTCAAAATATAGCTCAAAACCCGTGTCTTAACACTCTTTCTACCATCCTGCATAGTACCCTACTTTCTTCCTTCTGAGAAATTCTGTTTTCTTCTGCAGTTCTCTTTTTTGTTTAAAATGACTTGGCTTCGTATTGTAAAGTTACCTGTGAGTGGCATGTGTATTATATTGTTATGAACACTGCTCCCCTCTGGATAGGTCTACGCTTTAGGCATACCGCCAATTCAATAAATAAATAACAGTACAGTTATGTGGTATCAGTATGTGGCATCAGCCTGCTTCATGAGTTATTTATTATGTTTATGTGAATGTAATGAACAGAATTATACCGTTACAGACAATGACAATATAACAAAAGTGTTTTCCCTAGATATGAACACATCACTTAGGGGCCGATTCCGATAGCCGGTCGGACAGCTGTCCGTAGCCATACCGTGCGACCTACACATACCCGGAGCCGGTCCATCATGCAGAGTAAGTACGATGCGCATAATTGCCAAAAACACGACCAATACGTAGGCTGTGATTCAAGCTCCATTCTCCGTCCGAGCCGTAACTCCTAACGCTGAACCGAGTCACCCGGAAGCAGTATCCATAGCAGTTTCCGGCATGACAAGTACGATGCGTATTTCCTACACGCCGGACGGGTCGTCACGTACGGCACGTCACAGCATCCGGAAAACAAGCATATCAGCTTCGATTCGTGCCACAACTCCACACACGGCTACGAGACGGACCAGCTTGCAGCGGGTACGAGACGGAGCAACAAGCAGCGTGTACGACAGGAACACATCATGAATCCCATCGCGCAGGTCATACAAGCACTCTACATCTATGACCGGCTCAGGAACCGACGCGGACGGCGCAGACGGTAAGTCAGACACCTACCACATAAACAAACGACATGTACCCGCAAAATGGCACACACACACAGGGGATCCACATCCTGGCCACTAACAACAGCCCACCATAGGGGTTGCATGGCCAGCAACACTAACACCCCCACCCATAGGGGACCTGTTGCCCAGCACTACTGCCACTCCCAGCCATAGGGCTTATGTTGCCCATTGCTACTGCCACTCCCAGCCATAGGGCTCATGTTGCCCATCACCCCTGCCACCCACACCCATAGGGCTCATGTTGCCCATCACTACTGCCACCCCCAGCCATAGGGCTCATGTTGCCCATCACCCCTGCCACCCACACTCACAGGGGACCTGTTGCCCATCCCTACTGCCACCGCCACCCATAGGGCTGATGTTGCCCATCACCCCTGCCACCCCTACCCATTTGGCTGATGTTGCCCATCACCCCTGCCACCCCCACCCATAGGTCTCATGTTGTCCATCACTACTGCCACACCCAGCCATAGGGCTCATGTTGCCCATCACCCCTGCCACCCACACGCACAGGGGACCTGTTGCCCATCACTACTACCACCCCCACCCATAGGGCTGATGTTGCCCATCACCCCTGCCACCCCCACCCATATGGCTGATGTTGCCCATCACCCCTGCCACCCACAGCCATAGGGCTTATGTTGCCCATCACTACAGCCACCCCCAGCCATAGGGCTTATGTTGCCCATCACCCCTGCCACCCCCACCCATAGGTCTCATGTTGTCCATCACTACTGCCACCCCCAGCCATAGAGCTTATGTTGCCCATCACCCCTGCCACCCCCACCCATAGGTCTCATGTTGTCCATCACTACTGCCACCCCCACCCATATGGATGATGTTGCCCATCACTACAGCCACCCCCAGCCATAGGGCTTAGGTTGCCCATCAACCCATCAACCCTGCCACCCCAGCCATAGGGCTTATGTTGCCCATCACTACAGCCACCCCCACCCATAGGTCTCATGTTGTCCATCACCCCTGCCACCCCCAGCCATAGGGTTTATGTTGCCCATCATTACAGCCACCCCCAGCCATAGGGCTTATGTTGCCCATCACCCCTGCCACCCCCACCCATAGGTCTCATGTTGTCCATCACTACTGCCACCCCCAGCCATAGGGCTCATGTTGCCCATCACTACAGCCACCCCCAGCCATAGGGGACCTGTTGCCCATCACCCCTGCCACCCCCACCCGTATGGCTGATGTTGCCCATCACCCCTGCCACCCCCACCCATAGGATGGGTGGTGCGCAACACATCCAGCATGCTCCAACATCAGGTATGTCCGCAAAATACATCCCCCTAACATCATGTCAACAGTGTGTAGTCTGTGACAAATGCCCACAACAGTGATTATGGCTACGAGCATACAATGTAAGTAACAGCACATGTGTGACCAACACATGAGTGTGACATACACAAGGCAAGCATCACCATAGCACTGTGGCAATGTAAAAAGAACACCCCCTCATTGTGTAGAACAGAAGTTAAGTGGGGGCTTCCAAAATGCAACAGATGTTGAACATTGTGGTGATGGGGACTAAACCCCCCTCATCACAGTGACCAAAAGGTAAGTGTCATCATGGTCAAAGCTGCAAATAACAAACAGCATGTATGATCCCTGCTCCCAACACATCAAACACTTTTGGGGCAAAGTAGTGGTTGAGTCCCATACACACAGAGATATGGTGAGGCCAACAGTGCTGTGAAAACATAACACACTCTCGGTCATGTGCAGACAAGCACCACACATGGGGGCTGACAATGCATACAGCGTACAATGACACAACAGCAGAAGTGACCATCACCAAGCATGCACACATCTCGAAAATAGACACACCAATCAAAACAACATGTGTAGACTGTAGGTGTCAGATCGCAAACTCACATGCCATGCCAGCAATGGCACCTAACAACCAGGATGAATGTGCACAATGATGTGATATGACTCACAGGGACAGCATGCAAAATCACAGAAACAGCATCCAGACAAAGGCCCACAACAGCAATACCAATGCACTGGTGCAGATGCACAAATACAAACAGGCAAACTCACACTGCACATCTGACACAGCATGTGCGTGTGTGTGTGTGTGTGTCACAGTATCCCCAGGCAACTACACAACACATGAGGGAGGCTGAACCACAGTGACACAGATGTGGACACAGTGCCACACAAAAATAAACCATCGTTGGGACACCCTCAGTGGGCAATCAGGCATTGGGAGATGAGAGGGAGCACAACAGACACATGTGACACAAGCTGGAATGAACACCAACTAACACAGAAAGAGACTGACACACAACACCACTACCCCCAGGGACCAGACATTGGGGTGACACAAGCATGCATGACACCTCCACTGTGATGACAAAGGCAGATACAAACTAGGGAAACGTACATCACACATACACAAACACAAATCACTCAGCATGGCCCCTCATCCATGGAAAAACGGGAGCTAGGGGACCACCCATGCAAACATTCACATCAGTCCACCCTCAACACCACACACCCTGAACTGCAACAATGTGTATCTGTGAAGCCCACATGGACAGGTGACATTGCACATGCACCCATGACAAACACAGGAATGTTGGGAGGAGCTAAGGTTCACAGACACATCACACAAGGACAGTTCACAGCCCTGGGGAATGACAGACATACTGCACAGTGTGCGGTACATGGCCATGACCTCAAAGCTCACGTAACCTTCAGAATCCCTGCCACAGTCCCAGGACAATGCAGATGCCAAGGAGAACCACAAGGCACACATGCTGCCACCTGCCAGCATCGCAGCCATGAACCCGACAAGTGGGAGCAGTCACACACACATACAAATGTCTCAATCACTGAAAACTACCATCTAGGGACAACTATATGATTTAGCAAATAAACAGGTACCTTGAGGAACCCTGACTGTGTCCCATCTGTGTGTGACAACATCATCACCACTCAGAACTGACAAATCCCAATGATGATACACCAATTAACAGTAGTGTGTCATGCACCCACACATCTGGTAGCCCATTGGAAAAGTAGTGGGATGAACCCAGTACCACTCAGCAAGCATCAACAACAGGAACATATCAAGGGCAAGGGAACACTGTCTGTGTATGAACAGGGATGTGGACACACACACAAGCTCATACAACACACACCATGGGCCCAGGCCATGTCACTGGACAACACACTTACTTGAGGGGACCCAACTCCTGTGGGAGCCCAGCTTTGCCAAACATATTCACCGCAAGTCCCACTCATGTCTGCAGAACACTTGGTCAGTCAGCCATCAGTTACCACACAATGAAGGCTCTGGTCACAACAGCCTGGGTACTTGAGTCTCCCCTAAGTCATCTGCACATACCCAAAACATATATCTACCAAGTTGCACAGAGGCCCCAGTTGCTCCTCTTACAATGATGCCCACACCTGTAGGTCCAGTGGTGATGAGCACAAAGTATGTTGAAGTGACAAACTGGACAATGCGAAGCACATCATATGTGCAGGGGTGCAAGCCACAGATGTGACCATGCAAATGAAATGCTCACAGAGAGATGTCCACAAATAGTAGATCCTGACACACCCAGGTAGCTGCAAAGGATGACATGGATACCCACCAGAATAGGATACATATCTCATGGACCACAGGGAGTACCTCACAGCAACACATCATAATTCAACGTTGTAAACAAAGCATCACAGGTGCAAGGGCATGTTAAACATCATCAACATAAGGTACAGCGAAATCTAGTTCCCAGGGAGAAAGAAAAAAGCTTTATTCAGCATTTTAAAAGTTAAACGTCTGTGCAAACAAAAGGCCAATGGCCAGTCCATGTCCAAATGCCAAAGAGTGAAGTAGAGTGACAACTGTCACACGTTGCTTGCCTGCACTGCTAAGGACGGTGGTCATCCCCTTGGAGGGGCATACATGGGGGCAGGCCAGGCACCGCAGGGACAGGATCAGGATGCAGCAGAAGAAGGCAGTGAAGAGGTGGGGGATGCAGGCGAGACACTTGCAACTGCAGTGGAGCTGACTGAAGTGGTGGGTGCTGTCACAACTGTGGGGCACAAGTCAGATGGTGGGGGTGCCGGCACAACTCCAGTGGGCAGGTCAGATGGTGTGGATTGGCTCACCACTGCAGTACCCAAGTCAGACGGGGTGGTCGTGGACTCCAAAGCAGTGCCTACATCCATGGGAGCGAATGGGGGAGAGGTGAGGTCGGCAGGCAGGTGGGGACACGGTCCCCACATCAGTGGCACTAACTGACTGACCAGGTGTAAAGGAGCAAGTGCTAGGGGGGGATGGCCTTAGCATTTTGGGTATGGTTTATCTGTGGGTGGGGGAACCTGTGGCAGGGAGTGGTGAGGGAACCTCAAGAGTGGTGGCCTGGGGGATGGAGAACGGAGACTTTGCCTTGGAGCTGCGTGGTGGCGGGGGGGTCTTGTTCTTATGGTGCCGGGGGGACTTGCGGGTGGGGGTCTCTGTCTGACTGTGCCTGGGGGAGGGTGTCCAGTTGTGAGGATCTGCAGGGTCGGTGGGGAAGAGGCCAACGTCACAGAGGAAGAGCTTCTGGGGGATGGGGTTGCAGGTGAGGCAAGGGAAGGGGGCTGGGAGGGAGAGGTCTCGGAGGACTGCGCAGTGGTTGTGGATGACTGAGTGTCTGCAAAACAGCCCCTGTGAGTGTAGAGTCAGTCCCCTGCACTTGCGTGCACGTCTAGACCTTGGTTTGGGGGTTTCTGTGCTTGGGACAGGTAGGGTGCTAGGAATCGTGGGTGGTGCAGGGGTAGGAGGGGTGCGGGACTGTTGGAGGAGGGACACTGTTGCCGTCAGGGAGGAGGCTACGGATTGATTGGTCCTCTGTAGGGCAGACATGCCCGAAGAAATGCCCTCCATGAATGACACCAGTTGTGTCAACAGATCTGTGTGTGCATGGAGGACCTTCAGCATCGACGTCTGCCCTACATGGATCTGTCAAAGTAAGTCCACAGACTACTCACTCAGGGCAGCAGGGGACACAGGGGCAGGGGGTGCGGTGCCTGGCACAAAGGAGACATGCTCACGAACACGGGAGCTCACAGGGACCTCTGGGATGGGAGCTGATGGGAGGGGGGTGGTGGTGGTGGTGGTGGCGGTGGCAGGGACAGCCTCACTAGCTGGGGTTTGGTGGCTGCTGACACCCGCCTCCACAAGGGAGTCATCCTCAGAGCTGCTGTGGCCCTCATCTGGGGGGGATGGTGCTGACGACTCCGCTGTGTGGCTCCACTCGCCTTCCGTGCCACTGGGTCCACCCGACTCTTCTCCTTCTGTCCCTGTAAGGCTCTGTGGCTCCTCCTGGTCCGTGGAGCTGTCCCCTTCTGTGGCCGTGGATGTATCTGGATAGGAATAGGAAGTAAGAAAACAACATCAGTCACCTGCACCGACTGCACACACCATAGTGAGTGCATCACATCACAGGGCAAGCCCTGGCATCATCAGCTGAACAAAGCTCAAAGTGCACTGTTTAGGATAAGACAGTTGTCATTCTCAACATCAACCATGGCACACATATCCCTCCTTAACTTTCACACATATGTCCGTTGCATGTTGGACGCTAACACCCCAATGTGCCAACATGCACAACCCACACATTAGTTGTACATGCACGTGAACATGTAGGAATATGTCACTATACACACTGTACATCTCTTGCTACTGAATCAGTACAGGTGTCCGGATGGAGGGATGGGCAGAGACTCATTTCACATGCTTGGGATGCATGCCAGCAACACACACTATGATGTGCTCATGTCCTGAAGGGCAATGCCACAATGGGGTGCATGTTGCACACTTGAACACAATGCAGGCTCACTCGTAGCAAGTTAAATACCATGGCACTGGGATGCCCTGAAAGTCAGTCAAGACTGTCTCCTGTCACAGGGGCAGGGCATCCAGACAACAACAATATGCACTGACTCACAATCCTAGCTCAGGGGTAAAGCTAACTCTGCAGATGACCGGCACACTTGCCCACCCCATGCAAACAACATATCCAGGACCCAGAGGACCTCACATCATGCAAATCAGACATATGAGTGTCAGCAAACACAAATCCCTGTACATTAACACATCACAGTCTGCCATGCATGTAACCCAGCTGCATGAAGGACACAGTTGCATACACCATTGTGCGCTGTCAGATGATCACAAACCTATATGTCACACAGGTCTTGTCTCTCACAGTCACATCGCAGATGTCATGCTGACCCTCTAAATCATGGACACCCCAGTTGTACGTAGCAACAAGCCACACCCTAATGACACAGAGGCAGACACCTGAGGGCACATGTCACTAAGCATAACCTGCAATGTCATACACAGGAGTGGGATTACAGAGTGTTTCTAAATGACCTTGAGGGGGCATGACTGGCCAGGACTAAGTGAAACAATGTTTGGCCCTGGACAGTAGTCAGGTGGCTAAGCAAGTGTGACATACTTGATATACATACTCCTGAGGCCCAAAAATTGGAGTTCCCTGCTGCATGGGTTTGTTTGGAATACCCCAGCCACATGTTGCGAGTCAGACCAGCAATTGGTACACATCTCAAGGGCACACACAGATCACATGTCAGATCTCAGGCATTGTGTAGACAATTGACCCACCCATGAAACACACAACAGATTCACGGGAACTGATGCTGACCGGTACCTGAAGCATAGCTGACTGCAGGGACACAGTGCCCTAGTGACACAAGCAACAGACTGGGGGGGCCACACCTGTGGAACAGATGAGGAGGGTGCATCACACATATGAGGGACCTGAGTTTGTGACTACAAGACCTACGTAATGTGGAAGTGTGACCAGGACAAAAGACTGCTATTTGCATGTCAGACATAGTACACAGGTCAGACATGGACTCATCCCCTTCCTGCTGCTGTTTGGCCTTCAGCTGCCTATCCAGGTCTGGGAAGACCACCGCCAGGATATGGAGCATGTCAGGGTCCGGTGTCCACCCCTCCTGTGGGGAGGTGACAGCTTCAGCTGGACTCTAGCTATCCTCCGGGTCCAGCCCCGAAGGTCCTGCCACCTCTTCTGGCAGTTGCGGATCCGGCGCTTGTAGATCCCCACAGAACGAACAGCCCGGGCGATGGTCAGCCAGATCTCCTGCTTCTGGTGGGCATGAACCTGTGAGGAGGACAAAGTGAAAAGTACATTAACACACATGCCCCAGATTTGTGCAGCACACATTTGGATATACATGTCATCACCACAAAGGGAAATAAATTACACAGGTAGTGCAGCCATGGGGAAGGAAATATCATATGCATGTCTGACATGTTAACAATGCCTGGATAGTTTAAGCTTGCAATAATGCACTTTAGCAGCAGGAAAACTATTCATTACATGTACCTACACACTTTGGGGGATGAAAGTAGTCAGTGAGAATGCTTGCCACTGGTGTACACACTGCTAGTACTGCTAGTCAGACAACATGCATAATTAGGAAGGCAGCGAACTGCACACTCACCTGCTCCCCTGGTGTCCCATAGAGCTTTCTGTACTCTGAAAGGAGACCGTCCAGCAGGGCCTAGTTCTCCTCCTCAGTGAAGGCTGGGGCCCTCTCCAGAGTACGTGCCATAGCAGGAGCCAGAGGATGCAGAGACAGCAACAATGGTAGCAGGGATGTGGTCCAGTAGCATGTAGTGCAGGCAAGTGAGCTCCCTGGGGGCCAGCCAGCCTTATATTTGTGCTGCAGAGCCAGACTCTGTGCCATGTGTCCCAAGTGATAGGTCCAACACGGTTGCAGTCTATGAATCTGGCTAATCCATTCAAAAGTACGACTCGTACACGCCTTCCGCATCGTTCAAATCTTCACCTTCATGGAACACGTGAAATTGCAACATTGTTGTAGGCATCCAACTGAATTTCCAGTGCACAACTCGTACAAGTTTTGAATCTGCATCCGTCTCCATGACAGTCCTGAGCCAATGGGTGCGCCCAGCTCGTTCAACTGACTGTACAACGCGTATTTTTAATATACACATGCACCTGTCTCCATACAATTCAATGGCCAAGGCGTACGCCTGTCTCGGACCATGCCTGTCCGACGCGTATGCATGATAGTCACCCGCGTCAAACCTCATTGCAGTCAATGACAAAGCGTACGCACGGCTCGGACATGACCCGTGCAATGCGTACGCATTGTCACCCGCGTCGGACCTCATTGCATTCAATGACAAGGCGTACGCACGGCTCGGACATGACCCGTGCAATGCGTACGCATTGTCAACCGGGTCGGACTTCATTGCATTCAATGACAAAGCGTATGCACGGCTCGGACATGACCCGTGCAATGCGTACGCATTGTCACCCGCATCGGACCTCATTGCATTCAATGACAAAGCATACGCACGGCTCGGACATGACCCGTGCAATGCGTACGCATTGTCACCCGCGTCGGACCTCATTGCATTCTATGACAAAGCGTACACACGACTCGGACATGACCCGTGCAATGCGTACGCATTGTCAACCGCGTCGGACCTCATTGCATTCAATGACAAAGCGTACGCACGGCTCGGACATGCCCTGTGCAATGCGTACGCATTGTCACCCACGTCGGACCTCATTGCATTCAATGCCAAAGCGTACGCACGGCTCGGACATGACCCGTGCAATGCGTATGCATTGTCACCAGCGTCGGACCTCATTGCATTCAATGACAAAGCGTACGCATGGCTCGGACATGCCCCGTGCAATGTGTATGCATTGTCACCCGCGTCAGACCTCATTAGTGTGACTATTATACGGATACAATACACATATACTGGCCAGGGACACCTGTGCACACCTACCACACAACAGCATTGGCCACACAGTGTCCCATGGCATGTAAGGCTGCATTCCCTGGGTGTTTGGGGGGCCACATCTGTTTTTTTGGCTGGCACTTTGTGCAGCCACTCCCAGGCTGTGCACGTGTACATGGGGGCAGAATCCGTTATGTGTTGTGCACATTACCACTGTGATGTGCAATTGGACAGTAATGGGCATGAGTCACGGACACAGTGTCAGGTTGGATATGTTTAGGACAGGTCACATACACCCTGAGTCCTGGGGGAGATGGCATGTACGTCACAGTGAGACCTGTAGCCACAATACTGATGTGCACCCACAGTCTGTGTGCATGTTGTGTCTCAGATGTGTCTGATCAAATGTTACCAATGGGTGACAGTCTCCACATCCATGTGGTATATGCATCAACCTTGATGGGGTGTGTGTCTAAGAGACTTACATATAGGGCCGGCAGGAACAACAGTGGCCACTACCTGTGGGACTTACGCTTGCCTTGTGGTGTGTACGTGCTACGCCATGTCCATTACTGTGTTGATGTGGCAATACAGGGAGCCTGGGTTTCTGCATGGCAAAGATCTGTGATGCCTGGGAGACATGAGGCCTTAATTGTCACTGTGGTGTGTTTTTGGAATGTTGCAGCGGCACATAGGTTGGGTGACACAGCCAGATGATTGGACATTGCACTACATGGGACTCATGTGGACATGTGGAATTGAGATGTGAGGTGGTGGTCTTGTAGGTGACATATATGTCCATGACCAACAGCACACACCTCAGTACATTGTGTAATGTCATGAACTAGCATGTGATAGTGATCTTGGTCATGGCCACATGGGTGGATAAACTGACAATCTTCCTTTGTGCATCTCTGTATTGCAGGGCACCAGCTGTCCATCGTCCGTTCCCAGACCTTGCAACCATGCAGGAACGCGACTACATCAGACGGTACCGCTTCACCAGGCCACTGATTGTGGAGTTCGCGGAGCAGTCGGCGCCACATCTGCTACCTGGCCGGACATACCCTACAGCACTGACCCCAGAGGTGAAGGTGATGGCAGCCCTGCATTTCTTTGCTACTTGTACCTTCCAGTACACTGTGGCTACTGCTGATGGTATGTCGCAAACTATGTTTAGTCGGGTGCTACGCGATGTCTTGGAGGGGATGTTGCAATGCCTCGACCTGTATATCAAGTTCCCGAGCCCAGCTGAACTCCCTGAAATAAAGGATGCCTTTTATACATTGGGGAGGATGCCGAACGTCATTGGATCTATTGATGGGACACATGTTGCCCTGATACCACCACAGGCACATGAGCAGGCATACCGGAACAGGAAGCACTACCATTCGATCAATGCTCTGGTAGTCTGTCTTGCTCACATGTCGATCACACGTGTGTGCACGGTTCCCTGGTTCTGCGCACGATGCCTACATTATGAGGAGTAGTCGCATTGCAACGCTGATGTCACAGATGCCAGCTCAGCATGCCTGGCTTGTCGGTGTGTACTGACTGTTTCTCATTGTGTGTGTTTGTCAATGTTGTATTCCACACTCCGACAAAACTCAGCTACTTGTTCATTTTTGTGTGTGTAGGTGACTCCGGATTCCCCAACATGCCGTGGTTGCTGACACCCCTCAGGAACCCTGTGACACCAGCCAAGCTGCGCTACAATGAGGCACATGGTCGGAGCAGGAGGGTGATTGAGCGAACATTCGGCCTCCTGAAAAGCCGCTTTTGCTGCCTGGACAAGACCGGAGGGGCCCTCCCATATGAGCCTGCAAAGGTGTGCAAAATAATCCTTGTCTGCTGCATGCTACACAACATAGCGGTGCGGAAGGAGGTGCCTCTCATCCAGGATGACCATGATGACGACCAACGTCCGGCACCTGTGGAGGATCCCGGCCTGGGCCAAGATGCCAGTGATGATGAAGATTATGGTGACGTCCTCTCCCAGCTCATCAACAACTTCTTCACCTGAATGTAAGTTTCCAGAGTTGTTATGTGAATGTATGGAGGTAGCCAGGAATGTGTTGTGCCAGCTCTGTTGCTGTCTGAGTGTGTCTGTGTGCCACTTGACTGGATGCGTGCTGTGATGTGTCCATTCAGGTGGCGTGTACTCCACAATAGGGTAGTACTGCTAACTAGTGTTTGTGTAGGTGTCTTGCAACATGTTTTGTGCATGTGTATTGCATTTCTCTCCTGTTCTTCTCTGCTTTTGACTGTATCTTGTCTGTCCTTCCCAGGGTACTTTGCCTGTTGTGTGGTCAACTCTGACCCCCAACACCCAGAAGCCAACACCAGTGTGGAAGTTGACAATTCCCATCAACTGATGTCCCACACATCCCTGGACTTCCATTCTCCAACACATTGGGAGCGTGTGTCCACTGTTACGTAGAATTACCGTGCAACTAGTGTGGAATAAACGTGTTGCAGATGTGTAATGAACCTGTGCTACGCTTTGTTATGTGCGTTGTCTGTCTTCCCACATCTGCGTGACATCTGCTTACCTCACCTGTGGACTTGTTACCACTGACTGGACTTGGTGTTGTGTCTGTGCATGCCAATGTATTTCAGGTCAACATCATTGTGTGTGATGAGTAACATGGCCATGGTGAGTATGTTTTGTGTTGCCATAGTGGTGTGTCTCCCTCACATGTGTCACATCCCCATGACTCACCTTGGTCACAGTGTTGCAGTATTTGGCATGCACTGTGTTATGTAGCAGATCGACATCTCCCTGAACATGACAAGTTGGAATCACAACAGAGGCAAGTATGGTGTACTGGTGTGTTTATTTACAAACATGTGTGAGGGAAGTGCACAGGATCGTGGGTGCTGTACAGTGGTTTGGGAATCCAAAGTTCACATTGGAGTTGGAAGTGCTGGTAGGTGAAATGTCCAGAGTAAAGTCCACAGTCATCTGATACATTGGCCCAACATGAACCCGCCATGTCATGTGGGCGAGTTGTGTGCGACTGGACAAGGGGAACGGGTTGCGCACAAAGAACATTGTCCAGAACAGGTTTAGAGGCCCTGGGGGATGTGCTGGGACATCTGCCTCTCACATGTCCTTCTTCGGATGACCCCTCTTCTTCTGGGGGGGGGATCCTCATGTGCAGGCCTCTGCGGTGCAGGGGACTTTCCGCCAGAGTCCTCCTCCCTCCCTGCGGCTCTGGCAGATGGTGTTGCGAGAGATGTTGTGGGCACACAGGCGGGTGTGGACAGGTTGGTGTTGATCTGGCGGAGGCATTGTAGTATGTCTGATGTCTCCATGCACCGCAGTGATATCATCCCACTTGGCCTCCATGTCGAGTTGCATGTCCTTGAGGATCCCCACTACCTGGCCAAATCCTCCGGTGCTATCCTGGTACGCATCTAAGATGCGTGCCAGTTGGGGGTCATCATGCAGTCCAGACCCCTCTGCAAGGCGCGCCCTGTGCCTCCCACCCCTCCCAGCACCCCTCTCCACATGAGCAGGACCAGTGGCAGGACGCACAGGTGACACTGGGACCCCTTGGGTGGTGTTGCTGGTGGTGTTGGCTGTAGCTTCCGGGGGGGTCCTGTGTCCCTGTGCTGTGGGTGTTGATTGTCCTTGGTCTGTCCGTGTTGGCGGGGGTGCCCTGTCAGTGTCCAGATGCTGGAGGCGTGGGTACAGGGGGTGCAGATGTTGATGCAGCTGGTGCTGCATGATGGCTCACACCGGAGGGGCCAGGTTGGTCGTCGTCATACGAAGAGGACAGTGAGAGAGTCAGACCAGCGAGCTCAGCATCCACCAGGGTCTGGGACTGGGTATCCTCATCATTTGGTGCTGGGTGCCCGGCAACACCTGTGTTTGGAAGAGACACTCAATGTGATTTATGTTTCTACATGCATCGTTGGTTCACAAACATGACATTTTCTACTTTTCAAACAGATGCCTGCCTGTACACTGCTTTTTCCCAGCTTGTCACGGACAGAGTTTGATATTGTTGTTGGCCATTTCCCAGCATGGCCTTGTGCTCCCCATAACAGAGCCCAGTGTCAGACATCTTGTCAGTCCCTACCCACTCCCTGTGAGGCGAATATGGTTCAGTTTGATCTTGCTGGGTCATGTGGGTGGGAGTAGGTTGTCTGTGACTGCGAGTCCCATCATACTCTTGGCTACACCCCCTTTCCCAGCATGCCCATATTTCCTCACTCTTGACTCTTCTTCCATGTGAGGGGGTGTGACAGCAATGGCAAGATGGCTGACTGTGAAATCCTGGTGTTTGTTAGGCTATAAGTCCCAAGTGAGCCCCTGTGCTTCACAAAGCAGCACCCAGTATGGGGTATCTTTTGCTGATATTTCAATGAGGTGTGTGTCAATGCATTGTACCCGGTGAGTTGTGTGGAGTTTGTGTTGAGGGGGGGGTGTCTCCCCATGCTGATTAGTATGGTTAGGGCTGTCAGTCCTCTTTCCCATCATGAAACGTGCTTACATTGTAGGGTGTGCAAATTGTCTTTCAGGATGTCAGTCAGTGGTGTCCTGCTTCTGATTTGAACACAGGCCCTAGCAGGGCCTTGTGCTCCCCACAGCAGGACCCAGTGTCAGCCATCCTGACAGTCATTTTCCACTCCCTGTGATGTGGGCATGTTTCAGAGAGGTCTTGATGGGCCAATCAGGAGGGGGAGCATTACCTGTGACTACAGGCCCCATCATGCTTTTGTCTACACTCACTTCACCTGCATCCCCACTATTCCTTCCTGACAGTCAGCTGCACTGTGAGGTGGTGTGTTTGTGGTGTCAAACTGTCTGGCAGGGTGTATTTGGCTTAGTGCCACTTTGTTGCTCTATTTGTTTGTAGGTTGGTGCATGTCATGACACAGTTCCCAGTCACTATGAGATGGCAGGTATTGTGTTTGTGTGACTGGCATACACATCTTGGGCTGATTATCTATTGGTTAGTGTAGCTTTGCTTGCGGTGCATGGTTTCACTGTCCCCTTGCCACACAATCTTGGGTATGTTGTTTGTGTACTCATCAGGCTCTGGGATGTCTGTTAGGCCATGGACGCTCTCTGGTGGTAGGATGTCCTGCACCTTCTCCTCCCAGGTCCTGAAGTAGACTGGTTTGGCAGGAGGGCCACCGCCGGTGCACTGACTCAGGGCGTGATCTTTTTCAATGAGTTTCTTGACCCTCCTGCGCACGTCATACCACCTGTTCTGGATGTCGTCCTTTGTGCGCCTTGCTGGTGCTTGGGCGTTCACCTTGTCCACAATCCTCGCCCACATCTTGGTTTTCTGTGAGATGGTGGTCCTTTGGACCAATGTACCAAACAAATGTGGCTCTACTCTGATGATCTCGTCTACCAGCACTTGTAACTCACTATCTGTGAACTTTGGATTCTTCTTTGGAGGCATGGTGATGGGTGGTGGTGGTGAGGGATGTGTGTGTGAGGGTGCAAGTGATGGTGGGTTGGTGTTGGTTTTGCTGGGTGTATGTGTGTGTGCTTTTGTATGAGGTGCTGATGGTGTGTGAGTTGTGTGATGGGTGAGTTGTGAGTGTGTCTGTGGTTGCTGTGTACTGGTGTTTGCTGCTGTCTGTGTCTCCTGTTTGCAAGGGATGATGGTAGTGATTGTAGTCCTTTATATAGTTGGACTGGTGGATGTGTCTTTGTCCCATGTTTTTTTTTGTATTTATTGGCTTTGTCATTGCTTGTTTGGTCCTTTTTTTGTCTTTTTTCCTTTGTGTTTTGTAGGCATGAAGGAGACGTTAATGTGATGGAAACGGACGCTGCTGTTGCCTCGTGCGGGCTTCTCCGCCTCGTTCACGCTGCCTGTCTTCTGTGTTTGGTATGCGTCATTCGCGGCGGTCTCTATTGCTTGTGTGCCGGGTTGTCTGTGCGTGTCGGTCGTGCGGCTTGTTCTCCGTGCGAGTCGGTCTGATTTTTGCACGCATTGCATCGTACTGCGCAAATCGTACATCGCGGGTACGGGTCGGTCGGCCTCATTCCGGGTTTGTGTCGGTCGGTGATATTCACGTCGGTTTTCCGGCTGAATCACTATTTTCCCTACGGCTCGGTCGTACGGCTTGTATTCCGTACGTGTCGGTTGTAATTCACACGTGTTGCATCGTACTGCACAGGTCGTACGGCGCTGGTCCGTGTCGGTCGGTGTTCGGTCCGGATCCGTGACGGTCGGTTCGTTTTGGGGCCGGGATCGGAATCGGCCCCTTAGTGGCACAGTTAAGATTGGTACCTTAGGGCACAGTGTTATAATTACTACTCAAAGCTTTCTTTTCCTCATCGCTTCCCTTAATAGGCAGTATCACAATACCCCAAGCCCAACACCTGCTGTCTTATGTTGTAAAGTAAAATGTCTTTCTTGGATGTTTCCTTCTTTCCTCCTTCTGACCCCTACCTCCTTTTTGGCCTATAAGAAGGCTGAAGGCAGATAATCCTTCCTTCATGTCTTCCAAGACAGTCATCCTGCGTGTGACACAGCTGCACCTGCACCATTTAAAGGCTGCATGAAGAAAGAGAAGAGGTAGAACACTGTGGTATACTGGTAAGTAATCTAGGCTAGGCATAGCCTCATTGTCTCTTCTCATAAACACACTCCTTTGCCCTGGGCCTATACCATTGCTGTCCAGAACAAATTGGTGTCACACCAGAAGGAAACCTACACTGATGTGAAATTACAAATCACTGTTTTTCATTTCCAGAAAATCCTAGACCAATATATGCTACAACATAGTTATGTATTCTCAAATTCCTGATTAATTGGGAATCCACAATGGCAGTGAATCACAATATCAAAGGTGATTAAAAAGGATCCACTTCACAGATATCCCCAAGCGGCACCTGCAGCTGTGGGCAATGCTCATGTTCTCCCCAAGAGCAATGGATAGTAGACGTCAATTGCACACCAGCTAGGGAGTTCAGCTTTGCAATAATGATCCTTGTGTATCTGCTCAGATCTCAATCGATGGCTTGCTCCCTACTCATTAGACTAGTATGGGGGTAAGACACCATGATTGAGCTGGGAAGGACTTACTCAATCATATAAAACCAAAGTTTTTGCTGTGCCCTATCCTGATAGACGTTTCTTGCTGCACAGGCATATTACGAGATAAACTAGGAAAACTCACAATGTTCCGCTCGACATATTCCTATTGAAAGTGACCAACTTAATATGGGAAAGCTGAGTACCATACTGGCCACTATACTGCCTTAGCCAGATAAAACCATTGAAGCAGTCTAGTGCAAGCACTGAGCTCAATTTCCAATTATTCTGGCTTTTAGGTTATTTGCTTCCATGAAGTGTTGTTATTGATAACCCAGCCTTAACTCCTACCACAGATAGATCAGTACAGAAAACACATAAAATATAAGCTCTCTGCAGACTACCTCTGTTCCCTAAAGGCATTTTTCTCATGCTAGAACAGTTCTGAACACTGGGTGATGTACATTTGCTTGACTATTTACATACTCTAGCTTGTGGCACGCAGCCTGATGCAATGGGAGAACTTCCCTCAAGAGCCCTAGAAGTACCTCTCTTTGACACAGATGCATTTATGTACTAATGAAAAGGGATTGGTGGCATGGCTGTATAAAATGACAGATTCCTGTAACTGACTGTATCACCAGTAAATGTTGGGAGATAGACGTGGAGAAATCAGATAGCCGCAATACTGTTAACATGTGCACCTCTTCCCATGCTCTGGGATTTGTTGCGGATATCACTCATATTGGTGGCAAAACTGTATGTGCTTCGATAGCCAGAGCATGGCTTAAGGGCCCTTTTCCTAGGGCCAATGACTTGCTCAGTGATGCAGTCTTTTGCAATGAAAGAGGTGAGACCTATGCATCCTCACAGACCCGAGGCTATGACCAAGGGACAAATGGGGTCCGTTTCTGGAGTTTATGACAAGTTTGATAGAAGCAGAGAATAGCCCTCTATCTGTTATAATTGGCCTTAAAAGAAACTAGACGGATGGTAATAGTTGATGCCCCTGCACTCCTTTTGAGATATTGGTGCATGGTAGGCATTATCGTTGTAGATGTGAATATTCTTTTAATGATAAGTATTTTGGTTACCATTATATGAATCACAGCTAGTTTTTATCTAAATAATAACATTACTTGAGATTCCCACTAACCCAGGTTCATTTTTTTTGTTTCATTTGTGTTTTTGACATCTAGTTATACCATGACCAAAACCTAATAAAAAATATTTTACAAGAAAATGAAAACAAAAGACCTATCCAGGGCATGTGACTCACATGCTGAGAAGTCTGCACTGACTCCCATTGTACACAGGGGGAAGTGGAAAGTCTAGTCATTGATGTGAACAAAATCTACTCAAGGAGGATCAGGAATAATGAAAATATAGGTTTATTACATAACTACTAGACAATACCCGAAGGTCATCAGCTAGAGTCTCACTATTTGCCCCTTGCTAGAAAAAAGTCATGTTTGGGACAGTATGCTGTGGAATCGTCTCCATACAGAAGAAAAAATGATAAAACAACATAAGTGCTTTGAATAAAGGGTGAAGTCTTCAATTTTTAACTGGCTTAAGTGCAGTATATGAGATAATATCCCCCAGTTGCTCATTAGATATGGGTTGAAATAACCCCGGCTGTACATTATAAAGCTATTGCAAGTCACTGAGGAGTTCTCTGGCCATATAGAGGAACAAAATCGAAGGCTGAGTTCCTTTATAATATCATGGAACTCTGAGCTGTCTTGCAATATTGTTTTAACGCCCAGCTAAGGGTCCTTTATTACTTATCCTACATGGTTACACCATAATCTCTGCACAAACTGCACTTTGATAGGTACTACATCCAACAAAGGTGAAAAGCAGTGATAAATGATTTTCAGCCAAGAGTAAATCCAGCTCCACACATCAAGACTCACTTGTACTGCAACACCCTCCGATAGAAAATAACGGAGGCTTGGACTTAAAATAACACCTTATAGAAAATACTGATATATAAAATAAATTTATTTTAACTTTCTGAAAATAAAAATAGAATTATGTTAAAAAATTATACACCAAAAAAACATAAATACTAGTTAATTATAAGATATGTTAATGACAAGTTTTTTTTAATGACAAGTTTTTTTTAACAACAAATTTTATTGATTTTCCAGCGTACCAAATGGGCAACGCCCAGCAAGGAGAATAAAAAGAAAATGCATGAAATGAAATCCCTAGGTACATCATACAGAACCCATACCGTCTGCAGAACAACAGACCGAGGAAGAAAGACCCCCCCCCCCCCCAAATAGCACCAATCATACTTATGTAAGTATTACTTGTACATAAAATATGAATTTTCAGCCACATTGTAATCAACAACAATACATTAGACAGGTGAGTTACTGACAACCAACCGTTTAATGGGGTCGTGAGAAGCGGACTGAGACATTATAGGCAAATTAATACCTCTGTATGGGCACCCACTCGCCTGAAATACCACGATTTTGGCACACATGCATCTGCCCATTTCATTTTTCCAGTGGGCTTAATAACACATTTTACGTTTAAACATTAATTTAACTCTAATTTCCTAAAGTTTAAAAAAAAAAAATTATATCCATAACTTTAAACAATTCATACTATATTACAAATAAATATACATACTTTAGGTTTGAATTTTGATTTTATTTAAATTCTAGCAGTAGAATGATTACTAATTTATTTTTAAATGTATTATGCTTTTATGAGTTTCGCTGTATGTTAGCATAGGGAGAGCACCATTCCAGGGGTGGAGACCTCCTTCTACAAGTGTATCTTTATACCTGTAAATTAGGCTCCAACGCCTGAATTTAGGGTGTGGGGATATGTAAGTCTACACTTTTGAGTAACTTTACACTCCTAAATAGTGAACAGCCAAGTAGTAAAGATAATCAAAAGTGTACGAATAAACTTACATGCGTAGATTTACTCATGTGTAAGTTTATCCTTGGAAATTACCCATGGTTGTTTTGCTCTTTCATATGAAAGACATAGGGGTCTATTAGGATATCTGGCGGATCGCCACTGACGGGGGTTAGGGGGTGGATGCCTGCACTCATTGGCATGCACAAGGTGGCAGGCACCGCGCGGTGCCTCTCACGTTGTGTATGCCAATGCACAACATGCATATTTTGCATTGCAGCGGGTGCTTCTGACAGCACCACCCGCTGCAATGTAAAATGTGCTGGATGCGACCGCCAGGGTGGCGGTCGTATCCTAATTGCCATGGCGGGCCCGCCGCACTTCTGGCGGTCGTCCCGTTTACCATTACGGTGGCGTAATAGGCCCCCAAGTATGCAGGCATGAAGACTAAAAGCAGAATCTGTCCTGTGAAATTAAATGCACCGAAGAGCAGATAGCAGTTTGCTGCAAAAATATATGGGATTAGTTTAATGTAAGTCAAATAAAAAAATACTGTAGCTCAAAATGTGTAGAAAGATGCAGAGGAATGTTGTCTTTCCTGTAATAACTTATAGGGGCCGATTCCAATCCTGGAAAAAGGCCCGACGAATCGTTGTATGGAGCGTTTTCTCCATACGACTCGTACCCGGTAAACTGTCCCTACAACTAAGGAAGTACGATTCGTACAGAAAGCCTATTTCCGTACGAATCATACAAAAGACCGTACGTGGAAAAAATACCTACGATTCTGATCCGGAACAGCTTGTACGCGACGTCCGGATGTGTTCAGGCAGCGGTTTCCGGCCCAGCAAGTACGATTCGTCCCTACGTCACTCCGTACGGCTCTTTTTTTACGGGAGTCAAACACAGCCGGAAAAGCAGAGTCTGACGCGAACTGCTACGTAACGGAGCCCCGGTACGCGACGTACACGCCATGAACCCCATCGTACGTGTCATCCCGGTCCTCTTGGCCTACGACCTGGTGCACCGCACCCGACGCACACGCCGCAGAAGGTGAGAACAACACCCAGGGGCCAGGGTGGGGATGAGGGGCAGGAAACAAACCCCATAATCAAAGCCAAACCTATAAAATGGAGGCCATACATTACCACTAGGGTCTGGTCCCTTGGGGGGGCGTGGCACTAACCCCTGCGTACCGCAACAACGGAAGTGGACGTGTACGGTGCGTTCCACACGTACCCCTACGGCACCATTAGAACAGTAATACGGACCGTACACACGTAATGAATGCGTGGGTACGGTGCGTACCACATGTACCCCTACGGCACCATTAGAACAGTGATACGGACCGTACACAAGCAATGAATGCGTGGGTACGGTGCACACCACACGTATCCCTACGGCACAGTAGAACAGTGATACGGACCGTACACACGCAATGAATGCGTGGGTATGGTGCGTGTCACATGTACCCATACGACACAGTAGAACAGTTATACAGACAGTACACACGCAATGAATGTGTGGGTACGGTGCGTACCACACGTACCCCTACGGCACCATTAGAACAGTGATACGGACCGTACACACACAATGAATGCATGGGTATGGTGCGTGTCACACGTACCCCTATGACACCGTAGAACAGTGATACGGACCGTACACACGCAATGAATGCGTGGGTACGGTGCATGTCACACGTATCCCTACGACACAGTAGAACAGTGATACGGACCGTACACACGCAATGAATGCGTGGATACGGTGCATGTCACACGTACCCCTGCAACACCATTAGAACAGTGATACGGACCGTACACACGCAATGAATGCGTGGGTACGGTGCGTACCACACGTACTCCAACGGCACCATTAGAACAGTGATACAGACCGTACACACGCAATGAATGAGTGGGTATGGTGCGTGTCACACGTACCCCATTACGGCACCAGTACATTTGGGATACGAGGCGTACACATGCCAGGAATGTGGGCTTAGAGGACTGGCCCAGCATGTTACCTTCATATTGGTGTGTGTGTAGGTCCAGGCCAGCATTGTAGTGCTCCAAGGGGGTGAGTGGGTGGGTGCATATGACTGCCCAGTTGGTAGACCCACTATGCCACTTGGACACCAGGAAAAAAATAACCCAAAAGGCCACAACTTCAATGAGAAATACACTGAGAAGCTAGTGTCTGTGAACCGGTGAGCACAACAATACAATGAAGTCCTGCCACCTCTTGTTTAACCTGAAAGAAACAGTAGTGGTGCACCCATTGTAAACTGACACACCTCAATACTCAAGGTGTCACCACACTTGGAGACCTGTAAGTACTTTGGAACACAAAACCAAAAAATGTAGCTACCTTGGGACTCACAATACTTTACACAATCTACATGTTTTGAATGTGCCAATTCGCCATTTCGTGAAAAGAACACTCATGTGTCTGCATGAAATATGTCGCACAAGGCAGTGCACACAAAAGTACATTTACACTGTCATTGAAGAAGCTGGCACCTTTTCTAAGAAGCCATTGTTAGAAATTAATGGTGTTGCAGAAAGTACATATACATGGGCCCACGGAGGTCTGGATGTCTTGAGACTCGTCAGTTTGTATCACCAACAACAAAGGAGTCTCACAAAATCAAGAGCACTGTGGGAACATGTATATGGAGAATCTGCAACACCATTTAATTCTAACAGTGGCTTCTTAGAAAATGTGCTAGTGTGTTCCATGAAAGTGGAAATGTATTTTCGTGTGCACTTCCTTGGGTGACTTTTTTCATGCAGGCACATCAGTGTTCTTAACACAAATCATCAAATTTCCACATTTAAAACATGAAGAACTGTTGACAAGTGCTGTGAGTGCCAAGGTACAATTTTTTAAGAGTAACAACTTGAATTATGTCAGTTGTCACATGACCATCCGTCACCTGATTACACAGTTGGTTACACATATGACCTACTGCCTGTCATCTGGAGTGGCACATATGTCCACACCCAGGACAATGCATTAGCTAATGGTCCTACAATTGGGTAGAAAAAAAGCCTAGCTGTACTGTGGGGACAACCTCATGGCAAGCCAGAATGTACACACAGATGTCATCACACAAAGTCCAAACAGCGTTGCATCTGAACCACACACAGGTGCTAAAAATGTATGAGCAGGAATCATGTTTTTAAAAAACTGACACAGGCTGCAAAGCAGGTAAATTAAGCACTGGCCAGCATCACAGGGGCACTGCACGGTGATTCTTTGTACAGCCAAGTATCACACACAAGTCAGACCTGGCAATGAAAAATCAGGGTTGCACATGTATGCCTCTCCTGCACACCCCACCCCATGCCTGAGTCAATGTGATTGATACAGATCAAGAAGTGACACCTCTTATTCAGGGTTACAATAACTGTGATGGAAAAATAGCTTCATTTACACAACATCACCTCGTGGGGCTGGCAACACATATTTGTGACAAACAACCATCAACAGATTGTTGTGAATAGCCATACAGGCACTGCCCAGTGTGAGTATGCACAAGCAAAATGGTGTATCCCTTTCCAGTGGAGACATGTAGCACACTTTTGCAAAATACTAACTAGGCCAGGGAACAATGCCACAGAGGCAGACCTATGCTGAACACACAGAGGATGTGCACAGTGTTGGATGACACACATGATTAGGAGGCCAGGGTGTCTCGGGGGACTGTAGTGGGCACACTGCTCCATGGTCCTGGAATGAGCTGACTGTACCATGTTCAACCGTCATGGCAATTTGCATATCTCCCACTCATGCACATCATGTCTGAGGCCACAACATTGGTCATGCATGCTGCAAGGGTGTTCATTTTAAAGCTCACACTCCTATGTTGAGAATCATCATCAGTGACAACAAATATGGACCCCCAACATAGTGAACAGGTCATGGCACAGGCAAGGTACCAACACAAGTCACTGACCACCCTCCCACATGACGCCGAAAGCAATGTGCACTTAGATTTACTGGCACCCTAGATGACCATGTGCAAATGTGATTACACACACACCAGGGGACACATGTCAAGGAGGGGAAGGGATGAAAAAGAGCACCAGGTGACATTGGGGAACCGAAAATGCACTGCACATATTAACTCTGGGAGTGTATCCAGGCTACAGAGCACTTCCAAAAGCTGGCGACACATAACACGACAAACAGCCATGTACCTACCCCCTCCTTGCTGCAGTCTCTCCTGTAACTGCCTATCGAGCTCAGGGAATACCACCGCCAGGACACGTTTCATGTGGAGGGTCAGGCGTCGGCTGCCGCCGTGGGGGCGCGGACTGTTGAGCCCCAGCTGGACCCGGGCGATCCGCTGGGTCCAGCACTGGATGTCCTGCCACCTCTTGGGCACCTGGGGCAGCTGCCAATGACGCTCCCCCTCAGATCTCACGGCCCTGACGATGTCTTTCCAGATCACGCCCTTCTCGTAGGCAGTTACCTGTCAGGATGACAAAGTGACACAACATCAATACACCTGCTCCATGTCCAAGAGACACACATTTGAACATCATTGAAATGTTGCACAGGGCATAGGATGCAGACAGGAATTACATCATACACAATAAGAAATTGGCCTGTGTGCAAGCCCCAATGCACTACATGGCATTGAAAGTCAACAGGTTGGCATGAGGGGTGCGACACACTCACTGATCATGCCACACACTGTGCAGCACATGCAACAGCAGGCTGAAAGGCAGCACGTGCCAAGCAGTCACATGTCCCACTCCACTGACGCACCATGAGCATACTAGACAGACACACCCAAGCACAGATCACTCGCCTGTCATTGACAACAGCAGATACAACCCTCACTCTGCACATGTGCCACTTGCTAGTGGGGTGTCACAGGTGTCATGCTAGCTCTGCAAGTCAGACACACAGCACGGCTTACTTGTCACATCCGATGGGTTGATCTGTTGCCTCCTCCATGCAGCTGTGGTGCAACACTTCACATAGACACTCACCCACATGACAAGGAACATTCACACACATCACTGTCCATGAGGTCGTACACTGTCCATTTGGACACTCTCACCACAGGGCCACTCAACTCATACACATCTGTGGGTACAGTCACCTGTCATACCGGGGGGACCACTGAATCACCTCAGGAAAAAAAACCACCAAGGATTTGCCAGGCTGAAAGTGTCATGCACTATGCAGTGAAAGTCACAGTAAGCACAATGCAAGTGAGGAGTGCACACAGGAACTACATCATGCTCTGCATGAGAGACATCAGCATGTACCCCCCCTGGGACCCACTCTAAACAACATTGCATGCCTGTCCCACCTGGACACAATATTGACACTCACACAACAGGTGCATAGGCAAAGTTAGTGGACTCAGCACTCACCTGCTCCCCTGGTCTCCCATACAGCTTGGTGTACTGTGGGAGGAGGACGTCCAGCAAGGCTTCATTCTCCTCCTGGGTGAATGGCTAGGCCCTCTCCACAGTACGTGACATGGTCCAGAGGAAGCAGAGACAGCAGGAGTGTGGTCGACAGGAAAGTTGTGCAGGCAAGTGCCCTCTCATGGGTTCTTGCTGCCTTATATCTGTCTTGCTGAGGGGCATTCATTTAGAGGAGTACATAGTGATTGGTCAGACTCATTCGCATCCTACGTTTACTCCAATCCCTTTAAACATACACCAATGACTTTGAACATACACCAATTACAGCATTCGCATCGTTCAAATTTTGAGCATCATGTCAAGTCAACAATCACTTTGCAACATTGTATTTTGTGGCCAACTGAGTGTTCCAGGACACATGATCGACACTTTTCAACTGAAAACTCTGTCTCCATGACAACCAGCATGCATTTAGGGCCTAATACTAGTCCCTTATGTGTCCCCTATGTAATTTTGAAATCCACACACAGGTACGGTGCGTTTCACACGTACCCCTACGGCACAAGTACAATGGTGAAACGAAGCGTACACACGCGATGATAGCGGGTGTATGGTGCGTTTCACACGTACCCCTATGGCACAAGTACTATGGTGAAACGAAGCGTATACACGCGATGGTAGCGGGTGTACGGTGCGTTTCACACGTACCCCTATGGCACAAGTACTATGGTGAAACAAAGCGTACACACGCGATGATAGCGGGTGTACGGTGCGTTTCACACGTACCCCTACGGCACAAGTACTATGGTGAAACGAAGCGTACACACGCGATGATAGCGTGTGTACGGTGTGTTAGACACGTACGGGTATGCACTACTTCACACGTACGGGTACGCACTAGTTCACACATACGGGTACGCACTAGTAGTACAGTGCGTTAGACACGTATGGGTACGCACTACTTCACACATACGGGTACGCACTAGTAGTACAGTGCGTTAAACAGCTACAGGTACGCACTAGTAGTACAGTGCGTTAGACATGTACGGGTACGCACTAGTTCACACGTATGGGTACGCACTACTTCACACGTACGGGTACACACTAGTTCACACCTACGGGTACGCACGAGTAGTACAGTGCGTTAGACACCTACGGGTACGCACTAGTTCACACATACGGGTACGCACTACTTCACACGTACGGGTACGCACTAGTTCACACGTACGGGTACGCACTAGTAGTACAGTGCGTTAGACACCTACGGGTACGCATTTCACACGCTTACAATGGTAATGCAGGCGCACACATGCCAGGAATGGAGGGCTACGAGTCGCACAAGGATGTCCATCAAGTACTTGTCATTGCATACTGTTATGTGCAGGCCCTAGGTGTGTCAGCCAGTGATATTGCACAGGTCATCTCATCTAGTAGCACAATTGATGTGTGATGACCTGTGGACACATGTCATATGTGATGGGGCACTATGTGGCACACATCACCTTGACACTTGCCACGTGTGTCTGTAGTCCAACTGTGTCATGCACAGCAGCAGTGGGATGCACAGTCATCACCACCCGCACCTGTCTCCTGATGCCAGGGACACTCTATCAACTGACATGTCACGATCTGCGTGCCCCTTTGTGACTATGTCAGGTGTGTGTCAGGTGTTCCCATGAGCTTGCTGTCAGTGTTCCGTCAACTGCATCTGCTATTGGTGCATCCAACATGGGTCTGTGTGGAGATGGGCATGGGACACATCTACGCACACCATGCCACATGTGGATTCCCACGGCTGTAGGGTCTGTGTGCATCGGACATCATATTTTCCCCGTCATACATGTCTGCGTTGTCTCAATGGCTGTGTCTTTCTCTTGTCACGTGTACCCCTTCATCGCAATGTGTTTGATATGTACATTTGACATTCCTTGTGACCTGTGCGTGTGCCTTGCAGTCAGCTGTGTGGATGAGATGACATCCTTCCAATGCAGCTATGTGGTTGTGTGTCACTCCGGTGATATCTGTGGGTCTTCACTCAGACTGGCCACCAACTTATTTCAGGGCATGCCATGTAGACTTGACAATCAACAGGTGTATCTGGCTTTTTGTAGGAGTGCCAGCAAGCTGGCATATGTGTCCTGTATGTATTGCACACACCCGACTCCATAGTTACCTGATGTGTATTAGCAGTGTAGCATGTGCTATGTTCATTGACATTGATATTGGCAGACTCTCAATCTTCATTCTTCCAAACAATGTCTTGCAGGGCAACGCCTGTCCCAAGACCAATGCCAGACTTGGGTGCCATGAGGGAACATGCCTGCATCCGACGTTACAGATTCACTCAACAGTTGATTGAGGACTTGACCGACAGGCTGGCACCACACCTCCAACCGCGACACAGGTATCCTACTGCGCTGACCCCAAAGATGAAGGTGATGGCAGCCCTACATTTTTTTGCCACAGGTACATTTCAATTCACCATAGCTGATGTTGGTGGCATGTCACAGACAATGTTCAGCCGTGTCCTGCGTGATGTTTTAGCAGCCATGTTGGAGCACCTTGATGAATTAATCCAATTTCCTACTCTTGAGGAGTTGACAGATGTCAAGGGTGATTTCTATGCCCTGGGAGGGATGCCCCATGTCATTGGGTCCATTAATAGTACACATGTGGCTTTGGTACCACCACAGGCACAGGAACAAGCCTATCACAATAGAAAACATTACCACTCGATAAATGCCCTTGTGGTGTGTCTTGCTAACATGCTGATTTGCCATGTCTGTGCACGTTTTCCAGGCTCAGCACACAATGCCTACATCATGAGGCGTAGCAGGGTGCCACAAATGATGCTGTGGCTGCACAATGAACGAGCATGTCTTGTTGGTGGGTATACTCTGTTGGTCCTGTGTGTTGCGGTATCTTTGGCTCTTACGGCATCTCCTGACCCACTTTTTTACATGATGTTTCCATGTAGGGGACTCTGGATATCCCAACATGCCATGGCTAATGACACCTCTCCGCAACCCAAGAACAGCTGCAGATCACAGATACAACAATGCACATGGGCAGACCAGGTGAGTGATTGAGAGGACGTTTGGCCTCCTGAAGAGCCGATTCCGGTGCCTGGACAAGACAGGCGGGTCCCTGCCTTATGCCCCGGAGAAGGTCTGCCGAATCTTCCTCGTGTGCTGCATGCTGCACAACATGGCAGTTGAGAAGGCAGTGCCACTCATCCTGGATCCGGATGAGCAGGAACATCCACCCGTGGTGGATCAAGGGCTTGCTCACGAGGCTAGTGATGAGGAGGAGGAGGAGGAGGAGGATGATATCCAGAGTCAGCTCATACGCAGCTTCTTCTCATAATGGTGAGTCACTGGGTATGAGTGTGCAAGCTTGTAGCATTGAGTGGCATGTGTTGCAATGTGTGTGTCCAGATGACTGAATGCAAAGTGACTTTGATGTGTGTTCTGATGTGTCACTCGAGTGATGATGTCATGCCACACAGTTTTGCAGAGAGACTTTCTTTAAAATTTACATGTGTCCAACATTGTTCATGTTTTGTAAATGTCCATGTGTGCGGCGGGAATTGTTTTAGGTGACTTCTTGTGTGTCTGTTATTCCCAGGTTTTTGCGTCTGTTGTCTGCTCGTGTCATCTTGGTCCTCCTGCTATTCCTCATGAGGATTGCAACGTGTGCTGAATCAGCATTCCATGCACGGACATGTGGAAATGTCAGTTTGGGTAAGGATAGCAGCAAGGCTTTTTGGTGGTGGTACGGGTTGGGAATGTGTGGGCCTGCTTCTGTGCATGTTGTGGTACCATGCATACATGACTTCTCACCATGGAACATATAACATGTAGCATCACTCCCATGACATGATAGTCACCCTTCTTGACTGTCATCTGTAGTGGAGTGTGGCGTCTGATGAAGGCATCAATGTGTGTAAACCTTGCCTCTGAAACATTGCGGATGCTACGGGTGGACATAGTGTGGGACATCACAACAACAGGCTCTATGGGGAATTGCAGCCTCTCCGTGTGCAGCAGGATTTGTTTGGCTCATCCCCTTGACTTGTGTGCCAGTTCATTGGGATTGACATCATCCGTGTCATGAAGGGGGGTCCAGCGTATGTCCCACATGTTCTGTCAACTGACCTGTGAGTCTGTTCACATGGATGCATTACCCTTTGAATGTGGAATATAGGTGTTCAGCACAATCTAAAGTGCCTCATCTCTGTCACTGCAGCTCTCTTGCCAGTTTGCATGCGTCATCTATGGCATACTTGTCAAATATTGAGCATATGTGTATGTCTACTTCGGCAACATGCATGCAGTTCTTCATGGCTAATAATATCTATTGTGCATGAAGTCCCTGGTTGTGTATGTATTTGTGCAGGTTGCTCCACACAACGGGACGTGAACACATGCTGATGGTGTGTCTCCTGTGCGCAGCTCCGCATTTTGTTGCCTGACCCTGTGACAGTACTTTTTGGTGATTGGTCAACATTTTCTCGTAGTGACCCATGAGTTACCTGACACTCCTTCCTTTACATACACCTGTTGCACTGTGCCTTTCTGACCTCCTTGTCTTTGTGTACTACTTTTTGCCTAGTTTCTCACCCCTTCCGCCTGCTGCTGCCTCACCTGTGGCACCACCCCGCCGAGTACCATGATTCTGCAACCCACACGCCTCCAAAATGCTCCTCCCTTCCTCCTCCACCCATTCTTAATGCAGCCAACAGCTTGTCTGTGCCACTGTTGCGCCAACGCCATGCCAAAGGCAGGACCGTGTGTGCCTGCAACGTGCACAGTGCCCGAGCCTCAGGTCTTTGCATGACCCACGTCACACAACAGGCTCATGCTGCAGCCAACCTCCAAGCAATGTCCTCCACACAATCATCCGCCTGCTATTAGGCAACCCCTAAGCGCACACACGACACCTTCGCATGCTGAGTGTGCAACTCCAACTGCCTACACAGCGCTGCCCAGCCTACAGACCCTGTCAGAACAACCAGGTCATGTGCCTCCTACTCCACACCCGCTCCGTCCCCCAGCACGCCATTGGACTCTGTTACCTCCTCAACACAACAGGGCCACACATCACCTTCATGGCAGTAACCTGGACATAAGCATCCTCAGCACACGACTTCTTCATTGCCATCTCAGACGGATACAAGATCACCCGCAGGGACGGCACCAACAATCTCAGAGGATGAATTGCAATTGATTCACAAGTACACCCTCAGAGTCACAAATCCGGGTTTGCAGCAACTCCCTGGCAAGCCTCAGAGTAACACTCATCTACAGATATCCAGGCCTACATCCACAATTGCGCTAAGCCATCAACACGTACATCTGCACGCACTGAAGAACCAGAACCTTTTGGGTCTGGCGGCGCAGGGCACGCCCAAGTCTCCTGAGTTCTCCTGCTTAGCTACACAGAGACACGGGACACTCTGTCGGCGTTAGAAGATCAGATTTATTTAGCTGCAGCCAGTACAGTTATCCTAGAAGTACACAAAGTAGGTTCTCAGGAGACTGCCACTTCACTCTGTGGCGCATCAGGTTAAATACCATACAATGTTATAATCATTAATAAAAGGTACTCCCAGAGCATACAAGAAAGAGCCAATAAGGAAAGTTGGAAAACAAGATGGAACCAATAATAAAGATTTGAAAACAGAAGTGTCGGATAACTCGGAAAGACCTCTCCTCCAACTATGTTTGTCACCCCTCCCTCAAGCTAATTTATTAACAGATTCATAACTAACTTGCAAGTGGCGAGATACGTTTGTGTGTGTGAGAGGACAGTTGTGAAACAAGAGAATGCTAGCAGGAGACAGTGAAGGCCAGTCGATAAGATAAGGTCAGGAAAGAATAGTGTGAGCCAACAGATAGTTGAGACGTGGATTAGAAAAGCCAGACAGGGATTAGTGTACTCGGCTAGTTCTAACACCAGCTTTGCAAATAGAGGCCGAAGGAGTATTTTGACACCAGGCGACAGAAAAGGCAGAATAGACTTTGTTCGCCGTGCTGCCTGAGTGATGGCAACACAAAATGGCGGCGGGCCACAAAATGGCGGGTCGATTCGATCGTGATCGAAAATCGAAGTTCCTCAGACCCTCCTTTTGCCAGAACTCAGGCAAAATAGACTCATGCTAATCTGAGTCCACGTCAGTAGCCATGAGGTCATCGAGCTGTTGCTGTAACATCATTCGGATGATCTTGGTTACTTGTGGTTTGGGTTTTGGGATGCATATAGTAGCACAGAGATCACAGATAGCGGGACCACAGTGCATACAAAGGCAACAGGAGAACATAATGGTCAAAATGATACCAAGAAACGTCAATGCTTTCCAACCCCATTTAGACAGTAGTCCCCAAAACCATTCCGTTAAAGACCAATCTCCTTCGCCCTGATGAATAGACTCAGAGATTATGTGCAACTTGGAGATAGCTTGGTATACTGTCGGAGCGTCATTAGGTATGAAAATACAGCAACTTGACCCGATCAATTTGCATACTCCACCACAATCGGCAAGAACAAAGTCTAAGGCAACTCGATTTTGTAATGTCATAAGACGATCCGCCTGTAATTCTGCCGTGATGTTACTTAAGGCTCCTACAGTGATGTCTATGGTAGTCACTACGACACGGACCAATTGCCTTATATTTCTACTGTTAGCCATTGGACCCCAGAAGGGAAGGAATCCCTTAAGGAAATCTCCTCCCTCTTGTCCTGCGGTGTCCTTTGAGTCGATAATCCCTCTGCCGTATCTGGTTCGGTGATGACTTGCGGAGGCGGTGTAAGTAGGGGGAAGAAGGAAGGCTATGTAACAAGTACGAGAGAAACCCGTGGGTAACCAGGTATAAGCTCTATTATAGCAGATGAAATAGGTGCCTTGAGACGGAACTAGAGGAGGCGAATTCTGAGAGGAATAAACGTACGTGTAGGAGCAGTTATTCCTTGGTGCAGTGTCAGGAGAGTGATCATTTATCTGTAAGCAGAAGTTACCCTGATGTGGTATTGTCCAAATCGGCGAAGACTTTCCTTTCTTAACTTTATCACTAAGACTGGACATATATTGGGTGACATTCCAGTTAGTGTATGCCTTTCTTTCATCAATGGCGATTTTACTATTTTCCATGATTTTAGCCATAACTACCATACCTTTAATCAAAGAACTATGACTAAAATCCGGATAATTGATATGTGAACCAACAGATCGTCTGAATTTGCTTTGATAAGCATTAGAGAAAATGACGAAGTAAGCCCAAGCAGAACCCTCAGAAGAAAAAGGGAGAACTAGATATGGCATTCCTTTCTCTGTGGTGTGTGGCATAAGTCCACACACTCAACAATCAGTTGTATTAACCACTAATTGGTGCTGATGTAACAGTTGGATAAAGGAATTGTTATAATACTCGGTTCTTCTGACAAGTTCATGTGAAGGAAGAGTATGGAAGAGGTGTGAAGAGACAGTAGAAGAAGGCAAAGAGGAAGAAGGGGAGACATCTTTTGGTTGCAAAGCATAAATTATCCAACTAACAAATGCCAAAATAATACACAATAATATAGTAACACATAAAGTTATGCTGAAACGACTGTACATTATTTTACAGGATGCTTTCTCATTTCATCTTTTCTTTCTTTATTACCTAGTGTAGTTTCCATCTTACTAAAGGATGCTCACGGCAATCTTCCTCAATCACTTAAGTCACGATGTACTACCGTCCTATGACACTGAAGATCCTGCAGGCCTATTGCCACTTACTCAGGTCATGACTCAGACTCCTACCGTGACCCTGCAACCGGGACAGAATACTACACAAGAGAAAAGAGTTTAAATGTTCTTTGATCTAGGTCTTAAGTAATAACGTTCTTTCCCTGGAACATTCTGGTCTTGGAATAATGTTCGTGGTTCAGTCGTATCCAAGCGACGATGCGATGGAATTGCTTCCTGTAAAATGTCGTCGTCCTCTTTCTCAGACAGTGTCCCACTCAGGTGTGCATCGCTGAAGGGTACAAATCGTGGAACTCTTTCATTTTCACAGTCACCAACACCTCTGAGTACCCATTGATCGTATGGCAAAGGCAAAGGCACTTTCTTACAATGCACACAGTGAATCCAATTTTTCTTCCCTTCGACCTTAACTGTTGTCCTCGTGGTCAACAGGACCATCCGGGGCTCCCGCCATCTGGGTTCCAAATTGCTGGACCTCTGGAAATTCTTCACGCAGACCCAGTCACCTGGACGGATGGAGTGACCTGGATCTGTGGAACCCTCAGGCAGAGTACTCTGAACCTGTTGATGAAGAACACGCAATTAAGTCGTAAGGTCATGCAGATAGTCAATCAACATTGGATATGGCAAGTCTGAGTATTTCTTAGGAAGTGGGATTCCCCATACGTTAGCCGGACGGCCAAACACCACTTCGTATGGGCTAATTCCCAAACGAGAGTGTACTGCAGTTCTGGTGGATAGCAGAGCTAATGGCAAAGCATCGGGCCAATTGAGTCCTGTGCTTGCTTGAACCTTTGCTAACTTCAACTTCAAAGTTCCATTGTAGCATTCTACTAAACCCGCTGACTGGGGATGATTTGCCGCGTGGAACTTTTGCTTGATACCAAGACCTGCACAAACTTTCTGCATAATTTGGCCAACAAATTCGGTCCCATTGTCACTCCAGACAATGCGCGGCAAACCAAGCCTAGGGAAGAATTCTTTCAGAAGGATTTTAGCTGTGGATAGGGCTGTATTATCCTTTAGAGGGTAAGCTTCTATCCATCTTGAAAAGGCGCATACTACCACCAGAACATATTTGAGGTTGTTGCATCGTTCCATATGAATGTAATCGATTTGCAACACCTCAAATGGATATGTCGGAGGAGCAAAGTGACCTGCTGGAGTTGGGGTTCCCTTTCCCGGGTTGTACATTAAACAAATAATACAGTGCTTTACTACATTATCTGCACATTTTGGGATACTCTCATTCTGCCATACTGGAGCCAGAAGTTTACAGATGCCTTTTGCACTTAAGTGGGCTGGACCATGTGCCATAGTAACCACTGGGAGAACATAGGCATCTGGTAACAGCCAACGGTGATGTTCGGATAATTCCACCCAACAACCCATCTCATCTAACATTCCTGTACTTTCTTTCCACTTGCTCATCTCCCTCTCTGAAGCCTCTTTCTGAATCTCGTTCACGCTTTCTATGGTATTCTCATACATTCCTCTTTCTCTAACCAAACTCGCAGGACCTGCCACATACATTCGACTTGTTGAATCTCTCGCTGTTTTCTTTGCTATTTCGTCTGCAAACGCATTTCCTCGACCAACATCATCCGTAATCTTTTTGTGTGCACTACACTTCACGATCGCTATTTGGGTGGGTAAAGCAAATGATTGGAGGAGATCAGTCTCTAACTGACCATGTTGGATTTTGGTGCCATGTGAGGTGAGGAAACCCCTTTCCCTCCAGAGTCGCCCAAAGTTGAACGCTACACCGAAAGCATATTGGCTGTCAATGTACACGTTCACTCTCTTTCCTTTTGACAATACACAGGCTCTTGTTAAAGCTATCAATTCTGCTGCTTGTGCTGAATTATGTCTAATACGTGCAGTTTCCACAATTGTGTGTAAAGTAGTCACAGCATAGGCTGAAACTGTATCTCCATTAGGCATTTTAAAACAAGAACCGTCTACCTATAGAGTTCCATCCGGATTCTCTAGCGGTGTGTCTCTCAAGTCAATTCTTCCTTTTGTCTCTTCCTCAGTACGGAAGAAACAGTCATGCTGGTCCTGAACACTTTCCTCATTTGGAAGGGGCAACAAAGTAGCTGGATTTAGGGTATTGCATCGTTTGATGTGTATGTGACTAGCCAACAGCGTCAGCTCGTATCCCGTTAAACGTGCACTCGTAAGATGCTGTGTTTTAGTTCTGTTTAGTAAGGTATCCACTGCATGTGGCACCATGACAATAAGAGTGTTATCCAACACTACTCCAGCAGACTGTCGGATAGAAATTGCTGCGGCTGCTGTCGCTTTGAGACAACTGGGCAATGCTTTAGCTACAGGATCTAACGTAGCCGAAAAATAGGCACATGGCCGCTGTTTGTCTCCAAATTGCTGTGTTAGAACTGACAATGCACAACCTTCTCTCTCATGAACATAGAGCATAAAAGGCTTAGTGTAATCAGGGGTACCCAATACAGGAGCAGAACACAGAGCGGTACGTAAGTCAGTGAAACTCTTTTGGCACTCATCAGTCCATGGAAGGGGCTGAGGCGTATCCTTTAAAGTGAGTGCCAACAAAGGTTTGGCAATTAGAGAGAAGTTAGGGATCCACTGTCTACAATAAGAAGTGATACCCAGTAAGGCACGTACTTCCCTTTGTGTGGATGGTACAGACATTCGCACAATCGCCTGAATTCGTTCCGGTGTCAATCGTCGTCCCTCCTTTGATAGGAGATGACCCAAATAGGTAACCTCTCGACAGACATACTGTAGTTTGGAAGGTGAAACCTTGTGTTTCAGTTTAAACAAGTGGTGTAACAATCCAACAGTGACATTTTTACAAATCTCTTCTGAATCAGCAGCTACCAACAGGTCATCCATATACTGGATGAGAGCAGCACCAGACGGCAAATGAAAAGTATCAAGATGACATTTTAGAGCTTGGCTGTAAATAGAGGGACTTTCACAATAGCCTTGGGGTGCGCGCTTAAACCGGAAGCTTCGGCCTCCGAGAGAGAAACCAAAAATATCCCTACTCTCTTCTGCAATGGGGATGCTAAAGAAGGCATTCTTCTGTTCGATAACAGAGAACCAAGTCGCTGCGGAAGGTATCATTGTCAACAAAGCAGTGATATCTGGAACAACAGGAAATTGTGGGACAACAATTTTGTTTACCTCCCGCAGATCAATTACAAAACGGTACACAGGAGGCTGAGAGGGATCGGTGCATTTGAGAACAGGAAGAATAGGACTATTGCATGTATTACCTCTTGTTTCTTCAACCACATCCTTCCGAATCAAGTCATGAATTATTTCCAAAAGCGCTTTCTCATCTTCAGCAGAAATTCTATATTATGGGATGCGCGGTAATTCAACATTAGGCTTGAGAGTGACAACATAAGGCGCAATCTCAAGACAACCCACATCATTCGGACCCGTGGCCCAAAGCGCTGTTGGAAGAGAAAGTAATTCAGGTGGAAATTGATCTTTAGACAAATACATTGGGGAGAGCAATTTCTGTCCCAAAGTAAGATGTACACCAGAAGGAGAACAATATATCGTAGCATGCATTCTTTTCAATAGATCTAGACCCAACAGATTCTCACCGTAACCATTCGTTAACAGAAGTGGAGCTTCTAAATCATAGGGACCAACTGAAATGGGCAAAGGACAAGAAATTGGATTGCGGACAGGGGCGCCAGAAAATCCTACGGAAACATTCGTTAAGCCAGACAAAGGTGCCCCAGGGAGTTTAGAATGAATGATAGAACTTCTCATCGTCCCAGTATCTAAGAGAAATGGCTCTGAAACACCCATCGTAGTGACGTTAACAGAAGGTCCATTTTGATCTACTGGGATTGGCACAACTCCCTTACTTTGTCCATGGCTGTCCTAGTTGGCATGAAGACTCTCATTTCCGTTTTCAACATAATAATCTTCATTATAATATTGCGTAGACCTAACATTTTGCTGATCAAAACAGTTCACAGAATTGGGAGAAGGAAGGGTACGCTGTTCTTGAGTCAACACACCTCGACCTCTACTTCTGTTTGCTGACTGGAGGCCAGCACGACCTCGTGGAGCAGTTAACGCTCCATTGCGCTGCAATAAAACCAGACAACTATTCTTAAAATGACCTTCCTCTCTACAATAGGCACATTGATTAGGACCTAACAAAGGTCGTGGAATGTATGGCTCAGGTTTTTGATACAACCTCTGAAACTGTGGGGGCTGCTGAATTTGAGATTGAGCATAACGTGGCGGATAGGCTTGTTGCAAGAGAACCTTCGTTTTTAATTCTTTCGTCTTTTTCTCTTGATTTTCTTTTTCTTCCTTATCTCTATTCTCATAATATTGCGCAGTAGCCCATATCTGGGCCGAAGAAGAAACAGCCCATGAACTTTCTGAATCTTTTAATGTGTGTGACAGCTCGGGAAGCAAATTGAATACGAATTTGTCCACAAACAATCGCTGTCCACCCTCTGTAGCCATGTCTTGACCACTGTGGTCGATAAAGGTCTCTTCAAAACGAGTGAAGAAATCAGAAACACTTTCATCTTTCTTTTGCTTGCATGCTGCTAATTTATCCCAATTAACTCTCAGTGCAGGCATCATAGTTTTCATTAACGTAATGATCCTACCAGGGAGTTCCGAAATCAGAGCGTCAGGCTTTGCGCCACCCACTTGGTCTCTATCTGTATCAGTTATAACATTCCAAGTAGCACCTAGTTCCTGCGCATGATCCTCTCTTCGAATTTTAGCCCATATTGTTTGTGGGACTACATTTCCCATTAGCATGTCAATATCTGCTAGATTCATAATGCAGGCGTCAACTGTCTGCGTTAATTCTTTATAATAACCTGCAGGGTTCTTACGGGGATCCGGTAGAGTTTGCTTAAGGGCCAAAACTTCAGATCTTTTCCAAGGGACATGTACCCATATACGCTGAAAATGAGCAGGAATAGCTGCATTAGCACCTACTCCCGCAACCTCTTCTTTCCATATGGGTGGAACCTCTCTCATAGGATAATTTTTCGACGTCAGTTTAACCGACGGATTAGAATCAGGGAAAATTTGAGAAAACAGTACGGATCTATAAGAGATAAGTGTCCTTATAGCTTCCTCAACCTTAGAACCCACAATAAGACCTTTTTCAAAATCAATCTGAACATTTAACAAATCTTGTGAGATCGGTCTCGAACTCACATCTTCCCATTCTTTAATGAGAGTGTCGCACATTATATTGAAAGCATATCTTTGCGTAGGCGCATTCCATTGCAAAAAGGTAGGCATAATATCAAGCACACTGTATAGTGGACCCTTCTTAATCCATTTTCGTGCCAAAGAGTCTAACTTCTCATGTTCCTCAAAATCTGGGAACGGACTACGAGACTGTCTTCGAGACACTTAAAGCTCCAAAGAAAGGAGATAGAATACCAGTGACAGTGTCTGTGAGACGCTTACGCACAGACGGGGAATGAGACATAAGAATTGAAGATAAAGTATTAGGGAAACTGACAGAGGAAGAATCGATAGTTGCAGGAGGAGCTGAAGGCAAAGGAGATCTAGGATCAGGAGATGAGGGTAAAGAAGTTGAGACTAACGGTAAAACCGGCAAAGGCGGTAATACTAGAGGAGGCAAATGCAGAGGAGCCGGAACAGGCGGAAGCACCACTGGCGGCTGAACAAGCTGTAATGGCTGAGGTACATTGGCATTTTGCGCATAAGGCGGAGGCAATCTTATTAAATGGGACATTAGGGGATCTTCTTCTATATCTTTCTTATTATCAGAAGGAGAAACAGGCAACACCGGATAGCATTTATCTATCGCCATATGATGCTGTCTTTCTGAAATCTCAGTCGCATTATCAATTTCATCGTCTTTGAACTGTTGGGCAGCCTGTATAATTGTCATACCCTGTGCCTTCCTATCTCGTTTCGCTTGTTTAATTTCTTTCTGTTTGGCTTCCTTTCGCCAAAGGCGGAAAGAGTCAAACATTGCCGGCCGGGCTTTTCTCTTAAATAAGACTGCTTCTAAATTATCTAACACATCAAGATCAAAGCTACCATTTTCTGGCCATTTTCGAACACCATCTTTCTTCGTGTATCGGGTCCATGTCTCGTTAAAGGCAATGGGGCCGATACCATGTTTTGAATAGAGCTCATATGTGGGAGTTCCAACCGAAGGAATCGGACAAGAGTCCTCAAGTTGGGAATCCCTATTACAACCAAGACAACAAATTCTTCCAAACTTAGTCAGACCAGGCATCTCTCGATCTTCCTGTCTGTTCACAAACTTCAAGGGAGTAAAACTCAGTTTACGCAGCACAAATGCACTTACCCTCGGTTTTGGCTGTTGCAACAGTCAAAGACTAAGGTCTACAAATACTAAGAAAACAAAGGACAAAAATTGTGGGCGCGACCCACGAAAATACTTAACTAAGGATGTCTTCTTCCACCAACAGAGGCCCGTCTATTGTCTCGCCTTATCATACATCATCAAAGGAAGGGCCAAAGCAGGGCGGCAGTCAGGGCAGCGGTCGTCAGTAGCCGTCAGGAAGGAGTAACCACGCTGCAAAAGACCTTCGGACCACTTTCGACATACAGGGGTCGCTTAATGTGGCTCGCGAACCCTCCGGAATTTTCTTGCGGGGTTCCTCACGACCTTCAGGCAGAACCGGTACCACTGAAGCCGCCCAACGTTGGGCGCCAGTTGAAGAACCAGAACCTTTTGGGTCTGGCGGCGCAGGGCACGCCCAAGTCTCATGAGTTCTCCTGCTTAGCTACACAGAGACAGGGGACACTCTGTCGGCGTTAGAAGATCAGATTTATTTAGCTGCAGCCAGTACAGTTATCCTAGAAGTACACAAAGTAGGTTCTCAGGAGACTGCCACTTCACTCTGTGGCGCATCAGGTTAAATACCATACAATGTTATAATCAATAATAAAAGGTACTCCCAGAGCATACAAGAAAGAGCCAATAAGGAAAGTTGGAAAACAAGATGGAACCAATAAGAAAGATTTGAAAACAGAAGTGTTGGATAACTCGGAAAGACCTCTCCTCCAACTATGTTTGTCACCCCTCCCTCAAGCTAATTTATTAACAGATTCATAACTAACTTGCAGGTGGCGAGATACGTTTGTGTGTGTGGGAGGACAGTTGTGAAACGAGAGAATGCTAGCAGGAGACAGTGAAGGCCAGTCGATTAGATAAGGTCAGGAAAGAATAGTGTGAGCCAACAGATCGTTGAGACGTGGATTAGAAAAGCCAGACAGGGATTAGTGTACTCGGCTAGTTCTAACACCAGCTTTGCAAATAGAGGCTGAAGGAGTATTTTGACACCAGGCTACAGAAAAGGCAGAATAGACTTTGTTCGCCGTGCTGCCTGAGTGATGGCAACACAAAATGGCGGCGGGCCACAAAATGGCAGGTCGATTCGATCGTGATCGAAAATCGAAGTTCCTCAGCACGCCCTCACCTCCACAGGCTACATGTGGCTGGGGGCCAGTAACTTCTGGCTGGAGGAAAACCACACCACCATCCATCATTGGTCCATCAACATTTTAATCGACGTCTCCGACAAGCAACACACTGCCCCAAACCCTGCTAACGATCCCTCAAAGATGCTTGATTTAAGTCACCACAGACAAGCTGTGTGGGACACTCAAAACAACACCAACGCAACACTCTGAAACCTCACGCACTGGATCAGCAACTGATCCAACAATCTTTCCACATTGACGGACTTTCCTGTGAAGCACAATAATAGTTAAGGCACCTGGGACAAGGCAGACCTACTAGACTCCTACAGACGTAGCCGGACTCTTGCGCACACCTTGCAACACAAAGAGCCATCATTTACCTTACAGGCCTGGAAAAGACCACACACAGCCATCACCATATCATCAGCAAGGACAAGTGGAGATCCTTCAGATAGTGCTGAGACACCAAAACACACGACATCAAGGAGCTCATCAGCATTGTGAGTGAACTGACAGCAGTTCTCCATCCAAGACACCCCACCCTTTCAAGGCAGATCACATCCCTTGCAACTTTGTACCACTGCTAGCTCATGGCCATACACAACAGCCTTGGCACACAGAGGCAGACAGCACTATTATCCACAGGACAAACCCCCTTCAGCTTCTGGACTCCCGTCAGCAGCAAGTACACCACCTGGCTCATGTGCACCATCCACTCTGGCTCTCCATCAGGCCCCTTCCCACACAACATCTCAACCACATCATTCCCCATCCTTGAAGCCCACGTCCAGCGCGTTCTGAATGTCTCCTTTAAGTTGGCCACATTCCATGGGTGCTGGAGGCATGCGGAGACCCAGGCCCTTCTTAAACAATGGACGGCAGTACCGCAGGATCTCCTGGTACATCACCCTGCTTCCCTACCCAGCAAATGGCATCTAGAAGACACTCAACAAGCAACTGACATATTTCCTCCACGCAACCATCTTCAGGCAACCGGCACCAGACCATATTCCACAGTAATCACACCACTGCAACCGTCATCATTGCCACCACCGACCACAACTTTGTCCTGCTCAACAATGGTGAGCCCACCCCCCTTGACCTCTCAACGGCATTGTACACCATGTGCTGCCACACTGTCAGCTCACACATCTCCAACACTGGTATCCAGAGGAGGGCCCAGGATTCAATAAGAAAGTAGCTCACCAGCAAGGCCCAGGGAGTCTGCCTCCACCATGCAGTATGTAGTACACTGGGGTCATGTGGCACATGCCCAAGGGCTCTTCTCTCAGCGTGACGATCTTCAATGTCTCCATGAACCCCCTCTCCACCATCACATGCGCACACAACCTCCTCATCATCTCGTATGCCATTGACACCCAGCTGCTCCTCAAACTCACCAAAGAGCCAGCCATTGCCAGATCCAAACTTCAAGAAGGCATGAGATCCGTTGACGAATGGCTGACCATCAGCCACCTGAGGCTGCCCTTGGACAGGACTGAGGTCATCATCTGAGGATTGTCCCTTTACGGCTGTGTCAACTCCTTGTGTCCCACTGGTCTGGGCACCGCACCAGCACCCAGTGGCCACGCACGCAAGCTGGTGTTCATCATGGACCCATCGCTGACAATTACCATGCAACTCACCACCATCTGTACCTCATGCTGCAACACCCTCCGCATGCTGCAAATGATCCACAGATGGATCCACTACAAGGCAAGACAGACCGTCCCCCAGGTCAACGACACCAGCCGGCTCAACTACAGCACCAGCCTCTACGTAGAACAAAAGCAAAACTGCAGGAGAAGTTGTCCACATCCAGGGTTCATCCGCACACCTCATCTTCAACATCCCCAGCCCCAGCCACATCACCGTCCACCTGAGATAGCTAGAATGGCTCACTCTCTGCTGCAGGATCACCTTCAGACTTCTCAACCACACTCAGGAGGCAGTCCACAACCCCAGACCCAAAACAAACCTTGGACGTTTGTCATCCAACACGTGTAGGCCACCATTCATCACATCCACATAAACACTGCATGCAGGAGATAGTTCTCCCACCTCGCCAAACAGACCTGGGACTCCCTCGCCGGGCACATCAACATGACCCATGACCTCTACACCTTCATGATACTCTTCCAAATTGGTCTGTCTGAGCAGTATTGCAAGCCTCCCCTCAGCAGCTTGAGGCCATCATGGGTGAGTATTGGGCTCCATGTCTGTATTTGGTGATACATTGAGACACATGTGTGTCCTCGACCAGACTCAGATCCAAGTATATGGATGGCTGGAGTTAGTTCCACACTCAGGCATACTTTGACATATCCCCACACGTATGTTGTGGACTCATGCCAAATGACTGCAACATCAAATTTCACGTATTAATTACTTAATTATAGGTCTGGGGCGTGATTTGTGCACTGAAAAAGGTGCAATGCAGGGACCATAGAATCCAAAGTTCACAGGGGGAGATGGGATCCTTGCCATTGGAAGTCATCAGAGTCCAGACCACAGTGTTTGGCATCATTAGTCAGACTGTGACCAGCAGGTCCATGTGGCAGATGATGTCAGTCAATGAGGTGATGCTGTCGCACATGAAGGCCAGGTACCACGCCAGGTGACCTGGGAGATGTGGATGGTCCGCTGCCTCTCACGGTCTTTTGCGTGGACGACCCACCTTCCTCCGGGGACCCTCAGATGCAGGCCTTGACGATGCTTGGGACGCTCCGTCGGACGAGCCCTCCTCCTCCTCCTCCTCCCTCCCTGTGGCTGGTGGTGGTCTTCGCCTGGTGGCACAGGGAGGGTTGCCCATGTTGTCGGCGATCCGACGGAGTGAATGGCTTATGTCCCTTTGCACCGCCAGGAGCTCAGCCAGTCTTGCCTCCATCCGTCCTTGGTGTTCTTGTTGACTGGCATGTTGCTCGGCCTGCTGGTTCTTGATCTCTGTGAGGGTCAGCACTACCTGGCTGAACTCCCTGGTGTCACGCCGGTATGCCTCCATGATATTGTGTATGTGTGACATACAGGTCCCTTCAGCTGGCTGGTCAAGTTCTTGCCTCCGCCTACCTCCACTCCCACCACCCCTACCCACACGAGCCTGGCCTGCCGTTGTGGGCACATCGGGTCTACGGGACCCCTGAGGGATGGCAGTGGCAGTGTTGTCTGACTCCTCCTAGGTGCCCGGCGCTCCTTGTCCCTCCTGGTCACACTGGCTCAGTTGTTCATTGCGGGCAGGGCTCCTCGGTGTCTCCTGGGATGTGGCAGGAATGGGGGTGGTGGTTGGCACAGATGGTTCTGAACCAGGTTCTGCAGGGGCTTAGACACCAGAGGGTCCAGGTCGGTCGGGGTCATCCGCGGAATGTTGAGAGGCGTCGCTGCCGGTGGGATCAGGTTCCTCCCGGGCCAGGGACTGTGAATCTTCACCCCCATTGTTGGGGGTAGATTCATCACGTTGCCCTGTGTATGAGAGACAGACAATGTTAATGCTGTTTCATGCAACAGGCATGTATCATACACATTCAAGTTGGCACTGTTCCTCCAGGTAGTTGTATGTGCCTAGCAGTCTCCTCAATGTTCACTTGTGGATGGGTATGTTGCGGGGGACAGATTGATATGTTCTCCTGAGTCTTTGACATGTAGATTTTTGGCTTGGATGCTTCTTTGGCTATGTATTGGTGTTGTTGACAGGATTAGGTAGTATCACTGCATCTGTAGGGGTCGGCATGTTTCCGCCTATAAACTGTCCTTTTTGAGATTCCCAGGCTTTCTTCAGGAAACCAGATTCCAATTGTCTTGACTCCTGCTGTAAACGAATTAACAATCATACATCATCAGGCACACAATACCTATCAGCAGGGTCCTGTGAACCAGCAAATGCTGAAATTGCATGCTTTATGGGTCCTTCAAAGTTGCAAAAGATATGACATATAAAGTCATTATTAAAACCACTCAAGGGGAGGGATAGACAGATCAGACAAATAAATATTAATAAAAATACATGAAAAAAAAAAAATGTATTGGTGTTGTTGAGTTACATGTACATTGTGACAGTGGGTAAATCCATTGCCTGTCCCGGGGGTGTCTGCTTGTATAAGGGGTGTGTGTGACAGGGCCTGCCGGTGGATGTAGTGTGATTTGGCAGTGGGGCTCCCAGGTGATGTAGCTGTCCCCCCATGGAGCATGCTGCCATGACAGTGAGTGTGAGTTCCTGTCCTAGATATCTGACCTTGTTGTCTTGGTGTTTGTGTTTGCACTGGTAACAGGAGGGCCTTGTGCTGCCTACACCTGGGCCGAGTGTGAGCTATCTTGTCAGTACTTTCCCAATCCCTGTGCATTGTGCATGGTGCATGGGTATGTATCTGGGCCATATGGGATGAGGGCAATTGTGTCTGATTTGGAGTTCAACAATGTGTTTTGTGACACCCACCCCCCCAGCATACGGGACATCCATTCTTGGGTTGCTGCTTCATGTAGCATGGGACATAGCATGGCCTTGCTTTCTCAATGGAGCATACACATGTTAGTGGCATTAGCGTTATTTTTGACTGTGGTTCTGGCCGGTGAGGGCTTGGGGGTAGTTGCGTGTATTTTGTGTAGTTGGGTTGTGGATGCAATTACCCCCATGTTACGTAAGTTGTTTGTGTACTCACCAGGCTCTGGAAGTCCTTGCAGTCCATGTACTCCCACCGGCGGAAGCAGGGCCATCACCTTCTCCTCCCAGGGATGGAAATGTACTGGTCTGCGGGGCGCACCAGTGATGTTGCTCTGGGCGTAGTCATCATTCATTTTGCGCTTGACCGCCCTCCGCAGATTGTACCACCTGGCTTGGCATTCATTCCTGGTCCTTCTGATGGGTGCAACAGCATTCACCCTATCGACGATCCTCTGCCACAGGCGTGATTTTTCAGCTATGCTGGTCTGTCTGACCAATGTTCCAAACAGCTGTGGCTCGACTCTGATGACTTCATTGACAAGGATCTCCAACTCCTCCCTTGTGAACTTTGGATTCTTGTCTGTGGGAATGGTGTGGGTTGAGGGTGTGGATGGTTGTGGGTGTGTGGGTCTGAATGTGACGGTGTGGGTGTGAATGTGTAGAGGGGGTATGTGTAAAGGAGGTTGTGTGACGGTGTATATGTTAAGGTGGATGGGCGCAGATGTTGGTGTGTGCTCTCTAGCTGCAGTGAGTCTGTTGCAAAGGCTCATGGTTTGTGTGTGTGGGCCTTTTTTATTGGTCCTTTTGTGGGTGGGCCTCAGTTTGAATTTTTGGTGGGTGTGTTATAAGGGGTGGTTGTGAGTTTGCCCCTCGGTTTGCGTGTTTGGATGTGTCCAGGTCAGTCATTTCCATTTTTAGTGCACTGTAGACGTGTTTTGTGGTGTTGTGCGAGTCGAATAGACCCTCCTTGTGCTGTTTTACAGTGTCCGTGGTTCAGTATGGTACAGGGGTATGAGTCATACAGGCACACACCCCCCATGCGTTGTGTATGTACTGTGCGTACACAGCCATTGCTATGTACGGTGCGTACACCGCCATTGCTATATACGGTGCGTACACCGCCATTGCTTATGTACGGTGCGTACACCGCCATTGCTTATGTACGGTGCGTACACCGCCATTGCTATGTACGGCGCGTACACCGCCATTGCTATGTACAGTGCGTACACCGCCATTGCTAGATAAATTTCATGTCATTTGAGATGTCATCAGTGATGTCATGAGTGATTTCACTGACCATGTCATGAGTGATGTAATATGTGACGTCATCAGCAGTGCATTGCGGGCGCGCGAGTTATAGTTAGCTGAACTAACTATAACGGGGGAATTTCAATGGTTTTGTACGAGTGAAAAGTCCAGCTAACTATAACGCCCCTGAAACCTATGGTTTTTTCAGTGAATTTCAAAGGTTTTTTAAAGGCTAATTTCTAACTATGCCTACAGAGATAGGACATGTGAAGAAAGAAGAAAAAACGCACAGAAAGAAAAAAGAAATGCAGAAAGAAGCAACAGAAGTCCTCAACGACGAAGAAAAGTGCAGGAAGAAGTATAACGTGCAGAAAAAACAAACAGAATAGCAGAAAGAAGCCTTGTTGCAAAATCATCCTGTACCCTCAACTTTTTCAGACGGATACTGGTGGTAACTGAGTCTGACTAACCAGTCCTAGAGCCAGTGCTATGTTAAAAGACACTCAGAATACAGTGAAAACACCTACATACACTAGGGAACACTATGCGTTGGGGTCCCCCTGTGATTACCATGACCTCCTCTGTAAGCCCCTAGTATATAATAGGGCAGGGGATTAAAACGACCTCTTAAAATGTGCCACAGGGCGTGTTTGCACACGTCACCTCAGGCCCCGTCCCCTCACTTCCCCACTGTGTAAACACGCCCTGTGGCCGTTTTAAGTTTGGAGATTAAGTCTCCTTGAATCCTGAGGGTCCCTAGTGTCCAACTAGACCACTAGGTACCTCCAGTAAGCGCCACATAGCTGCGTTGCAGAGAGATGTAAAAAGGTGCACGGCCTGGACCACCTCTCTACAACGCAGCTCAGTGGTGCTTACTGGAAGCACCTGGTGGGCTAGTTGGCCCCCAGGGTCTCTCAGGATTGAAGGGGAATTATTTCCCCAACTTAAAATGCGCCACAGGGCTTGTTTGCACACGTTAACTCAGGCCCCGTCCCCTCCCTTCACCACTGTGTAAACACGCCCTGTGGCCATTTTTAGTTGGGAGATTACGTTCATTTGAATCCTGAGGGTCCCTAGGGTCCAACTAGCCAACTAGGTACCTCCAGTAAGCGCCACAGAGCTGCATTGCAGAGAGGTGTAAAAAGTGGCACGGCCTGGACCACCTCTCTGCAACGCAGCTCAGTGGTGCTTACTGGAAGCACCTGGTGGGCTAGTTGGCCCCCAGGGTCCCTCAGGATTGAAAGGGAATTATTTCCCCAAATTAAAACGTTCCACAGGGCGTGTTTGCCCACGTCACCTCAGGCCCCGTCCCCTCCCTTCACCACTGTGTAAACGCGCCCTGTGGCCATTCTGAGTTGAGAGATTAAGTCCCCTTGAATCCTAAGGGTCCCTAGGGTCAAACTAGCCCACTAGGTACCTCCAGTAAGCGCCACAGAGCTGCGCTGCATAGAGGTGTAAAAAGGGGCGTGGCCTCAGAACACCTGTATGCAACGCAGCTCCCTGGCGCATACTGGAGATACCTGTTGGGCTAGTTGGCCCTCAGGGACCCTCAGTATTGAAGGGGAATTCATTCCCCAACTTACAACTGGCCAGGGTGTGTGTTTGCAGAGTGTTGCAAGGAGGGGGCGTGGCCTCCGGCGCGATGCTGGTCTTTTATTTATTTTATTTTTGTAAGAAGGAGGGCTGTATGGCCCCCCTTCTTTTTCTAATTTATTGGCCCTGGGGACCCCAGCCCCCAGGGCCTGCACCCTAATTTTTTTTGTTGAAAAAAATTAATTTGGCCCTCCCAAGGCCTTAATCGGCCCCGGGGACCCCAAATCCCAGGTCATGGCATTTTTATTGTTTTAATTCTTTAGGAGGGGGGCTGCGTTGCCCCCCTCCTCAGGCCACTTATGGCCCCAGAGACCCCATCCCCCGGGGCCGGCCTTTGTATTTTATTATTTTAAAAAAAAATATATTTATAGAAACACCTAGGACATGCTGGACAAACCGTATGTACCTATCACCATGACGATTTGCGTGATATTCATTAAAAGGCGACTATGCATACAATGAATCCACATGGAATGTATTTACACCACTAGTGAAGCTCTGACGTGTCTGACGCCCTACGGTGCCTAATCCCGGCGCCTCCGCCGGTGGGTGCTCTCCAAGTAGACACCCTTGTCGTTTATTTATACAAACATGGGTAGCTATTGACGGGCACATTTAATACACACGTACACCAAGCCATTCAAAGGGGATTCGACAAAAATTCTACCAAACTATGCAAGAAACCCCCCTCACGGTTAATAAAACACACATCCACCACCGGATGTGTAATACTTTTTTTTTTACTCTCTGGAAAGGAGTCAAACCTCACTTGAGAGTCACTGCGTGCTCCTGGCTGAGCCCAATGCTGTGTTACACCCACCAGTGCCCGCCGAGTGCCACACACCTCTGTGTTGTATTCCACCAGCTGGTGCGTATGCTATGACACTCTCTAGCCCATGTGCACTGTAACACCATCCCGTGAATATGTCATGCCACACTTGCCTTCGCACGGATTATATTGCCACATCTAACGTGCCGTCCTCGATGCCTATGTTATAAAGCACAGCACTATGCCAAACATATTACAATCAGGGGTCCATATCTTTGTCACAGTGCATATGCAACGTTACACTCCCCAGCACATATTTTATATTACAACTTTGGAGACTAGTTAGGTTACACAACACTGCCCTGTGCATATTACACTCCAAGGCGCATATCGCATAGCACGCGCTAGTGCCTGTGCTATCTCGTGCTCTCCAATTAATCTGTCATTGCGCACAATGTATTGCATATTATATTTCACGCCCCGGTTCATCTTATATCACACCTTTTGGTGCATAGTTTATACCATATACTATATCTAGTTTTCATTTTTAATCGTGCTCTCAGGACTATGTTCTATATAACAATACGTCCACCTACCCTTTTCACGGGCATTACATTTTGCGATGGGGGTGGAGGGTCAGGGGGTGTTTCTGACAAGTGAGCCCGGAGTCACAGTCACAAACGTCCTCTTCTTCTTGAATAAAAGAGAGATTATGCTGCATACTTGTTCATATTTTAAGTAGTTCACACAGACACATTTTAAAAACAATAAAGTTCCTAATACCCACCTTCTCTGAACAGTTAGCTTGCTTCCCCATCCACCTCCTCCCTATCCTCTGTTGTCTGTATCCATGGACTAGCCTCATCCCTCCTGCCATGCATGGTCTGATGTGCTGCCACTGCCCTCCATTTAGCATGATGTACCAGTCCACTTCTCCTGCCCTCCATTGCCCAATTCTATGGCCCATCATTGACCTCCTGCTTAGCCTTTGTGCTTAGCTTGCTGCCCCTATTCTCCTTCCCCCTGCCCTCCGATGTCTTTGTGCATACCCCTGCTTCATCCTTTTTGCCCACCATGTTCCATGGACCTGCCACTCCTATCTACTCTGAGTGTTCTGTTGAGCCGCCACTCCCCTCCCACCTGCCTAGCATTGTCAGATGACTGTAACCTGTCCCTGCCACCTCCACCCTGCCTGTCCACATACCATGCCCCTATCCCCTTCCTCCTGTCCTCCATGGTCCATTTTACTGCCACACCCTTCTGCCCTCCCTGGTCTGTTGTGCTGCAACTGCTCCTCCTGCCTGCCCTGCGCGGTTTGTTGTGAGGCCCCTTCCCCTGAACTCTCCTGTCTGTGCCCTGGTCCTGACCCTCCCTTCTATCTTCCATCGTCCTTTGTGCATGCCCCTGCACCCTCCTTCTTGTCCATCATAGCCATTGTGCTGCCACTAACCCTCGGGCTTGCCATGCATGGTCTTCTGTGCTGCCATGGCCCCTCCCACCTTCCCTTGTGGTCAGCTAGCTGCCCCTGACCCCCTCCCACCTTCCTTCCATCGTTTGTGTGTATGCCATCATAGTCTCATTGTTGCTCTCCATGGCGTGTCTTGTTTCTAGTGCCTATGCTGCCTGACCTCCATGGTCATCTTGCTGCCCCAGCCCTGCCCCCTTGCCCCCAGCCCTCTGTTTCCATGTGCAGAACCCTATTCCCTCCTTCCTGGCTTGTCTGTTCCATTGTAATGCCCCTGTTCCGTCCCTCCTGCCCTTGAAGGTCTGTTATGCTGCAGCTTTCTCTCCTGTCTGTCCATTATGGCCAGCTAGCTACCATTGGCTCTTTCCCCTCTGTTCTCTGTTGTCCATGTGCATGGTCCTGTCCCCTCCCTATTGCTTTCTATGGATTGTTGTGCTGCACTCCCGTCCCGCATGCCCTGTGTGGTGTATTGTGCTGCTGCAAACCCTGATGCCTGCCCTGTAGGGTTAGTTTGGTGCACCTCTCCATGTCCCTCCTGTTATCCAAGTTTATGTCCCTACCCCAATTCCTCCTGCCTACCATGATCCAATGTACCATACTTGCGAACATTTTGAACTTGGTAAGAGGGAGATTTTGAAAAAAACTGGGGTATTGATTTTCCCCTTTGAGTTACATTGAAAAATAGGAGATTGTAGACAGGAGACAGATCAAATAAAGCCCATTTGAGCTTAAAAACATTGGACGTTTCCTGGCTGAAACGGGTCTGTTGGCATGTATGGTTGTACTACCACTGCCTCTTCCTTCTGCCCACAATGGTCTATTATATTGCCACAGCCTCTCTTGCCAGTCCTGTATTGTTGGTTTGTTGCCCCTGCCCCCCTTTCTACTGCCCTCCATAGTCTGTTGTGCTGCCACTGCCCTTCCTGCCTGCCCAGTGTGGTCAAATTGTTGCCTCTGCACTCTCCTACTTGCCTTCAATTTTCAGAGTCCGTGCCCCTGGCCAATGCCTCTCAACAACTAGATTGCTAACATTCTATATTTATTACAAAAGTGTGGAAAGCCTGACGTCATCTTGTTGTAATCAAAACTAATACCTAGAGCATTTCCTTTAGAAATTACATATATGAGAGGGTCCTATTTGCATCAAAATTATGGTTAGTGCTCTAAAAAACTAAAATGAGGATATTTTTTCGGAGTTTTCAAATAGCGACAAAGAACTTTTAAATTATTTGTAATCTTTATGTTTTTTTATCCAGTTGACCACTTGATTAAATGTTGTACAAAGGGGAGAGGATGTGGTTTTACTTCCAGAGCTGCAGACTTTGCAACTGGGGAACCAGGTTGGAGTTTCTGCTTCAGCTCAACATTCTGTGATTCTGGTCAAATCACTTAATCTCTCCATGTCTACAACCAAAATGAATTTGATCTTGTGTGATGTAACCAATGCTCATGTAAAGCACTCCAATACCTGACAAGTCTGCACTATATAAAACTGCAAATTCACAAAAAATAAGTGTTTTGCACACTTCTGTCATTGGGCTACATGTGGGCTACATCTGGGTGATATTTGTGCTGCATTTGGGCTCTTTTGTCTCTGGTGGTCATCTTGGGAGATGTATTTGTTATGAAGTGTCCTAATTTCCTCATTTACTGCAGTCTCCTCAGTAGGAAATGCTTTCAGTTTTTTACTTTGATTCCATCAAGAAGGTATTCAGATATGTCAAACATTTGCCATAAACTCTGAATGTTAGCACTCTAGTTGCTCATTAGATCACTGTAGTAAAGCTACTGCTCACCACGGAAGTCTGCTGCTGGTATTAAAAGTGCATGTTTCAGTCTGCATATCAGAATTTTTTAATGAAATAGAAGAGGATTTGAGAAGTCACTCAAAATGTGCCCTAATTTTTCTTTCTGCAGCACTAATCATACTTTCTATGGCAAAATGAACCCCCTCATTTTGTACCTTTTTAAATTAAATGTTTTAAGAGTTACCACTTTATTTCAATCAAGATGGCTTCAGGTGTGCAATACGTTTGTCATAAGTAGGACTGTTAGCGCTCTAGTTGTTCTTTAGAACACTCTGGGAAGCTGCAGTAGAACACAAAGCTATCAACTGACAGTCGCTGCCCTTGTTGGATGTACATGTTTTACTGAGAATGTCAGACTTCATTCTCACATGACTGAGAAAGATAATGTGAATTTACAGAAAAAATGCTCTCAGTTTAGCTTATAGATCACCTTCCAAACCTCTGTGGGAAAAGCATGAGAAAATAGTTTTCTCTCAAACATGATTCATGATATCACAGCAGAAGGCTTTTTCACATGGTAAAATCACCTTAGAACACACCACAATTCCTAAAATGAGTATGGTACCATCAACAAATGATTTATAATGGAACTAAAGTCTTAAAACCTTCTATTAACTGCAATGCTTTTTAATGAGGTGCTATCAAGTATATTGGTCCCAAGATGGCTGCCAACACTTCTTGGATGACGTACTGACAGCCAATCAGATCTCACGATGAGATGTGTGGTTAGGCTCCGCCCAGATATATCTATCTTTTTAACTCTAATTTTCTCAGGAACTACTGAACGGATTTACACCATGTAAGCAAAAGGCATGAGTCTGAACTGAGGACTACCTCTTTGCCAAATTTGGTGTAATTCCTTTCAGCAGTTCGGGCTGTAGCTGCGTCAACAGGTCCTACGGAAAAATGCATGGGGAAAATGCATTTTGGGACCCCCCTTTTTTCTCGGCCTCCGCTTGATGAATCACCGTGAAATTTTCAGGATAGGAGCGGACTGGAGCTGGCCAAAAGTCTGGAAAATTTCGCTAAGATTCGTCAATCGGCACCAACGTTATTCCAAATAGAATGTTGCGGATTTCCTATGGAAAATAGGTCCTAACTATAACTACCTACTGGTGACTGCCAGTAGGTGATATATATATATATATATATATATATATATATATATATATATTACCTACTGGCGGTCGCCAGTAGGTAGTTATAGTTAGGACCCCTTTTCCATAGGAAATCCGCAACATTCTATTTTGAATAACTTTGGCGCCGGTCGACGAATCCTCGCGAATTTCTCAAAATAGGTGGGGCGCTATGCTCCGCTCCTACCCTGAAAGTCTCGGGGTGATTCGTCAAGCGGGGGCTGAGATAAAAGGGGGGGTCCCAAAACGCGTTTTTCCCATGCATTTTTCCATAGGACCTTTAGACAGGGCTACAGCCCAAACGGCTGAACAGAATTACTAGAAATTTGGCAGAGAGGTAGTCCTCAGGTCAAGGAAGTGCCTTTTGTAGGTTTGGTGTAAATCTGTTCAGTAGATTCTGAGAAAATAGCCTTTAAATCAATATATATATCTGAGCCAGCTTACGGTACGCTTACCGTAAGCTTACCGTACGCGTACGGTGGCGTGCGCGAGCGCGATTCTGATTGGCTGTTACATCTAAGTAAACATTCGAATCGGTCGAAACCAGGAAGCGGCGGCCGCCATTTTCTCTCTCGCACTCTGAGGGGGGGGGCTGTAAATAAAGGCAAAAAACATATAAAGGGGCTGTTTAGACAGCGCCCATGCACATAGCCATGTTAGTTGAGTCCTCAAAGGCCAAAAACGGTAAATTTTAATTTTTTGAAAATTTCGCCGATTACGCTTACCGTACGCGTACGGTGCGCTAACGCTAAAAATTTTAATAAAAAAAAAAAACACTCTCTGTGCATGGCATATTATTGTCATCACTTACAAATTAAATTTAACAGATTACCTATCACAAGGAAGCGCATAATATGTCCTCCATGTGCGCACGGTGCGTAACGTGGGCACGCGGTGCGCGTAGCGCACTGCGTGCCCACCTTGTGTGTATGGCACTAACTGCGTAAAGTGGGCGCGCGGTGCGCGAAGCGCACCGCGTGCTCACCGTGCGCGCACGGTGCGCGAAGCGCACCGTGCGCGCACGGAACGAACTGCGTTAAGTGGGCGTGCACGCCACGAATGGCGTAAAGTAACTTAGCATTTAAAAAACCGTACAAATTCACTGAAAAAACCATAGGTTTCACACACGTTATAGTTAGGAATTAGCATTTAAAAAACCTTGCAAATTCACTGAAAAAACCATAGGTTTCAGACATGTTATAGTTAGCGGAAATTTTACTGATAAAAAACCAATGAAATTCCCCCGTTATAGTTAGTGCAGGCAACTATAACTCACGCGACCGCAATCTTCTGCTGATGACATATGTGTCTTTATGAAAAAAAAATATTTCTAATATATGTATAGCTAAAAATTTATGGAAGAAGACATGGGCAAATAAGTGTCTAAATACAGTATTAGCATCAGCAGAGGATTGCGGTCGCGTGAGTTATAGTTGCCTGCACTAACTATAACGGGGGAATTTCATTGGTTTTTTATCAGTAATATTTCCGCTAACTATAACATGTCTGAAACCTATGGTTTTTTCAGTGAATATATATATATATATATATATATATATATATATATATTACCTACTGGCGGTCGCCAGTAGGTAGTTATAGTTAGGACCACGTTTCCATAGGAAATCCGCAACATTCTATTTTGAATAACTTTGGCGCCGGTCGACGAATCCTCGCGAATTTTTCAAAATAGGTGGGGCGCTACGCTCCGCTCCTTCCCTGAAAGTCTCGGGGGGATTTGTCAAGCGGGGGCTGAGATAAAAGGGGGGTCCCAAAACGCGTTTTTCCCATGCATTTTTCCATAGGACCTTTAGACAGGGCTACAGCCCGAACGGCTGAACAGAATTACTAGAAATTTGGCAGAGAGGTAGTCCTCAGGTCAAGGAAGTGCCTTTTGTAGGTTTGGTGTAAATCTGTTCAGTAGATTCTGAGAAAATAGCCTTTAAATCAATATATATATCTGAGCCAGCTTACGGTGCGCTTACGGTAAGCTTACCGTACGCGTACGGTGGCGTGCGCGAGCGCGATTCTGATTGGCTCTTAGATCTTAGTAAACATTCGAATCGGTCGAAACCAGGAAGCGGCGGCCGCCATTTCGTGTGTTTCACTCAGAAAAAAAAGAGTGATATCTTGAAAAGGGGGCAAGGAGGAGAGTTACAGACCCCCTAACATTTGTAAGGGGGTCAAAGAAGGACAGAAAAGTACAAAGAAAACATTTATTGATTTTAAAAAAAATCACGGGGTACGCGTACGGTAAGCGTACGGTAAAAAAAAAAAAAAAAAAAGAAATGAAAATCAGATTTAAGTGTTTAGATATTAGGGGGCTCTAAAAAGAGCCGTTGTGTTTATGAAGTGATTTTTTTGTGGTACCTACAAGTAAGTACCGATGCAGAGTCTAAGGTTCAAGAGGAAGACTCTGTTCCCTTCATCATTGAAGTGTACACCATCTCCTCTATAAATGTCTTGCATGTCATAACGCAAGTTGTTGTGGTAAATGGAACCCATACCATAGTCACGGAGGAAAGCAGAAACAGATTTGTTGACGTGCTTTCTTGCTTTGTCAATCTGCGGACAGAAATGATTGGACCAGTTCCATTTTTGCCTTTGGCATATGTTAGAAAACACAAAGGCAGTTTTAGGGAAAAGTGAAAACAGTTGTGCAAAGGTCTCCTTCATAAGCATTTCCAGACCTACCCCAGTCAAAGTGCCTAGGTCATTGCCACCACAGTGCACTATTATGAGGTCAGGGTGTTGGATGTGCATGAAGGAGTTCACCAATGGCATCAATTGGTGCCACTTTAACCCTCTCTGACCAATCCATTTAATGTCTACATTTGGCAAAGCAAGGTCTCTCACCATATCTGTTTTCTCTGCATACTTTTCACTCCAGAAGACATAGCTGTGCCCTACAATCCACACTGTGAACATCTTCAAAGGAGAACTGGATGCACTCAGGAGGTGTCTTTCAGTAGAATGGCAATATGAAAAGAAAGACAGTTTGGAAATGGAGGCATACATATTTTTTTCAAAAAAAAAAGAACTGATTGGCTGTTTCATACCATTCTAGAATAAAAACTAGGCTGTATGTGTAAATTAATAGAAGCATGTTTTGTATTGGTACAGAAAAATGTGTTACCAAAGAACAGTACTATGGATTTGCTGTTAGGTTTGAAAAGTCAAGCACTCTTGCTCTGTGGAATTAAAACATTGTTTGGCGAACTTCTGACCTGACTCCACACAGCAGTGTTCCATGAGCTGTTGCTATGGTAGCAGGCAGAAGTCAAGTTGGGGGAAGGGTACTAGGCAGAAGTCAAGTTGGGGGAAGGGTACTTTTGGAAAAGGGTTGGTTTTCAACCAATAGAAATGTGTGATTACATTTGAAAAAAAAGGGGCAAGCACTGAGATTTGAAACTAACATGTATATGTGTGGAAAAAGAGAGGGAAAGTTTGCCATTATCTGGTTCTGCTGAGAGGAGAGAGGTGTAGAGAACAGAGATCCTGGCTCTGATAATCTGCTGTTTGAGTGCCACATTTCTTTCACAACTAACTAATTTTAAAGGTGAGTTTAGAGTTTGAGAGGGGATGTATATGGTAAATTAAGAAATGAATAATAGAAATGCAATTCTTTTTGTTGAAGTTGTGTTTATTATTTTCTGTTTTGGGAGAAATTTAAATGTGAGGAACATGTAAAATAATATGGACTATGTTTTCACAATAAATTAAGGTGTACTGGTATAATAAAAGAATAGTTTAAGGGTTTGAGGTTGGACTCAGTAATGCAAATACATTCAGCATCACTAAGGCTGGTTGCCCTTGCTGGAGTGTAGGCAGACACCCAGGTTACAAATGATGCTGGTCTGAAAAAGCAGTTTGGACATGTGCTTTTTAAAAAATCTGAAAAGTGGATTCATAATGTGTCAGTCTGTAAAAGTGTTTATCACTTGCCAAAAAAAAGAGCAGTAAGTGTGCTTTCAAATTGGCAAAGAAATTTCGTTTTGTGACTAATGTGAAAACATGACTCTGTGTGCAAATAGGAATTACAGGCAGAGATTTATTGCGTATTGCTCTGGTGATTTCACAGTTGCATTAGATGGAAAGGGGGAGCCATTTTTTGGTGCAGAAGCAGACTCTTAGCACACAGGTAGCTGCTTACCATGTGGAATCATGCACAGTATTCACAAGCGAGTGGGGTTTGAGGTTTCAGTCAGTAATGCAAATACATTCAGCATCACTAAGGCTGGTTGCCCTTGCTGGAGTGTAGGCAGACACCCAGGTTACAAATGATGCTGGTCTGAAAAAGCAGTTTGGACATGTGCTTTTTAAAAAATCTGAAAAGTGGATTCATAATGTGTCAGTCTGTAAAAGTGTTTATTACTTGCCAAAAAAAAGAGCAGTAAGTGTGCTTTCAAATTGGCAAAGAAATTTCGTTTTGTGACTAATGTGAAAACATGACTCTGTGTGCAAATAGGAATTACAGGCAGAGATTTATTGCGTATTGCTCTGGTGATTTCACAGTTGCATTAGATGGAAAGGGGGAGCCATTTTTTGGTGCAGAAGCAGACTCTTAGCACACAGGTAGCTGCTTACCATGTGGAATCATGCACAGTATTCACAAGCGAGTGGGGTTTGAGGTTTCAGTCAGTAATGCAAATACATTCAGCATCACTAAGGCTGGTTGCCCTTGCTGGAGTGTAGGCAGACACCCAGGTTACAAATGGTGCTGGTCTGTAAAAGCAGTTTGGACATGTGCTTTTTAAAAAATCTGAAAAGTGGATTCATAATGTGTCAGTCTGTAAAAGTGTTTATCACTTGCCAAAAAAAAGAGCAGTAAGTGTGCTTTCAAATTGGCAAAGAAATTTCGTTTTGTGACTAATGTGAAAACATGACTCTGTGTGCAAATAGGAATTACAGGCAGAGATTTATTGCGTATTGCTCTGGTGATTTCACAGTTGCATTAGATGGAAAGGGGGAGCCATTTTTTGGTGCAGAAGCAGACTCTTAGCACACAGCCAGCTACTTACCATGTGGAATCATGCACAGTATTCACAAGCAAGTGGGGTTTGAGGTTTCAGTCAGTAATGCAAATACATTCAGCATCACTAAGGCTGGTTGCCCTTGCTGGAGTGTAGGCAGACACCCAGGTTACAAATGGTGCTGGTCTGTAAAAGCAGTTTGGACATGTGCTTTTTAAAAAATCTGAAAAGTGGATTCATAATGTGTCAGTCTGTAAAAGTGTTTATCACTTGCCAAAAAAAAGAGCAGTAAGTGTGCTTTCAAATTGGCAAAGAAATTTCGTTTTGTGACTAATGTGAAAACATGACTCTGTGTGCAAATAGGAATTACAGGCAGAGATTAATTGCGTATTGCTCTGGTGATTTCACAGTTGCATTAGATGGAAAGGGGGAGCCATTTTTTGGTGCAGAAGCAGACTCTTAGCACACAGCCAGCTACTTACCATGTGGAATCATGCACAGTATTCACAAGCGAGTGGGGTTTGAGGTTTCAGTCAGTAATGCAAATACATTCAGCATCACTAAGGCTGGTTGCCCTTGCTGGAGTGTAGGCAGACACCCAGGTTACAAATGGTGCTGGTCTGTAAAAGCAGTTTGGACATGTGCTTTTTAAAAAATCTGAAAAGTGGATTCATAATGTGTCAGTCTGTAAAAGTGTTTATCACTTGCCAAAAAAAAGAGCAGTAAGTGTGCTTTCAAATTGGCAAAGAAATTTCGTTTTGTGACTAATGTGAAAACATGACTCTGTGTGCAAATAGGAATTACAGGCAGAGATTTATTGCGTATTGCTCTGGTGATTTCACAGTTGCATTAGATGGAAAGGGGGAGCCATTTTTTGGTGCAGAAGCTGACTCTTAGCACACACCCAGCTGCTTACCCTGTGGAATCATGCACAGTATTCACAAGCGAGTGGGGTTTGAGGTTTCAGTCAGTAATGCAAATACATTCAGCATCACTAAGGCTGGTTGCCCTTGCTGGAGTGTAGGCAGACACCCAGGTTACAAATGGTGCTGGTCTGTAAAAGCAGTTTGGACATGTGCTTTTTAAAAAATCTGAAAAGTGGATTCATAATGTGTCAGTCTGTAAAAGTGTTTATCACTTGCCAAAAAAAAGAGCAGTAAGTGTGCTTTCAAATTGGCAAAGAAATTTCGTTTTGTGACTAATGTGAAAACATGACTCTGTGTGCAAATAGGAATTACAGGCAGAGATTAATTGCGTATTGCTCTGGTGATTTCACAGTTGCATTAGATGGAAAGGGGGAGCCATTTTTTGGTGCAGAAGCAGACTCTTAGCACACAGCCAGCTACTTACCATGTGGAATCATGCACAGTATTCACAAGCAAGTGGGGTTTGAGGTTTCAGTCAGTAATGCAAATACATTCAGCATCACTAAGGCTGGTTGCCCTTGCTGGAGTGTAGGCAGACACCCAGGTTACAAATGGTGCTGGTCTGTAAAAGCAGTTTGGACATGTGCTTTTAAAAAAATCTGAAAAGTGGATTCATAATGTGTCAGTCTGTAAAAGTGTTTATCACTTGCCAAAAAAAAGAGCAGTAAGTGTGCTTTCAAATTGGCAAAGAAATTTCGTTTTGTGACTAATGTGAAAACATGACTCTGTGTGCAAATAGGAATTACAGGCAGAGATTTATTGCGTATTGCTCTGGTGATTTCACAGTTGCATTAGATGGAAAGGGGGAGCCATTTTTTGGTGCAGAAGCTGACTCTTAGCACACACCCAGCTGCTTACCCTGTGGAATCATGCACAGTATTCACAAGCGAGTGGGGTTTGAGGTTTCAGTCAGTAATGCAAATACATTCAGCATCACTAAGGCTGGTTGCCCTTGCTGGAGTGTAGGCAGACACCCAGGTTACAAATGGTGCTGGTCTGTAAAAGCAGTTTGGACATGTGCTTTTTAAAAAATCTGAAAAGTGGATTCATAATGTGTCAGTCTGTAAAAGTGTTTATCACTTGCCAAAAAAAAGAGCAGTAAGTGTGCTTTCAAATTGGCAAAGAAATTTCGTTTTGTGACTAATGTGAAAACATGACTCTGTGTCCAAATAGGAATTACAGGCAGAGATTTATTGCGTATTGCTCTGGTGATTTCACAGTTGCATTAGATGGAAAGGGGGAGCCATTTTTTGGTGCAGAAGCAGACTCTTAGCACACAGCCAGCTACTTACCATGTGGAATCATGCACAGTATTCACAAGCGAGTGGGGTTTGAGGTTTCAGTCAGTAATGCAAACACATTCAGCATCACTAAGGCTGGTTGCCCTTGCTGGAGTGTAGGCAGACACCCAGGTTACAAATGGTGCTGGTCTGAAAAAGCAGTTTGGACATGTGCTTTTTAAAAAATCTGAAAAGTGGATTCATAATGTGTCAGTCTGTAAAAGTGTTTATCACTTGCCAAAAAAAAGAGCAGTAAGTGTGCTTTCAAATTGGCAAAGAAATTTCGTTTTGTGACTAATGTGAAAACATGACTCTGTGTGCAAATAGGAATTACAGGCAGAGATTTATTGCGTATTGCTCTGGTGATTTCACAGTTGCATTAGAAGGAAAGGGGGAGCCTTTTTTTGGTGCAGAAGCAGACTCTTAGCACACAGCCAGCTACTTACCATGTGGAATCATGCACAGTATTCACAAGCGAGTGGGGTTTGAGGTTTCAGTCAGTAATGCAAATACATTCAGCATCACTAAGGCTGGTTGCCCTTGCTGGAGTGTAGTCAGTCACCCAGGTTACACATGTTGCTGGTCTCAAAAAGCTGTTTGGACATGTGCTGTTTTCAGAATCTGAAAAGTGGATTCATAATGTGTCAGTCTGTAAAAGTATTTATCACTTGCCAAAAAAAAGAGTAGTAAGTGTGCTTTCAAATTGGCAAAGAAATTTCGTTTTGTGACTAATGTGAAAACATGACTCTGTGTGCAAATAGGAATTACAGGCAGAGATTTATTGCGTATTGCTCTGGTGATTTCACAGTTGCATTAGAAGGAAAGGGGGAGCCATTTTTTGGTGCAGAAGCAGACTCTTAGCACACAGCCAGCTGCTTACCCTGTGGAATCATGCACAGTATTCACAAGCGAGTGGGGTTTGAGGTTTCAGTCAGTAATGCAAATACATTCAGCATCACTAAGGCTGGTTGCCCTTGCTGGAGTGTAGGCAGACACCCAGGTTACAAATGGTGCTGGTCTGTAAAAGCAGTTTGGACATGTGCTTTTTAAAAAATCTGAAAAGTGGATTCATAATGTGTCAGTCTGTAAAAGTGTTTATCACTTGCCAAAAAAAAGAGCAGTAAGTGTGCTTTCAAATTGGCAAAGAAATTTCGTTTTGTGACTAATGTGAAAACATGACTCTGTGTCCAAATAGGAATTACAGGCAGAGATTTATTGCGTATTGCTCTGGTGATTTCACAGTTGCATTAGATGGAAAGGGGGAGCCATTTTTTGGTGCAGAAGCAGACTCTTAGCACACAGCCAGCTACTTACCATGTGGAATCATGCACAGTATTCACAAGCGAGTGGGGTTTGAGGTTTCAGTCAGTAATGCAAATACATTCAGCATCACTAAGGCTGGTTGCCCTTGCTGGAGTGTAGGCAGTCACCCAGGTTACAAATGGTGATGGTCTGAAAAAGCAGTTTGGACATGTGCTTTTTTAAAAATCTGAAAAGTGGATTCATAATGTGTCAGTCTGTAAAAGTGTTTATCACTTGCCAAAAAAAAGAGCAGTAAGTGTGCTTTCAAATTGGCAAAGAAATTTCGTTTTGTGACTAATGTGAAAACAAATGTAGTAATATATTTAAATAAAATAAAGGAATTTTTTTTTTAGTTTTTTTCAGGTATTGCTGAAGAGCAGTGAACAAAATTTAAGATGCCTACAAAATCCAGAGTAAAAAAAGAGCACAAAAAAAACCTATATTTGAAGACAACTGGAGGACCTAAGTTAGTTGAAGATGCTCATGTTGGGAAGAAGAAAAAATCTTCTGGTAAGCAAACAAAAGATTTTCTAAGGAACATATTCAAAAAAAGGAAAAATGTACAAAATGTCTGTACTGGAAAGAATGATTTCAATCGAAAAGGACAGGAAAAAATTGAGAATTTAGTTAATGCAAATATACCTTCTGCAACTAAAAAGATAAACTTAAACAGAAAAACAGCGTTTAAAGAGATACGTAGAAAAATGTTTCAGAGGAGAGTTATGTCCAATTTGATAAAGGATGTGAAGAAATATAAGCAAAAGGCAAAGTTTTATAAGAGAAAAAAAGAAATTGAATCCATTGCAGCAAAGGCATTAGAATTAAAAAGGAAACTATTCATTTTAATTTTGAATAGGATGCGTACATTAGACAAAATGGTTAATGTACTGAAATCACATAGCAAAAGGAAAAGAGTAGTGAACAGAACAAACTTTTGTAAAGTGTTTTTAGGAAAATGGATGCATAGTTCAAGTAGTGAACCTTTTTTTAATGAAGAGAGTTATTTTCAAAGTAATAGTTTGCTGCATGCAGTTGACACCAGAGGTCGTGCTTATGAAGTGAAAAATGGTTGCATAATGGAGAAGGAGATAATGGTTCCAAGAGATGAGGTACAAGTGATGGCGGATGAGGCTATGAGGAGACGTCCTAAAGCCCCAGTGTACACTTGGAATTGTAGTAGTATTTGCACTGTGCGTCAGGAATCTATTGATAAATTTCGTGAGTTTCTAAGAGAATATAGCAAAAAAAGTGTGAAACAGAAGATTAAGGTGCTTCAAAGTCTAGATCCATGCAGAGTGAGAGAGAATACTGGTTTGCAGGGTCATTCTCTGGCTTGTCTATCTAGAAAAGTGTGTAATAGTGTTTTCCATCATTTTAGGATGCTGGCTGTTCATCATACTGAAATGAGAAAGTTTGTGAGACGGTTGTATTTTGCTAAAAGTCCAGCAATAAAGTTAGATGAATTGAATAGGGCTCTGTTTCGTGGAACGGTATCAGATGTAGAGAAGGTTGTTGATGAAATTCAGTTTTGTTACTTTGGTCCTGAACAAAACAGTGCAGAGAAGGACACAGTAAATGAGGAAGAAGTGGAAGAAAATGTAGAACCCTCTGTAAGTAAGACATTTAGGTGCCGATCACGATCCGGTAAAAACCGGGTACGAACCGTCGGACGGAGCATAATCTCCGTCCGACGCGTACCCGGTCGTCGATTTATACAAACAAGGAATTACGATTCGCACGGGTACACCATCACCGTACGATTCGTAAAAAAGCCCGACCGAACAAAAAAACCCTACCAATGCCATCCGGGAATGCGCCGACCTAACGTCGGGACGCTCGCAGCCAGCCATTCACGACCCAGGAATTACGATTCGCACCGACGTCATCCCGCACGGTGAATATTTTCCGGCACCCAAAAACTGCCGGGAAATCAGGACGACGCGAACAAGGACCACCAGTACGCGACGGACAGACAGGACGACGCGAACAAGGAGGACCAGTACGCGACGGACACACAGGACGACGCGACCAAGGAGGACCCGTACGCGACAGGACGACGCGATCAAGGAGGACCCGTACGCACCAGGACGACGCGATCAAGGAGTACCAGTACGCGACGGACAGACATGGACCCGAACCTACGAGTCATCCCTGCCCTCATAGCAGTCCACCTCCTCTACAGGTTACGACGCAGACGCCGCAGAAGGTCAGAATAACTAAGGGAGGGGGGAAAGTGGGGTGGGGTGGGGGTGGCAGGACCAGGGCAGGCCACAAAACAACCACATAAGTCACACACCACACATGGCCTGGACATACCTGACTCCCATGCCCTGGTCACCACGAGGGGGTGGGGGCGTGTCCTGATAAGCCAGCGACCGCCACAACGGAAGTCCGTCACCACGCGAACCGGCAACACAACCAGACAGGTACGTCCCGTACCCACGCCTGAAGAGCGTGGGTACGAGTCGTACCACGCCCACACACACGTCACCCCAACAATGGCGGGACGGATCGTACCCACGTGGCAAAGGCCTGGGTACGGCCCGCACAAGCATCACATAGCGTGGGGACGGATATGTACGGACCCTACCCCCACCCCGTATGCAAGGAGCGTACCCCCCACCCCAACAGTGAAAGTACGACCCGTACCCCCACCCGCGTATGCAAGGAGCGTACCCCCCACCCCAACAGTGTAAGTACGACCCGTACCCCCACCCGCGTATGCATGGAGCGTACCCCCACCCCAACAGTGTAAGTACGACCCGTACCCTCACCCGCCTATGCAAGGAGCGTACCCCCCACCCCAACAGTGTAAGTACGACCCGTACCCCCACCCGCGTATGCATGGAGCGTACCCCCACCCCAACAGTGTAAGTACGACCCGTACCCTCACCCGCCTATGCAAGGAGCGTACCCCCCACCCCAACAGTGTAAGTACGACCCGTACCCCCACCCGCGTATGCATGGAGCGTACCCCCACCCCAACAGTGTAAGTACGACCCGTACCCTCACCCGCGTATGCAAGGAGCGTACCCCCCACCCCAACAGTGTAAGTACGACCCGTACCCCCACCCGCGTATGCAAGGAGCGTACCCCCCACCCCAACAGTGTAAGTACGACCCGTACCCTCACCCGCGTATGCAAGGAGCGTACCCCCCACCCCAACAGTGTAAGTACGACCCGTACCCACACCCGCGTATGCATGGAGCGTACCCCCACCCCAACAGTGTAAGTACGACCCATACCCTCACCCGCGTATGCAAGGAGCGTACCCCCCACCCCAACAGTGTAAGTACGACCCGTACCCCCACCCGCGTATGCAAGGAGCGTACCCCCCACCCCAACAGTGCAAGTACGACCCGTACCCTCACCCGCGTATGCAAGGAGCGTACCCCCCACCCCAACAGTGTAAGTACGACCCGAACCCCCACCCGCGTATGCATGGAGCGTACCCCCATGCCAACAGTGTAAGTACGATCCGTACCCTCACCCGCGTATGCATGGAGCGTACCCCCACCCCAACAGTGTAAGTACGACCCGTACCCTCACCCGCGTATGCAAGGAGCGTACCCCACACCCCAACAGTGTAAGTACGACTCGAACCCTCACCTCCAATGCATGGAGCGTACCCCCACCGTGTATGTTCCAAGCGTACATATCCTGAAATAGGAGGTGTGTGTGCAGAGTCCACCCAGCAGTGCCCTGAGACAGGAGGGGTGGGTGTGGAGTCCTCCCAGCAGTGCTCTGAGACAGGAGGGGTGGGTGCCTATCACTAACAGCAGTGCCCTGAGCCAGGAGGGGTGGGTGTGGAGTCCTCCCAGCAGTGCCCTGAGACAGGAGGGGTGTGTGCCTATCACTCCCAGCAGTGCCCTGAGACAGGAGGGGTGTGTGCCTATCACTCCCAGCAGTGCCCTGAGACAGGAGGGGTGGGTGCCTAACACTCACAGCAGTGCCCTGAGCCAGGAGGGGTGGGTGTGGAGTCCTCCCAGCAGTGCCCTGAGACAGGAGGGGTGGGTGCCTATAACTAACAGCAGTGCCCTGAGACAGGAGGGGTGGGTGTGGAGTCCTCCCAGCAGTGCCCTGAGACAGGAGGGGTGGGTGCCTAACACTCACAGCAGTGCCCTGAGCCAGGAGGGGTGGGTGTGGAGTCCTCCCAGCAGTGCCCTGAGACAGGAGGGGTGGGTGCCTATCACTAACAGCAGTGCCCTGAGACAGGAGGGGTGGGTGTGGAGTCCTCCCAGCAGTGCCCTGAGACAGGAGGGGTGTAACACATGTGTGTGAGGCCAGAATTATCCACATGCATACTGCCTACAAGGGAACATGTCCCCATGAACTCATGTCAACAGACTCCACACACAAGTACAGTGATCACCAAGGATGCCACGATTGTTGCAGGTGGAGACATGGCCCTGCATGCATGGCCAAAGTAGAAGGGCTCCGTCACACACACAGCTCATGTAGACACAGCTCTGCGCTAAACATTGGGAACACCCTGCAGGGAAGAAAGCTGGGTACACAGAGGAAGGAATACACCCTGGGACAAGTGCACCATGCAGTAACTGCTTACATGAACAAAGAAAGTTAGCCAACACCTTGTGATGGCACACAGATCCCAGGGTCCCCCCAATGAGCAGCACACTACTACATATCCCACACACCCAAACCCTTAAACACCACCCAAAACCATGTAGCAGCCCCACCAACACCAATACCAGCATAGCAGTAGTGTGATAATGAAAACAAAATTAAGCTTTATTCAGCATGAGCACAATGTCCGTGGATCGCAGGCAGTTCAATATTCACAAAGCCCATAGGGCAGTCAATGATTCCCAGCTGGATGGGGGACACAGTGGGATGCGTGTCCCCTACCTTGCCTGCAAAGTCAAATGGCATCGTCTTCCACACTGGTGAGGGCATCAGGGGGGGGGAAGCACCAGGCACCGCAGGGACATCAGGGCAAAGGGGCAGCGTTGTGGGTGCAGGGATGGAGGACTCCACCACAGGGGTGGGTCAGTGCCAAAGGCGGAGGCCAGGATGGCACTACACACCTTTGCAAGGTCCTCCAGGGAGTCCCCTGCACCCGAAGGGACCTCAGGCCCCAAGGAGGGGGGGGGTCAGAGGGATGGGTCGCAGCGCCACCGGGGGAGGGTGGAGACAGGGGGGGAGACTCAACCACCCTGACCGAGGACTTCCTTGACCGCTTGCGTGGTGGTGTAACTGTGGGGCTCAGGGACAGAGCGGCCATGATGGAGTCCTTGGGGGAGATGTGGCCAGGAGAGCTGAGGGGAGGGGATTTGGAGGGAGTGGACTGGGTGGAATGCGGACTCCCACTATGGCTGCGTGTCGAACGTTTGCCCCCCGACCCAGTGGGTGTGCCTACCTCACCCTGTGTGTGCGTGTCAGGAGGAGTGCGGTGGACCTTCCCTGCTGGTGTGGTGCCTGTGTCTGTTGATGTGGGTGCATGCCGACGTCTGGGTGTACGTGGGACAGGCATGGAAGTGGGAAGTGTGGATGGGGCAGGGGTAGGTGGGGGGAGGTCGCGCTGCAGGAGACCCACTGCTGCAGTCAGTGTGGAGTCTATGGACCTCAGCAAGTTGCGTTGGTCAGCCTGCGATGAATGAATGCCCTCCAAGAATGCCTCGATGTTGGTGAGGGTTTTGCCGTGGGCATGGAGGACATTAAGGATCGCAGCCTGACCAACCTGCAGTTGCCGCTGGATGTCCACAGACTCAGCATTGGCGGCAGCAGTGGAGACAGGGGCAGGGGGTGCGGTGCCTGGCCGGAAGGAGACATGCGGTGACCGGGCACGCTGGGAAGGGACACGAGCAAGTGGGAGGCGGCTGATGGGAACTGAGGGGGCGGTGCGAGGTGTTGTTCCGCTGTCAGCTGCTGGTGCAGCCACCGCCCACTCGGAGACATCCTCCTCGGACCTGTCAGCTTCGTATTCTGACGTGCCAGTCGACAGGTCCTCGGCCGCACTATCCTCCACCTCTGTCCCACTCGATGTGCCAGCCCCGATGTCACGGCTGGCACTGGTGCTCGGTCCCTCCGCCTTGCCTGTGTCCATGTCTCCCTCTGTGTCCCCCGACGATGCTGTGGGCAGGGTGGAGAGACAGAAATTAATCAGACAGCTGTACACATCAGTCACATGAGTCCAATCTACATAGGTAACACTGCATAGCCTGAAAAGGAAGATCCCTAACATCTACTAAACAAGGTACCGATGTAGGGCATGAAACACACAGTTGGTTGAGCCACCATGCCACTGAAATACCATGGAGAGCATGAGACAATAGCTAAAGACAGGAAACGTAGTCTGACATAGCACCAAGGCCCTGGGGACAATCCAGCACTGCATCTGCACCACACAGCGTCGGTGAAAATACCGATGACCAGGGACCATATCCATGAACTTGAGACACATGCTGCATAGGTAATGCTGAAAACATGCCCAACATGACTCGGTCACTGCACCTTGCGTGTGTGTCCAGACAAACATCACACACTGCCCAGACCCAGCAAGTAGAAATCAGGATTTGACACATAGGCATTGCCCGCCCCAACAAACCCCTACACGAGGCAAATTGTTGAGACACAGGTGGCACCAACATCTCATAGTCTGGGTGATAAACACAGGGGCAGGCAAAATGCAAGATTGGACGCCAAACAGCCAAGGTGCGCCTGTACAAATAATGAGGTACCAGTGCCCATCCTCAGATGAGTATAACAAGACACACAGGCACTGGCAACTGTGAGTATGAAGAAGGACAATCAGGTCAGGCTGCACAGTGGACACCTGTACAAAATAGCACGTCTATATACATGGTGACAGGGGACAATGGCACAGAGCACAACCTACGCTGTAGACACTGAGAGTGTCCACGTTTATGATGACACATACACCACTAAGGAAAAGGTGCCCCAGGGGACAGTAGTGGGCACGCAACTACATGCTACTGAATGGTAATGACTGCAACACACGTCACCATCCCTGCACTATGCGTATCGCACACTCATGCACATCATGTCACAGGCCACTACATAGGACATGCGCGCTGTAAGGCATGACACATGAGAGACCAACTCCCATGTCTGTAGTCAGCATCAGTGCCAACTGACATGGAACCCACATGCAGTGAACTTGACAGTGCACAGGCAAGGTCCCACAACCTGTTACACACCACCCCCACACATGATGCTACAGTCATTGTTCTCGTGGACAAAGCGCCAGCCTACATTACCTTGTGAAGGAGTGACTACACACAGACCAGGGAACACATTGCAAGGAGGGGAAGGGTGGCAGGGGCGCAGCGCTATACTGGGGCAAACAGGATCTGCACAGCACCTTTAAACCCTGCCAGTCAATTCATGCTACTGTGCCCTTACAAATGCCGGTGACACACAACAAACACACATGTACCTACCCCCTTCCGGCTGCTGCATCGCCTGTAAGCACCTCTCCAGGTCTGGAAAGACCACCGGCAGCACACGCCTGTGGAGGTGGCTCAGACGGCGGCGGCCGCGGTTCTTGTGGCTCTCAGGTGAGTCCCCCAGCAGGAGCCGTGCAATCCTCCGCGTCCAGCACCGGATATCCTGCCAGCATTTCCTCACCTGGGGCAGGCTCCGCCTCCGACCATCCACACCCCTCACGGCACTGACGGCGGTCAGCCAGATCTGCTCCTTGGCAGTGGCGCCTACCTGTGAGGAAGAACAAGTGACACCACATCAATACACCAGCCACATGTCACAGAGAGACATATGAGTACAAATTAGCTGGTTACAACAAGGCATGTCATGCAGTCAACGCATTGCACCTTTGTCATAGGGACATCATCCCCTGGTGAGGGAAAAAGCAGTACGTGCCATAGTGGGTACACAGGTGGAATGATGGCAATGTCACAATCAATGATCAAGGCCCACACTGTGCATCACACCCACCCCTCCTGTCTCAGGGCACTGCTGTGAGGACTCCACACCCACCCCTCCTGTCTCAGGGCACTGCTGTTAGTGATAGGCCCCCACCCCTCCTGTCTCAGGGCACTGCTGGGAGGACTCTGCATCCACCCCTCCTGTCTCAGGGCACTGCTGTTAGTGATAGGCCCCCACCCCTCCTGTCTCAGGGCACTGCTGTGAGGACTCCACACCCACCCCTCCTGTCTCAGGGCACTGCTGTTAGTGATAGGCCCCCACCCCTCCTGTCTCAGGGCACTGCTGGGAGGACTCTGCATCCACCCCTCCTGTCTCAGGGCACTGCTGTTAGTGATAGCCCCCCACCTCTCCTGTCTCAGGGCACTGCTGTGAGGACTCCACACCCACCCCTCCTGTCTCAGGGCACTGCTGTTAGTGATAGGCCCCCACCCCTCCTGTCTCAGGGCACTGCTGGGAGGACTCTGCATCCACCCCTCCTGTCTCAGGGCACTGCTGTTAGTGATAGGCCCCCACCCCTCCTGTCTCAGGGCACTGCTGTGAGGACTCCACACCCACCCCTCCTGTCTCAGGGCACTGCTGTTAGTGATAGGCCCCCACCCCTCCTGTCTCAGGGCACTGCTGGGAGGACTCCGCATCCACCCCTCCTGTCTCAGGGCACTGCTGTTAGTGATAGGCCCCCACCCCTCCTGTCTCAGGGCACTGCTGTGAGGACTCCACACCCACCCCTCCTGTCTCAGGGCACTGCTGTTAGTGATAGGCCCCCACCCCTCCTGTCTCAGGGCACTGCTGTGAGGACTCCACACCCACCCCTCCTGTCTCAGGGCACTGCTGTTAGTGATAGGCCCCCACCCCTCCTGTCTCAGGGCACTGCTGTGAGCACTCCACACCCACCCCTCCTGTCTCAGGGCACTGCTGTTAGTGATAGGCCCCCACCCCTCCTGTCTCAGGGCACTGCTGGGAGGACTCTGCATCCACCCCTCCTGTCTCAGGGCACTGCTGTTAGTGATAGGCCCCCACCCCTCCTGTCTCAGGGCACTGCTGGGAGGACTCTGCATCCACCCCTCCTGTCTCAGGGCACTGCTGTTAGTGATAGGCACACACCCCTCCTATCTCAGGGCACTGCTGGGAGGACTCTGCATCCACCCCTCCTGTCTCAGGGCACTGCTGTTAGTGATAGGCACACACCCCTCCTGTCTCAGGGCACTGCTGGGAGACATCAGGCACCCCCCCCGGGACCCCCCCTACAGTACATGGCATGTGTGTCACACCAGGACACAATGCCTGAAGTCACAGTCACAACATAGGGACAGTCTGTGCCAGTGGCCTATGCACTCACCTGATACCCTGGTCGCCCATACAGCATGGAGTACTGTGGGAGGATCACATCCAGCAGAGCCATGTTCTCCTCCAGGGTGAATGGCTGTGTCCTCTCCACAGCCCTTGACATGGTTCCAGGGAATCAGTAGCAGCAGCTGGGTCGACGAATGCAAAGATGTGCAGGCAAGTACTCCCTCATGGGACCTGGCTGCCTTATATGTGCCCTTCTGCTCAGTCTCATGCACAGGAGTACAGAGTGATTGGTCACTCACATTTGCATCCTATGTTTCCACCAATCCCTTCAAACCTAGCAGTCTGTGGGTTCTCTATCGGTTTCATTCTCCTGCATGATGTCAGCCCCACAAACACATTGCAACAAAGTAGAAGAATTCCAACTGACTTCTGCTGTGCACCTTCCAGAACAAATTCGAAATTTGAACTTGGTCTCCATGACAACCAGCATGCATGTAGGCCTTAATACTTGTCCCCTATGTAATTTGGAGCATCACACACAGGTACGGTGCGTTTCGGGGCCCTAGGGCACCCCAAATGCATTGCAACGGCCCGTACATGCATGCCTACGTTCACTATCACTATGGGTGTCCTCGCGTATGCGTACTCGTAGTGGTACGGGCCGTACACTCGCAAGTACGCTCACTATCACTACGAGTACGCATACGCGTGCAGACCCATAGTGATAGTGAGCGTAGATGCGTGTGTACGGCCCGTACCACTACGAGTACGCATACGCGTGCAGACCCATAGTGATAGTGAGCGTAGATGCGTGTGTACGGCCCGTACCACCACGAGTACGCATACGCGTGCAGACCCATAGTGATAGTGAGCGTAGATGCGTGTGTACGGCCCGTACCACTACGAGTACGCATACGCGTGCAGACCCATAGTGATAGTGAGCGTAGATGCATGTGTACGGCCCTATCACTATGGGTGTCCTCGCGTATGCGTACTCGTAGTGGTACGGACCGTACACACGCATCTACGCTCACTATCACTATGGGTCTGCACGCGTATGCGTACTCATAGTGGTACGGACCGTACACACGCATCTACGCTCACTATCAGTATGGGTCTGCACGCGTATGCGTACTCGTAGTGGTACGGACCGTACAAATGCCTGTACGCTCGCCATCACGATGGGTACACATACGGCAGCACTCCCACAGTGATTTGGGAACATACACAGGCCCTCTTAGCAGCAGTACGGCGGTTTTTACACATCACAGTGGTGATAGGCGACACACAGGTAGGAATAGGGCGGACATACTTGTCCATGGATGGACATACTTGTCCATGGATGGACATACTTGTCCAGGAATGGACATCAAGGCATCGTCTGTGCATTACTACATGTGTGGGGCACAGGTGTGACAGGCTGTGATGTGGAACATGACTCCTGAGTGGAGAAGGCACCAGATGTATGATGAGATGTGTATAGGTGTACTGTGTGACGGTGCAATGTGTGCCAGGCATGCCCTTGACTCCTTTGACATGTGTGCATGTCGTACTGCGCACTTGGGGTGAGCGTCACTGGCATGGCACGGACACCAACACACGGAAGTGTCCCATGATGCCCGGTACAGGGGTTATGACACATGACTTGTCACTACCCACAGTGCACAATGTGACTATGTCATTTATGTGTGCGGGATTTCCATCAGGTTGATGTTGTAGCACCCTCAAAAGCTGCAGCCGTTGCAGTAACCAACATGTGTCTGTGTGTAGATTGTCATTGCACACTGTTCCGCACACCATGCCACATGTGTTATCGGATGTGAGGTGCACATGTATGCATGGGACACGGAGTAGCGTGACAAGGTCATGTCAGCATCCTCACAAGGAATGTGTGGTGAGTCATGACATGTGCACCTTCATGGCAAGGTGTGTGGGCAGGCCTAGTGTAATGTCATGTGACCTGTGGCTCTGGTGTTCCGCTACCAGTCTCTGCAATCGGCATCCTACTTCTGCTGATGTGTGGGTGTATGTCACTCCTGTCTTGCGTCTGGCTGTTCACTTGCACTGGGACACAGCTATTCCCATGGCATGGCATGGGGAGGTTCTCAATCTCCGTGTGTAGCTGGGTCTTGGAAGGAGTGTCACCTTGCATCCATACGTGTCCTGCCCATGTAGCACATACCTGACTCCCTATGTAGCATGTGTGTATTGCCAGATTTACATGTGCTCAGTAGACATGAGTTGTTGTCGTAGTGCACTCACTCTTCCTTGTCACTTCCAAATTACTGCAGAGCGCCGCCTCTTGCCCGAAGAATTCCAGACTTGGCTGCCATGCAGGAGAATGACAGGATCCGGCTCTACCGCTTCACCCAACCGTTGATTCTGGAGCTGACGGCGAGACTGGCACCACACCTGCAACCGCAGCACAGGTATCCTACGGCACTGACACCCCAGCTGAAGGTAATGGCTGCCCTACATTTACTTGCCACGGGTACCTTCCAAAATACCATAGCTCATGTTGGTGGCATGTCCCAGAGCATGTTCAGCGGTGTGCTGCATGATTTCTTGGAGGCCATGTTGATTCACCTGGATGACTTCATCAAGTTCCCAACCCCTGAACAGATGACTGAGGTCAAGCGTGGATTCTATGCCCTGGGAGGGATGCCCCATGTCATTGGGTCCATAGATGGGACACATGTAGCTTTGGTACCACCACACGCACGGGAGGTGACGTACCGCAATCGGAAGCACTACCACTCCATCAATGCCCTTGTGGTGTGTCTGTCCAACATGGTGATTTCACATGTCTGTGCTCGTTTTCCAGGATCAGCACACGATGCCTACATCATGAGGCGTAGCGGGATGCCTGATATGATGATGCAGCTGCGCAACGAACGGGCATGTGTTGTTGGTGGGTACAGTCTGTCTGTCCTGTATTCTGTATAGCCTACCAGCACGACCGCTTCACCACTTCTAACGATGACCATGTGCTTCCCATGTAGGGGACGCTGGCTATCCCAACATGCCTTGGCTGCTGACACCTCTCCGCAACCCCATCACGCCGGCCCAGCTCCGCTACAACACCGCCCATGGCCGGACAAGGCGAGTGATAGAGATGACGTTTGGCATGCTGAAGAGCCGATTCCGGTGCCTCCACAAGACCGGCGGTGCACTCCCTTATGCCCCGGCGAAGGTCTGCAAGATCTTCATGGTCTGCTGCATGCTGCACAACATGGCAGTTGAAAGAGCTGTGCCACTCATCCTGAATCAACATGACGAGGACCATCCACCCGTGGAGGACGAAGGGCTTGGCAATGGGGCTAGTGATGTGGAGGATGTGGAGCCGCAAGAGGACATCCGGACTCGGCTCATACGCGACTTCTTTGCTTAGTGGTGAGTACCAGTGTCTGAGTGTGCACGCATTGGTCCCCGTGTGGCATGCGTTGTGATGTGTGTCTCCACCTGCATGTATGGCACGTGAGTCAGAGGTGTGTGTGGGTGTGTCACTGGAGTGATGGTGGCAGTGATGGTAGTATTTCCCCAGTCACAATGATGACCTAGCATGTTGTCATCCATACATGTGTCGAGTAAATGCACATGCAAGTGGCTGTGTTATTTGTGGCTGACTTCTTGTGTGTCTCTCTTCCCCAGGTACCTGCGCATGCCGTTTGCTGGTTGCATTGTTGTGCCACTGCTATTCCTCATGGACATGACATCGTGGGCTGACTCAGCGTTACAGGCACGGACACGTTTGGAAGTCTCCATGGGGTAAGGGATGCATCTGGGGTGTATTGGTTGTGGCAGTTGTTCACGATGTATGCACACTGCCCCTGTCGATGTGTTGTTCCTCTGCAGCCATGTCGCATCCCCATGGGACACGACATGCAGCTGTGTACACCTGAATAGATGGTCTGCCTGGTTGACAGTCATCAGTGATGGGATAGTGGATTGTGATGATGGCATCAATGTGTGTGACACTGCCCTCGGACACATACGGTTAGCATTGGCTTGACATGGTGTGGGACTTCCACATCAGCGGATCTATGGTGTATGGCAGGCTCTCCGTGTGCAGCTGTGGGTATTTAGCTGTTAGCCGACGCTTGTGTGCCAGTTCCATGGCTATCACGCATTTGTGCTGCAGAAGGGGGGTGCCAGTGTTGGACCCACATGTCACTCCACATGATGTGTTCATGTGTACTTCGAGTTGCCTCTGCAATCCCGAATACATGACTAATAAAGGTGTCCCTATGCCTCCAAGGTGCCTCTTCTCAGTCAATGCTGGTGTGTTGGCACGGTGCATCCTGCATGTCTGGCATGGTATTCCCTGATTGTGGCTATGTGTCAATGTGTCGAGTGGCAAGATGCAAGCTGTGTGTGTGGGCTGAGACTGTGTATTGGGCATGATGTCCATGACTGCGTGGGTATTGTGACATGTGCCATCCCCATGCATCCAACGTTGGCCAGGCCCCCATTCTCTGCATCCACCGGACTCAAGCTTGCAGGACATGGTTCTGCCACCTGTCTACACATACCTGGGTGCCCCCCAGGACACTGGACTGGATCCCTGACCTCTGCGCATGACTGTTGGTGTACTCAATGTGTGTGTCAGCACGGTTGTTCGGCCACCCCCTCAGCTGGTTGTGCCCATCACGGGTGTGTATGGTGCTCCATGTCTGTCTTGCCTAATACACTGTGACCCATGTGTCCTGTGCCAGACTCAGGCCCCAGGGTGTGGATGGTTGAAGAGAAAAGATGACTCAGGCATGTTTAGACTTTACAAGACACATGTTAGGTAATAATGCTACCAGCAGGCATCTACTCTTCATAGTGTGATTTATTATTGGGGGGGGGGGGGGGGGGACAAAGTGAGGGGCTTTCCGGGATTATGGAATCCAAAGTTCAGTAGGGGAATTGGTGTCCTTGCCATTGGAAATCCTCAGAGTCCATGCCACAGTCTTTGTCAACATTGGTCAGCCAGTGACCAGCAGGGCCATGTGGCAGAGAATGTCTCTTGATGCTGTGATGCTGTTGCTCCAGTGGGCCAGGTGCCAGGCCAGGTGTCCTGGGAGATGGTGATGTAGCAGCCACCCTCACGGTCCTTTCCGTGGACGACCCGGCCTCCTGCGGGGAACCTCAGCAGCAGGCCGTGACGACGTCTGGGATGCTCCGTCGGATGTTTCCTCCTCCTCCTCCTGATCCCTCCCTGTGGGTGGTGATGTTCTCCGCCTTCTGGCACAGGGAGGGTCAGCCATGGTGTCGGCCATCCGACGGAGTGTAGAGTGAATCCCCTGGAATGCCGTCACTTGCTCAGCCTGTCTGTCCTCCATCCTCCATTGGTGTACCAGTAGACAGGCAATTAGCTCCGCATGTTGCTGGGCCTGCTGGGTCTTGATCCCCTCGAGGACGGACACAACCTGGGCCATGCCCGTGGTGTCCTGCCGGTATGAGTCCAGGATGTTACGGACATGGGAAAATACCGGATCCCCAGCCAACTGGTCAGGCTCGCGCCTCCGCCGTCCTCCACTCCCACCACCCCTGCCCACTTGCACCTGGCCTGCACTTGTGGGCACATGGGGTCTCCGGGACCCCTGAGGGGTGGCATTGGCGTTGTCGCCTGCCTCCTCCTGGGTGCCCGGGACACCGTGTCCCTCCTGGCGAGCCTGGCTGCATTGTGGTGTTGGGGCAGGGATCCTGGGTGTCTCCTGGGATGTGGCAGGAGTGGGGGTGGTGGTTGGCACAGTTGTACCTGACGCAGGTGCTGCAGGTGGTTGGACACCAGAGGGGCCAGGTTGGTCGGGGTCGTCCGCAGAGTGGTGAGAGTGGTCGCAGCCGGTGGGATCAGGCTCCTGCAGAACCAGGTCCTGTGAGTGTTCCCCCCCAGTGTTGGGGGGTGCACCACGACGTTGACCTGTGTGTGAGAGAGACAATGTTAATTTTTGTCCATGCAACATCCATGTTTCATCATTTTCAAAGTTGGCACATTTCCTCTTGGAATTAGGATTGGTCTTGCATTCCACTCACAGTGCACTTGTGCATGGGTGTGTCCCTTGGGCACCACTTTGGCCCCTTTAACTATGTGTGGCACAGTCTTACTTGCTGCGTCAAGTGTGACTGCAGTCAGCAGTGGAGTGGGCAGGTGTGGCGAGCCATGCACTGTACATGTGCACATGGAGTGGATCCACACACTTATATGATCCAGGTAGCTGTCCTTGTGCTCGTGAACAGGTTGTGACATGGCCATGTGTTTTGCCATGGTGAAGAGGGGGGCTTCTGGCACTGGCCACCCTTGTCTACATGCACGCAGTCTACCTGCTGACGAGCAGACATTCACACACGCAGCACGGCTGATTGGCTCTCCCTGTGTCTCGCTCCCTCTGTGTCCCCCTCTCCCTCCCTCTGTGTCCCCCTCTCCCTCCATCTCTGTCCCCCTCTCCCTCCATCTCTGTCCCCCTCTCCCTCCCTCTCTGTCCCCCTCTCCCTCCATCTCTGTCCCCCTCTCCCTCCATCTCTGTCCCCCTCTCCCTCCATCTCTGTCCCCCTCTCCCTCCCTCTGTGTCCCCCTCTCCCTCCCTCTGTGTCCCCCTCTCCCTCCATCTCTGTCCCCCTCTCCCTCCATCTCTGTCCCCCTCTCCCTCCCTCTCTGTCCCCCTCTCCCTCCATCTCTGTCCCCCTCTCCCTCCATCTCTGTCCCCCTCTCCCTCCATCTCTGTCCCCCTCTCCCTCCATCTCTGTCCCCCTCTTCCTCCATCTCTGTCCCCCTCTCCCTCCATCTCTGTCCCCCTCTCCCTCCCTCTCAGTCCCCCTCTCCCTCCCTCCGTGTGTCAGCCTCCTCCCTCTGTCCGTCTCCCTCCCTCTCTGTCCCCCTCTCCCTCCCTCCGTGTGTCACCCTCTGTCACCTCGGCCCAGCTTCCTGGGCACACACTGTTAGCAGATCTTTGAGTGGCCCTTGGATTGTTGATGTGAGTTTGTTTCTGATCTCCAGGCACCCATTGGGTGTAGTGTCTGTGTCTGTGCGCTGCTGCTGTGGTGGTGTGTGCTGCCACTCTTTCACAATGTTGGCTGTTCATTAGCTGCTGTCATGTGCAAAACAGTGCCTTCACCCCCATGTGTTGATGCAAGGCGTCCGCCATTTGCTGGCAAGTCATTCCTGTGTTGGGACACACTGTTTGTCTGGCTGTGACCTAGGCCATATGGGTAGAGTGAATTGTTGTCTGCTTCTGAGTTGCACTATGTGCTTTTTTGGGCCCAGCCTCCCGCCATCCGGGTTACCGTGTCATGTGTTGTTGTCTTCTGTGGCCTGTGACTTGACATTGTCCAGCTGGGTACATGGGGCATGGTGGCAGCAGTGGCATGTGCGTGCTCATGGAGTGTGGTTGAGTCATGCGATGGCTTGTGGTGGTTGCGTGCCTGTTGGTGATTTTGGTTGTGGATGCCGTTCCCCCCTTGTGAGGTGCGTTGTTTGTGTACTCACCCGGGTCTCGGAGTCCTTCTAATCCTTCGACTGCCTCCACCGGCAGTATGGCCATCACCCTCTCCTCCCAGGGATGGTACTGTACGGGTCTGCGGGAGGGCCCTCCTCCGGTGGCGTTGGCCTGGTCGTGTTCATCCTGCCTCTTGGCTCGGACCCTCCTCCGCAGATCGTACCACCTGTTCTGGCATTCCTGCTTGGTCCGTCTGGTGTCCGCAACAGCATTCACAGCATCGACGATGGTCTGCCACATGGCAGTTTTTGCTGCCAGGCTGGTGCTTCTGACCAATGTTCCAAAGATCTGTGGCTCGACTCTGAGGATTTGATCAACAAGGACCTCCAATTCTCGGTTACTGAACTTTGGATTCTTGGTGGTGGGCATGGTGAGGGGTGTGGGTGGGGATGGTGGGGGGGGGGTGTGTGGATGTTGGGGGGGTGTGGATGGTTGTGTGTGTGTGTGTGTGAATGTGATGAGGGGGTGTTTGTGAGGGTGGTTGTGTGAAGGTGTGCAAGTGTAAGGTGTGGTGTAGCTTGTAGTGTGGTTCTGTGGTGTCTGGCAGCAGTGAGTCTGTTGCAAAGGCTCATGGTTTGTGTGTGTGGGCCCTTTTTATTGGTCCATTGGTGGGTGTGGCTGTGTTTGAATCTTGGGTGGGTTGGTTATAAGGAGTGGTGGTGTATTTGGCCTCTGTTTGTTTTTGGCAGTTGCAGGTCAGTGAATGTGTTGTTTTAGTGTTTGTTGGACATGTTTAGTGGCTTTGTGCCATTCGAATGGTGTATTCTTGTGTTGTTTTGTTTTGTCCTGGTTGTGTACGTGCGTTTTGAGCGTGTGTACGGTGTGTACATGGGCCATTTGGTTGTACGGTGCTGTCCTTGTGTGTGGGTTGGTACGACTCGTACATGCGGTGGTGATGTTGGGGCCTGGGGTGCGCTCCGTACTTAGGAGGTTGTGTTGGGGGTAGGACCGGAACGTACTGGGGTGTACATAGACGGTGGTACGACACGTACTGGGGTGGGGGTACACGGGGGTACGACACGTACTGGGGTGGGGGTACGACTGGAACGTACTGGGGTGTACATAGACGGTGGTACGACACGTACTGGGGTGGGGGTAGGACTGGAACGTACTGGGGTGTACATAGACGGTGGCACGACACGTACTGGGGTGTGGGTACACGGGGGTACGACACGTACTGGGGTGGGGGTACACGGGGGTACGACACGTACTGGGGTGGGGGTACGACTGGAACATACTGGGGTGTACATAGACGGTGGTACTACACGTACTGGGGTGGGGGTACGACTGGAACGTACTGGGGTGTACATGGACGGTGGTACGACACGTACTGGGGTGGGGGTACACGGGGGTACGACACGTACTGGGGTGGGGGTACGACTGGAACGTACTGGGGTGTACATAGACGGTGGTACGACACGTACTGGGGTGGGGGTAGGACTGGAACGTACTGGGGTGTACATAGACGTGGCACGACACGTACTGGGGTGTGGGTACACGGGGGTACGACACGTACTGGGGTGGGGGTACACGGGGGTACGACACGTACTGGGGTGGGGGTAGGACTGGAACGTACTGGGGTGTACATAGACGGTGGCACGACACGTACTGGGGTGTGGGTACACGGGGGTACGACACGTACTGGGGTGGGGGTAGGACTGGAACGTACTGGGGTGTACATAGACGGTGGTACTACACGTACTGGGGTGGGGGTACGACTGGAACGTACTGGGGTGTACATGGACGGTGGTACGACACGTACTGGGGTGGGGGTAGGACTGGAACGTACTGGGGTGTACATAGACGGTGGTACAACACGTACTGGGGTGGGGGTGGGACTGGAACGTACTGGGGTGTACATAGACGGTGGCACGACACGTACTGGGGTGTGGGTACACGGGGGTACGACACGTACTGGGGTGGGGGTACACGGGGGTACGACACATACTGGGGTGGGGGTAGGACTGGAACGTACTGGGGTGTACATAGACGGTGGCACGACACGTACTGGGGTGTGGGTACACGGGGGTACGACACGTACTGGGGTGGGGGTAGGACTGGAACGTACTGGGGTGTACATAGACGGTGGTACGACACGTACTGGGGTGGGGGTAGGACTGGAACGTACTGGGGTGTACATAGACGGTGGCACGACACGTACTGGGGTGTGGGTACACGGGGGTACGACACGTACTGGGGTGGGGGTACGACTGGAACGTACTGGGGTGTACATAGACGGTGGTACGACACGTACTGGGGTGGGGGTACGACTGGAACGTACTGGGGTGTACATAGACGGTGGTACGACACGTACTGGGGTGGGGGTAGGACTGGAACGTACTGGGGTGTACATAGACGGTGGTACGACACGTACTGGGGTGGGGGTACGACTGGAACGTACTGGGGTGTACATAGACGGTGGTACGACACGTACTGGGGTGTGGGTACACGGGGGTACGACACGTACTGGGGTGGGGGTAGGACTGGAACGTACTGGGGTGTACATAGACGGTGGTACGACACGTACTGGGGTGGGGGTAGGACTGGAACGTACTGGGGTGTACATAGACGGTGGCACGACACGTACTGGGGTGTGGGTACACGGGGGTACGACACGTACTGGGGTGGGGGTACGACTGGAACGTACTGGGGTGTACATAGACGGTGGTACGACACGTACTGGGGTGGGGGTAGGACTGGAACGTACTGGGGTGTACATAGACGGTGGCACGACACGTACTGGGGTGTGGGTACACGGGGGTACGACACGTACTGGGGTGGGGGTAGGACTGGAACGTACTGGGGTGTACATAGACGGTGGTACGACACATACTGGGGTGGGGGTACGACTGGAACGTACTGGGGTGTACATAGACGGTGGTACGACACGTACTGGGGTGGGGGTAGGACTGGAACGTACTGGGGTGTACATAGACGGTGGTACGACACGTACTGGGGTGGGGGTACACGGGGGTATGACACGTACAGGTGTGGGGGTAGGACTCGGACGTACTGGGGTGTACCTAGACTGGTGGGGGTGTACATACACGGGGGGTACGTGTCGGACGTACGGGGGCTGGGGGGAGTGTTGGGCGCGTATGCGGGCACATGTCTCCATGGTTGCTGTAGGAGTTCGGTGCGGATGGTGTTTTTTCCATACGGTTGTATCCTCGGACGCACGGGATGGATCGTGATTCCTCGGTCGGACTTGACTTTTCACGTCTGTACGGTAAATGGTCCGAGGACGCGTCGGACACATTTTCCGACCCGAGGACGTGTGGGGAAATATTCCCAATGCGGTTCGTATGGACTTTTTACCATGCGAATCGTGATTGCCAGTTCGTACGGCACTTGTACGATTCGTACGGTAAAAAGACCGGATACGAGTCGCACGGGGGAATTTTTTACCGGATCGTGATCGGCACCTTAATGATCACATAACAAAATTTGCAATAATCTCTAATGAAAGACCAAATATTACTTGTATTTGTTGCCGCAGAACTCATTATAGAAAACAAACCAGGTATGTTGATCTCTACAGAAAGAGTGAAAATGAAGATAATTATAAGTGGAAGGATTTTGCCACCTATATATTTCTTGAAAATTGTTTTGAATTGGGTGAAGTTCAGCGTATTTGTAAATACTGTTACAACAAGTTAGAGGAAAATAGAATGCCGACCAGAGCTGTACATAATAATTTAGAATTGGATGCTATTCCTGCTGAACTTTCTGAATTAAATACATATGAGTCTATACTCATTCAATGTGTTCATCCGTTCCAGACCATAGTACGTATGGAGCCCAAAACTGGTAAATTACCTCCTTCAGATTTACTGAGAGGTTTAAAAGGTAGAGTGGTGTATTTGCCCTTGGATTTGAAAAAAAATATGGAAACTATTGATGCGGATACTTTGGAAACTGAACCATTAATTATTCTGGTTAATGGTGTACCTACAAAGAATAAGAAGATTTGGCAGGAGCTGGTAGATGTACGGAAAGTACAAAGAGCAAATTTGTATTTGAAAAGGAATAACAAATGGTATGAATCAATTTATATAGAAGAAGAAGAAGAAGAAGAAGATTTACAAGAAGACACAGAAACACCAACTGGACAAATTGAAAAAGTGGACAAGTCAAAGGAAGAAGAAATTTATGAACATTTTAGCATACATCCTCTTCATTCAAAAGAAGTTATGGGAGACAATATTGATCTATTTCAGATGAAGAAAGCAAAAGGAACTCCCGTGAGTGTATGGGAGGAGAGCTTGGAAGCTCGATGTTTTCCCCAGCTGTTTCCTAAAGGAAAAGGAGGACGATACGATGAACGTCCGGAACAGATTCCAGCTTCTGAGTATCGGACTACAAGACTATATGCTGAAGATCCCAGATTTCGACAAAGTATTCCTTATTTGTTCCATCTTTTATTTGAAAGCGACTTGTCTGCACTGTCTTATGCAGTAAATCACATTTTAAAAAGTGGAGTACATTTACAAAATGTGTCTGCTAAGGATTTTATGGAGAAAGTGCAGCACCGAGATGATCATTTGGAAACACAACTGATCAATCTGATGGCTTGTCAGCGTGGGACAAATGAATATTGGTACCGACGCCATGGTGAATTAAAATGCATGTTACGGAATTTAGGAACTCCAACATGGTTCCTTACCCTAAGCTGTGCCGAGTACGCTTGGGATGATTTACTGGATTTTCTACGAGAGGCAAATTCAAACATTAAAAACATTGAATACAAGACAGCAGGAGAACTGTGCTCATTGGATCCGGTTAATGTTTGCAGATATTTCAATCATAGATTTGAGGCTATGATGTCCTTCATCTGCAATAAAAAAAATCCACCTCTAGGAGAAGTAGTGGATTTCTTTTGGAGAAAAGAGTACCAGGCAAGAGGTGCTCCTCATATTCATATGCTGTTGTGGATCAAGGATGCCCCAAAGTTTGGAACAGATACTGATGAAGCAGTGTTATCTTACATTGAAGAATATGCAACATGTGCTATACCAAAAAGCACAGAAGAGAAAAAGTTAAAGGAGCAAGTTTTACGTTTCCAAAGTCATCGGTGTGGAAAATACTGTCGACGGAAATACAAGAGCAAAGATAAATACTACACTAAATGTCGATTTGGATTTCCTAGACCTGTTCTTTCAAATGGAAGAGTTAACAGTTTTATGTCATCTGTGAGACATACTATCACAAGAAAATCACCTAAGAATACCTACAACCTTAAAAGAAAAGAAGAATCAAAAAATATAAATGACTACAACCCAGTGATTTTATCCATGTGGAACGCTAACATGGATATACAGTATGTAGCTGACAATTCCATTGCTGTTGCTCGATATGTAACGTCTTACATTACGAAATCAGAAAAAACAGAATTGAAGGAAATGTGGGAAGAGATTTCTCACGAGAAAACTGTCAGTAAGAAGCTGTACAGTTTCAGTTTGAAGATGTTATCGCATCGAGAAATTGGATCCTACGAATGTTCAGATAGGTTATCTTCTGCAAGTCTCTACTCGAAATCAAGAAGAATAATTTGGGCAAGTTTAGGCCTTGCAGCAATGAGAAATCGGGTACTGAAATCTGTTGGAGAAATTGAATATTTGGCCGAGAATGACCCAGAAAGTACAGATATTTTGAAATCAAACATGTTGGATACATATTACCCAAAGAGAAGTCATCATCTGGAGAACATGTGTCTCTATGAAGTGCTGCAGAACTACATTTATTCACGGAAAGCCGCAGAAGACATCAACAATGGAAAATATAAAGTCATTGGTGAGGAAGGATGTTTGGTGAAGCAAACAAAAGGAAGTTTGATAAATCACCGGAAGCTGAGTTGCGACACTACTGACAAAAAGGAATTTTACTACTTGGCTCTTTTACAGCTGTTTAAACCATGGCGTACAGAGGATGAACTACTGGGAGAATTTCAAAGCTATGAAGATTCTTTTAATGCTTGCAAAGACAGCATACAATGCAGTACATTCACAACTTATCTGCAAATGTTAAATGAAGAAATTGAACAGGAAACTACAATTGCAGCAGAAATAGCTAGAGACAGTTCTCAGGACAGCCAAAGTTCAGGAACACTCAGTCAAGATCCCCTAGGACAACCAATCGTTGAAAATGAAGCATCAATAGCCATGAATGAAGTGGAAACGGCTATGAATCAAGCTCAAGGAGAATTTAAAGACTTACAAAATTTGGAAAGACAACTGAACGAAGAGCAGCAACAAATTTATGAAGAGATCAGAAACAAAATTGATCACGGATTTCTACATGAAAAAAAAGATTGCTCATGCACATCATTTCATCCAATCAGGATGTATGTAAGCGGACAAGCTGGAACTGGAAAAAGTTTCCTAATAAAAGTCATCAGAAGCTACCTACAGCAAAAAACGGATTCTACTTTGTCTTGTGTGGTTACTGCTCCAACTGGGTTAGCAGCATATAACATAAAAGGAATCACTTTACATCGTTTGCTAATGTTACCAGTGGAGCATGAGAACAAAATACAATACAACAAGCTAACTGGAGAAGCATGCTTGGAAGTTTCAAGAGTATTGAAGAAGATGCAAGTTCTCATTATTGATGAGGTGAGCATGGTATCGAACGTAATGCTTGCCTTTGTGCATTTAAGAATGCAGCAAATTCTGAAGTCAGACTATGACGTGTTATTTGGAGGAAAACACGTCATAGTTTTTGGAGATCTTTTGCAACTTACTCCAGTTAAAGGACAACCAGTGTTTAATACTGTGACACATGAAGACACGAAGAAGTCATTGGGAAGCATCGGTAATACAAATATTTGGTCCTTCTTTGAGTACAAGGAACTTACAACTAATATGAGGCAAGCAAACGATGAAGAATATGGAAGTATTCTGAAAGATATCAGGATTGGACTACTCACAGAAGCTGGCAAAAAAGCATTACAGACTCGGCTGCTACATAATTTATTTCCAAAGGAAGAAATAGTTGCAGAGAAGATATACAAGAACATTGCAGAAAACAAAAGTGTCATCTGCTTAATGCCAACTCTACGTGAATGCTCAATATTCAATGAGGAGCTTTTGAAATTGGAAAAGGAAGATATCAGGAAATTGGAAGCAGTGGACAAAATTGAGGATGGAAGAATTACTGTCACATTAACAGGCACACTGAAAAATAAATTGGATTCACTAGAGAAGAAGATTTCCAAAACAGCTGGATTAGAAAAAAATCTATATGTTTGCATGAACTGTAGAGTATTTTTAAGGAGAAATTTGGATGTTGAAAAAGGTTTAGTTAATGGAGCTATGGGAAGAGTTGTGGGTTTTATTAATTATCAGAAAAAAGATGGAATTGAATGTTTAAAAACAAAATTTGATCAGATAGAAGAAGTTAAAGATATTTGTCGTTGTACGGTTCGTTTCATGCTTGTGAAAGACTTATATGTACGTAGGAAGCAGTTTCCGTTTTCTCTAGCATATGCTGTAACTATTCACAAGTCTCAAGGATTGACTGTAGATTGTGCATTTGTGAACATTGGTTCAACTGTGTTCAAAGAAGGTATGGCATATGTTGCTTTGTCACGAGTGAAAACATTATCAGGTTTATTCATGATAGACTTTGATGATTCAAAAGTTAGTGCTGATACAAATTGTGTAAAGGAGTATAATAGATTAAGAAGAAGCTATGCTCCTCATTTAGGTCAGTATCCTGTGTTGGAGAAACGTGTAGTTTCTCGTAAAAGGAGAAATGAGAATATCTGTAATGAAGATGTAGAGAGGAGGAAAAAAAAGAGGAGTGATGTAATTGCAAGCAAAAAGAATAAGGAAAATGAAGAACAGGTTGTAGGATGTTATTTTGAAAATAGCTCTGGTGTCAACTGCTACGCTAATGTAGTGCTGAATGTTGCATTTTATCTGGAAAGTTTGCAAGAGCAGATAATAGTAAATCAGGGAAAATGATTCGGTACTGTGCTGAGTCTCCTTTTTGAAAAGCTGAGTAATGATAAAACTCAAATAGAAAGTGCTACTGAAATTAGAAAAGTTTTAGATGTATGTTCAGGATGAACACAGTTTTCTCAAAATGTACAGCAAGACGCACAGGAATTCTTGATTTATTTTCTTCAGGTACTGGAAGAAGAAGGGGTTAACATTGAAAATGTATTTGGTCTCTCTTATAAATGGGAACATAGTTGTGAAAACTGTTATAATATATGTGGCTCTAATGTTGATTCTGAAAGGTTTATTTATTTAACATTGCCAGAGAGTAAAACAGTCACTTTTGCTAAATTAGTTAAAGATGCTAATCATAGCATGCAATGCGGTGAGTGTAAATCTGACATGTTTTCAACATTAATTTTAAAGGAATACAGACAGTATGTAATTTTAATGATGCAACGATGTAGAGCTGATGGTTCAAAATTGGATACTTTAATAAAGAAGTTTACAGGACAGCAATTATCAATTTCAGGAAAAACTTTTGTAACAGTTGCAATAATTTTCCATGATGGACCTACTGTAACTTCTGGTCATTACACAGTTTATCTTAAATGTGAAAAAGGCTGGACACTGTGTAATGATTCCCAATTGATTTTTAAGCAACGTTTGCCTTTTGATTTAGCAAATTCCTATCTAATCTTCCTGAAACCTAAATTTTAGAGAGATTTGACAACATCTGGAGAAAACAATTTTACCATTTTATTGGATTACCATTTGGAATTTACAAATAAAAAGATTTAACAAATTATCATTTGGCCTAATGGAAAGGTAACCAATTGTAATGTGGAATTTTTCCATTTTTTAAGGAAACTTTGGAAAACCAAAAATTTAGAAAAAATCGGTAACATCTGCACAATTTAAATTTTGGAATGTTATTGGATTGCCATTGGAAATTTTTTCAAAAAAGATTTTTAAAATTACTATTTGGTCATGCGGAAAAGTAAACAATTCTATTGTGGACTTATTTAATTATTAATTAATCTTTCGGAAACCAAAATGTTACAGAGAATCGGTGACATCTGTACAATTTAAACTTTTGTTTTTTATTGGATTACCATTGGAAATTAAACAAAAAAAGAATTTTAAAATTACTATTTGGCCTAAAGGAAATGGAACCAGATGTATTGTGGAGTTATTTGACATATATTATTGTGATTATACTTCTGAAACAAAAATATCAGACGGTATTTTAAAGAAATAAGTATTGATATTAGATGATATTTTTTAAGAATATTATGCATTTCTATAAAGTTATGTTTATGCAAAAAGAGATTGTGGGCTTTTTTAAAAACAATCTTTGAGATTGTTAATTTTTTTTTGCCTGCTGTTAAATGATGAATGCAATTGCTTTCACAATTTATAGTGAAATGCAATATTTTCTGAAAACAGCAAAAAAAAGGCAAAAATATTTTTTGAAAAATATGTAAATATGTGTACTGTATTATTAAATGTTTTATTAAATATTAATACTTTTTTCTTTTTTTTCAGATTGAGATAGAAAATTTTCGAAAACTAGAACCATTTTAAAAGCAATTAAAAATAAATTAAATGAATAAATCTTTTTTTGAGTGGGTATGGTAAGTCAATAATGTCATGGTCCCTTTTTTCCACTTCTCTACAATCACATTTGCAGTTTTTAATTGTAGTCTCTCAAGGACCTTGTAATGTGATAATTGATTTTTAGTGTTTTTAAAAAAAAAAAAAAAAATTACGCGTACCGTATGCGTACGGTAAAAAAAAAAAAAATAATAAGTTTTTAAAAACATATATAAAAAATAGATGAAAGGTAAGGTTGGCTCTTAAAAGAGCCGTTGTGTTCATGCAGGGACAGAGGAAAGAAAGAATGGGAATATTAGATGGTACGACAAGTGTGCTGATCTATTTTATTGTTCACTAGGGACATACTGGTCTGCCTATAAGTAATTAGATCGTGACAATTGGCGCACCGTACTTCAACCCTCGCAAACCGAGGGTTAATTTCCAGAGGACCAGAAAAAGGAGATGCTCCCCCCACAGATGAAGGGCTCACCTGACCTGCAGAAGAAGGACTCGGCTCTGCAGATGATGGTCCAGGCTGAGCTGCTGTGGATGTGCTTGGTTGATTTACTGAAGGGTTACCTTCAGTAAGTCGAGCATGTGTCCTTCTGTGTACATCCTTAAGGTGTCTCATCATGGTGTGATTCCCAAAGGAATTCTTCCTAACAGGATTACCTCTTGAAAGTACACGCTTACACAGCTTGCAAGTCACTAAGGGTGCATTTACCTTTTGCTGGCCTTCTGGAAAAGTAAAATACTCCCATACGTAAGAGGTCTTTTGTTTCCTCGCTCTCTGCCTCAAGGTAGTGCTGCTAGCCTCACTCTCAGAAGAGCTCTGCTGTTCTGCCATCGTATCACAAAGACAACCCAGCTCCTTCTCCTAAGGGATCACAAGCAGAAATGAGGGGAATGGGTGTGGTGTAGGAGAGTTCTAGAACTGAAAGTAGTTTCAACCAATCAAAAGTTGTGTTTCATGATCACATGACCTACCGTACGCTTACGGTACGCTTACGGCAAAAGTACGCATGCGCGTAAAAAAGACACGCGCTTGCGCGCATGCGCATAACAGTCACTCCCCGACACTTCCGCGTAACGTGCGCGTGTAGCGTACACGCGTACGCGCCCCACGCGGAGTACGCGCGGCTACGCAAATTGCGTAACTATACGCAAACAGCGTAGATAAATTACGGACATTGCGTAAACCGTACGCTTACCGTAAGCTTACGGTACGCGTACTAAAAAATAAATAAAAAAAAAAGGAAAAAATGTATTGCTAATAAATTTTACCTGTTTATTTTATAAAATATGTTAAAAAAAACATATTGTAGAATTAAAAAATGTAACCATAGTCTTTAAAAAAGGATAGAAAATTAAAATAAAAATATGTAAAAAAAAACTTTGCAAATTCACTGAAAAAACCATGGGTTTCACACACGTTGTAGTTAGGAATTAGCATTTAAAAAACCTTTGAAATTCACTGAAAAAACCATGGGTTTCACACACGTTATAGTTAGGAATTAGCATTTAAAAAACCTTAGAAACTCAATGAAAAAACCAAAGGTTTCACACATGTTATAGTTAGCTGGACATTTCACTCGTAAAAAACCAATGAAATTCCCCCGTTATAGTTAGTTCAGCTAACTATAACTCGCGCGCCCGCAATGCACTACTGATGACGTCACATATTACATCACTCATGACATGGTCAGTGACATCACTCATGACATCACTGATTTTATATACGTATGTTTAATTTATTTTATATTACATTTATTATTTATAATTGTTAGCATTTAATAATAATTATATTTTTTTTAAGTTATATGTAGTTTTTTACTTTATTTTACATTATTTTTTATATTTAAAAAAACAATGTTTTGTACTTCTATATTTTTAACTTCTATATATTTTTTTTAGATATTTTCGTACTTAGCATTTAAAAAACCTGCACTGGCTCCAGGAGGGGGGGCCACGCGGGCCCCCGCCCAACCAATGCACAGGGGGGGTGGTGGTCCCTGGGGCATGTGGGGGGGGGCATCTGGGGGCCAACTAGCCCACTAGGTACCTCCTGTAAGTGCCAGAGGCCTGCGTTGCAGAGATGTGGTCCAGATCCCGCCCCGTTATACACCTCTCTGCAATGCAGCTCTGTGGCGCTTCCTGGAGGTACCTGGTTGGCTAGTTGGACCCCAGGGACCGTCAGAATTAAAGGGGACTTAATCTCCCAACTTAAAACAGCCACAGGGCGTGTTTTGCACAAGTCACCTCATGCCCCCCCCTCTTCACCACTGTGCAAACACGCCCGTAGCGCGTTTTAAGAGGTAGTTATAATCCCCCTGCCCTATTATGTTCTAGGGCCTTATATAGGAGGTCATGCTAATCACAGGGGTACCCCAACTCATAGTGTTCCCGAGTGTATGTAGGTATTTTCACTGTATTCTAAGTGTCTTTTAGCATAGCACTGGCTCTAGGCCTGGTTAGTCAGAGTCAGTTACCACCAGTACCCGTCTGAAAAAGTTGTGGGAACAGGATGAATTTGCAACAAGGCCTCTTTCTGCTCCTCTGTTGGTTCTTTCTGCACATGTCTTGCTTCTTCCTGCACTTTTCTTCCTCTTTGTGGACTTCTGTTGCTTCTTTCTGCATTTCTTTTGCTTCTTTCTGTGCGTTTTTTCTTCTTTCTTCACATGTCCTACTTCTGTAGGCATAGTTAGAGCCTTTGAAAAACCTTTGAAATTCACTGAAAAAACCACAGGTTTCAGGTACATTATAGTTAGAAATTAGCATTTAAAAAAACCTTTGAAATTTACTGAAAAAACTATAATTTTCAGGCATGTTATAGTTCGAAATTAGCATTTAAAAAACCTTAGAAATTCACTGGAAAAAAACATAGGTTTTAGGGAAAGTTATAGTTAGTTGGACATTTCATTCGTACAAAACCAGAGAAATTTCCCCGTTATAGTTAGTTCAGCTAACTAGAACTCGCGCCCCCGCAATGCGCTGCTTATGACGTTACATATTACATCACTCATGACATGGTCAGTGACATCACTGATGACATCACTGATGACATGACTGATGACATGACTGATGACATCATCCATGTGATAAATTGATGCATCTTCTCAAACCCTAAATAACCTTTGATACACCCACTCTAAATTACCGACTGCCATTCTCAAAACCATAGACACTCCAACAGCAATAACTACGTACACAATCACTGATTCTTAGGTTTACACACACATCCACTCACTAACCCGTACAGTCACTCATACTTATGGTCACTCAGTACAGGACTATCATATGCATTCATGCACCTATATAGAAACTCACACACCACCACTCATCCATAGAGGTACTCACACACCTGGTCAGTCATGCAAATAATTAATACAGTTATACACACACCAGCTAACTTACTCATATAAATACTAGCACATACTTACACTCCTATACAATCACTGATACAAGCACAGACTCATCCATACAGCCACTCTCAAAATCACATACTCTCACTTATAGCCATTTATATTAGGCCTGGGCAAAAATTTCGTTCCGTTCGCGGAAATTGCGATAATTTGACATTTTTGCGTTCCGCGGAGAGCGCGAAAATGTCAAAAATTCCGGTTTCCGCAGCTTGGCGATAATTTGTTTCTTGCTCGCGCTGTAAAATAATACATTCTCGCGCGCGATCGCCTTACCTGAATCCCTGGGTTCGCCGACAAGTTTTCTTGATCCGGTCGCGTTCTCCATGAGATGTTGTATTGTTTTTAGCCATTTGCGCTGTCTCGCGACAGTTCGCGCCCGCAGTGACGTCATGCGTCGCGCGATCACGTCTTTCTTCTCGCGATCATGCACCGCGAGAACAACTCAAAACAAGATGGCCGCGCCCGCAAGCAACCACATGGGTAAGTTGGCGACCCGCAACCATGCAGAAAATCTCGCGAACATGCCGGAAAAAAACTTCCGCATCTTCGCGATATTTCTGCTTGTTTGCGATAATTTTAAACATTCTCGCGATAATTTGCGAAGGTTAATTCCGCAAATTCCGCCCACCCCTAATTTATATACTCCAACACACATATATACTGCCTTTCACATATGTAGTTACCCACACATATACAACTGAGATATACCTTCACTCACTAACACACCCGTACACACATTCACCCACCCATACAGTCCATCACAGATGCACTCTTGAAACCATGCACCAAGTGAATCACCCACTCACACATCTATGTACAGAGTCACACACAACCCACCCTCACAAACACTCAGGAACCCATACAGATACTCAGACAACCAATCAATAACCCATATAGACATTCATGTAGCTATTTGCATACCCATGCAGCCGCTTACACACCAACAGACAGACGGATACAGACATTCACACAGTTTACTCACTAACCTATGCATTCAGTAAGATACGTTTAATCACTCACTTATAGAGTCAGTCACGCACCTACTAAATCATCCATTCAGACACTTATACACCCACTCATTCTTCAATACGCCTTTCCCTATATATATTAAACCTATTTAAATTTTACAGAAACGCACAGTCACTGGATGATGTCATCAGTGATGTCATCAGTGATGTCATCAGTGATGTCATTTGAGATGTCATCTGAGATGTCACTGACCATGTCATGAGTAATGAAATATGTGACATCATCAGCAGTGCACTGCGGGGGCGCGAGTTATAGTTAGCTGAACTAACTATAACGGGGGAATTTCTCTGGTTCTGTACGAATGAAATGTCCAACTAACTATAACTTTCCCATATATATAGGTTTCACAAAGCATAACAGCGATTCAAACTTGAAAAAATAATATTAAACATGTCATGCACAATTTTTTTATTAAAGCCTCTGCTTTAGTTGGGACTATTCATTGCTCTGCCAACTGTAACTTTGAATATATTTACAACGTTATGATGGTATGTGTAATGATTATCTTGCCGGAGAGCTTATGTACAATACCGTAAGGAACAGTTTTGATGCTGGTTGCCCCCTTTGGTAAGCACTGGGAGAGAGAATGTTTGCAGTGTGATAATCACTGCTAGATCGTTTTAGGAAGGCTAATAGGTTTAGCTGTTTGCCAGGCTCTTGTTATTAAAAGAAAAATCACAAAAAACATAAATACATCCATAGATACAGGTGTATAGATATTATACATACTGAGGAGGGCTTTTGGTCAGCCCTCTCCTGCCTTGTGCCTATTCAAGTGTCATTCACATTGTGCTTCCATCCATGACACATAGTGCATGTGACAATGGGTCAGCCCACTTCACTCATTGGCTCTATTGCCTTGTGAGTAATGGCAGTTTGCCTAATTAAATGCTCACATCTATTTAAAATGAGTGTACTTAATTCAGTGCAAGAGCTGGTAGGACTGCCTTTTGATTTTCCATTTTCTCGTTTTTATAGGCCCTCTTTCTTTTCTTTTCGTTTTTTTACTTTTATATGTGCTTTTAAATGTCCTCGAGCTCTCCAAACAGTGCTCCTGTGCCACTAGCTTGCTACACATTTCTTCTGCACCCGTCACAATAAATAGCCACTCCTAAGCTGGGTGGCCATCTTGGAACAGTATTGTCCTTAGTGTGCCATCACTTTTTCATTCCAAGGTGACCACCATGTTTATAAAGATTATGTTTACAATATAGGATCAGTATAACAATGATAGAGTATGCAGAAAAAAAATTGATGATGACCACTCTGTGCGGTGTTTAACAAATGGCCATCTTGGAATGACATTGTGGTTGGTGTGTCATTGTTTTATCGCTCCAATATGACAACATGTTCCTTCTAAACACAGTGACCATGTTAGAACTTAGTTTAGTATCAGTGCAAGACGTACACTTGCTGTTTTGTTTGAATTTATCTCTGATTGCAAGCAAATGCCTGCCACGTTTAGGGGGATCCATGTTTTTCTTTTTTGTGCTGTTACACTTTTGTTTATTTATACTCAATATACACTTGATTCATTTGCATGTGTGTTTTATTGTGGGAGGGCTAGGACATGAATGCAATAATGAGAATCGATGGGTAGTTGAACAGATGCATGGATGCATGTATGGAGAGGGCGTATCCTTATGGCTAGAGTGTTTGACCTCGAACCTGGGCAACCGGGTTTGAGTCTCGGCAATGACTCTCAACGTCCTGGGCAAATCACTTAACCTCCCTCTGCTTAACAAAGATGAATGTGTCCATCTGAAACAAAACTGGTGCTCATGTAAAGCGCTCTGATATCTTCGAGTCTAGTTTGCGCTATAAAAAAACACTAAAAAAATAAAATATGAGTGCCATGGTGCATGTATGATACCTCATTGATTGCCTTTGCTCGCCAGTTACTGAAAAGGCAGTTTTGTTTTTTAACAAAAGTTACAAGTCCCAGGCACAGTGTGAAGGGGCTAGTGATGAACAACGTGTTATGAGACAGGAAAATGCTAACATAGTCTAGACACTACGAAACACATGAGCTATAATTTGTGAAAAGAAAAAGAAAAGGAGAGCGGAATTATGGGGGAAAAAGAAAAGAAATAAAAGCACTCAGGAGCTAAAGAGATCCCACCCCCAATTTAGCTCCCTCCAACAATTGCAAAGGTCAGATTGTTGGTATCTCTATTGACCCCCAAACGTCCAGTAATTCGGACAGATTAAGACAAGGCAAAGAGGGACCTCTAAGAAGAACCCTGATGCCCATCAGGGCAACCAATTCTGCATACCAAAAAGAAGGATAGGCTCAGGAGAGGACTGTAACAAATACCCGGTGCTGTAGGTGGCCAATGTCGAAGGAGAATGTGGGAGATGTGCTTGTAATAGGTAGGGGAAGGGACATTCTTATCTCCTGAGAAAGGCGGCCCTGACCTCATCAAAAGTCTGCAACTTGTCCTTCAGCTTATAAATAAGTCTTTCATATTGTGCCATGTGGTACTTTGCAGTCAAGTCCGGAAAGAGGGGACCATGAAGTCTTCCAAAAATGCAGGACTACCATTTTGGCCACACCCAGAGCAGCTGAGAGCCATATAATAAAATGCGGCATCAGAGAGGGGAAATCTCAGGTATGGTGTAGTAGGATCAAATGGGCCGTCAACGGCCTAGACACCCCTAGTTGATTTCAGATCTGTGTCCAGAAATCGTGGAGTGTGAAACACTCCCACAGCTCCAGAAACAAGAGTCCATGCTGAGATGAGCTGTGCATAGCTTCACCGGGGACCAGTGTAACTTGTGGAGGATTTTGAAATAACTGTATTTAAGCCTAAAGGATTGTGTAGTAAGTCGTGTCTCCCACTATGTATATAATGATTCTGAGACGGCATCAGAAAAACAATGATCTGTCAATGTAATGTACAGTCCTGTAATGACCCAACTGAAATTCTTCCAAGTATGGATATATTGAGTGATTGGGCACTTAGGTAGATCGAAGTGCGCCCTCCCCAGGATGGTGGACAAAGCATAGGAGAGCTGAATGTAACATCATTTTGGGAACTGGGGAGATCATAATCCACCCATAGGTCGTTGAACGTTTTGAGGGAGCCATTGGAGATTAGGCCATCGATATAGCAAATGCCTCGCAAGATCCATAAAGACCAGCCTATTTCCTTTTTACCAATAGCTATGGCAGCATTGCGCCACAGTGGCACTTTGATGTGAATGCACCCCTAATTCTTCATCATGCTGTGGGCCCTATGACAAGCATCTTGCTACATGTGGATGATGGGTTAGGGAGGGGTGTGTGAGTTTTTTTTCGAGGCATCATAGATGGCGAGGTCACTGGAAGTCTACAAGATTTGGCCTTTCAGCTAAGATCCTCACTGTTAGAGAAGAGGATGCTGATAATTATACAGTTTTGAAAAGTGCTCTCATTGATGGGTTTGGCTTAACCACTGAGCATTGCAGGATTAAGTTCAGAGACACCCAGAAAGCACAGACCCAGGACTGGGTAGACCTTGGTGAAAGTGCTATTAAGGCTCTGGAAGGTTGGTTGCTTGGCAGCAAAGTGCATGACTACCAAGGATTGTATAATTTGAATATGAGGGAGCAGATACTTAATAGTTGTCAGAACCAGCTGTTGCATCAGTACCTGGTGGACTTAGACCAGATTTCTCCCCAAGAATTGGGAAAGAAAGCAGATAAGTGGGTCAGAACGAGGGTGATGCAGAAAAACCAGAATAATAGCGGTGACCCGAAGAAACAAGATTCTTCTAAAACTCAAGATAAGGGGGGGGAGAGACAAGGGCAAAGACAAGAAAGAGTCTTCTCAAGGGCCCCAAAAACCTGCATCTGGGGACGGAGTCACAATAATATAAGAAAGGCAAGAAGGAACCTTGGTGTTACTTTTGTCAAGTGAAAGCCCATTGGACGAAAGATGCTGATTGACCAAAAGCCAAGGAGAACACTCCTACTACCACTAACCCCTAAGACAACTGCTCCCCCGAGCACAAGTAGAAGTGGTAGTACAGGAAACAAGAGAATAGTGGAGTTAACCTTGGGTTCTGAGGTGGGAGGACTCTGACTTAGTCAGAACTCCAGCACAGGCTGTGTTAGTCTGTGATGGTGGCATAGATCTTGCCGCCTTACTTGTCAGCCCCAGTAACCTGGGCAAGTACAGACAACAGCATTTGATCAATGCAAAAGTGGCTATGGCCTACAGGGACACAAGGGCCACTGTCACTATGGTGACAGAGAAACTTGTGTCTCCTGACCAAATCATACTAGGACAAATGTACCAAGTGATCAATGCTAACAATGTCAGGACTGACCATTCCTTGGCAGTTGTTAATTTCAGCCGGGGAGGGGTAACTGGACCTAAAAAGGTTGTGGTGTCTTCATACCTACCTGTAGATTGCTTGTTGGGCAATGATTTGGAAACTTCAGCCTGGGCTGAGGTAGAGTTCAGGACTCATGCAGAAATGTTGGGTCTTTCTGCAAGTGTGCTTGCTGTGACCAGGTCACAAGCCAAACAGCTTTCCACTGAACAGGCCCTGGATCCTGGAACAATAGACCAGGTGTCTTCCAAGAGAAGGATCCGGAAGGGTAAGGCTGTGCCTTCCCCCCCCACACTCAGAGTGAGGATCAGTCTCTTGAGGGAGATGGTCTGAGCCTCTGTAAAGGAACTGCCGCAGATTAACTTGAACCTGATTAGGTTGAGTTCTTGGGGGCAGGGGGCCATTCCAGAGCTTATTTGAGTTTGGAGAAGCAGACCCGCCCCTCTCTTGAGCCCCTCAAACAGCAAGCTTGTGAAGTGGCTGCTGGGGATGTCAGTGGGCCCCATATGATCTACTGGGATAAAGGACTCCTCAGAGGGTAGAGACCCCACGTCTGGTGCCACCATGAGGTTGGTTATACCCCAGATGTTTACAGGCTTCCTGCTCACCCTTGCACATGACATAACACTGGCAGGACACTTAGGGCACAGCAAAATTGGGGACAGCCTTGTCCCTCACTTTTACTGGCCCCACAAATCTGAGGACACTAAGGACTGTTGTCGCTCCTGTGCCACCTGCCAAGCCAGTGGCTAGTTAGGTGGCATCACAAAGGCCCCCCTAATTCCACTTCCAGTGGTTGGGGTTCCCTTTGAGAGGGTTGGGATTGATAGAATTGGTCCCATGAACCCTTCAACTGAATCTGGACAGAGTTATATTCTAGTGGTGGTGGACCATGCCACTAGCTACTCAGAAGCTATTCCCCTCAGGACCACTACAGCCCTGTGGTGGCAAGGGCCCTCTTAGGAATGTTTTCCAGAGTGGGCTTTCCTGAGGATGTCTTAACTGACAGAGGTACAAACTTCATGTCCAGTTATATATCTGCAATGTGGAAAGAAGGTGAAGTGAATTTCAAATTCACCACACCCTACCATCCTCAATGAAATGAGTTAGTTGAAAGATTCAGCAAAACCATAAAGGGTATGATCATGGGTCTCCCAGAAAAGCTTAAGCAAAAATGGGATGTCCTTCTGCCCTGCCTTCTCTTTGCCTACAGAGAGGTCTCCCAGAAGGGGGTTGGCTACAGCCGTTTGAACTTCTGTTTGGGCATCCAGTTAGGGGTCCCTTGTGTCTGGTGACGGAGGGATGGTCATAGTGGACTATGTACTTGGTCTGCACTCCCTCCATGGCTGAGTTCACGAAGAAGGCTAGTAAAAACCTGGAGGCAAGCCAAGAACTCCAAAAAGCTAGGCATGACCAAATGTCTGTCTTGACTGTTTATTAGCCACGCCAGAAGGTGTGGGTGTTGGAGCCTATGGACCCAGCAGCTCTCCGGGACAAATGGAGTGGATCCTACACCATAATTGAATAAAAGGGTGAGGTCACTTATTTGGAAGACCTTGGCACTCCCAGAACTCCCCATAGGGTACTTCATGTGAACAGGCTAAATCATTTGGTGACAGGGCTTACATGGGCTTACTCATGGCAACTAATGAGGGACAGGAGAAAGAGAGTGAGATTCCTTCAAGTGTCTTTGATGCTTCACAGGCCTTGGAAGGTTCCTGTATGATGCAAAGGCACAGACGATGCAGCAGACTAGAAGGGAGACGAAGTCAGGCCCAAACAAAGGTCAGCAAAGTCCAGAGTGCCCAGATGGTAGAAGAAGAAGTGGTGTCTGATCTGAATCTTATCCCACGACATATGTAGGGACCTACACCCAGGCAAGCCCTTACGTACCCTAGGGAAAGGGTTGGGAAGATTCAGGGGACCCTCCCAGGGGAGGGTCTGGACGGGGGGAGGTTACTTCCATGTCCTTTATCCAATTTTGCACCAGAGTGGGAGCCAACAGCTCCCAGGACTGGTTTCAACTGGACTATGCACAGGGACACCAAATGTGCCCCTCATGCAGACTGAGTGGTACTGGCAAGCGCCCCAATTCCACCCCAATACACTAAATATTATCTGGGAGGTGGTCACACCTCTCTGTGACAGGATGCCTATTGTTCTGACATCCCCTGCTTGAGTTTGGCTCAACAGCAGGAGGGCAGAATCGTGTCTCTGGTCGGCAGAAACCATTTTGTGCTGTCTAGGTCAAGAAGGCTGGTACCAGGTACACTGAGACTCGAACAGAGGGTTCTTCCAGTGCTTGGAATCATACCTCCCACACCATTTACGCTGTGGGGGTATGATTCCAACATGTTTGATACCAAACATGATAGGATTTGTTGCAGCCGTTTTCGAGATGGTTGTCGCGTCATTACATGGTGCCACTCTATGTAGTATATGGTTGCTTCACTGACAACCCGGGAGAATGGACTCTGTAGGCTGCAAGGGGATCATGCTCTCAGGATTGCAAACTCCTGCTATAGGGGTGACTTATATGTTTTAAGTGCAGTGACCCTAGATATAGAAAACCTAAATCTTTATTGAGTGGTGCAAGCACCAACTTACACAGGCTACAATGGCAGGCCTGTAGTTCCATTTTGACTGGTCTCACATGGGTGGCATGATACATGCTTTAGCCCATGGGAGACCTCTGGGGTAGCTATGCCTGGGTACATGGGTACCGTATACTATGGACTTATAAGGGTACCCCAGTATCTGATCTGGGATGTACCCAAGTACTGGACATAACAATTTAGGGAGAAAGCAGATAGACTGGGGTACTGATTAGCAGGATCCCAGTCAGACTAGTCAAAGACAGCTTAGCACCTGTCAAAAAGTGGGGGTAACCATAGAAGCAGATCCTACTTTCCTACACAACCTCCCCCCCAAACATAAGGACATGAGACTAACCTTGCCCATTTGAGTCTTCATTTTCCAAGTGGTAATATCTTGTGAGTCTTTCTGCATTGGTATGGTTACTCCCAGGTCTATGTTTCACTGCACAGTCCATCCCCTGTAGGTAAATGGACCATCTCAAAAGTTTGGGGTATTCACCCTTCATCTATTTAAGCCATAAGAGGGGCTTATGTTCTGTCTGAACAATGAAGTGATTGCTAAACAGGTATGGCCTCAACTTCTTCAGGGCCCAGACCACAGCGAAGGCCTCCCTCTCTATAGCTGACCAACATTTCTCTCTGGGGGTCACATTTCTGCTGATAAAAGCTACTGGTTGATCCTGGCTGCTGGACTTGGCCCTTTTTGCAGGGTCATCCCTGAGCTTTTTACCTTCCTCCTGTATTTTTCCTGACCGGTTTTTGTTGGTTTTATGACTCTGGGCACTTTACCACTGCTGATCAGTGCTAAAGTGCCTATGATCTCCCTATTCTAAATTGTTGTAATGGATTAGTGACTCCATGATTGGCTTATTTGGTTTACTTGTCAGACCCTAGTACAGTGCACCATGTGTGCCTAGGGCTTGTAAGTCAAATGCTGCTGGTGGGCTTGCAGCACTGATTTTGCGACCCACTGGAGCAGCTTGTAAACTGTGGCTAAGGCCTGCCATTGCAGAGCCTGTGTGCAGCCTAGTGCTGCCATGTTGACTTGGCAAGTGCACCCAATTGTGCCAACAAAATAGGGGACAGGAGGGTAAGTTTAATGAGGTCCAGTGTACATACCCTAACAACTAGTAATGCAAAAAAGGTACAAAGTTCTTCTAGTCGAAGAAAGAAAAAGGGATTGGACTGTCGTGTGTCAGGGAGGGGGAAACCCTTGTTGGAACTAGGGCTCTCACACACCCAGCAAGCTAGGTGTCATGCTTCATCATTTGAGCCTGCCCCTCGTCAGGTCCGCGCTGCAATTCCTGACGGGCTCCCAATACTGGGGCTCTTTGGCGGGGATCTTTTGTTCCTGCCGAAGGGTGCTGTGGGGGTAAGGGGCCCTAGAGTGTGTAGATGTAGTGAAAATATTTAAAATAGGTACTGTTGGTCCACGGGTGAAATTTATTAAAGTGGTGAACAGCCTAATTAAAACCAATAGAAATTGAGGTGGGTATAGCCACTAGTGTTTATGTAGCTAGTTATGTATGCCCTACGCTCAAGAAGATCAACATGTTTCGTGCCTAGGTAGCCAAGAAATGGTCACGGCACTTCCTCAGGATCAAAGATACGGACTATCTACAACAAAGGTGTGTGAAAATTCTACATACCTAACAGGTGCTTAGAAGTAACCTAAGGAAATAAAAGAAAAAGAAAAAACACATGACAGTATACAACATAGTGAAATGCACTCACAAGGTAAAATCGGCTCAAATCATAAAGAGACTGATAGTATCATACGCCCAAGTGGGTGGTGAAGGGTCAATTACAAGGGGGCGAAAACAGTGACAGAGCAATGGGTGGAGACAAGGGAGGGAAAACAGGTGAAAAACTCACCTATGCTGCTAACAAGGCAATCTTGCAGCAGTGACCGGCGGGCAAAAGGACTCCAACGTGGGTCCTAAAGTAAAAACCGGGAAAAGGGTGGAGAATAAATTGTTAAAAACGCGGAGCCGGGACCCGTGCGGAATGAAAAAAGTGAGGTCATGCCATGACCCCACGGGGGTGAGAATGAATCAGGAAGGTAAAGGCAGCCTAATACCTCGCAATGCACTACCATGGGCGGTGTGGTGTGCAGCCATGGTGACCCTCATAACCAGGGGCTCAGATGTGCCGCCGCCCAGATGGTCGTACGGGAAGTTTCCACAAACTCATGGAATCCTCCTAATCAGTGCGGTGACCGCCGTAACCCCTGGCGGTGGATGGGCCAGTGCAAGGACGGTGGCGCCCATGGTGTCATGAAAGTGGAATTGGCGCCAAGACCCCTCCGTGGAAGGAGACTCACCTCGGTAGGTGTCTGGATGTGTGTAAGGAAAGGGGGGGAAAAAAGCGTGCTCAACTCACCCGCGTCGGTTGACGCGAATACTCCTAAACCTACCCCTGCCGCCGGACCTGGGATGGGTAGAGGAGCCATCGGGTGTGAGCCTGATAAGGATGCTGGAAACAGTAAGGAGCACCACGTGACCGCGGGAGCTGGTCCCCATTGGAGGAGGGGTTGCAGTCCGAGTAGCCATGTTGGAACAGGCAGGAAATAAAACTGCCAGCATCCGGGAACAGTAAGAAGCACCACGTGACCGTGGGAACAGGTCCCCATAGGTGGAGGGGTTGTGGTCCGAGTAGCCATATTAGAACAGGGAGAAAATAAAACTGACAGCATCCGGGAGGTGTGGAGGATCGCCATCAACCCGGGAGTATCTCGCAGGGAGACAGGAGTGGAGGTTACAGACACGGTGGCCATGTTAGGTCGGGAAGGCCGTGCAAACAACGTAAACAATAGGGGGGTGAAAAAAATACAAACCCAGTACGGCGTTGGTCCGCTGGGGGGAGAAATGAAAAATGAAATGAAAATTGGAAATAAAAAACAGAAAGGTGCACATAAAGATGCCTGTACAGTACAGAGGGGCATAAACACCAGAGGGGTCTATATAAAATCTAGTCTAATACCAGGAGGCACAGAATAGTCACGGGAACGTGCAGACGGGAGTGGTAAAGGGCATAGGCCACAGGACATGGCTGGACGATTGTGTGAGATGTCAATCACACAAAGTTAAATAGAAGACTCAAGTAGTATCAGGGAGGATCTCATCCAGTGAGCGCAGACCATGGGATATCATCATTCAGGCCAGTCAGGTGTGAAGATAATCTGAGGACCCATCTCTGCTCTAGCCTGAACAATGCATTCTGAGAGATCTGTGGGTGAGCTTCTAAAACCACCCAGCTGATAGCATCGGTATGATGTTGCATTTCTTTGAAGTGTGTATAGAGTTTTGTTGTCACTCTCTGACAGCGTATGTTGCTCCTGTGTTCCGTTATCCTAGTCTTGACCATGCGGGTAGTCATGCCTATGTAAAATAGGTCACAAGGGCATGTGATCATGTAGATGCAATTCTTGGTGTTACAATTGGTATGTCTGGTCAGTGTCCAGTGGAAGTCATTTTTGAAAGTAATGTCCTTGGTAGTGACAGTCAAATTACAAACCACACAAGAACCAAAAGGGAAGTGGCCTCTGACTGGGGGTAAATCCCACATTGTCCTTTGTGAACTGGTCATATTCAATCTAGGTCTAGTGTGGACCAATAGGTCCTTGATATTCTGTGTACGTTTATAGGCAAACCTAGGTTTAGGTATGTTGAGATTACCCGTCTCTAGAATACTCCAGTTTCTCAAAATGATCTTCCTAATCCTAGTAGAATCAGGTGTAAAGGAGGTAACACAGGTCAAGATGTCAGTTGCAGGTTTGGTACGTGTTTCAAGGAGTGCCTCACGTGGGTTATTCTTAGCCCTTTTCATCGAGTTATGGACATGTCTAGTGGAATAACCCCTGGCCATCAGGTTAGTTGATAAAACCCTAGCCTCTGTGTTGTAGTCAGATGCCCTTGTGCAATTACGTCTAATGCCTAAGAACTGCCCAAAGGGTAAATTATCCCTCAATGTTTTGGGATGGTGGCTATCATAACGCAGTAGACTATTACGGTCGGTGGGTTTTTTGTATAGTGTGGTGGTAAGGGTGCCATTTGATAGTGTGATGTTCAGGTCCAAAAATGGTACTGAGCGTTCTGATATCGTGTGGGAAAATCTGAGGAACTCGTTTTGCTCATTAATCCATTTGATGAAACCTACACAATCAGTGTGTGTACCATGCCAGAAGATGAGTATGTCATCAATAAATCGTTTCCAAAGTATGATGTTGTCATGGGTTGACAGGTTTAGGGATCATTGTGAGGTCCACAACCTGTTCCGCAAGATACGTCTCAAATCTTTTTTCCAGGACCAACCCCACAATGAAGAAAGCGACTCAGGATTGAGAAACCCCTCGACATTCACTCCACAGAATAACATGGTTCCTGTGGAGGTCCTCACTTTTGAAAAAGCAGTCGTGAAAGAGCTTAACTTACCCTATAGGGAGGCACCTTTTCACAACTTGACCAGACAAGAAACCCTGCTACTGAAGAACCTCTCAGAGGATACCTCTATCACTATTAAACAGGCAGACAAGGGTGGAGCTATTGTGATTCAGTCCACCACTGATTATGAGACTGAATGCAGACGCCAACTCTCTAATGAGAGATATTACACCACCGTAGCGTCTGATCCAACTCCGCGCCTCAAAACTACCATTTCCACCTTGGTTCATGAAGCTGAATCCAATAGTTGGATCACCCATAAAGAAGCAGAGTTTCTTGTGACTCGTGACCCTAGGGTCCCCTTTTTCTATACCCTTCCTAAGATCCACAAGGGGACGACCCCGGTCCCAGGACGACCGATTGTGTCTGGCATTGGCTCGCTTCTCGAACCTTTGTCTAAGTTTTGCGATCATTTCTTACAACCTTTGGTATGAGATACACCTTCATTTATCCAAGACACCACCGATGTCCTCAAAATCATTGATTGCTTCCCAGACACAGGTGTAGTTGACTATCTTGTCACCTTAGACGTAGAGGCCCTCTACACGAATATTCCCCAGAGGGCCACATTGGCGGTTATTGAGTCAACACTGCGGGCACTCAATTGGTCATCACCCACACCAGTCACATTCATTGTTGATTGTGCTACCTTGGCTTTGACTGAGAATTTCTTTGAATTCAACAGACAACTTTACCATCAAAGCCAAGGTACATCTATGGGGAGCACCTTTGCTCCTAGTGTAGCTTGTCTATACATGGCAGCCTTTGAACAGAACGTGATCTCTAATACCTCGAATCCTTTCCATGACAACATCATACTTTGGAAACAATTTATTGATGAGATACTCATCTTCTGGCATGGTACACACACTGATTGTGTAGGTTTCATCAAATGGATTAATGAGCAAAACGAGTTCCTCAGATTTTCCCACACGATATCAGAACGCTCAGTACCATTTTTGGACCTGAACATCACACTATCAAATGGCACCCTTACCACCACACTATACAAAAAACCCACCGACCGTAATAGTCTACTGCGTTATGATAGCCACCATCCCAAAACATTGAGGGATAATTTACCCTTTGGGCAGTTCTTACGCATTAGACGTAATTGCACAAGGGCATCTGACTACAACACAGAGGCTAGGGTTTTATCAACTAACCTGATGGCCAGGGGCTATCCCACTAGACATGTCCATAACTCGATGAAAAGGGCTAAGAATAACCCACGTGAGGCACTCCTTGAAACACGTACCAAACCTGCAACTGACATCTTGACCTGTGTTACCCCCTTTACACCTGATTCTACTAGGATTAGGAAGATCATTTTGAGAAACTGGAGTATTCTAGAGACGGGTAATCTCAACATACCTAAACCTAGGTTTGCCTATAAACGTACACAGAATATCAAGGACCTATTGGTCCACACTAGACCTAGATTGAATATGACCAGTTCACAAAGGACAATGTGGCATTTACCCCCAGTCAGAGGCCACTTCCCTTGTGGTTCTTGTGTGGTTTGTAATTTGACTGTCACTACCAAGGACATTACTTTCAAAAATGACTTCCACTGGACACTGACCAGACATACCAATTGTAAAACCAAGAATTGCATCTACATGATCACATGCCCTTGTGACCTATTTTACATAGGCATGACTACCCGCATGGTCAAGACTAGGATAACGGAACACAGGAGCAACATACGCTGTCAGAGAGTGACAACTAAACTCTATACACACTTCAAAGAAATGCAACATCATACCGATGCTATCAGCTGGGTGGTTTTAGAAGCTCACCCACAGATCTCTCAGAATGCATTGTTCAGGCTAGAGCAGAGATGGGTCCTCAGATTATCTTCACACCTGACTGGCCTGAATGATGATATCCCATGGTCTGCGCTCACTGGATGAGACCCTCCCTGATACTACTTGAGTCTTCTATTTAACTTTGTGTGACTGACATCTCACACAATTGTCCAGCCACGTCCTGTGGCCTATGCCCTTTACCACTCCCGTCTGCATGTTCCCGTGACTATTCTGTGCCTCCTAGTATTAGACTAGATTTTATATAGACCCCTCTGGTGTTTATGCCCCTCTGTACTGTATAGGCATCTTTATGCGCACCTTTCTGTTTTTTATTTCCAATTTTCATTTCATTTTTCATTTCTCCCCCCAGCGGACCAACGCCGTACTGGGTTTGTATTTTTTTCACCCCCCTATTGTTTACGTTGTTTGCACGGCCTTCCCGACCTAACATGGCCACCGTGTCTGTAACCTCCACTCCTGTCTCCCTGCGAGATACTCCCGGGTTGATGGCGATCCTCCACACCTCCCGGATGCTGTCAGTTTTATTTTCTCCCTGTTCTAATATGGCTACTCGGACCGCAACCCCTCCACCTATGGGGACCTGTTCCCGCGGTCACGTGGTGCTTCTTACTGTTCCCGGATGCTGGCAGTTTTATTTCCTGCCTGTTCCAACATGGCTACTCGGACTGCAACCCCTCCTCCAATGGGGACCGGCTCCCGCGGTCACGTGGTGCTCCTTACTGTTTCCAGCATCCTTATCAGGCTCACACCCGATGGCTCCTCTACCCATCCCAGGTCCGGCGGCAGGGGAAGGTTTAGGAGTATTCGCATCAACTGACGCGGGTGAGTTGAGCACGCTTTTCCCCCCCCCCTTTCCTTACACACATCCAGACACCTACCGAGGTGAGTCTCCTTCCACGGAGGGGTCTTGGCGCCAATTCCACTTTCATGACACCATGGGCGCCACCGTCCTTGCACTGGCCCATCCACCGCCAGGGGTTACGGCGGTCACCGCATTGATTAGGAGGATTCCATGAGTTTTTGGAAACTTCCCCTCCGACCATCTGGGCGGCGGCACATCTGAGCCCCTGGTTATCAGGGTCACCATGGCTGCACACCACACCGCCCATGGTAGTGCATTGCGAGGTATTAGGCTGCCTTTACCTTCCTGATTCATTCTCACCCCCGTGGGGTCATGGCATGACCTCACTTTTTTCATTCCGCACGGGTCCCGGCTCCGCGTTTTTAACAATTTATTCTCCACCCTTTTCCCGGTTTTTACTTTAGGACCCACGTTGGAGTCCTTTTGCCCGCCGGTCACTGCTGCAAGATTGCCTTGTTAGCAGCATAGGTGAGTTTTTCACCTGTTTTCCCTCCCTTGTCTCCACCCATTGCTCTGTCACTGTTTTCGCCCCCGTTTAATTGACCCTTCACCACCCACTTGGGCGTATGATACTATCAGTCTCTTTATGATTTGAGCAGATTTTACCTTGTGAGTGCATTTCACTATGTTGTATACTGTCATGTATTTTTTCTTTTTCTTTTCTTTCCTTAGGTTACTTCTAAGCACCTGTTAGGTATGTAGAATTTTCACACACCTTTGTTGTAGATAGTCCGTATCTTTGATCCTGAGGAAGTGCCGTGACCATTTCTTGGCTACCTAGGCACGAAACATGTTGATCTTCTTGAGCGTAGGGCATACATAACTAGCTACATAAACACTAGTGGCTATACCCACCTCAATTTCTATTGGTTTTAATTAGGCTGTTCACCACTTTAATAAATTTCACCCGTGGACCAACAGTACCTATTTTAAATATTTTCACTACATCTACACACTCAAGGGACCCTTACCCCCACAGCACCCTTCAGCAGGAACAAAGATCCCCGCCAAAGAGCCCCAGTATTGGGAGCCCGTCAGGAATTGCAGCGCCGACCTGACGAGGGGCAGGCTCAAACGATGAAGCATGACACCTAGCTTGCTGGGTGTGTGAGAGCCCTAGTTCCAACAAGGGTTTCCCCCTCCCTGACACACGACAGTCCAATCCCTTTTTCTTTCTTCGACTAGAGGAACTTTGTACCTTTTTTGCATTACTAGTTGTTAGGGTATGTACACTGGACCTCATTAAACGTACCCTCCTGTCCCCTATTTTGTTGACACATTTGCACGGGCTTACACCCATGGGATTCTTAGGTTACCAGCTGATTATAATAATTTATAATCTTCTTTGGACCACATCTGATAAAGTTTTTCTCTCCCCTCTATTACTTTTAATACAATACTCACCCAGGATGGATTCCCACCAGGGTTTGAGTTTTGGCGATGATGCAGTAATGGATATTTTAGACAGGACACCTTCTTTACTAGGGGCTGATGGTAATGCGGCAACGGGCTCACAGTCTGATGACTGGACGGCCCTAACACACCTGAAAAGGGAGTGGCTTAAGATAACTTTACATGCGGCACTCATGACAGAATACCTGCGGGCTAACATAGCACCCTCAGGTCTAATTGTCAACAACTTTCCTAGACTATTTCTAGAGGATGCCACCTTCAAGAAGGAATGGTCCCTAGTAGCGTGGAAATGTACTAGGGACTGGCTAGTTTTGATTATCAATACCGCGAGAAGATTGGCTGATGCCATCCTCGTGAGGATCCAAATTTCTGAAGGAGCACTCAAAACAGCCATACAGATCACGGCGTTCAAAACCAAACTCGCCGAGATCAATGCTGAAATCGCTGACAACAAAGACTACCTAATGAAACAAAAAAATAACCAAATTACAAAAGGATATACAGAAATTTGATAAGGAGAAGGTTTATCCATACCTCAAAGCCAACTATACCTCAGATAGAACAAGCTACTCCTCTGATGACACCTCAGACAGGAGAGACTCTAGCGATAGTAACTCCAGCACTAACAGTCGGGGTAGTAATAACTCTAGGAAGAATCAACAGACCAACAGGTTCTACAATGGTCCCCCCTTCCATGGCCCCCCCATGTTCCAAGGTCCACCACCACCACTACCATTCTGGCAATTTCCCCAATATCAACATTGCCCCCCTCAGTTCTTCAATGGTAACAACCAACCTTTTTTAGGCAGAGGCTGGGGCAGAGGAAGAGGGCGCAACAGAAGAGGCGCACAAAAACAGGTCCATTGGCAAGAACCACCGACCAGTGGCATGGACACCAGGAGCAGAACGAAGGACAAGAGGAACTAGTAGTGAATCTTTCACACAGGATCCTCACAGCCCCTGAAAAATCACTGCTACAAAAAGGATTAGGCTTTGTCCCCACCCCTAGGGTTGACAGGTTTAGGGATCATTGTGAGGTCCACAACCTGTTCCGCAAGATACGTCTCAAATCTTTTTTCCAGGACCAACCCCACAATGAAGAAAGCGACTCAGGATTGAGAAACCCCTCGACATTCACTCCACAGAATAACATGGTTCCTGTGGAGGTCCTCACTTTTGAAAAAGCAGTCGTGAAAGAGCTTAACTTACCCTATAGGGAGGCACCTTTTCACAACTTGACCAGACAAGAAACCCTGCTACCGAAGAACCTCTCAGAGGATACCTCTATCACTATTAAACAGGCAGACAAGGGTGGAGCTATTGTGATTCAGTCCACCACTGATTATGAGACTGAATGCAGACGCCAACTCTCTAATGAGAGATATTACACCCCCATAGCGTCTGATCCAACTCCGCGCCTCAAAACTACCATTTCCACCTTGGTTCATGAAGCTGAATCCAATAGTTGGATCACCCATAAAGAAGCAGAGTTTCTTGTGACTCGTGACCCTAGGGTCCCCTTTTTCTATACCCTTCCTAAGATCCACAAGGGGACGACCGATTGTGTCTGGCATTGGCTCGCTTCTCGAACCTTTGTCTAAGTTTTGCGATCATTTCTTACAACCTTTGGTATGAGATACACCTTCATTTATCCAAGACACCACCGATGTCCTCAAAATCATTGATTGCTTCCCAGACACAGGTGTAGTTGACTATCTTGTCACCTTAGACGTAGAGGCCCTCTACACAAATATTCCCCAGAGGGCCACATTGGCGGTTATTGAGTCAACACTGCGGGCACTCAATTGGTCATCACCCACACCAGTCACATTCATTGTTGATTGTGCTACCTTGGCTTTGACTGAGAATTTCTTTGAATTCAACAGACAACTTTACCATCAAAGCCAAGGTACATCTATGGGGAGCGCCTTTGCTCCTAGTGTAGCTTGTCTATACATGGCAGCCTTTGAACAGAACGTGATCTCTAATACCTCGAATCCTTTCCATGACAACATCATACTTTGGAAACGATTTATTGATGACATACTCATCTTCTGGCATGGTACACACACAGATTGTGTTGGTTTCATCAAATGGATTAATGAGCAAAACGAGTTCCTCAGATTTTCCCACACGATATCAGAACGCTCAGTACCATTTTTGGACCTGAACATCACACTATCAAATGGCACCCTTACCACCACACTATACAAAAAACCCACCGACCGTAATAGTCTACTGCGTTATGATAGCCACCATCCCAAAACATTGAGGGATAATTTACCCTTTGGGCAGTTCTTACGCATTAGACGTAATTGCACAAGGGCATCTGACTACAACACAGAGGCTAGGGTTTTATCAACTAACCTGATGGCCAGGGGCTATCCCACTAGACATGTCCATAACTCGATGAAAAGGGCTAAGAATAACCCACGTGAGGCACTCCTTGAAACACGTACCAAACCTGCAACTGACATCTTGACCTGTGTTACCTCCTTTACACCTGATTCTACTAGGATTAGGAAGATCATTTTGAGAAACTGGAGTATTCTAGAGACGGGTAATCTCAACATACCTAAACCTAGGTTTGCCTATAAACGTACACAGAATATCAAGGACCTATTGGTCCACACTAGACCTAGATTGAATATGACCAGTTCACAAAGGACAATGTGGGATTTACCCCCAGTCAGAGGCCACTTCCCTTGTGGTTCTTGTGTGGTTTGTAATTTGACTGTCACTACCAAGGACATTACTTTCAAAAATGACTTCCACTGGACACTGACCAGACATACCAATTGTAAAACCAAGAATTGCATCTACATGATCACATGCCCTTGTGACCTATTTTACATAGGCATGACTACCCGCATGGTCAAGACTAGGATAACGGAACACAGGAGCAACATACGCTGTCAGAGAGTGACAACTAAACTCTATACACACTTCAAAGAAATGCAACATCATACCGATGCTATCAGCTGGGTGGTTTTAGAAGCTCACCCACAGATCTCTCAGAATGCATTGTTCAGGCTAGAGCAGAGATGGGTCCTCAGATTATCTTCACACCTGACTGGCCTGAATGATGATATCCCATGGTCTGCGCTCACTGGATGAGACCCTCCCTGATACTACTTGAGTCTTCTATTTAACTTTGTGTGACTGACATCTCACACAATTGTCCAGCCACGTCCTGTGGCCTATGCCCTTTACCACTCCCGTCTGCATGTTCCCGTGACTATTCTGTGCCTCCTAGTATTAGACTAGATTTTATATAGACCCCTCTGGTGTTTATGCCCCTCTGTACTGTATAGGCATCTTTATGCGCACCTTTCTGTTTTTTATTTCCAATTTTCATTTCATTTTTCATTTCTCCCCCCAGCGGACCAACGCCGTACTGGGTTTGTATTTTTTTCACCCCCCTATTGTTTACGTTGTTTGCACGGCCTTCCCGACCTAACATGGCCACCGTGTCTGTAACCTCCACTCCTGTCTCCCTGCGAGATACTCCCGGGTTGATGGCGATCCTCCACACCTCCCGGATGCTGTCAGTTTTATTTTCTCCCTGTTCTAATATGGCTACTCGGACCGCAACCCCTCCACCTATGGGGACCTGTTCCCGCGGTCACGTGGTGCTTCTTACTGTTCCCGGATGCTGGCAGTTTTATTTCCTGCCTGTTCCAACATGGCTACTCGGACTGCAACCCCTCCTCCAATGGGGACCGGCTCCCGCGGTCATGTGGTGCTCCTTACTGTTTCCAGCATCCTTATCAGGCTCACACCCGATGGCTCCTCTACCCATCCCAGGTCCGGCGGCAGGGGTAGGTTTAGGAGTATTCGCATCAACTGACGCGGGTGAGTTGAGCACGCTTTCCCCCCCCCCCTTTCCTTACACACATCCAGACACCTACCGAGGTGAGTCTCCTTCCACGGAGGGGTCTTGGCGCAAATTCCACTTTCATGACACCATGGGCGCCACCGTCCTTGCACTGGCCCATCCACCGCCAGGGGTTACGGCGGTCACCGCATTGATTAGGAGGATTCCATGAGCTTTTGGAAACTTCCCCTCCGACCATCTGGGCGGCGGCACATCTGAGCCCCTGGTTATCAGGGTCACCATGGCTGCACACCACACCGCCCATGGTAGTGCATTGCGAGGTATTAGGCTGCCTTTACCTTCCTGATTCATTCTCACCCCGTGGGGTCATGGCATGACCTCACTTTTTTCATTCCGCACGGGTCCCGGCTCCGCGTTTTTAACAATTTATTCTCCACCCTTTTCCCGGTTTTTACTTTAGGACCCACGTTGGAGTCCTTTTGCCCGCCGGTCACTGCTGCAAGATTGCCTTGTTAGCAGCATAGGTGAGTTTTTCACCTGTTTTCCCTCCCTTGTCTCCACCCATTGCTCTGTCACTGTTTTCGCCCCCTTGTAATTGACCCTTCACCACCCACTTGGGCGTATGATACTATCAGTCTCTTTATGATTTGAGCCGATTTTACCTTGTGAGTGCATTTCACTATGTTGTATACTGTCATGTATTTTTTCTTTTTCTTTTCTTTCCTTAGGTTATTTCTAAGCACCTGTTAGGTATGTAGAATTTTCACACACCTTTGTTGTAGATAGTCCGTATCTTTGATCCTGAGGAAGTGCCGTGACCATTTCTTGGCTACCTAGGCACGAAACATGTTGATCTTCTTGAGCGTAGGGCATACATAACTAGCTACATAAACACTAGTGGCTATACCCACCTCAATTTCTATTGGTTTTAATTAGGCTGTTCACCACTTTAATAAATTTCACCCGTGGACCAACAGTACCTATTTTAAATATTTTCACTACATCTACACACTCAAGGGACCCTTACCCCCACAGCACCCTTCGGCAGGAACAAAAGATCCCCGCCAAAGAGCCCCAGTATTGGGAGCCCGTCAGGAATTGCAGCGCCGACCTGACGAGGGGCAGGCTCAAATGATGAAGCATGACACCTAGCTTGCTGGGTGTGTGAGAGCCCTAGTTCCAACAAGGGTTTCCCCCTCCCTGACACACGACAGTCCAATCCCTTTTTCTTTCTTCGACTAGAGGAACTTTGTACCTTTTTTGCATTACTAGTTGTTAGGGTATGTACACTGGACCTCATTAAACTTACCCTCCTGTCCCCTATTTTGTTGACACATTTGCACGGGCTTACACCCATGGGATTCTTAGGTTACCAGCTGATTATAATAATTTATAATCTTCTTTGGACCACATCTGATAAAGTTTTTCTCTCCCCTCTATTACTTTTAATACAATACTCACCCAGGATGGATTCCCACCAGGGTTTGAGTTTTGGCGATGATGCAGTAATGGATATTTTAGACAGGACACCTTCTTTACTAGGGGCTGATGGTAATGCGGCAACGGGCTCACAGTCTGATGACTGGACGGCCCTAACACACCTGAAAAGGGAGTGGCTTAAGATAACTTTACATGCGGCACTCATGACAGAATACCTGCGGGCTAACATAGCACCCTCAGGTCTAATTGTCAACAACTTTCCTAGACTATTTCTAGAGGATGCCACCTTCAAGAAGGAATGGTCCCTAGTAGCGTGGAAATGTACTAGGGACTGGCTAGTTTTGATTATCAATACCGCGAGAAGATTGGCTGATGCCATCCTCGTGAGGATCCAAATTTCTGAAGGAGCACTCAAAACAGCCATACAGATCACGGCGTTCAAAACCAAACTCGCCGAGATCAATGCTGAAATCGCTGACAACAAAGACTACCTAATGAAACAAAAAAATAACCAAATTACAAAAGGATATACAGAAATTTGATAAGGAGAAGGTTTATCCATACCTCAAAGCCAACTATACCTCAGATAGAACAAGCTACTCCTCTGATGACACCTCAGACAGGAGAGACTCTAGCGATAGTAACTCCAGCACTAACAGTTGGGGTAGTAATAACTCTAGGAAGAATCAACAGACCAACAGGTTCTACAATGGTCCCCCCTTCCATGGCCCCCACATGTTCCAAGGTCCACCACCACCACTACCATTCTGGCAATTTCCCCAATATCAACATTGCCCCCCTCAGTTCTTCAATGGTAACAACCAACCTTTTTTAGGCAGAGGCTGGGGCAGAGGAAGAGGGCGCAACAGAAGAGGCGCACAAAAACAGGTCCATTGGCAAGAACCACCGACCAGTGGCATGGACACCAGGAGCAGAACGAAGGACAAGAGGAACTAGTAGTGAATCTTTCACACAGGATCCTCACAGCCCCTGAAAAATCACTGCTACAAAAAGGATTAGGCTTTGTCCCCACCCCTAGGGTTGACAGGTTTAGGGATCATTGTGAGGTCCACAACCTGTTCCGCAAGATACGTCTCAAATCTTTTTTCCAGGACCAACCCCACAATGAAGAAAGCGACTCAGGATTGAGAAACCCCTCGACATTCACTCCACAGAATAACATGGTTCCTGTGGAGGTCCTCACTTTTGAAAAAGCAGTCGTGAAAGAGCTTAACTTACCCTATAGGGAGGCACCTTTTCACAACTTGACCAGACAAGAAACCCTGCTACCGAAGAACCTCTCAGAGGATACCTCTATCACTATTAAACAGGCAGACAAGGGTGGAGCTATTGTGATTCAGTCCACCACTGATTATGAGACTGAATGCAGACGCCAACTCTCTAATGAGAGATATTACACCCCCATAGCGTCTGATCCAACTCCGCGCCTCAAAACTACCATTTCCACCTTGGTTCATGAAGCTGAATCCAATAGTTGGATCACCCATAAAGAAGCAGAGTTTCTTGTGACTCGTGACCCTAGGGTCCCCTTTTTCTATACCCTTCCTAAGATCCACAAGGGGACGACCGATTGTGTCTGGCATTGGCTCGCTTCTCGAACCTTTGTCTAAGTTTTGCGATCATTTCTTACAACCTTTGGTATGAGATACACCTTCATTTATCCAAGACACCACCGATGTCCTCAAAATCATTGATTGCTTCCCAGACACAGGTGTAGTTGACTATCTTGTCACCTTAGACGTAGAGGCCCTCTACACAAATATTCCCCAGAGGGCCACATTGGCGGTTATTGAGTCAACACTGCGGGCACTCAATTGGTCATCACCCACACCAGTCACATTCATTGTTGATTGTGCTACCTTGGCTTTGACTGAGAATTTCTTTGAATTCAACAGACAACTTTACCATCAAAGCCAAGGTACATCTATGGGGAGCGCCTTTGCTCCTAGTGTAGCTTGTCTATACATGGCAGCCTTTGAACAGAACGTGATCTCTAATACCTCGAATCCTTTCCATGACAACATCATACTTTGGAAACGATTTATTGATGACATACTCATCTTCTGGCATGGTACACACACAGATTGTGTTGGTTTCATCAAATGGATTAATGAGCAAAACGAGTTCCTCAGATTTTCCCACACGATATCAGAACGCTCAGTACCATTTTTGGACCTGAACATCACACTATCAAATGGCACCCTTACCACCACACTATACAAAAAACCCACCGACCGTAATAGTCTACTGCGTTATGATAGCCACCATCCCAAAACATTGAGGGATAATTTACCCTTTGGGCAGTTCTTACGCATTAGACGTAATTGCACAAGGGCATCTGACTACAACACAGAGGCTAGGGTTTTATCAACTAACCTGATGGCCAGGGGCTATCCCACTAGACATGTCCATAACTCGATGAAAAGGGCTAAGAATAACCCACGTGAGGCACTCCTTGAAACACGTACCAAACCTGCAACTGACATCTTGACCTGTGTTACCTCCTTTACACCTGATTCTACTAGGATTAGGAAGATCATTTTGAGAAACTGGAGTATTCTAGAGACGGGTAATCTCAACATACCTAAACCTAGGTTTGCCTATAAACGTACACAGAATATCAAGGACCTATTGGTCCACACTAGACCTAGATTGAATATGACCAGTTCACAAAGGACAATGTGGGATTTACCCCCAGTCAGAGGCCACTTCCCTTGTGGTTCTTGTGTGGTTTGTAATTTGACTGTCACTACCAAGGACATTACTTTCAAAAATGACTTCCACTGGACACTGACTAGACATACCAATTGTAACACCAAGAATTGCATCTACATGATCACATGCCCTTGTGACCTATTTTACATAGGCATGACTACCCGCATGGTCAAGACTAGGATAACGGAACACAGGAGCAACATACGCTGTCAGAGAGTGACAACTAAACTCTATACACACTTCAAAGAAATGCAACATCATACCGATGCTATCAGCTGGGTGGTTTGAGAAGCTCACCCACAGATCTCTCAGAATGCATTGTTCAGGCTAGAGCAGAGATGGGTCCTCAGATTATCTTCACACCTGACTGGCCTGAATGATGATATCCCATGGTCTGCGCTCACTGGATGAGATCCTCCCTGATACTACTTGAGTCTTCTATTTAACTTTGTGTGATTGACATCTCACACAATCGTCCAGCCACGTCCTGTGGCCTATGCCCTTTACCACTCCCGTCTGCACGTTCCTGTGACTATTCTGTGCCTCCTAGTATTAGACTAGATTTTATATAGACCCCTCTGGTGTTTATGCCCCTCTGTACTGTATAGGCATCTTTATGTGCACCTTTCTGTTTTTTATTTCCAATTTTCATTTCATTTTTCATTTCTCCCCCCAGCGGACCAACGCCGTACTGGGTTTGTATTTTTTTCACCCCCCTATTGTTTACGTTGTTTGCACGGCCTTCCCGACCTAACATGGCCACCGTGTCTGTAACCTCCACTCCTGTCTCCCTGCGAGATACTCCCGGGTTGATGGCGATCCTCCACACCTCCCGGATGCTGTCAGTTTTATTTTCTCCCTGTTCTAATATGGCTACTCGGACCACAACCCCTCCACCTATGGGGACCTGTTCCCGCGGTCACGTGGTGCTTCTTACTGTTCCCGGATGCTGGCAGTTTTATTTCCTGCCTGTTCCAACATGGCTACTCGGACTGCAACCCCTCCTCCAATGGGGACCGGCTCCCGCGGTCACGTGGTGCTCCTTACTGTTTCCAGCATCCTTATCAGGCTCACACCCGATGGCTCATCTACCCATCCCAGGTCCGGCGGCAGGGGTAGGTTTAGGAGTATTCGCATCAACCGACGCGGGTGAGTTGAGCACGCTTTTTTCCCCCCCCTTTCCTTACACACATCCAGACACCTACCGAGGTGAGTCTCCTTCCACGGAGGGGTCTTGGCGCCAATTCCACTTTCATGACACCATGGGTGCCACCGTCCTTGCACTGGCCCATCCACCGCCAGGGGTTACGGCGGTCACCGCACTGATTAGGAGGATTCCATGAGTTTGTGGAAACTACCCCTCCGACCATCTGGGCGGCGGCACATCTGAGCCCCTGGTTATGAGGGTCACCATGGCTGCACACCACACCGCCCATGGTAGTGCATTGCGAGGTATTAGGCTGCCTTTACCTTCCTGATTCATTCTCACCCCCGTGGGGTCATGGCATGACCTCACTTTTTTCATTCCGCACGGGTCCCAGCTCCGCGTTTTTAACAATTTATTCTCCACCCTTTTCCCGGTTTTTACTTTAGGACCCACGTTGGAGTCCTTTTGCCCGCCGGTCACTGCTGCAAGATTGCCTTGTTAGCAGCATAGGTGAATTTTTCACCTGTTTTCCCTCCCTTGTCTCCACCCATTGCTCTGTCACTGTTTTCGCCCCCTTGTAATTGACCCTTCACCACCCACTTGGGCGTATGATACTATCAGTCTCTTTATGATTTGAGCCGATTTTACCTTGTGAGTGCATTTCACTATGTTGTATACTGTCATGTGTTTTTTCTTTTTCTTTTATTTCCTTAGGTTACTTCTAAGCACCTGTTAGGTATGTAGAATTTTCACACACCTTTGTTGTAGATAGTCCGTATCTTTGATCCTGAGGAAGTGCCGTGACCATTTCTTGGCTACCTAGGCACGAAACATGTTGATCTTCTTGAGCGTAGGGCATACATAACTAGCTACATAAACACTAGTGGCTATACCCACCTCAATTTCTATTGGTTTTAATTAGGCTGTTCACCACTTTAATAAATTTCACCCGTGGACCAACAGTACCTATTTTAAATATTTTCACTACATCTACACACTCTAGGGCCCCTTACCCCCACAGCACCCTTCGGCAGGAACAAAAGATCCCCGCCAAAGAGCCCCAGTATTGGGAGCCCGTTAGGAATTGCTGCACCGACCTGACGAGGGGCAGGCTCAAATGATGAAGCATGACACCTAGCTTGCTGGGTGTGTGAGAGCCCTAGTTCCAACAAGGGTTTCCCCCTCGCTGACACACGACAGTCCAATCCCTTTTTCTTTCTTCGACTAGAGGAACTTTGTACCTTTTTTGCATTACAAGTGCACCCAATTGCCAGCCCCTAAACCTTCCCTTTTAAATATGCTAGCCACCCCTAAGGTAGGCCAAGGGCAGGGTGCATTGTATGTAGAAGGTAGGACATGCCCTGATGTGTGTGGCATGTCCTGATAGTGAATTACAGCCATTTTCGTTTTTCACTATTGCAAGGCTACCTGTCCCCATAGGCCAGAATGGGCAGTTTGATTATAACATCTTAGAATCCTAACTGACCCAGGGAACATGGTAGAAATTCGAGTTTAGTATGCCTGAACTCAGAATGATAAAATACATCTTTAAGTAAAGTTGGTTTTAACATTCTGTGTTTGAAAATACCACTTTTAGAAAGTAGGTATTTTCTTACCTAACCATCCAGCCTGCCTCTGCTAGCTTGTGTAGAGTGTGTCTGGCTTTTTGAGTGACAGGGGCTGGGATATTCCAGGAGACAGGGTGAGTTAGCACAGGGCTGAATAGCCCTATCTGCATGTAGAGTTGTGGGAGGAGTAGCACCTGGGTCTGAATAGGGCTGTGCCTGTCTTCAACAATTCTGACTCCACCTCAGTTCTCCAGGACTGCACAGAACTGGTTTGGACTAGGTACAGTCCCCTCTGCCTTCAGAGGACAAAGGATTTAGTAGTATAAATATGGGAACCCAGACCACAAGACTTTAGAACACTTCTGGGAATTAGGACGAACGTTTGCTGAGGAGAAGAACCAGGAAGCTGAAGAAGGAGACTACCCCCGTGCTGTGTGTATGGGGGTTGGCCTGCAGTGGTTTCTTCATTGCCAAAGAAAGGAGTAGAGGACTGAGTGTGCTTTTCATCAACTTGCAGAAGATCTCCAAGGGCTTGAACTTGAGCTTGCCTCCTGCCTGAAGTCTCAGGGATGCAAGATTTCACCAACCAACTCCCCCCTGAATTCCCTTACTGGGAATTGAAGTGCATGCTGTAGTGCTGGGCCTTCTGAGAGACGTGTTGCTGGGAGCTGGAAGCACGACTCAACAACGAGAAGCGTGTCGCCGCCGCAGCAGTTGCCGTCACATCGCCAAGGAAGCGTGCCGCTGCTGTTGCCATCACGTCACAGAAGCACGTTGCATCACCGGAGAAGCGTGCCGCCGCCGCATCTCCGGAGAGAAGCGTATCGCAGGGCCTGTCGTGGCTCAGAAGATCATCGAGTCGCCGCACGGCCGTCGGGCATGCACGCATCGCATCAACGCTGTCGCATCGCAACCAAGACACCATTTTGTCGCATAGCACCAGAGAGAAGTATCGCTTCGAGGCGCCATCTTATCTCATCGTACCGGAGAGCAGTAACAAACTGACGCATCACCTCCACACACAGTAAGGAAGTAAGCATCAACTCCCCTGCGCAGTAGTAAGGAACCGACGCATTTACTCCCCTGAGTGTAACGAACCGACGCATCACCTTTCCTGCGACACTTTTGTTTGCTTTGCATTACGCATCCAAGGTACTTTGAGAGTAAAGTGTTGCATTTACAATCTTAAGAGAACCGAGCTATTTCCTACCATTTTAAAGTCTATTTTTGAGTACAGTATTGTGTATTTCTGTCGTTGGTCTTGTGATAAGTCTATATAAAAATACTTATTTTTATAATACAACCTGTGTGGTGTCCATTTGTAGTGTTGTCACTGTATTACTGTATGTGTTCACAAATGCTTTACACACTGCCTCTGAGATAAGCCTGCCTGCTCCTGCCAAGCTACCAATGGGGTGAGCAGGGGTTATTTTAGGAGTTTAGCCCCTTACCCTGACGAGACGCAAGGGTCCCTATTTGGTCAAAGGTACCTACCTCTGCCAACTAGAGACCCCCAAACCTAACATTGACCCTAGCATTAAGTTGTGACAACACAACCCCAACTCAGATGTATCTGTTTGGAGAGTGAATGTTTCATAGTAGTCAGGACTATGCAGAATGGGAGCGATGCACATTGCCTGCTTAAGGTCATCAAATGCCTTCTGACAGCTAACTGTCCACTGAACTTTCTTGGGCATTTTCTTAGATGTAAGATCATTCAAGGGAGTCACTATGGACCCACATCCTTTGACAAATCTTCTGTAATACCCAGTCAGGCCCAAGAAAGCTCTGATCTGAGTCTGGGTAGTTGGAGCAACACATTCCATTATGGTGTGGATTTTGCTCTGCAGTGGTTGAACTTGCCCTCCACCTACCAGGTGGCCCTAATACACAACCTTATTCTGTCCTATCTGGCACTTAGTAGCCTTGATAGTGAGGCCTGCTTTCTGCAGGGCATCCAAAACGTTCTTTACGTGGACCAGGTGATTCTCCCAGGTGGAGCTAAAGACAGCTGTATCATCTAGATATGCTGCACTATAGGCTTCCAGGCCTGTGAGAACTGTATTCACCAACCTTTGGAATGTGGCAGGTGCATTCATCAAGCCAACGGGCATTACAATAAATCGACAATGCCTACTAGGGGTTGAGAATGCTGTTTTTTGTTTGGCATCCTCAGCTTGTCTGATTTGCCAATAGCCAGCAGTAAGGTCAAATGTGCTTAAGAACTTGGCTGAGGCCAAACTGTCAATAAGGTCATCTGCCCTGATAATTGAGTGAGCATCAGTCCTAGTGACTGCATTGAGTCCCCTGTAGTCTACACAAAACCTCATCTCTCTTTTCCCACCCTTGGTGAGAGGTTTAGGTACTAGGACTACTGGGCTAGCCAAAGGGCTATCCGAGGGCTCTATCACTCCCAACTCCAGCAGTTTTTGGACCTCTGCCTTGATGCAATCTCTGACATGGTCAGACTGCCTGTAGATTTTAATCTTGACTGGTTGTCTCTCACCTGTGTCCACTTCATGGGTACACCAGGTGGTCTGACAGGGAGTCAGAGAGAACATATGCCTGTATTGTTTGAGGACCTTCCTGCAATCAATCTGCTGTTGATCAGTGAGGCTGCCTGCCAAGGCCGCTCCATCAATTGATCTATCATCAGGGTTTTGTGAGAGAAGATCAGGGAGAGGGTCACTCTCTTTCTCCTGTCCCTCATCAGTTGCCATGAGCAATCCCATGTCAGCCCTGTCACCAAAGGTTTTAGCCTGTTTACATAAAGTACCCTATGGGGACTTCTGGGAGTGCCAAGGTCTACAAAATAGGTGACCTCCCACTTTTGTTCAACTATGGTGTGGGATCCACTCCATTTGTCCTGGAGAGCTGCTGGAGCCACATGCTCCAACACCTACACCTTCTGGCCTGGCTGATAAACAGTCAAGACAGACTTTTTTTGGAGTTTTTGGCTTGCCTCCAGGTTTTTGCTGGCCTTCTTCATGTACTCAGCCATGCGGGAGTGCAGACCAAGTACATAGTCCACTCTGTCCTGTTAGGGAGGTAACTCCCATCCCTCCTTCCTCAGATACAAGGGACCCCTAACTGGATGCCCATACAGAAGTTCAAAAGGGCTGTAGCCAACCTCCTTCTGTGGGACCTATCTGTAGGTAAAGAGAAGGCAGGGCAGAAGGACATCCCATTTTCGCTTAAGCTTTTCTGGGAGGCCCATGATCATACCCTTTAGGGTTTTGTTGAATCTTTCAACTAACTCATTTTATTGAGGGTGGTAGGGTGTGGTGAATTTGTAATTCACTTCACATTCTTTCCACATTGCAGGTATATAACTGGACATGAAGTTTGTACCTCTGTCAGTTAAGTCCTCCTTAGGGAAGCCCACTCTAGAAATAATTCCTAAGAGGGCCCTTGGCACCACAAGGTTGTAGTGGTCCTAAGGGTAATAGCTTCTGGGTATCTAGTGGCATAGTCCACCACCACTAGAATATAACTGTGCCCAGATGCAATTGTAGGGTTCATGGGACCAATAATATCAATTCCAACCCTCTCAAAGGGAACCCCAACCACTGGAAGTGGAATTAGGAGGGCCTTTGGGATGATACCTGACTTGCCACTGGCTTGGCAGGTAGCACAGGAGAGACAACACTCCTTAGTGTCCTCAGACATTTGGGGCCGGTGAAAGTGAGGGACAAGCCTGTCCCAAGTCTTGCTGTGCCCTAAGTGTCCTGCCAGGGGAATGTCATGTGCAAGGTGAGCAGGAAACCTCTAAACTTCTGGGGTATAACCAACCTCCTGGTGGCACCAGGTTTGGGGTCTCTACCCTCTGAGAAGTCCTTCATCCCAGTAGATCCTAAGGGACCCACTGACTTTCCCAGCAGCCTCAGCAGAAGCTTGCTGTTTGAAGGGTTCAAGAGAGGGGCAGGTCTGCTGCTCCAAACTCAAATCTGCTCTGGAAGGGCCACCTGCCCCCAAGAACTCAACCTGATCAGGTTCAAGTTCCTCTGGGGCAGTTCCTTCACAGAGGCTCAGATCATCTCCCTCAAGAGACTGATCCTCACTCTTAGTCTGAGGGGAAGGCACAGCCTTACCCTTCCTGTCCCTTTGCTTGTAAGGCACCTGGTCCATTGTTCCAGGATCCAGGGCCTGTTCAGTGGAAAGCTATTTGGCTTGTGACCTGGTCACAGCAAACACACTTGCAGAGATGCCCAACATTTCTGCATGAGTCCTGAAGTCCAGGCTGAAGTTTCCAAATCATTGCCCAAAAAGCAACCTGCAGGTAGGTATGAAGATACTCCAACCTTTTTAGGTCCAGTTACCCCACCCCAACTGAAATCAACAACTGCCAAGGAATGATCAGCCCTGACATTGTTAGCATTGGTCACTTGGTACATTTGTACAAGTATGATTTGGTCAGGAGACACAAGTTTCTCTGTCACCATAGTGACACTGGCCCCTGCTTCCCTGCAGGCCATAGCCTTTTTTCCATTCATCAAAGGCTGTATTCTGTACTTGCCCAGGTTACTGGTGCTGACAAGTAAGGTGGCAAGATCTATGCCACCATCACAGATTAACACAGCCTGAGCTGGAGTTCTGACTAAGTTAGAACCCCACACCTCAGAACCAAAGGTTAACCCCACTATTCTCTTGTTTCCTGTTCCACCACTTGTACTTGTGCTCAGGGGAGCAGTTGTCTTAGGGGCAGCAGTAGTAGGAGTGTTCTACTTGGCTTTTGGACAAACAGCATCTTTTGTCCAGTGGGTTTTCACCTTACAAAGGTAACACCAAGGTTCCTTCCTGCCTTTCTTGGATGATTGTGACCCTCCCCAGATGCAGGTTTATGGGCCGTAAGAAGACTCTTTCTTGTCTATGCCCTTGTCTCACCCAACCCTGTATCCTGAGTTTTAAAATAATCTTGTTTCTTCTGGTCACTACTATTATTCAGTTTTTTCTGCTTCACCCTGGTTCTGACCCCCTTATCTGTCTTTTTTCCCAATTCTTGGGGAGAAGTCAGATCTGAGTCCACCAAGTACTGATGCAACAGCTGGTTCTGACAATTATTAAGGTTGCTCCCTCATAATCAAAACATACAATCCTTGGTAGCCATGCAATTTTCTGCCAAGCAACCAACCTTTCAGAGCCTTAATAGCACTATCCACAAAGTCTACCCAGTCCTGGGTCTATGTTTTCTGGGTGTCTCTGAACTTAATCCTGTATTGCTTAGTGGTTAAGCCCAATCCATCAATAAGAGCACTTTTCAAAACTGTGTAATTATCAGCATCCTCTTCTCTAACAATTGGAAGCTTTGCTGGAAAGCCAAATCTTGTAGACCTCCAGCTACCTTGCCATATATTATGCCTCGAAAAAACCTTACACACCCCTCCCCAACCCCATCATCCACACGTAGCAAGATGCTTGGCATAGGGTGCACAGCATGATGAAGAATTAGGTATATATTTACTTCAAAGTGCCACTGTGGCGAAATGCTGCCATAACTATAGGTGAAAAGGAAATAGGCTGGTCATTATGGATCTTGCGAGGCATTCGCTATATCAATGGCCTAATCTCCAATGGCTCCCTCCATTCAATGACCTATGGATGGATTATGATCTTTAATAACTCTAAGAAAAATCTGGGGGTCTAAAACAAATCTGGTGGCCTGGACCTCCCACAAACTCAGGAGAGTTCGAGGCACCGACGGAGAGGGCGGGGTCTCCTAAACCTGAGTTAGATACCAGGTGAGGTGAGGTCTATATCTCACACAAGACAGGAGTGAAGAGTACCCTGCTTGTTCTGAGATTTCACCGAATAAGGTTGTAATCAATGGCAACTTTTGTGCACTTTTCATTTTTCACAATTTTGCAGTAGCTGTTTATTGTTTGCGTCCTGAAGAAAGCCGGGGCAAAGGGCCCTGAAGGCTGAAACTAGTTGCCCAATTTGTGAAGCAGGCTATTTGCTGAAAGTTGCTTTCGCATTATTTTAATAGGATTGGTAGAGAGATGTGTATTAAAGTCATTTTTTTCTCTCCCAACTCCCTTTTTAACTTTCACTTATATGCACTGCACTAGAATTTCCATTACACAAGTGATGGTTTACCATGCTTGATTCTTGCTAAATCATGACCATATCGGTCACTTCTTGTCTCTGACTGCATTTCCTTCTGGCATTATTTCTATGGCCTAGTCGCAATCTTTGCTACATGATTTCCCTCTATGTTATGAGGAGTAGTATCAAGATGTTAGGATATCCAAGTGATGACACTGGCCTCTCTTGGTAGTTGATGGAAATCCTATTAATTCGCGAAGGCTTTTTCCTTTCTTTCCTTCTTTCACCTGCATCACTGTTTTTTAGTGACTGACTTTGCGGTTATACTCTACAAAGGTGTAATGATTATGTTTTTTTGTTCCCTACAGTTGTTTTTTTAGACCACCAGATTTTTCTTAGAATTATTAATAATTGTATGGGGGATTGAATCAGTAGCTTGGTCGTTAAACTCTTCCCTAGGACCCTTTTTCTCCCCTCTGGGAGATGTACTGTATGGATTATGATCTTCCCAGTTCTCAAAATGATGTAACATTCAGCTCTCCAATGCTTTGTCCACCATCCTGGGGAGGGCACACTTCGATCTACCTAGGTACCCAATCACTCAATATATCCGTACTTGGAAGAATTTCAGTGGGGACATTACAGGACTATACATTACATTGATAGATCATTGTTTTTCTGATACCATCTCGGAATCATTACATACATAGTGGGAGACACAACTTACTACACAATTCTTGGCGCATGATTGGGAAACACTACTGGTGGACTATAATAAGGGGTTGAGGGAGACGAGGCCATTAAACAGATGAAGGGTGAAAACCCCAAACTTTTGAGGTGGTCCATTACCCTACAGGGGATGGACTATACAGTGGTACATAGACCTGGGAGTAACCATGCCAATGCAGATGGACTCTCCAGATATTTCCACTTAGAAAATGAAGACTCAAAAGGACAAGTTTAGTCTCATCTCCTTACGTTTGGGGGGCTTATGTAGGAAAGTAGGATCTTCTTCTTTGGTTACCCCCACTTTTGTGCAGGTGCTAAGCTGTATTTGACTAGTCTGTCTGAGATCCTGCTAATCAGGACCCCATTCTATCTGCTTTCTCCCTAAATTGTTATGTCCAGTACTTCGGTACATCCCAGATTGGATACTGGGGTACCCTTATGAGTCCCTAGTGTATGGTACCCATGCCACCCATGTGAGACCATTCAAAATGGAACTACAGGCCTGCCATTGCAGCCTGTGTAAGTTGGTGCTTGCACCACTTAATAAGGATATAGATTTTCTATATCTAGGGTCACTGCACCTAAACCTATAAGTCACCCCTAGAGCAGGCCTTTGCAATCCTGACAGCAGGGCGATAGGTTCTAAGTGAGAGCAGGGCCCCCTTGCAGCCTACAGAGTCCATTCTCCCGGGTGGTCTGTGAAGCAGCCATATACTAAATAGAGGAGCACTGCGTAATTATGCGATGACCATCTCGAAACAGCTGCAACAAATCCTATCATGTTTGGTATCAAACATGTTCGAATCATACCCACACACCGTAAATGGTGTGGGAAGTATGATTCAAAGCACTGGAAGAGGCCTCCGTTAGGGTCTCAGTGTTCCCGGTACCAGCCTTCTTGACCCGGACTGCACAAAATGATTGCTGCCAACCAGAGACTCAATTCTGCCCTCCTGCTGCTGAGCCAAGCTCTAGCAGGGGAAGTCAGAACAAGAGGCATCCTGTCACAGGTAGGTGTGACCACCTCCCAATGAATAAATGAAAACGCATTTATATAGCGCAAATGGCTACTCAAAAGAGTGTCCTGGCTCTGACAGAAAGCAGTTATGGGAACCATGGAAACGCTGCTAAGTTTTGAAAAGCCATGTTTTCAGATGTTTCTTAAAGACTGAGATATCTGGCATGTATCGTAAGGTGACTGGGAGCCTGTTCCAAGCCTGGGCCCCCAAGAATCCAAAAGATCTGCCACCGATCCAGGCCAGGCGTACTTTAGGATTGCAAGCGGGGTCGGAGGAGGACCGTAGAGATCGAGCCGGGATGTAGCGATTGACTCGTCTGCTACAGTAGCCAGCTCCTGTCCCGTGGAAAGCCATAAAAAAGACAATAAGGGCTTTGAATTCGATCCTCTCTTTCAGTCTCAGCCAATGAAGTGATTTAAGGAAGGGGAACATTGAAGTCCTTAGTTTAGGTTGGAGGATATCCCTGGCTGCAGCATTTTGTACTACCTGTAGGCATTGTACGAGGTAACAGGGAAGGCCCAGATACAAAACATTTGCGTAGTCCAGTCTTGATGTTACCAAGGGCAGGACCACTATTTTCCTAGACTCTATTGTCAAAAGAGGAAGAAGTATTTTTAACATACATAGGATGCCGAAGCAGGTGCCAACCAAGGCTTGGACCTGAGACATCATGGACAAGGTGTTATTCAGCAGAACTCCGAGGTTCCTTACAGCTGACTGCTCAGTGTGTGGTTGCGAATATTCTTCAGGCCAACAAGCATTCCAGTTACTGACGGCAGGTTGGCCAAAGAAGACAAACTCGGACTTATCCGAGGTGCATTTAAGCTGATTTGCCTTAAGCCACTGGAAAAACTTAGAAAGACAGCCCCTGATACTAACACAGTCGAAATCTGATCCTTTTTCACAAGTGAAAATCAATTGCGTATGATCCGAAAAGGATATGATCTTTGCACCGTTTGCCTCTGCTATCTATGCCACGGGAGACAAGATTAAAAAGAGTAGGGCTAAGAATGGAGCCCTGAGGAACTCCAACCCCTATGCCTGGCATAGAGGTTGAAAAAGGGGGAAGCCATACCTCCTGAGCTCTGTCCTGCAGGAAAGAGTCCAGCCAGGTCAATACTGTCCCGCCGATACCCAGATTCCTCAATCTGTCAATTCGTCTCTTGTGCGGGACAGCATCAAATGCTACCGACAGATCGAGCAATATCAGGATAGCCCTTCCATCCTGATCCAGTATTCCTCTAATATACTCAGTTACTTTCAATAGGGCAGTCTCAGTGCTAAAGTTGGCCCTAAAGCCAGATTGAGTAGGGTGCAACAGATTGTGGCTCTCTGCGTGGTTTGAGATTACTTTATTAACGTGTTTTTCCAGAACTTTTGAAAGAGCCGGAAGGAGAGATATCAGCCTATAGTTGACTGGATCAGTATGATCGGCCGAAGGTTTTTTTAAGAGTGGAAGGATTTTGGCCTGTTTCCAGCTATGTAGCACTTTTACAGTAGAGAGAGAGGAACACAATACCCTATTAACTGTGGCATTGATCGTAGGTGCAAGGGAGGCAAGTAATTTAGCCGGGCAGAAGACCTTTAAGATAGAGAAGCGAGACGGCTAATAGTATTTTAGGAAACTCTACTAATGTAGGAGTCGGCACGGAAACGGCCCTATGTGACAGGGATTGGTCTGTCGCTAGGTTCTCTTCTGTAATTTTCACGAAGGATTGTTGAATTAAGGTATATTTTGGAGGGACAGAGCAACCTGCTGGGTCCATTCAGCTGAGTGCGAGGATTCTTTCTTGGTTGCCCCAGGGTAGGTGAAGGATTTCACTATATTAAAGATTACTTTCCCTTTATTTTGAGCTGTTTCAATCTTTGCTTGTAAATAGTTAATTTTAGCCTCTTTCACTAGAAGGTAATGGGATTTCTGGGCACTCATAGATTTTCCTATCATCCAATAGGTAATGTTTGCGCCATTTTCTTTCTAAAACCCTACAGGTCCTTTGACTTGCTCTTAGTGGTTCATTAAACCAAGGAGCGGCCGGGTGGGTCCTCCTAGAGCTCCGTGAGGACAGGGGAGCTGCTTTTTCCAGGTTGGACTTAAGCCAGCATTCTGGTGGTGTCGCATTCAAGATCGCCAACCAGCATAGGAGCTAATAATTACAAAGCCTCATTCAGCAAAGGCAGAGATATTTTATGAAAATATCTATATTTGTGTTCAGTCCTAATAGGCCTGAGTGGGAAACCAGACTCTGGATTAGGTATCTTAAAGTTGATGAGAAAATGGTCTGACAAAATGATAGGGAACGGCAGATCAGTTTTTAATTCTGTGCTACAGAATATCCCAGACAGGATTTAGTGTATTGGGGTGGGATTGGGGCACTTGCCAGCACCAGTGAGTCTGCATGAGGGGCATATTTGGTGTCCCTGTGCATAGTCTAGTTCAAACCAGTCATGGGAGCTGTTGGCTCCCGCTCTGGTGCAAAACTGGGCAAAGGATTCGGGAGTAACCTTCCCCCTGTCCAGACGCTCCCCTGGGAGGGTCCCCTGAATCTTCCTAACCCTTTCCCTAGGGTACTTGAGGGCTTACCTGGGTGTAGGTCCCTAGATTCGTCGTGGGATAAGATTCAGATCAGACACCACTTCTTCTTTTCCATCTGGGCACTCTGGACTTCACTGGACTTTATATGGGCCTGACTTCATCTCCCTTCCACTCTGCAGCATCGTCTGTGCCTGTGCATCATACAGGAACCTTCCAAGGCCTGGGAAGCATCAAAGTCACTTAAACGAATCTCCCTTGGAGTGAAGGAGTCACTCCACTACATTTGCAGGCACCGCAACTAAGTCGATCGGACTGCTGATCCTGAGCTCCTCCGGACTCCGTAAGGTTCTGCAACACAAGTGGTGGTTTTCCACAGCTCCCGTGGCCTGCACTGCCCTTTCACCAGGTTTGAGGCCAGTATCCCTAGTGGGGGTTGCAATAACCGAACTGCTGTGCACCTTGTCAACTTGCAGTTACAAAGGCTTGTTGGCTTCCTTCCAAGAAGATCTTCAGGCTCCAACTAGCCCTAACCTTGAGCACCTCCAACAACCAGAATCTTCGGACATACAACATCTTTTTGAGGAGCTGACTGAGGTCTTCTCGCGACTCGAGTACCTCCGGCCTGTGGGTCCACTTGAGGGTCTCACTTGTTTCTTTTTGGCTCTCCTGATTGCTCAGTGCCTGCCCTGACTCCCCTGCTTTTGGTGAGTCCCCTGGACCTTGCTGGTCCCGATGTTCCTCCTTGTTCACATCCTGAGTTGGTTGCATTTGCCGAAGCTTATTGGTGCTCCCGCCGGACACTGACCCCTCAGCACTCAACATCCTTTGTGGGAAAGCTTGTGCAAGTCTCCTGGTCCTCCTCAGCATCACCTGGTCCTCACAGCTGCAGAGTCAAAGTCATAGTCATCCATCCTGCAACAACCGACATCGAAGGGCATTCATCTCCCAAGTCTCCTGGTCATTCCTGAGTGACATAGACTCTGTCCCCTCTGCTTGCAGAAACCTCTCATCTGGAATCCACCATTGGATTCCACCGAACACTTTCTCCTTCTGCAACAGCTGCACTTTCCTGAAGTCCTCTACTGGGTTCGACTGCACTTCAACCGGATGCACCCGGCTTCCCAGGTGCAGGTAACGTGGGTACTAGGGTATCCACGAGTGGGGTGACTCTCAAACCTTCTGTCTTCCACCGGGTTTATTCAGCGTCCAGTGGAAAGGGTCCGTAATCTTTAAAACTCCAACTGCGACTTACACATAGAGTTCGACGGAGCACGTGGTCGTGTTCTCACACTGCACAAGCTCTACGTGGGGTCCCTATCTACTCACCTTTGGTGGTTCCTTGGGTCCCCAGCACTTCTACGTCCTTTTGACCCTGTCTTGATCTGAGTCATGGTTATTATATCACTTTCTTAGTATATGATTTCGTCCACTGTGTATTACGTGCTATTTGCTGTGTTTCTTTGGTAAAGTTGTATGCATGTGTTTATCTCTGTGTAGGAGATATTTGAACGTACTAGAAAGTATTATATAATAAATAAAAAATATTATAAATACTTTGTGTGATTCTTTTCACTTACTCTATACTATAAGATTTCCGTCTGTTAAAACAAGCTGATTTACACTCCTTCTGAACTTAGCCTGAAGGCTGCTCTCCCAGCTACCACTTGGAGAGCTTTCTAAGGTTGTCTAAGACATCTTAAATCACCATAAGAGTTGTCTGGAGCGGTGCAAGGTGCCCACTTAAATTATTGAACATCATTTACCAGGCCAGCCTCTCACAACACCCTTGCCACGTGCCATGATGTATAGCAAAATACGGAGAGTAGATGCCTCCACAGGTGACTGATGCAGTGGGGTCATGGTACATGCCCTGTGCAAGGTCAGGAGCCCATTCTCTCCATGGTCTGAAAAAGATATTCCCAGTCCACCTGATCAAAAAGCATCCAGGAACAGTAGGATTTATTTAAATCTGTGTCTTCAAGCACCTGCCAGAGTATGTGAGACTTGTAGTTGGTGGAAGAACGGACGGGTACAAAACTTCCCTGGAACGCATGTGTAAAAGCTGAGATTACTTTATTACTTTATTCAGACGCATCGCCAGAACCTTAGTCAAGATTTTCACATGTACTTTAATTAACGATATAGGTCTATAGTTGAAGCAGTCTAAGGGGTCCTTTCCAGGTTTTGGGATCAATGAGATTGCCCTCGCTCCAGCATCTCTTTATATGCCAAGACTAGTATTGGGATGGTCTGAGGTTTAGTGGCTTTCTAAACTTTCTCACAAGAAATGCGCATGCGCGGGCGACCGCGCATGCGCATTTGTCAGAAAAGTTGAAAACCAGGAAGAGGGAGCCCCGGAGACGCCGCGCTTCAGGTAAGTGCCTTTTAATTTGCTTTATTATAAATTCATGTTATCTTTTAAAAGGAGGGTGGGCGGGAGGCGGGTGGCACGTAGTGGGGCTACGCGAAGTGCGTAGTGTGCGTAGATCCGGGACACTACGTGCTGCTTCACGTAGCCCCACTACGGCCACTACGCCCACCCTTATTATGAACCCAAAACGGGTCCCAGGATGCTTGTTTCCGGTCCAGGGAAGACATGGCTTGGCAGTTCGGGCTGGACTGTTCCCATGAGGCACAGGGTCAGACTGATTTGCATATGGCCATGTCTGAACTGGGGTGGTGGAGTGAGCTAAAGAATGATGATGGATTAAACCCAGATCAGTTGACTGGGGGTGAGTGTTTGATTGGCTCAAACGCTCCGTCCATTATCCCCTTTGGTATCGCTTTGTTCGCCCTAAGTTGGCAGGATATGCCCAGACATGGATCTCTTGCTCACTTTGCCACTGGATTCAAGATAGCCTGGCTGATGAGGGTTATGAACCCGAAACCAGTCCCAGGATTCTTGTTTCCGGTCCAGGGAAGACATGGCTTGGCAGTTCGGGCTGGACTGTTCCCATGAGGCACAGGGTCAGACTGATTTGCATATGGCCATGTCCGAACTGGGGTGGTGGAGTGAGCTACAGAATGATGATGGATTAAACCCAGATCAGTTGACTGGGGGTGAGTGTTTGATTTGCTCAAACGCTCCTTCCATTATCCCCTTTGGTATCGCTGAGGTCAATTACTTGATCTGGAATTCTAGCTGATGTTTTGATTCCATCAATCTTTGCTTGGCTAGAGCAGAGCCTCTCATCAGTTGCCCCTGACCACGGCCTTCCCAGAGCCCCATAATGTTAGCTCCGAGGGGACGGAGTCTTTGTTGTCACTCAGAAAGGGCTGTACATGATCTGCAAGATGTCTTTTCGCTTCAGGATATTGATGGTGGGAGGTTTGTAAGAGACACAGGAAATCTGTGCCCCAGTTTGAGATGCAAATCTATAAGGTCATGAGCCAAAATCCTGCAGGGAGTAATGGGTGCATCAGTCAGCTGTTGAAGCAAGAAGAGATGCATAGGAAATTATCAATTCGGTCAGATATCATGTGGCAGAAGGTGAAGACGTAGTAACCCTCTTGAGGATGCAACAGTCTCCATGGTTACTGTAGGGCAAGATCAACTGTCATGTCCAGCGTCGCACTTCTGTCTTAGTTGTGATGAATGTTTGATTTACCTGAGCAATCCACGATAGGCTTAGAGGTACATTCTAGTCACCGCCGATGACCCCCGGGGTGAAGCCGAAGGAGGGGAGTAACCTACTAAGTTTGGGAGATAAAGAGAGTTTCTCTTGAATCCTCCCCATCCCTGCTGCAATAAACCTCAGGGAGCTAGGTACAGTGGCATAGGCACAAGTAGTGGCCCTGGTCCTTTGTAAACCAGTGTCCAAGGGCTCCAGCCCTCCAAGGAAATGGGCAGTGGAATAAAAGGTCTGTCCGGCCCCGGCAATGAACATCATCAATGGATCAGTAGATACAGGCATCTTTCCTGACAAATTCCAGATATATTACATGCAATCATTCTTTGTAGAAATGAATCTTATCTCAGTAAATCTGACAAGCTACAGTCTTAAATGGCCCTTTCGTTGGAAAACAGAGCAGCATTATCTCAAACATATACCTTCCTCGAAAAAAACAAGCTGGTATCAGACCAACAAACCGCTATCACCCAGGGAGAGCACTGAATCTGCACTCATCTCCATCTGGGATGTTCTGAAAACCACAATGTATAGAAATGATGTTGCAGCACTTCTTTCCAACCTTCTGCTTCTGTTGACACAGTTCCCCAGTTCTCTCTCCTTGTAAGATTAAAAGAAAAGTGCATAAATGGAAACATCGTTGACCAGATTTCCCCATACCTCTATTATCTTTTTACCTCCGGTCACATCTTGAACTTTTTGTGTCAAAGCAGGTTTAGCTCAAGGATCAATCATTGCCCAACTCCTCTTCAATGCCTGCCACCTAGCAGACCACACCGAATGGTTCCTGATGACATGCTACAACTAGCAGATGCCACTTAGATCATCCTATAACTGGAACAGACAAATATTATTAGTTTAAAAGGAGATGCCTGTCTGTGAGTCATTGACCACTAGATGTCAATAAACTGGCTTAAATTTAAGACAGAGATCCTCAAATTTGGACATTGGAAAAAAAAATCTCCTCTTATAATCCGCCACAAGGAACTTGGACTAATACAGAAACATCTGCAGACCTGAGCAATATGGAATGATTGTGGATTCCAGCCTCTCAGCAGCTCTACAAGTAGTGTTTTTAATACCAGGGGAGCCCTAATATTAATTTTCCCAATCTGGGATTCCAGCAGATCCTTCAGGAGATTCTCTTCCCCGTCATGTTTCGATCCAATAAGGCCAAATCTATGGGGAGGGATCGATATTAAAGTACAATGTTTATAAACCCCATATGACCTTTAATATACAGCAATTTTCATAACACAACATCCACTTGAATCCAGTGTGTTCGAGTATTTATCTTGTGTTTTATTTTATATATTTTGTTCAAAGGTGTGATCGTTTTATATCAGTCTCTTCATCTGCAGTCCAAAATACATTAGAAATATATAAAACAATACTTTCAACTCAGTTGAGTGGAAATTTATGATGTTGGTCCTGAGGCGAATGGGTGTGGGCGACCTCTTCGCCAACCTAGTGTCTGTCCGATACAACTCCCCAACGGCCAGGGTCAGGGTGGATAATTTGGTTAGGCCCCCCTTTAAAATTTCCTGGGGCACCCGTCAGGGGTGCCACTATCACCACTTCTCAACGCGATTGTCGCTGATCCCTTAGCGTTCTCTCTCAGGGAGAAACATAGTCACAGAGGGATTTGTTTCCCTGAGTATAATCTAATCATCTCCACTTACTCTGATGACACCCTCCTATACATCAGAGACCCTGAGTCCAACCTTTCCCAGTTTTGAGGGAGGTGGTGCGTTAGTGCGAGTTCTATGGCCTCCGGATTAACTGGACTAAGTGCGCTATTTTTCCTCTCATGCCCGCTCTCTGGAACCTATTGAGCAGGAATTCCTGCAGCAGTGGACTGCAGACTCTGTGCAAAACCTGAGCATACAGGTTCACAGTAACTCAGAAGGGGTGTTCAACGAGAACTATGGCAGGGCGGTGGCCAGACTTGAAGATGATGTCAGAAGATGGGTGCCCTTGCCTTTATCCCTCATGGGCCGAGTCTCTTTGATGAAAATGGTGGTCCTCCCTCGGTTTTTATTTCTGTTCTGCAACATACCAGTGATACTACCTGCTCTTTTCTTTAAGCGCATTAGGACCTGCTGATTCTAGCCTGGGCCGGTAAACAACACGGGGTCAGATGGGATATTCTAATGCTACCTATTCCATAGGTGGACTGGGCGCTCCGGACTTGGAACTCTATTATTATGCAGCAAAATGTTTGCCTGCTTTCTACTGGTTACACCAGCAAGCCCCTCTACCTCATTTGCACATAGAGAGGGTTGTGGGGGGCCCTCCTCACTGGCTTCATTTCTGTTTCGCGCCCCTTATAGATGCTCGAGAACACTTGATTCAATCAATGCTACTACGCATACATGGTACAACATATTGAAGAGCCAGGCAGCTACTATTCTATACTCTCCAGTAGCTCCTGTAGAATTGTACTTCTGGTTGCTGGCCCTCATTGAACCAGAGGTAAAGTGCGCACTAACATTACTTGACGTTACCCGTATTGTTGACCTCTTTGAGGACGGAGCTGGATGGGAAGACCTTGTCTCGGACGGGCGAGACGTTACCCCGCTGACGACGTTTCACTGTTACAGGGTTAGGCTGGCACTCCGTGACATGTTGGGCGATGAACTGTCTGAGCCGCTGGAGGTTGCCCCCTTCTCCCTCTTACTGCAGGCAGAATGCCCTCGGAAGATTGTCTCAAACATTTACTCCCTCACTCAAGATTATCGTAAACATCACTTCACTAAAGTCAAGCTTGACCGGTAAATTGATTTAGAAAGGGCACTTGATGACGATACATGGCGCTATTGGTGCAAGGCAACACAGCACGTCTCCCTGAACGGGCGGCACTACCTTATGCATTTTAAATGTATCAATTAAATATATTACACCCCATTCCGCCTGCACAAATATGGTCTCCGTGATTCCGCGAGATGTGAACGGTGTGGTATTGATCTTGCTGGGTTTATCCACATAGCATGGCTGTGCCCTGAAATAGCTAGGTCACGTAAGGCTATTTTCCGGAAACTCAGTGATATTACTGGGGAGACTCTGAACCTTGACCCATTGTAAGCGCTGCTTGGTTTTTCCATACATATTCGCAAAGACACTAGGCGCTTGGTTGACATGGGTCTACTGATAGCTAAGCGTGTGGTTGCAATACACTGGTCCAGAGGTCCTCCTCCCACCATAGCACAATGGTGCCGAGATATGCAATATTGTAACACACAAACTGAATTATATAGCGAATTCCTCCCCCCCAGGATTTGTCCCAAGAATTATGTGAGTTTATATCAAGATTATCTGGCCGATAAAGCGTAAACTAGATAACTGTGGAATCTTTCCTTCTCTCCTTGCAGGGGTCCGGCAGGGGGCAGTGGTTAGGATATTACTGGCTTCCTTCATGGGAATTGTACTTGTGCGGCTGCTTGATGTATTGCTATTGTAGGCTGTTTAGGGGGTTCTTGCTTGGGATCCCTCGCCACACATTGATCCTCAATAATTGTCATTATAATTTCCTACTGATGATTGGAATTGTCTCCTTGTATTGCTTGCCACCCCCTACTGTAAAGCCTGGTGATATTGTACAAAATGTATAGGAATGTTCATGGAACCATCACATATACATACAGTGATCGTTTTTTATTGTTTCTCCCCTGAGTTATGATTGATATTATTTGTCCTGTCTTTTTGGATTGTAAAACTCAATAAATAAATTAAATATATATATATGTGATCAAGGCCCGAGGAGGGCTGAAACGCGTCATGGCTGTAGAGGTCCGAGAGCAGCAATAAATATTCCTGCACAACGCTGTGGTCCGTGCCCGTTCTTTTTTCCAAAGAAGAGGAATTTGCAAGACGGAGCAAAATTAACGATGTATATATAGATATATAAAAAAATATATAAAACAATAAACGAGAAAATCATCACAAGTAACAACACTACATAAACATGAACTAATGTTGGAAAGGTAATTTCTAACAATTTAAGCAACTTTTTAAACAAAATCCAAAGCTGTTTAAGGTTCGTGGGATTATAGAATGTCCAAATACTATTGTAGTGTATATATATTATTATTTTTTTTTCTTCATTTTTTGACTGTTTACTATCAGAAGTTGTTCCTTTTTTAAAAATTATTATTATTTTTTTTTTAATATGCAGTGACCAAAGAATACATAACTTAGAAAATGAAAGATACAATGTGTAGCAACCCCCCTCCCCCCGCCCCCCCCCCCGCCGGCTGAAATTTTACAAAGAGTGTCAGATTATCAAAAAAGTCAATTAAAATAAATCATGTTAAAGTAAGAGTGTCGAAGTCCAAGGTATTCAAATACAGTATAAAATGCTTCAGCGAGCAGTTGGGCAGAAAAAATGTCATCAAATTAGATAAAATCACATGATAAAATGACTAGTGCACTACTTCATCAGACTGAGAGCACCACAACAGGGATACAAATTAGTAGTTATACCAAGGAGCATGAGCTAAAGTGACCAGTGCAACAGAACATCCATAAGAGGGAGAACCCCACAGCAGATTATAAATTAAACAATATAGCAAGGAGGCATCGAACAAAGTGACCAGTGCAATAATACAGCAATGAAAAAAAGGAGGAGGTACACACATTCTTGAAATAAAAAAAGTTTCCTAATTTGGATCAATCTTTAAGCACTATCTTCATTTGCTTCGGGATTAGACCGGTTTAGCCAACAAGTAAGAGGCTCCCAGATAATTAACCCTTTTTTCTTTGCCCGGTGACCCTTTTTGGTGTAAATTGCTTTTGCGAGAGAGGAGATTGAGTAAAACCGAGCAAGCCAATGCGCGAACAATGGGGGATCAGGGTCCAGCCAGGCCGTCGCAATGCACAGCCTGTAGATGGTCATGGCGGCGAATAATAAGGCCCCCCATTCTTTCTGTCTATTGAGCTCTGTATGCCAAGTAAGACAGTGGAGGGCGTTAGAAGTACATTTTGGAGTAGCACTTGGCCTAGGAAGAATTTAATTTTATGTATTAATGGACCCAGTTTAACGCATGTAGCGAACACGTGAATTGAGTAGGCACCAAACTCTGCACAGCGTGGGCAATGTGTACCTTTCCCAGTCCCCCATTTTGCTATCCTAGAAGGAGTGAAATATTTAAAAAAACAGGTTTTAAAAAATTGCGCCTGAAGATTAGCAGACAGCAAATCATCTTGGGCAGCTGTAAGCGGTAAGCTAAAAGCATTGTTAGAAATATTCCGTTTTTGTTGCCGCTTGGTTGAAACTATAGCCAGATTATCGGGCATTAAGCTATTGAGAGAGTTGTAAATGATGCCAATATGTGGCGGTATAGTCCCACAAAGTTTCCCAATCAGTTCGCAGTTGGCAAAGCCTGAGGGCCCCCCAGTCTTCTGAATAAAGAAGGACTTAATAGCAAGATACTTAAAAGAGTCACCATTGTCAAGATTGTAGATAAATTGAAGTACTTCAAAAGAAAAAACCTCCTGAGGTGACCAAAGGTCACCTAGTTTCTTTACACCCTTGTCAGTCCAGGTTTGTAAATACGATGGTCTAAAAATATCCAGTAGGTTGGGATTATTCATAATAGGCATTTAAAAATTAAATCTGCCAATACCTACATACTTGCGAACGGCAGTGAAAACCTTGTATACCCCCAAAAGGGTCTTGAACTTGACCCTTCTGTAATATCCAAATTCCAACTGTCGCCACAAGCAACCCCAGGCGTCAGGACCGAGCACAAGTTCGAAAGGTGAAGGTAAAACTATCGCTGAGGTGGGGGGGAAGAGTCTTGCAGTAATATAGGACAGGATTGTAACACAGTAGCCCAATAGTAAATTCTTAATTTGGGTAACGCCCACCCACCTCTTTCTCGAGGTAGGGACAAAAACTTGTATGCCCTCCTGGATTGGGAGTATGCTCACACAAACTAAGAGAATAACCTGTCAAATCTTAAGAGTGTTGCTTTATTGAACTCTAAACGTATGGCTCTAAACAAATATAACATTTTGGGGAAAAAAACATTTTTAGCACATTGCAGCGGGCAAGAATGGAAAGATGTAAGTTCTTTAGGCGGCTCAAGGCTTTCTTTGTCTCTGAGACAAGAGGGTCCATGTTCTGGTCGACTATCTGCTCGGTATCAGCCAAGATGTTAATGCCCAAATATTTAGCTTTGGCCACTACTCTTCCATCATTCCAGGTGATATTTTTGTTGATTATAATTTGTGTTTTCCATTTAACCAAATAAGTAGGCCTTGGCCTCGATTTCAGAAATAGTTTTCTCATGGTCAGGTGTAACCAAAGCCACATCGTCAGCGTAGGCCATGATTTTAGTTACTAGACCAAATCTACTCATTGCTTGTATACCCTGATTTCCCTCAAGTTTTTTAATAAGTGGATCAATGTACATAGCAAAGAGTAATGGGGAGCAGGGGCAGCCTTGTCTGCTCCCCCACAAGATTTTTATTTGTTCTGTTAGAGTCCTGTTAATAGACACACTTGCCGTAGGGGTAAGGTATAGTGCTTGAATTGCCTGGATGGCATTAAGCCCAAAATTCATTTTCTGCATGACGCCCCAGAGAAAATTCCAGACACGATCGAATGCTTTTTCGGCATCTAGAAGTATTACAGCCATCGGGTCTCCTGAAACGTGTGCTGCGTCAAGCAGAGTGATTACCCTCCGAATATGCTCAGTAGTGCCTTTGGCAGGAATAAACCCATGCTGCCATCTGGACACGAGACCTTCAATTCTGACCGAGAGCCGTGAGGCAAAGATTTTAGATTAAACCTTTGAGTCGCCGTTTATAAGGGTGATAGGGCGATACGAGCCCATTTCTGTTGGGGGTTTGTCTTTCTTGGGAAATACAATAATCTTGGCTAAAGACCAGGAGTGAGGAGGAGTGGCACCATAAAAGATTTGCGTCACTACAGCACTGAAAATATCTTTGATTTGGGGAAGAAAAACCTTATAAAATTCAACTGGGATGCAGTCAGGCACAGTAGCTTTCCCGTCGGGTAGATTGGTCAGGGCCTTGGCGATTTCATCCCAGGAGGGAGGAGCCTCAAGTTGCTCCCGCTCATCACTACTGAGGGATGCCAGCACAATGGGGTCCACATAGAGGTTGAGCTCAGATTGCCCATCTGGTTGAGCTATCACATTTTCCCCTGAGCATAAGCCCTGAAAGAATTCACAAAAGGCTGTGCTAATATCTTCCTGATTACTGGTCATAACCCTGAGGATGTCCTAATTTGTTTAATTTCATTAGAGGTGGTCTGTAGTCTCGTTCTCACTGCCAACTGATGGCCGATCCTTATGCTACACTCATATGTTTTTTCTCGTGCAGCAGCCCACTTAGAGGCGGCTTTCTCGGCTAGAATTGAGCAGATCTCAGCCCTGACAACCGCCACTGCCAGTTGAGCCGTATCTGTCTCCCCTTCACTTGAACAGCCAAAATAAGGTTTTCTTCTTTTTTAGCTAGTTTTGCATGTAGCTCCATCAACTGTGCCCTCTCCTGCCGGTTTTTCCTCAATGAAAATTGTAAGGTTTCACCTCGAGCGCAAGCTTTTAGTGTGTCCCAAACTACCATAACGGGAGCTGAGCCTAGGTTGACATCAAGGAAAGACTGTGTCCACTGCTTCATGTGAGTCTAGTAACACTCATCTAGCAGGAGTGCTCTCTCAAAGCTCCAAGATGAGGTTTCCCTGCGGGTAATCAGACCGTGAATATTGAAGATTAAGGGATTATGGTCCGAAAGAATGCGGGGAAGTAAATCAATATTACTATTATAAATTAAAGAGGAGGAAACCAAAAAGAAATCCAAGCATGCAAAAGACTTATGAGGTGAGGAAAAAAATGTGTAGCCTGGCAGAGTTGGATTTAAGTAAGACCAGGCATCGATAAGCCCATGAATATGCATTAGATTTTAAGGGCTTGAAGCACTTTAGGTTTGCGAGTAGTCAGCCGAACTTGAGAATTTGACCCCCAGTTGCAGGGTAGATTAATATTTAAGTCCCCGCATAAGATGACAGGAAGGGGCCAATGTGCCAACTCTGCCGAAACACAATCTAGAATGCTAGGGTCGTCCAGAACATTCCCATATATAGAGCAAAGGGTGAAGGAAAAGGTGGAAGTTATACAGCATTCTGCAAACACCCATCTTCCTTGGGGGTCAGATTTAACTCGGGTAGATTGAGGAAAGCAATTATGGCGTGCTAGAATAGCCACACCCCCAGTTCGAGTTCCTTGCAATGTACCCCCAATAACTTTGTATCCCAAAGTGTTTAAAAGATGCACCTGAGAGCCTTCTATGTGTGTCTCTTGAAGGAACACAATGTTGGCCTCCATCAACCGTAAGCTCTGAGCTACCCTCTGCCTTTTCCGAGAGTCGTTTAACCCGCAAATATTCAAAGAAATGATGTATAGGATTCATTAAGATTTTTTTTTTTAAAACCCGTAGTGAAACACTGTAAGTAAGTGTGCGCAAGATACATATGATGCGCGACTGGGATCCCTATTGAATCCATGAGTCATAAAGTCAGCATAAATGAAGCACATCAAGACATACTGAGGACCGCCCAAACTGCACAGAAACATAGCCCATGTCAGACTTAACGACAATCTAGATATACCTTTGACACTTAACTGTTCATATACATTAAGCACTAGACACGTCAAAGAAACAAAAGCAACTACTTTGTATTCAGCCTTCCCTCCCTGGACCCCCACCCCCCTCCCAACCCTACTCTACCCTCCAGCCCCAATGACACCCCCCTCCCCAAAATGAGCAATCAGGAAAAACCTGAATGATGGATACCTATTGTAGTGCCCCGCCACCCGTCCCTTGCCATGTTAGAAAAGCCTATGTTTAGCTTGCGACATATACTAAGACATCAGGCCGTCACAAACTATTGACTAAAAAAGGCCCAAAGGGGGCTTGCTAGTCCCTTTGGTCTGGAACCAACCACCCCAAAGAAAAACCAAAGCCAGCAAGAAAGAGAAGAAGATAACAAGCAAAAAATATAAGGAATAATAAATGGAAAGCAAACTATCTAGTCAAAGATTAGTTAGAGCCATAGTAATCCAGAAATAGCATTAGCTTGGCATTTTTCTGGTTTTAAGTCCAGTAAGAAACTCTTGAGCCTTAATTTCTGACGTAAAAACTCGTGAGGCGCCGTTCAGTATGACCTTCAGCTTAGCAGGATTCATGAGGAAAACCTGAGCTCCCAGTTGTTGAAATGGGGCGATTAACTGGCGGAGACGCCATCTTCGTTCCACAGTTGTATGGCAAAAGTCAGGTTTGGCGAAAAAAGATACCCCCTCAAAACTCTTCTGAGAGTACTGTCGCGCTTGATCAAAAACTAGATGTCTTAGTACAAAGTTCCCGAAAAAAAACAAGAAGGCTCGAGGTCTTGTGGCTTCATTAGAATTGCCAGACTGCTTTTTAGTGTAAAAGGGAAGCGGTGAGCTCGTTGGATTTCGGGCTCCCAACACCACTCGGTCAGATCAGGAAAGGCCCCCCTGAGAAGATTTATGATGTAGCGCCAAGGATCTTCCCCCTCCACTCCCTCCGGAATCCCAAGAAGGCGGAGGTTATTTCGGCCTTGCCTATTTTCATATTCTTCCAATTTCCACATGACGTCTGTCATTTGATCCCCCTGAGCGGAGCATTGGCTCTTGAGTGTTACAATTTTCGATTCAAGACTTTCTGTTCGGCCTTCCACCATGGTCACTCTTTCACAAATGTCAGAGCAGGTTTTGTTAAGTTTATGAAGGCCCCCCTGTACTTTTTTTGCAGCACATTTAGCCTGCTGGCTGTCTACCCTAGCTTCTTCCTGAAATTGTTTAATTGAGGACAGTATGGCAGCCAAAGAAGGTTCAGCAATTTGATCTTGTAGGGCACAGGCCATTTTTGCAAGTTCGCCGTTGGAGGAGAAAGAGAGGTGAGACCCAGAGTAGTCCTAATCTGAGCTGATCTCTCTTATCTTATCCATCTTCTTCCCCCTACTTTTCGCCCCCTGGCGCTTCTGTTTTTGAACCGTGCTTTTCCCTTTTGAGGCATTACTGAAGTTAGACTCAGAGAGGTCGCAGTCACTGGAAGAAGAAGAGCTTAATTCGGCCGGAGAGTTTGAACCGTCTGAGACAGAGAAAAAGTGCTCTCCAGGGGGATCTGGAGAGCCAGGATTTGGTGGCCATTGAGCACTAGCACAAACACTAGTACCTTTTGCGTCCAAGGCATCGGAGGACAAGGGGCCCCAAATAGCATGAACCTGAGGGTCTTGGGGGATTGGAAACAAGCTGGAGTCAGCGCCGGTCAGCAGGTCAGTCTCTACAGGGAGAGCAGGAAGAGCAGGGACGCCCAAGTTAAAATTAAAGGTGTCTTTATGAGGCCCTTGGTCTTGGATTGTCAGGCCGGGCTCCAAGCCGAGTAAGCCAGGTAAAAGAGGGATAGGTTGAGGCTCAATCTGTGCATCAGGAGGTTTGGCTGAGCTAGACGAAGCTGTTTTCATTGAGTCATTTTCAATCCTGCCATCACCATTGTTTGAGAGTCTACCCCCATTGGCAGGACCAGCGCTGATCGCCACCCCCGTAACAGAGAATAGTTTAGCAACTGAGGGTTGAGAGGAGCCCCCGTCTTTTAAGGCCCCCCACCAACAGATTTATTTAATGTTTTTTTAAGGCCTACAGTCTCTCGCTTGCTTTTAGGGTTGGGTCCCGCATCCAAAGAGTGAAGCGTTGCAGTTGAGCGGTGGAACTGGGGTTATCTGGAGTCTTGCCTTTTGCCCCCCGGACCCCACGAGAAGACATGCTTAACTCACCCATCAGGAGGTAAGTGTTGCAATTGCCAGAGAGAACAGCCAGGCAGTAAAAAAACACAAATAGGCAAGCGGGGCTGCTCCAACCCCGCAGGGAGTACCACAGCTCGATCCGACCTTCACCAGAGTAGAAATGGAGGCTCCGCGCGATGCAATGGTTCCCTCCAGTGCCGTGTCTCGAGTTTGTCAGGCTTCTCAGCGTTCCAACGCTGCGTCTCAACGTTGGCAATCTCCTCGGCGTTCTTGCGACATTTTGAAAATGCAAGCTCTTCGAGATCGTGAGAGTCCGCCGATACACACACAGCAGCAGTCTGGTATTAACTGATCCCAGTGAGGCAGTAACACCTGGTCAGGCCGCATAGCTAACGGCCGAGTGAACCCGTGGCGCAGGCGGCGGTGAGATGGGGAATCACACAGGCACCATCTTGCTCGCATCCCGTCGTCAGAAATAGTTCTATATATTTGTAATGTATTGACTGCAGATGAAGAGTCTGATATAAAATGTTCACACCTTTGAAAAAATATATAATATAAAACACGAGATAGATGCTCGAACGCACTGAAGTCAAGTGGATGTTGTGTTATGAAAATTGCTGTATATTGATGGCCATATGGGTTTTATAAACATTGTAGCCCAAAGGTATTAAAAGCATCATGGCTAGACAACGCCTTTATTAAATAACTGCAAACCAAATCTCACAGGCCATAGAAGGCCTTAGCTGACTTCCTGTCCCCAGACAATCAACTTTCAAGATTCTTTCTCTTCATAACACATAAGGACGTTAGTGGCAAAGGTCCTCATTTCCTACAACTGAAGCTCAAACAATATTTTCAGAGCAGAATACTCAGCTCCAGATTGGCACTACAACTGATCATGAAGAGGTACACAGGGAGAACCCCTTGTGCCGTTCAAGTGGCTAAATTCTGAAAGTAGCTCCATACAAGGTTATGAACCATGAGCAATCACCTTTTCCACACTCACAACCAGGAGGGGTAACAACATTGCCCCGTATTGGTTCAGCTAATCCCTACACCACACTTTGACTGGACATATCAGCAATCTCACATGCACTAGAAACTCCTGCCTAGTTCCCAATATGCAAACTCAAATCTTGGACAGAACCAGGCAGGGCGTGGCGACTCCTGGCCAGAATCCTTGCATTCAGCATTAACTTTAATGCAAGGATATTTAAAACTGTCTGGGTAGCCTCAGCTGCCGCACCAGCACTGCATGAATAATCATTGTCTCTTTGACCCTAAATAACTGCAGTCCTTACAGGGCTTATTATGTTAATTTTCACTAGAAATGGAAGCAATCAAATACTTACACAAACCTAACTATTGAGAATTGCAACTCATTGTACTGTTCTGCCCACATATTAATGCCTACCAGGGCTGAAAGCCATTTACATTTCTACATGAATCGGTCCTGTGGTTAACCTCCTCGTTACACTATTATTTAATTTGTTCGGTCTCTGCCTAGGGCCCTGGAATTAAATTGTAATTAATCCACACTGTGTAGTTAATTTGTAAATAATTGCCCACGTGTTATTGGAAATGGCAATGCTGTTCTGTAATATCACTATATCTACATCCCCCCAAGACACATTAACACTGACGTACACACCTGCATGTAAACGAGGCCAATGTACGTGTTCTTTGCTATAAATTCATAGAATTGACGTGTTGTTAAAAATTAAATTGAGGTATACCTCTGCCAACATATCCCCTCCACATGCCCCTCTACCTGACATAGTTGTAGTAACATTTCCAGAAACAAATACCTCATAGTAGCAGGATGCTTGCATGACCCACGTGTATGACTGTTTACGGGGCCTTTAGTGTGGCTCCTCTCGCGTGACCGCTTACAAGATCATTACCATTTGCATCACAGCAAGATCAGTGCTTAATTTGAGCCGGTGGTTTCCGGTGCTCTGCACCAGCACTTATTTGTCAACACCGGCGCTTGACAGTCTGCCACAAGATGGCGCTGTCTGGCTAATGTAGAGATGACCACAACAACAGTTAATTAGTAATCCAATCTACATTTAAAAATAAGTATTAGGTGCCACCCAGTACATTCTTATAGCTTTGGGGGCCTGTAATAGTCCGAATTGTCATGCTTGTACTAGGAGTGAGATGATTAGCAGTTGTGTTGTTACTATCAATGGGAGCGCTGGGAGGGGCAATGTGTGGTGCAAGCTGCAGTGGCCTCCTAAAGAGAGCCCTAGCCTTTTTTTTTTCTTTCCTTTTTTTTACAAATTAAGCACTGCAGCAAGTGTGACCACTTGCATGACAACAGGCATGAAGGCTTGCCCGGCTACAACCCTGTCTACTGCTTCTTCACTTGCAGGATGAACTGTGGGCAGGCCGCAAGATCCTCTGCATAACAGCAGCCCTTATGCCTGAGCTCTTTAGGGTCATTCTTGTTACTTGCGCCTAGATGCAGTAACACACAAGTACATAAGCCGATTGTTGCATTTTAAGTTATATCACTTTAATTGCCTGTGTCTTGTCTTTACTATTGGCATGCACTCTGTTATCTTTTGTTGGGCATTCCAAGTTCTATTGTAGATCTTATGGTAAGTGTTCCAGTGAGAGACTCAGTTGTACCTGGAGTCTTCATCTGGATGAATGTACTTCCGTGCTGTCTCTCAATAAACTAATTGAAGATTTATCTATTTCTGGATTTTAATATTATCGACGAGGAAGAAACCTCTCCTGTCTGTATCAGCATGGGAACGGAGAGCTTAAGAGCCCAAAGGAATTGAAAAGACAAACAAGGAATTTTTAAAATTATTGAATTTTAGAAAACGAGGAGGAAGAAAAGAAGCATTCCTGACCAGCGAACAGAACAAAGAGGAGATTTACCAAAGCATTGGTACTGGGAAAGGAAGTTCTGAATTTACGAGCCGAAGTGAAAGTAAAAAAAAAATATGCAGTGCCGGAACGCCATGGAATGGTGAAAGGGAGCGATCGGCGTATCCTTGCAGCGTTGAAGCAAGAACGCGGGGAAGGAAAACTTCTGTGTCCTGGCGTCAGCACGAGAATAAACAAACACGTCAAGGGCTACGTCCGTGTGTAAGGATGTACGCTGACGTGCAACGCGGCGTGGTGGCCATTTTGAGTTGCCATTAGCAACCAATACACAGAGTGAAAGATCCTACGAGCGGAGCTGCGCGATCGTAGTGGAAGTGCTGTTTATTCAAGCCAAAACATTGTTTTTGAAGCGGAAAGGAGTGTTAGAAAGTAAAGTCACATGGTTTTGTGAGTAAACTCTTGTGGGCATATAATTATCATTGAAAATAAACATCGTAGCAGAAGGAATATTTTTTTTTTTTAAAAAGGAAAGAAACATTTATTAAGTTAGCATCCTAATATTGTCAAAATAGTGGTGAAGAAGAACTGACAGAGGGCAGATAAAGACAAGGATATTTTTGAGAATATTAACAAGTAGGATAGAAAAAAAAATGCAGTTTGAACTACCAGGAAAGTTTCTACAGAATAAGGGTGATCCACCTTTACCATGGACAAGGTGGAAAGAAGAATTTTTAACATACATGAAGGCGATCGATGGTGAACGCATGGGCGCAGAAAGGAAAAAGAGCATACTATTGCACTGTCTAGGATCAGAAGGACAAGACATTTTCAGAGCACTACCACAAGTCACACCCCAAATAGGAGAGGAGAATGTAAATGTATATAACAAAGCTCTACAAAGGCTTGAAAAGAGGTTTAAATCCACTACCAGCATTGTGCTGAACAGATTTAAGTTTTACACAAGGGCACAAAAGGGGGATGAATCATTTGATGATTTCTTAACTGCTTTAAGATCTTTATGTGTTCATTGTAAATTTGGCATGATGGCTGATGAAATGATAAGGGATCAGATAATTGTGTATGTTAGGAATAAGAAGGTGCAAGAGAATCTGTGGGTGATCCTAGTTTATCTGAAGCAATAGCTAATGCTTAAGCTGTAGAACAATCTGAGAGTTTAATGCAAACGGTTAGGCAAAGTGCGAAGAAGAGTGAGAGTGTGGAAGAGGTTTGTGCTGTAAAGAATAATACTGGAAGCAGTATGGAAGGTCGTAGTAGCAAGCTTGAGGTTACACAAAAGAGGTTTATAAGTAATAGATACAACAATAGTAATGCGTTTCGAGGTAACGGGAGTTTGGGAGGTCAAAATTCATGTTATAGATGTGGAAGTAGAACACATATGGCATCTTTCATAGGCTGTCCTGCTATTAATAGAGAATGCAGGAAGTGTGGAAGTTTGGGTCATTTTAGTAATGTTTGCAGAGACAATAGGAGAAGTAATACAGCAACGTCAGTTTCAGGCTCAATTTCGACGATTAGTGGAAATGAAATGATTCACATTGAGGTTGAAAGGAAAGAAAGTCATGATAACTCTGAGTGTGAAAGAGGGTTCGTTGTATCTATTGTTAGTAAAAGTGTAGATGTGAAGAATGAGATTTTGCTTGAATCACCTAAATGTACAGTTAAAGTGTTTGGGGTGGAATTACAGCTCATGGCTGATACAGGATCACCGTAGACGATAATATTAAAACAATATTTTGAAGAGAATTTGTCTAATATTTGTAATGGGAAAACATTACATGCTAGTGATGTCATAGCTGAAAGTTTTGACGGATCAAGAATTGATATGGAAGGATACTTTAATGTTACCTTGTTGTTTAAAGGAAGATTTGCAGATATTAAATTGTACATTGCTGGGAAGGGTGTAAATGTGCTAGGATGGCGTGATCAATGGAAGCTTGGGATTATTCTAAATCCACGATCTTCAGAACCAGTCACATTAGGGGATAATGTTTCAACACAAAAAGTGTCCGTTTTCGATTCTAATGACAAAGTTAGAAATTTAGTTAGTAAGTACAAAAATGTTTTCAGTGATAAGTTGGGAAGATTTCAGAATTTTGAACATAAAATTATTCTAAAGGAAAACGCACGTCCAGTGGTACAAAAATTAAGGGGGGCCCATTAATGTGAGAGAAGAACTTAGGGACACGTTGAAAGAACTTACCAATGAAGGAATCACTGAAGATGTTGAATCTTCTGAATGGATTTCAACCCATAGTTTTAGTACGCAAGGCTGATAAAAAATTGAGGGGGTGTGTGGATCTGAGAGCTTTAAATTCTAATATTATTATTGATTGCCATCCTCTTCCAAATATAAACGAAGTGGTATCTATGCTGGAAGGTGCAAAGGTATTTTCAACATTGGACCTAAGGTCTGCGTATCATCAGATTTGTCTTTCTGAAGATTCAAAAACCTAACGGCTTTTATAACTCCCCTAGTTAGGCCTGTATCGTTTCACAAGGATGCCATTTGGTTTGGCGTCAGCCGCATCGGTTTTTCAAAGAGTTATGTTCAGGATGTTCAGAAATATTGATCATTTTGTTAAATGTTTTCAAGATGATATATTTATCTTTTCAAAAAATGAGGCAGAACATAGTGTACATTTGAATGAAGTATGCAGTAGGTTAGAGAAGCATGGTCTCACACTTAAGGAAAACAAATACAAGTTGTATAAGAAGTCAGTAGAATACTTAGGACATACTCTATCAGGGGATGGCGTTGTTCCAAAAAGATCGAACGTTGATGCTATTCTTAATGCTCCAGCTCCTGTTAACAAGGAACAATTACTAAGTTTTGCGGGCATGTGTGAGTACTATAGCAAATTTGTTAATAACTTGCAAGTAAAATCGAACCATTGAGAGAATTATTTAGAAAGAACGCAAACTATATTTGGTCCAGTACTCAACAGTAAGTGTTTGAAGATATCAAGCAGGAGATAGTGTGTGCACCCACTTTGAAACCTTTTTGTTTAAAAAAATAGTGCATTATCACAGTAGATGCAAGCCTATATGGTATTGGTGGTGTATGTTCGCAAAGGTATGGTAGAGAAAAATGGAATGTGGCGTTTGCTTCAAGAACGCTCAATGAGACCGAGAGAAAGTATGCTGTGATAGAAAGAGAACTACTTGCTTGTGTTTGGGCCATTGAACACTACAAATTGTATGTATGGGGTAGTAAATTCATGTTAAGGACAGACCATAAACCATTAGTGAACATCCTTTTATCCGGTGGAGGGTGGAATTCCACTGCTAGAATTGCTAGGCTTTCAGCTAGGCTTCAAGAATATAACTTTAAGACGGAGTATGTACCTGGGAAGAAAAATGTGACAGCTGATTTTCTTTCAAGGTTACCTTGTGTTCAAAGTGGAGTGAACTTTGTCAAAGAAACTGATCTTGTACTTACTATCTGTGACATCATGCCTGCACAATTTCATGAGATTAGTGAGAACCTATGGGAAGAGTGTGTCAATAAGGATAACGATTGGCTAGAAATTAAAAAATATGTTATGGAAGGATGGCCCAACAAACAACAGATTAGGCCTTAGTTATTACCTTTGTTCAAGGTCGCAGGAGAACTAGAATTTGAGGGAGATTTCTTTTTAAAATTTGTAAATGTATTCCCCCGAAAGGAATGCAAGATGTAATTCTTACAATAGCTCACAAGACTCATCCTGGCATCTCATCTATATGAAATGCCTAATCAGGAATTTTTTTGGGTGGCCAGGAATTGACAAATTTATCGATCGCGTCATCAGGGAATGTGAATTATGCGTGTCTAGTGAGCGAATGCTGAGTGTTAAAACCCCTCCTTTAAGAATGGTTGAATGGCCCAAAGAACCGTGGCAAAAGTTAGCTTTTGACATTTCTGGTCCTTTTATTATGCTGCCGGAAAACTATCGATTTGCGTTGGTTTTAGTAGATTACCATTCAAAGTGGCCGGAGGTAAAATTTGTGAACTAAATCACCACGGAAGTTGTTTTAAATTTCTTAAAAGAGATATTTGCACATGAGGGAAGTCCCTCGTGTCTTGTCACTGACAACGGTGTACAATTTACTTCATAAGAGATGAAAAATGTTGTAGGTGAATGTGGCATTAAACATGTTTTCACTTCCTTATATGGACCACATGAAAATGGTTAGGTTGAACGTTTTAACAGGGTTTTGAAGGATTTTATCGTTGAATCTCTCAAACAAGGGAATGATTGATTGCGTAGAGATAGAGAGAAATTATGGTTATATAGAATAACTCCTCATACCACAACTGAGGTCAGCCCTTTCAAATTGTTGAAGGGAAGAGAGCCAGCGGTGGTTTAGACAGAAGGGCGTTAAAAAAAATCTGAGCAGGGACATTGCTTTTAGAGTGGAGAACAAACAACAGAAAACTTGTGCTTGGTTCGATAAGAAGTGGAAAACTAAAGTACCATCTTTTAAAATTGGGTTAGGATTTTAAAACCAGGTATCATCAGCAAGGGTGCCAGCAGATTTGGAAAGGCCATCCAAGTTAAAAGAGTTTTTAGGAACTCTGTTGCCACTCAAGATGGTAAGGTATGGAACATTAGAAGGGTTGCCAGATGTCTACTTAGTGTGCGCGGCGATTCACCAACAAGCTCTTCTAGTGAGCCAGACCATAGTAACGAATGTAGTGCTGGTACTTCTGGTGAATTCAACAATGTGAATAAAGATGATTCTTTTTTTTCTAAAGTTAGAACCTCTAACCGTTTAAGATATTTTCCCAGAAAGTTAAAGGACTATGTTTAAATTTTCTTTCTTTTCCCCATTGTAGCTTTTGCTTATTTTGTTTTTTTAAAATTTTATTAAATGAGGGGAATGTGTTGCATTTTAAGTTAAATCACTTTAATTGCCTGTGTCTTGTCTTTAATATTGGCATGCGCTCTGTTATCTTTTGTTGTGCATTCCAAGTTCTATTGTAGTTCTTATGGTAGGTGTTCCAGTGAGAGACTCACTTGTACCTGGAGTCTTCAACTGGTTGAATGTACTGCCGTGCTGTCTCTCAATAAACTAAATGAAGATTTACCTATTTCTGGATTTTAATACCGATGCTCACGCCATGTAGCGCTACCACACAGACAATCTAAAACACACTACACTGCTCCATCCTATGGCAGCCCAACGGAGTAGCACGCTACCTGTCCGCATAGTGGTTCAGCGCCGCGTCAGCGGTAGTAACCGCTATATGCACGCATCTACATTTCAATACAATATAACATCTCATCAGAGGCAGTAAATACTATGACAATTTAATTACAATTACAAGTACAATGTGACGGGGAAGACAGACTATGCGGTTGCGTCTCGTTAAGCGCATAGACGCGCAGGAAAGGCAATCTGTGGTGCACTAATGCTTGCCTGTTTTCAGAGTCTGAAGTTTATCGCTAGGTCCGCATGGCACGCCGAGGAGCTGCTGGGAGGCCAAATGTCACTGTAAGCAGGGTATAATCACATTTAAAATATGTAAGCTATTGTTATGGAAAATACGTGTTTGTCCTGGTTGCTTGGAAGTGGGCGTTTGACTGAAAGCCTAAAGCATTCTGGGGCATGGTCATTAGACGATGAAAGGATTAGAAGTCATTAGAAGAACGCCATCAATTTCATTATATTCTTCTGTATGGCACACCCAGAGCTTAATTATCACCTCGGAACAAACACATTAGGAATTATGCGATGACAGAAAGAATAAATGTGAAAAAACCTGTATTTGTATGGAAGGCTCATTCCTCCTGCTACAAGCATGTGAATAAAAGCTGAGAATAATTTCATACCATACAATAGGTTGATATCTCGCTCATAGGATGTAAAATACAAAGCTATGTAATTGCTGTGCAATACTGTCAACACATCTCTTCCAGTACAAAAAATAAACCACACGAAAAAACTGGTACTGTTCGTAATTCTTTCAGTGTATTGTAAGAAATAAAAAAAAACAGTACCTGGCTAACCGTTTTACACATAGAATGAAAACTGCATGAAACGTGTAACGGTTGTATGACGGCACCACTCATGCTTTAACAACCTAGGGGTATATTCACAAAAACGAGTTATAACTACCGCAAGGGTAGATTAACGTAACTCTCAACATCGCAGCCCATAGTGGGAAAATAACCCTGTGTCAACGTGGAACCATGTGATAGTCTGCCTAAACCGCGGACAATGTCCACGGTACAACCACCTCGATGGAGATAAAAACACAAACCACAACACAAAAAAACCTGCGATCGGCCAAAGCGCAATGAGGAAATCAGCGATAAGCAGCGCCAGGCCTGCAACACACACCTGGCAGGTGGGAAAAATCACCATAAAAGTAGAAAAAACACCCAAACACAAACTGACCAACACTCAAGCACCATAGAGGCAGCCGGAGCAGGTGCAGAGGACGAGCACAACCCCACAAGCACCCAGGACGACCAGCCCGGGACCTCGGGGACAGGGAAGGTCAAGGACAAGAAGAAGAGGAACACAAATTTCAGACCGCAGGCGAACAGGATCATAGTCATAGGTGATGGAAAACCATCAACAAATGTTCGTCACCTCCAACGTGTCATTGGGCACCAAAACTTGAATATGGCGGGACATCATGAACAAGGTGAATGCCGTCGGAGTGCACAAGAGGACAATGGACGAGGTCAAGAGGCGATGGAATGAAATCAAGAGAAAAACCGAGGAGAAACTCGCAGCCAACCAGAAGGTAGCAATGCAGACTGGAGGTGGGGGCCCAGCGCCACAGCTCGTGCTGGATGACATGGAGGAGCTGGTGTCGACAGTCATCAGTGTGGATACTGTGGCTGGAGTCGGGGGACCGGACACTAGTCGACAGGACACAACACAATCGCAACAGGGTGAGTGACCACCTGGTACTGGGGGGACGGGTGGAGATGGCCACGATGGCACACATGCACAATCAGGCAGAGCACAGTGCACACCCTCAATGACTCTGGGTCATCGCCCAGATCTATAGACTGTCACAATGTACAATGCCATGCTGTCTGAATGTCAACATGTACCATGTTGCTACATACATGTGGACACATTGCAATACACCATCTCCCCTTCACATTGCAGGGCCACCATCAACACCCCCTGCAGAGCAGTCCCAGTCACTCTTCACTGATGACGAGGAGGACAACCTCAGCATCGATGCACAAGCCCTCCTAGACATCATTGACATCATCCGCGACTCACCTCCAGGATCAGGGCTGACCAGCTGCATCGAGGAGACCCCACCCACCACCCAAACCACCCAGCAGGAGGCACCCACGGCCCCAGCAGTCTCCCAAGACCCACAGGAACAACACACAGCCTTCCAACGCCATGTGCTGGAGGCCCAGAGGGAGACGGCTGTGCAGGTGCAGTTGGTGTTCGACCTCATGGCCACCAAACTGGATGCCATCCATGGATGTCTAAGCCCGCTCCATGGTTTCCAACGAGCCCTGACTGACATTGCTGGAGTCCTGATGCAGAGAGAAGAACACTTGTCCGCTCACAGGGGCACCAGCGATACCAGCCGTGAGCTGGCACACATGCGGAGGACATGGTGCGGATAGAGGCGGAAAGGATGGCAGCCTACCGCTGTACATCAGCGAAATGTAGCTGGGATCTACCATGCCCTGCAGATCATCATCATGGAATTGCTGCCACAAGGCGTGGCGCAGATGAATGATGCTGCCCCCACACCAGCCACATCTCTGCCCCCTGGTGTGTGTGCCATTGCCTCACAGTACGGCAGACGTATCCACTCCTGCACCTGATGTGTCAGTGGCACACAGTGCCTCAGCCGGTACTGCAACACCCACAGGTGGGGCAGAGCACACATCCAGGGATGAAGACGTGGATGGGTTTGTGATCAGGAGGCACTAGCATTAATTTCTGCCACCTGGCATTGGCCTGTTTCTGCTTGGTGCTGCACATGGCTTCATGACCTTCCACTGACCCCCGATACCCTCCCATGCACTCACCTTGGACAGCGACATGGACTGCCATATCCTGTTTGATGACCAATGACACGGCGACCAGACTGCGGACTGTACCCTTCCTCTTCCGCAGTACTTGTCATCCCCGGATGGACTCTGGCTGGACCTCCACGGGCCCATATTGTGTAGTGTGCTCGGCGTTGCCCTGTATTGCTCCAGCTGCAGAACTGCACTGGATGTGCAATAAATATCCAGTGATGCACTGCTGTGTCGTCTTTTATCATTCATGTATGAATGTGTGAATGAATGTATTTGCCTGCGTCAATGATCCTCCTCCTGTGGGATGCCAGTCAGAGGGTGCTACATTGCATATTGTGTACCGGGTCCCATGAACACTACAACAAGGACACACGCATCAGTCACTTCCATGTCCGGACATAGACTGAACCACGCCCAGAGCCCAGGAGTCATTGTTGCAAGCCCTGCGCTGGTCTGGCATACGTCAGGCCAGACCACTCCGCTTACGCTCCAAGGGGGGGCCCTCATTGCTACCAATCGCAGGCGTACTCGCTGGTAGTGTGCATGTCACTGGTCTAGTTGTCAGCATGTCATAGACACTCCCTGAAGGCAGGTTTGCACGTACACCACACCAGTCCGGCACAGGTGTCACAGGCCATGTGACTCCGCCAACATAAGGGGCCGACGACGTCACATTCCCTTCTGTCGCTGGTGACTGGATGACGGACGCTCCACGGTTCTCAATCATAAAGAGTCCATTAGTTGTTGCGCACAAGATTAGTGGCACCCGAGGCCTTGTGGCTGTCATGGGCCTGCCACCACGTGGCTGCTGACTGGGGTTGCACAGGGTTAGTGGCACCCGGAGCATTGCGGCCAGCATAGGCACTCTGACACGGGACAGTGACTTTGGGTGCACTGAATTAGTGGCACCATAAGCTGCTGAGCGGGTGTGCAGCCTGCGATGGTGCCCCGTTCTGGCGGTTCGGACAGCTCAGGTTTTGTGTGCCCTGCTAGACCGCAGTGTAGGCCAGAGCCAGCGGGCAGCGCGGACTTACCGCCACGTGGCGTCCCTTCCAGGATCCCAGAGTTAGTGGCATCCATTGGTCTGAGTGGGTGTGCAGCCTGCGATGATGCCAGGTGCACTGGTATGTTCTATGCCATGGAGTAATCAAGACCCAGCACCAAACGTGAGACCTGGTGGCCTGCGGAGCAGCGCTGCATGTTGTGGAGGGTGCCATGTCCGCGGGCCCCGGGCTTGTGGCTTGCAGCGGCACATGGTGGGACCTCCTGTCTACACGTCGGTAGCAGAAGGTGAGCATTGAGGCTTGGGTGTGCATGGGCGGGAATGCTCCGATGGGCGGCGGGAGAGACTGGGGTGCCTCTGCCTGGGTGTGCATGGACAGGCAGGCAATGTTGTCTTGTGCAAGGGTGTTTATTGTGCCAATCATGTATCTAGACTCTGTTTCAGATGACGGCTCTGTCTCAGATGTGTGACCTGGTGTGCTGCTATACATACCGGCAAGTGGTTGGAGACACATCTGTGGCAGCAGGTGTGCATTGTGGCCTGGGTGCACATGGGCAGCACTCTCTCTCTCTCTCTCTCTCCCTCTCTCTTCTTATCTCTCTCTCTCCCTCTCTCTTCTTATCTCTCTCTCTCCCCCTCTCTTCTTCTCTCTCTCTCCCCCTCTCTTCTTATCTCTCTCTCCCTCTCTCTTCTTCTCTCTCTCCCTCTCTTCTTCTCTCTCTCTCTCTCTCTATCTCTCTCTCTCCCTCTCTTCTTCTCTCTCTCTCCCCCCTCTCTTCTTATCTCTCTCTCCCTCTCTTCCTCTCTCTCTCCTTCACTCTCTCTCTGTCCTTTGATGTGCGTAGGACACACCTTCTCATCATGATTTTTGTCTTGCAGGCTGTGACCTACGGATTGTCCTGAGGGGAGATGCCACGTGTCTTCATTTCATTTCAGTGTTCATTTTAATAAAGTTTCATTTGTTGCTTCGAAAGTGAATGTGTGATGCTCATTATTGTGACGACACATGCATGTCACCAGTTGTGATTATGCGACATCAAGTGGATTATTTTGTACATGTTTAGGTGTAGCTGATGTGCCATGTCTTAGGTCGGGGGGTGCAGGGGAGGGGGGGTCCTGGGGGTGGTGGCAGCAGGTGTTGTTGCCCTTTCGGCCCTCCGGGCTGCATGTTCAGTTGCCCGGGTGCATCTGTTGTTCTTCAGGTGTGGGTCTGGGCTGGGCTCCCTTTTGTGGTGCAGGCTGTGGCCGACTTTGCACCAGGTCAGAGCAGGTGTTATTTTCCTGCTGCTAACGTGCCTTATCACCTGTTTTGTGTTCTTATCGCAGTTCTGTCTGGTCGTTGGGAATGCTGTGGAGTGGTGTTGCCGCGGCTTTTGGCACGGGAACGCCTACTCTGCATCTCATTAGCAATAGTTGCGGGGGTCATCTGTGGCGATGTTTTTTGCGGCTGCTATCGCGGGTAAACTGGTGCTGTGGGCTGTTAACACCAGCTTGTGATTGGGGCGATAAGTTTATCTCAACTTTGGCTGGATAATGTGCCATTAACTCGGCGATAGATCCTTGTGAATATCCCCCCTAGTCTTTACAACAGATTAGTCTTTACCATGCATCTTTATCACAATATTTTTTCCATGCATATGCTTTTAACTAGCGGCAGGTAGAGAACTCAGCTCCGCTGGTGGAGCTCGTGGATTTTTGCCTACTCTGTGTTCCGCTGAGAACGTGGAGATTATGTGTGTGTATACATCTATATATACATATAAATATTCAGTGAAAAAACCAAAGGTTAGGTTCAGGTTTTGCTCATATAAAACCAGAGAAATTCAGCAGTTCTAGTTAGCTGAGCTAACTACAACTCACACCCCCGCAATGCACTGCTTATGACCTCACATATTACATCACTCATGACATGGTCAGTAACGTCACTGATGACATCTCAAGTGACATCACTGATGATATCATCCACAGAATCTTTGATGCACCCACTCACACTCCAAAATAATCTTTCATACACCCAGTCCAACTTCCACACTACCATTCTCAAAACCATTGACACGCCCATCCATACCTGTACTTACACACCCACTCACTGATCCATAGGTCTACCCACATGAAAAATAAAAAGCCCCTGGGAGGTGGTGGTCCTCGGGGGGGGGGGGGGGTTCCTTGAGGCCCCCCAGGATTATTGGGATTAGACCCGGGAGGTGGAAGTCCCCGGGGCTGCAGGCAGGCCCACTGGACCCACCCACATACATAATAAAAGTGCCCCAGGGAGGTGGCGGTCCCCAGGGCTTTGATAAGCCCTAGGTGGGTGACCTGGCCAACCCTGGCCTTATTTATAAGTAAGCGCGGGAGCCCGCAGGTGCTTTTTAAAAAAAAAACAATTGCCACAAATTCATTTATATTGCAATTGCGCAGCAATTAAAAAAAAAATGCTTTCATGCTTTGGCAGGGTACCAGGGGGCTCCTAAGACCATGGCTTGGGGGTCAGGGTATTCCTACTCTGCCCTTTTTCTTTATTTTCACTTTTTACTTTTTTGGGGGGGCTCGATGAAGCTGAGTCCCAAGATGGCTGCTAACACTTCCTGGTTGAAGTGTTGTGAGCCAATCCAAGCAGTGCATTTCCCTGCACGAGCTGATCTTTTCTCGCGAAGGCTTCGCAACCAAAAATATATCAATCTTTTTCATCTTAAATTCCTCAAGAACTACTGAACTAACTTGCACCAAAAAACAAAAAGCACAATCTGCATAACACTATCTACCTTTCTGCCAAATTTGGTGTAATTCCTTCCAGCAGTTCGGGCTGTAGGTTTGACACTGCATCACTATGGAAATTAACAGTACAAATGCACCCTTATTTTGCACTCCTATTTCTCAGTCTCCACTACACGGACCACCCCGAAACTTTCCATGACATACAGAACCCACCTTGACACTTTGTTTCGGAAATTTCAAGGTGATTGGTCAAACAACTCACGTAATAGGCAAGTCAAAAACGCTTTTCCTATGGAAACTAGGTCCTAACTATATGTACATACTGGCGACCGTCAGTAGGTAATATATATATGTGTGCATGTATATATATATATATATATCACGATTGTTCCTCCGTAGCTTATCCAAGCTGACAGCTCTCCTGAAGAGAAAGGCACGGACCCAACTTGTAGTGCAAAAAATCTTTATTCCTCTGTCGCCATTACGCGTTTCGGCTCGCCTGAGCCTTGATCACATGACCCATAAGCCAGAAACGCGTCTGCGGATGATGTAAGCCTACGACAAACCCCGTGAGTGCACCGAACGCTCTTTGACATTAAACCAACTGCGTCCCACCCCCGCTTTACGGATGCACCCGCCGAGGTTCGGTGGCCCAGGTGGAACTGTGTTTATAATCTATTATGGGGCTACCAGAACCGCCGCTGACGGACCCTGTCGACCCATGATGGTCGTGGCTTATACAAAGCCAGGGTGCTCTACCATATGAAGGACACCCACAGGGTAATCGTACATATCATACAGCGGCAGGCGAGGGGCATGGGAGCACAGTGGCTATGATTGGAGGTGGTGGAATATGGCAATTTCAAAGTACGGAATGGATCATCAAGGCTCGAATAACAACGCATCGTAACGAACGCCCCACTGCCGGCCTTTGAGGAATACAGCTCTCCCATTGGCTAAAGTACCACCTATTAGATTTCAGGTTGGTTTGAATGTCACTAAGCTCCAGGAATTGAGGCTTTCCGCACTGAAGAAGGCAGAAGCCAGAAACGCGTCTGCGGATGATGTAAGCCTACGACAAACCCCGTGAGTGCACCGAACGTTCTTTGACATTAAACAAACGGGTCCCACCCCGCTTTACGGATGCACCCGCCGAGGTTCGGTGGCCCAGGTGGAACTGTGTTTATGATCTAATATGGGGCTACCAGAACCGCCGCTGACGGACCCTGTCGACCCATGATGGTCGTGGCTTATACAAAGCCAGGTTGCTCTACCATATGAAGGACACCCACAGGGTAATCGTACATATCATACAGCGGCAGGCGAGGGGCATGGGAGCACAGTGGCTATGATTGGAGGTGGTGGAATATGGCAATTTGAAAGTACGGAATGGAGCATCAAGGCTCGAATAACAACGCATCATAACGAACGCCCCACTGCCGGCCTTTGAGGAATACAGCTCTCCCATTGGCTAAAGTACCACCTATTAGATTTCAGGTTGGTTTGAATGTCACTAAGCTCCAGGAATTGAGGCTTTCCGCACTGAAGAAGGCAGAAGCCAGAAACGCGTCTGCGGATGATGTAAGCCTACGACAAACCCCGTGAGTGCACCAAACGTTCTTTGACATTAAACAAACGGGTCCCACCCCGCTTTACGGATGCACCCGCCGAGGTTCGGTGGCCCAGGTGGAACTGTGTTTATGATCTAATATGGGGCTACCAGAACCGCCGCTGACGGACCCTGTCGACCCATGATGGTCGTGGCTTATACAAAGCCAGGGTGCTCTACCATATGAAGGACACCCACAGGGTAATCGTACATATCATACAGCGGCAGGCGAGGGGCATGGGAGCACAGTGGCTATGATTGGAGGTGGTGGAATATGGCAATTTGAAAGTACGGAATGGAGCATCAAGGCTCGAATAACAACGCATCGTAACGAACGCCCCACTGCCGGCCTTTGAGGAATACAGCTCTCCCATTGGCTAAAGTACCACCTATTAGATTTCAGGTTGGTTTGAATGTCACTAAGCTCCAGGAATTGAGGCTTTCCGCACTGAAGAAGGCAGAAGCCAGAAACGCGTCTGCGGATGATGTAAGCCTACGAAAAACCCCGTGAGTGCACCGAACGTTCTTTGACATTAAACAAACGGGTCCCACCCCCGCTTTACGGATGCACCTGCCGAGGTTCGGTGGCCCAGGTGGAACTGTGTTTATAATCGAATATGGGGCTACCAGAACCGCCGCTGACGGACCCCGTCGACCCATGATGGTCGTGGCTTATACAAAGCCAGGGTGCTCTACCATATGAAGGACACCCACAGGGTAATCGTACATATCATCCAGTGGCAGGCGAGGGGCATGGGAGCACAGTGGCTATGATTGGAGGTGGTGGAATATGGCAATTTGAAAGTACGGAATGGAGCATCAAGGCTCGAATAACAACGCATCGTAACGAACGCCCCACTGCCGGCCTTTGAGGAATACAGCTCTCCCATTGGCTAAAGTACCACCTATTAGATTTCAGGTTGGTTTGAATGTCACTAAGCTCCAGGAATTGAGGCTTTCCGCACTGAAGAAGGCAGAAGCCAGAAACACGTCTGCGGATGATGTAAGCCTACGACAAACCCCGTGAGTGCACCGAACGTTCTTTAACATTAAACAAACGGGTCCCACCCCCGCTTTACGGATGCACCCGCCGACGTTCGGTGGCCCAGGTGGAACTGTGTTTGTAATCTAATATGGGGCTACCGGAACCGCCGCTGACGGACCCTGTCGACCCATGATGGTCGTGGCTTATACAAAGCCAGGGTGCTCTATCATATGAAGGACACCCACAGGGTAATCGTACATATCATCCAGCGGCAGGCGAGGGGCATGGGAGCACAGTGGCAATGATCGGAGGTGGTGGAATATGGCAATTTGAAAGTACGGAATGGAGCATCAAGGCTCGAATAACAACGCATCGTAACGAACGCCCCACTGCCGGCCTTTGAGGAATACAGCTCTCCCATTGGCTAAAGTACCACCTATTAGATTTCAGGTTGGTTTGAATGTCACTAAGCTCCAGGAATTGAGGCTTTCCGCACTGAAGAAGGCAGAAGCCAGAAACACGTCTGCGGATGATGTAAGCCTACGACAAACCCCGTGAGTGCACCGAACGTTCTTTGACATTAAACAAACGGGTCCCACCCCCGCTTTACGGATGCACCCGCCGAGGTTCGGTGGCCCAGGTGGAACTGTGTTTATAATCTAATATGGGGCTACCAGAACCGCCGCTGACGGACCCTGTCGACCCATGATGGTCGTGGCTTATACAAAGCCAGGGTGCTCTACCATATGAAGGACACCCACAGGGTAATCGTACATATCATCCAGCGGCAGGCGAGGGGCATGGGAGCACAGTGGCTATGATTGGAGGTGGTGGAATATGGCAATTTGAAAGTACGGAATGGAGCATCAAGGCTCGAATAACAACGCATCGTAACGAACGCCTCACTGCCGGCCTTTGAGGAATACAGCTCTCCCATTGGCTAAAGTACCACCTATTAGATTTCAGGTTGGTTTGAATGTCACTAAGCTCCAGGAATTGAGGCTTTCCGCACTGAAGAAGGCAGAAGCCAGAAACGCGTCTGCGGATGATGTAAGCCTACGACAAACCCCGTGAGTGCCCCGAACGTTCTTTGACATTAAACAAACGGGTCCCACCCCCGCTTTACGGATGCACCCGCCGAGGTTCGGTGGCCCAGGTGGAACTGTGTTTATAATCTAATATGGGGCTACCAGAACCGCCGCTGACGGACCCTGTCGACCCATGATGGTCGTGGCTTATACAAAGCCAGGGTGCTCTACCATATGAAGGACACCCACAGGGTAATCGTACATATCATCCAGCGGCAGGCGAGGGGCATGGGAGCACAGTGGCTATGATTGGAGGTGGTGGAATATGGCAATTGAAGGTACGGAATGGAGCATCAAGGCTCGAATAACAACGCATCGTAACGAACGCCCCACTGCCGGCCTTTGAGGAAGACAGCTCTCCCATTGGCTAAAGTACCACCTATTAGATTTCAGGTTGGTTTGAATGTCACTAAGCTCCAGGAATTGAGGCTTTCTGCACTGAAGAAGGCAGAAGCCAGAAACGCGTCTGCGGATGATGTAAGCCTACGACAAACCCCGTGAGTGCACCGAACGTTCTTTGACATTAAACCGACTGCGTCCCACCGCCGCTTTACGGATGCACACGCCGAGGTTCGGTGGCCCAGGTGGAACTGTGTTTATAATCTATTATGGGGCTACCAGAACCGCCGCTGACGGACCCTGTCGACCCATGATGGTCGTGGCTTATACAAAGCCAGGGTGCTCTACCATATGAAGGACACCCACAGGGTAATCGTACATATCATACAGCGGCAGGCGAGGGGCATGGGAGCACAGTGGCTATGATTGGAGGTGGTGGAATATGGCAATTTGAAAGTACGGAATGGAGCATCAAGGCTCAAATAACAACGCATCGTAACGAACGCCCCACTGCCGGCATTTGAGGAATACAGCTCTCCCATTGGCTAAAGTACCACCTATTAGATTTCAGGTTGGTTTGAATGTCACTAAGCTCCAGGAATTGAGGCTTTCCGCACTGAAGAAGGCAGAAGCCAGAAACGCGTCTGCGGATGATGTAAGCCTACGACAAACCCTGTGAGTGCACCGAACGTTCTTTGACATTAAACAAACGGGTCCCACCCCCGCTTTACGGACGCACCCGCCGAGGTTCGGTGGCCCAGGTGGAACTGTGTTTATAATCTAATATGGGGCTACCAGAACCGCCGCTGACGGACCCTGTCGACCCATGATGGTCGTGGCTTATACAAAGCCAGGGTGCTCTACCATATGAAGGACACCCACAGGGTAATCGTACATATCATACAGCGGCAGGCGAGGGGCATGGGAGCACAGTGGCTATGATTGGAGGTGGTGGAATATGGCAATTTGAAAGTACGGAATGGATCATCAAGGCTCGAATAACAACGCATCGTAACGAACGCCCCACTGCCGGCCTTTGAGGAATACAGCTCTCCCATTGGCTAAAGTACCACCTATTAGATTTCAGGTTGGTTTGAATGTCACTAAGCTCCAGGAATTGAGGCTTTCCGCACTGAAGAAGGCAGAAGCCAGAAACGCGTCTGCGGATGATGTAAGCCTACGAAAAACCCCGTGAGTGCACCGAACGTTTTTTGACATTAAACAAACGGGTCCCACCCCCGCTTTACGGATGCACCCGCCGAGGTTCGGTGGCCCAGGTGGAACTGTGTTTATAATCTAATATGGGGCTACCAGAACCGCCCCTGACGGACCCTGTCGACCCATGATGGTCGTGGCTTATACAAAGCCAGGGTGCTCTACCATATGAAGGACACCCACAGGGTAATCGTACATATCATCCAGTGGCAGGCGAGGGGCATGGGAGCACAGTGGCTATGATTGGAGGTGGTGGAATATGGCAATTTGAAAGTACGGAATGGAGCATCAAGACTCGAATAACAACGCATCGTAACGAACGCCCCACTGCTGGCCTTTGAGGAATACAGCTCTCCCATTGGCTAAAGTACCACCTATTAGATTTCAGGTTGGTTTGAGTGTCACTAAGCGCCAGGAATTGAGGCATTCCGCACTGAAGAAGGCAGAAGCCAGAAACGCATCTGCGGATGATGTAAGCCTACGACAAACCCCGTGAGTGCACCGAACGTTCTTTGACATTAAACAAACGGGTCCCACCCCCGCTTTACGGATGCACCCGCCGAGGTTCGGTGGCCCAGGTGGAACTGTGTTTATAATCTAATATGGGGCTACCAGAACCGCCGCTGACGGACCCTGTCGACCCATGATGGTCGTGGCTTATACAAAGCCAGGGTGCTCTACCATATGAAGGACACCCACAGGGTAATCGTACATATCATCCAGCGGCAGGCGAGGGGCATGGGAGCACAGTGGCTATGATTGGAGGTGGTGGAATATGGCAATTTGAAGGTACGGAATGGAGCATCAAGGCTCGAATAACAACGCATCGTAACGAACGCCCCACTGCCGGCCTTTGAAGAATACAGCTCTCCCATTGGCTAAAGTACCACCTATTAGATTTCAGGTTGGTTTGAATGTCACTAAGCTCCAGGAATTGAGGCTTTCCGCAACGAAGGCAGAAGCCAGAAACGCGTCTGCGGATGATGTAAGCCTACGACAAACCCCGTGAGTGCACCGAACGTTCTTTGACATTAAACCAACTGCGTCCCACCCCCGCTTTACGGATGCACCCGCCGAGGTTCGGTGGCCCAGGTGGAACTGTGTTTATAATCTATTATGGGGCTACCAGAACCGCCGCTGACGGACCCTGTCGACCCATGATGGTCGTGGCTTATACAAAGCCAGGGTTCTCTACCATATGAAGGACACCCACAGGGTAATCGTACATATCATACAGCGGCAGGCGAGGGGCATGGGAGCACAGTGGCTATGATTGGAGGTGGTGGAATATGGCAAATTGAAGGTACGGAATGGAGCATCAAGGCTCGAATAACAACGCATCGTAACGAACGCCCCACTGCCGGCCTTTGAGGAAGACAGCTCTCCCATTGGCTAAAGTACCACCTATTAGATTTCAGGTTGGTTTGAATGTCACTAAGCTCCAGGAATTGAGGCTTTCTGCACTGAAGAAGGCAGAAGCCAGAAACGCGTCTGCGGATGATGTAAGCCTACGACAAACCCCGTGAGTGCACCGAACGTTCTTTGACATTAAACCAACTGCGTCCCACCCCCGCTTTACGGATGCACCCGCCGAGGTTCGGTGGCCCAGGTGTAACTGTGTTTATAATCTATTATGGGGCTACCAGAACCGCCGCTGACGGACCCTGTCGACCCAAGATGGTCGTGGCTTATACAAAGCCAGGGTGCTCTACCATATGAAGGACACCCACAGGGTAATCGTACATATCATACAGCGGCAGGCGAGGGGCATGGGAGCACAGTGGCTATGATTGGAGGTGGTGGAATATGGCAATTTGAAAGTACGGAATGGAGCATCAAGGCTCGAATAACAACGCATTGTAACGAATGCCCCACTGCCGGCATTTGAGGAATGCAGCTCTCCCATTGGCTAAAGTACCACCTATTAGATTTCAGGTTGGTTTGAATGTCACTAAGCTCCAGGAATTGAGGCTTTCCGCACTGAAGAAGGCAGAAGCCAGAAACGCGTCTGCGGATGATGTAAGCCTACGACAAACCCTGTGAGTGCACCGAACGTTCTTTGACATTAAACAAACGGGTCCCACCCTCGCTTTACGGATGCACCCGCCGTGGTTCGGTGGCCCAGGTGGAACTGTGTTTATAATCTAATATGGGGCTACCAGAACCGCCGCTGACGGACCCTGTCGACCCATGATGGTCGTGGCTTATACAAAGCCAGGGTGCTCTACCATATGAAGGACACCCACAGGGTAATCGTACATATCATACAGCGGCAGGCGAGGGGCATGGGAGCACAGTGGCTATGATTGGAGGTGGTGGAATATGGCAATTTGAAAGTACGGAATGGAGCATCAAGGCTCGAATAACAACGCATCGTAACGAACGCCCCACTGCCGGCCTTTGAGGAATACAGCTCTCCCATTAGCTAAAGTACCACCTATTAGATTTCAGGTTGGTTTGAATGTCACTAAGCTCCAGGAATTGAGGCTTTCCGCACTGAAGAAGGCAGAAGCCAGAAACACGTCTGCGGATGATGTAAGCCTACGACAAACCCCGTGAGTGCACCGAACGTTCTTTGACATTAAACAAACGGGTCCCACCCCCGCTTTACGGATGCACCCGCCGAGGTTCGGTGGCCCAGGTGGAACTGTGTTTATAATCTAATATGGGGCTACCAGAACCGCCGCTGACGGACCCTGTCGACCCATGATGGTCGTGGCTTATACAAAGCCAGGGTGCTCTACCATATGAAGGACACCCACGGGGTAATCGTACATATCATCCAGCGGCAGGCGAGGGGCATGGGAGCACAGTGGCTATGATTGGAGGTGGTGGAATATGGCAATTTGAAAGTACGGAATGGAGCATCAAGACTCGAATAACAACGCATCGTAACGAACGCCCCACTGCCGGCCTTTGAGGAATACAGCTCTCCCATTGGCTAAAGTACCACCTATTAGATTTCAGGTTGGTTTGAATGTCACTAAGCTCCAGGAATTGAGGCTTTCCGCACTGAAGAAGGCAGAAGCCAGAAACGCGTCTGCGGATGATGTAATCCTACGACAAACCCCGTGAGTGCCCCGAACGTTCTTTGACATTAAACAAACGGGTCCCACCCCCGCTTTACGGATGCACCCGCCGAGGTTCGGTGGCCCAGGTGGAACTGTGTTTATAATCTAATATGGGGCTACCAGAACCGCCGCTGACGGACCCTGTCGACCCATGATGGTCGTGGCTTATACAAAGCCAGGGTGCTCTACCATATGAAGGACACCCACAGGGTAATCGTACATATCATCCAGCGGCAGGCGAGGGGCATGGGAGCACAGTGGCTATGATTGGAGGTGGTGGAATATGGCAATTGAAGGTACGGAATGGAGCATCAAGGCTCGAATAACAACGCATCGTAACGAACGCCCCACTGCCGGCCTTTGAGGAAGACAGCTCTCCCATTGGCTAAAGTACCACCTATTAGATTTCAGGTTGGTTTGAATGTCACTAAGCTCCAGGAATTGAGGCTTTCCGCAATGAAGGCAGAAGCCAGAAACGCGTCTGCGGATGATGTAAGCCTACGACAAACCCCGTGAGTGCACCGAACGTTCTTTGACATTAAACCAACTGCGTCCCACCCCCGCTTTACGGATGCACCCGCCGAGGTTCGGTGGCCCAGGTGGAACTGTGTTTATAATCTAATATGGGGCTACCAGAACCGCCGCTGATGGACCCTGTCGACCCATGATGGTCGTGGCTTATACAAAGCCAGGGTGCTCTACCATATGAAGGACACCCACAGGGTAATCGTACATATCATACAGCGGCAGGCGAGGGGCATGGGAGCACAGTGGCTATGATTGGAGGTGGTGGAATATGGCAATTTGAAAGTACGGAATGGAGCATCAAGGCTCGAATAACAACGCATCGTAACGAACGCCCCACTGCCGGCCTTTGAGGAATACAGCTCTTCCATTGGCTAAAGTACCACCTATTAGATTTCAGGTTGGTTTGAATGTCACTAAGCTCCAGGAATTGAGGCTTTCCGCACTGAAGAAGGCAGAAGCCAGAAACGCGTCTGCGGATGATGTAAGCCTACGACAAACCCCGTGAGTGCCCCGAACGTTCTTTGACATTAAACAAACGGGTCCCACCCCCGCTTTACGGATGCACCCGCCAAGGGTCGGTGGCCCAGGTGGAACTGTGTTTATAATCTAATATGGGGCTACCAGAACCGCCGCTGACGGACCCTGTCGACCCATGATGGTCGTGGCTTATACAAAGCCAGGGTGCTCTACCATATGAAGGACACCCACAGGGTAATCGTACATATCATCCAGCGGCAGGCGAGGGGCATGGGAGCACAGTGGCTATGATTGGAGGTGGTGGAATATGGCAATTGAAGGTACGGAATGGAGCATCAAGGCTCGAATAACAACGCATCGTAACGAACGCCCCACTGCCGGCCTTTGAGGAAGACAGCTCTCCCATTGGCTAAAGTACCACCTATTAGATTTCAGGTTGGTTTGAATGTCACTAAGCTCCAGGAATTGAGGCTTTCTGCACTGAAGAAGGCAGAAGCCAGAAACGCGTCTGCGGATGATGTAAGCCTACGACAAACCCCGTGAGTGCACCGAACGTTCTTTGACATTAAACCAACTGCGTCCCACCCCCGCTTTACGGATGCACCCGCCGAGGTTCGGTGGCCCAGGTGGAACTGTGTTTATAATCTATTATGGGGCTACCAGAACCGCCGCTGACGGACCCTGTCGACCCATGATGGTCGTGGCTTATACAAAGCCAGGGTGCTCTACCATATGAAGGACACCCACAGGGTAATCGTACATATCATACAGCGGCAGGCGAGGGGCATGGGAGCACAGTGGCTATGATTGGAGGTGGTGGAATATGGCAATTTGAAAGTACGGAATGGAGCATCAAGGCTCGAATAACAACGCATCGTAACGAACGCCCCACTGCCGGCCTTTGAGGAATACAGCTCTCCCATTAGCTAAAGTACCACCTATTAGATTTCAGGTTGGTTTGAATGTCACTAAGCTCCAGGAATTGAGGCTTTCCGCACTGAAGAAGGCAGAAGCCAGAAACGCGTCTGCGGATGATGTAAGCCTACGAAAAACCCCGTGAGTGCACCAAACGTTTTTTGACATTAAACAAACGGGTCCCAGCCCCGCTTTACGGATGCACCCGCCGAGGTTCGGTGGCCCAGGTGGAACTGTGTTTATAATCTAATATGGGGCTACCAGAACCGCCGCTGACGGACCCCGTCGACCCATGATGGTCGTGGCTTATACAAAGCCAGGGTGCTCTACCATATGAAGGACACCCACAGGGTAATCGTACATATCATCCAGCGGCAGGCGAGGGGCATGGGAGCACAGTGGCTATGATTGGAGGTGGTGGAATATGGCAATTTGAAAGTACGGAATGGAGCATCAAGGCTCCAATAACAACGCATCGTAACGAACGCCCCACTGCCGGCCTTTGAGGAATACAGCTCTCCCATTGGCTAAAGTACCACCTATTAGATTTCAGGTTGGTTTGAATGTCACTAAGCTCCAGGAATTGAGGCTTTCCGCACTGAAGAAGGTAGACGCCAGAAACGCGTCTGTGGATGATGTAAGCCTACGACAAACCCCATGAGTGCACCGAACGTTCTTTGACATTAAACCAACTGCGTCCCACCCCCGCTTTACGGATGCACCCGCCGAGGTTCGGTGGCCCAGGTGGAACTGTGTTTATAATCTAATATGGGGCTACCAGAACCACCGCTGACGGACCCTGTCGACCCATGATGCTCGTGGCTTATACAAAGCCAGGGTGCTCTACCATATGAAGGACACCCACAGGGTAATCGTACACATCATCCAGCGGCAGACGAGGGGCATGGGAGCACAGTGGCTATGATTGGAGGTGGTGGAATATGGCAATTTGAAAGTACGGAATGGAGCATCAAGGCTCGAATAACAACGCATCGTAACGAACGCCCCACTGCCGGCCTTTGAGGAATACAGCTCTCCCATTGGCTAAAGTACCACCTATTAGATTTCAGGTTGGTTTGAATGTCACTAAGCTCCAGGAATTGAGGCTTTCCGCACTGAAGAAGGTAGACGCCAGAAACGCGTCTGTGGATGATGTAAGCCTACGACAAACCCCATGAGTGCACCGAACGTTCTTTGACATTAAACCAACTGCGTCCCACCCCCGCTTTACGGATGCACCCGCCGAGGTTCGGTGGCCCAGGTGGAACTGTGTTTATAATCTAATATGGGGCTACCAGAACCGCCGCTGACGGACCCTGTCGACCCATGATGCTCGTGGCTTATACAAAGCCAGGGTGCTCTACCATATGAAGGACACCCACAGGGTAATCGTACATATCATCCAGCGGCAGGCGAGGGGCATGGGAGCACAGTGGCTATGATTGGAGGTGGTGGAATATGGCAATTTGAAAGTACGGAATGGAGCATCAAGGCTCGAATAACAACGCATCGTAACGAACGCCCCACTGCCGGCCTTTGAGGAATACAGCTCTCCCGTTGGCCAAAGTACCACCTATTAGATTTCAGGTTGGTTTGAATGTCACTAAGCTCCAGGAATTGAGGCTTTCCGCACTGAAGAAGGCAGAAGCCAGAAATGCGTATGCGGATGATGTAAGCCTACGACAAACCCCGTGAGTGCACCGAACGTTCTTTGACATTAAACAAACGGGTCCCACCCCCGCTTTACGGATGCACCCGCCGAGGTTCGGTGGCCCAGGTGGAACTGTGTTTATAATCTAATATGGGGCTACCAGAACCGCCGCTGACGGACCCTGTCGACCCATGATGGTCGTGGCTTATACAAAGCCAGGCTGCTCTACCATATGAAGGACACCCACAGGGTAATCGTACATATCATCCAGCGGCAGGCGAGGGGCATGGGAGCACAGTGGCTATGATTGGAGGTGGTGGAATATGGCAATTTGAAAGTACGGAATGGAGCATCAAGGCTCAAATAACAACGCATCGTAACGAATGCCCCACTGCCGGCCTTTGAGGAATACAGCTCTCCCATTGGCTAAAGTACCACCTATTAGATTTCAGGTTGGTTTGAATGTCACTAAGCTCCCGGAATTGAGGCTTCCCGCACTGAAGAAGGCAGAAGCCAGAAACGCGTCTGCGGATGATGTAAGCCTACGACAAACCCCGTGAGTGCACCGAACGTTCTTTGACATTAAACAAACGGGTCCCACCCCCGCTTTACGGATGCAACCGCCGAGGTTCGGTGGCCCAGGTGGAACTGTGTTTATAATCTAATATGGGGCTACCAGAACCGCCGCTGACGGACCCTGTCGACCCATGATGGTCGTGGCTTATACAAAGCCAGGGTGCTCTACCATATGAAGGACACCCACAGGGTAATCGTACATATCATCCAGCGGCAGGCGAGGGACATGGGAGCACAGTGGCTATGATTGGAGGTGGTGGAATATGGTAATTTGAAAGTACGGCATGGAGCATCAAGGCTCGAATAACAACGCATCGTAACGAACGCCCCACTGCCAGCCTTTGAGGAATACAGCTCTTCCATTGGCTAAAGTACCACCTATTAGATTTCAGGTTGGTTTGAATGTCACTAAGCTCCAGGAATTGAGGCTTTCCGCACTGAAGAAGGCAGAAGCCAGAAATGCGTATGCGGATGATGTAAGCCTACGACAAACCCCGTGAGTGCACCGAACGTTCTTTGACATTAAACAAACGGGTCCCACCCCCGCTTTACGGATGCACCCGCCGAGGTTCGGTGGCCCAGGTGGAACTGTGTTTATAATCTAATATGGGGCTACCAGAACCGCCGCTGACGGACCCTGTCGACCCATGATGGTCGTGGCTTATACAAAGCCAGGCTGCTCTACCATATGAAGGACACCCACAGGGTAATCGTACATATCATCCAGCGGCAGGCGAGGGGCATGGGAGCACAGTGGCTATGATTGGAGGTGGTGGAATATGGCAATTTGAAAGTACGGAATGGAGCATCAAGGCTCAAATAACAACGCATCGTAACGAATGCCCCACTGCCGGCCTTTGAGGAATACAGCTCTCCCATTGGCTAAAGTACCACCTATTAGATTTCAGGTTGGTTTGAATGTCACTAAGCTCCCGGAATTGAGGCTTCCCGCACTGAAGAAGGCAGAAGCCAGAAACGCGTCTGCGGATGATGTAAGCCTACGACAAACCCCGTGAGTGCACCGAACGTTCTTTGACATTAAACAAACGGGTCCCACCCCCGCTTTACGGATGCAACCGCCGAGGTTCGGTGGCCCAGGTGGAACTGTGTTTATAATCTAATATGGGGCTACCAGAACCGCCGCTGACGGACCCTGTCGACCCATGATGGTCGTGGCTTATACAAAGCCAGGGTGCTCTACCATATGAAGGACACCCACAGGGTAATCGTACATATCATCCAGCGGCAGGCGAGGGACATGGGAGCACAGTGGCTATGATTGGAGGTGGTGGAATATGGTAATTTGAAAGTACGGCATGGAGCATCAAGGCTCGAATAACAACGCATCGTAACGAACGCCCCACTGCCGGCCTTTGAGGAATACAGCTCTTCCATTGGCTAAAGTACCACCTATTAGATTTCAGGTTGGTTTGAATGTCACTAAGCTCCAGGAATTGAGGCTTTCCGCACTGAAGAAGGCAGAAGCCAGAAACGCGTCTGCGGATGATGTAAGCCTACGACAAACCCCGTGAGTGCACCGAACGTTCTTTGACATTAAACAAACGGGTCCCACCCCCGCTTTACGGATGCACCCGCCGAGGTTCGGTGGCCAAGGTGGAACTGTGTTTATAATCTAATATGGAGCTACCAGAACCGCCCCTGACGGACCCTGTCGACCCATGATGGTCGTGGCTTATACAAAGCCAGGGTGCTCTACCATATGAAGGACACCCACAGGGTAATCGTACATATCATCCAGCGGCAGGCGAGGGGCATGGGAGCACAGTGGCTATGATTGGAGGTGGTGGAATATGGCAATTTGAAAGTACGGAATGGAGCATCAAGACTTGAATAACAACGCATCGTAACGAACGCCCCACTGCCGGCCTTTGAAGAATACAGCTCTCCCATTGGCTAAAGTACCACCTATTAGATTTCAGGTTGGTTTGAATGTCACTAAGCTCCAGGAATTGAGGCTTTCCGCAACGAAGGCAGAAGCCAGAAACGCGTCTGCGGATGATGTAAGCCTATGACAAACCCCGTGAGTGCACCGAACGTTCTTTGACATTAAACCAACTGCGTCCCACCCCCGCTTTACGGATGCACCCGCCGAGGTTCGGTGGCCCAGGTGGAACTGTGTTTATAATCTAATATGGGGCTACCAGAACCGCCGCTGACGGACCCTGTCGACCCATGATGGTCGTGGCTTATACAAAGCCAGGGTGCTCTACCATATGAAGGACACCCACAGGGTAATCGTACATATCATACAGCGGCAGGCGAGGGGCATGGGAGCACAGTGGCTATGATTGGAGGTGGTGGAATATGGCAATTTGAAAGTACGGAATGGAGCATCAAGGCTCGAATAACAACGCATCGTAACGAATGCCCCACTGCCGGCCTTTGAGGAATACAGCTCTCCCATTGGCTAAAGTACCACCTATTAGATTTCAGGTTGGTTTGAATGTCACTAAGCTCCAGGAATTGAGGCTTTCCGCACTGAAGAAGGCAGAAGCCAGAAACGCGTCTGCGGATGATGTAAGCCTACGAAAAACCCCGTGAGTGCACCGAACGTTCTTTGACATTAAACAAACGGGTCCCACCCCCGCTTTACGGATGCACCCGCCGAGGTTCGGTGGCCCAGGTGGAACTGTGTTTATAATCTAATATGGGGCTACCAGAACCGCCCTGACGGACCCCGTCGACCCATGATGGTCGTGGCTTATACAAAGCCAGGGTGCTCTACCATATGAAGGACACCCACAGGGTAATCGTACACATCATCCAGCGGCAGACGAGGGGCATGGGAGCACAGTGGCTATGATTGGAGGTGGTGGAATATGGCAATTTGAAAGTACGGAATGGAGCATCAAGGCTCGAATAACAACGCATCGTAACGAACGCCCCACTGCCGGCCTTTGAGGAATACAGCTCTCCCATTGGCTAAAGTACCACCTATTAGATTTCAGGTTGGTTTGAATGTCACTACGCTCCAGGAATTGAGGCTTTCCGCACTGAAGAAGGCAGAAGCCAGAAACGCGTCTGTGGATGATGTAAGCCTACGACAAACCCCATGAGTGCACCGAACGTTCTTTGAAATTAAACCAACTGCGTCCCACCCCCGCTTTACGGATGCACCCGCCGAGGTTCGGTGGCCCAGGTGGAACTGTGTTTATAATCTAATATGGGGCTACCAGAACCGCCGCTGACGGACCCTGTCGACCCATGATGCTCGTGGCTTATACAAAGCCAGGGTGCTCTACCATATGAAGGACACCCACAGGGTAATCGTACATATCATACAGCGGCAGGCGAGGGGCATGGGAGCACAGTGGCTATGATTGGAGGTGGTGCAATATGGCAATTTGAAAGTACGGAATGGAGCATCACGGCTCGAATAACAACGCATAGTAACGAACGCCCCACTGCCGGCCTTTGAGGAATACAGCTCTCCCATTGGCTAAAGTACCACCTATTAGATTTCAGGTTGGTTTGAATGTCACTAAGCTCCAGGAATTGAGGCTTTCTGCACTGAAGAAGGCAGAAGCCAGAAACGCGTCTGCGGATGATGTAAGCCTACGACAAACCCCGTGAGTGCACCGAACGTTCTTTGACATTAAACCAACTGCGTCCCACCCCCGCTTTACGGATGCACCCGCCGAGGTTCGGTGGCCCAGGTGTAACTGTGTTTATAATCTATTATGGGGCTACCAGAACCGCCGCTGACGGACCCTGTCGACCCATGATGGTCGTGGCTTATACAAAGCCAGGGTGCTCTACCATATGAAGGACACCCACAGGGTAATCGTACATATCATACAGCGGCAGGCGAGGGGCATGGGAGCACAGTGGCTATGATTGGAGGTGGTGGAATATGGCAATTTGAAAGTACGGAATGGAGCATCAAGGCTCGAATAACAACGCATTGTAACGAATGCCCCACTGCCGGCATTTGAGGAATACAGCTCTCCCATTGGCTAAAGTACCACCTATTAGATTTCAGGTTGGTTTGAATGTCACTAAGCTCCAGGAATTGAGGCTTTCCGCACTGAAGAAGGCAGAAGCCAGAAACGCGTCTGCGGATGATGTAAGCCTACGACAAACCCTGTGAGTGCACCGAACGTTCTTTGACATTAAACAAACGGGTCCCACTCTCGCTTTACGGATGCACCCGCCGAGGTTCGGTGGCCCAGGTGGAACTGTGTTTATAATCTAATATGGGGCTACCAGAACCGCCGCTGACAGACCCTGTCGACCCATGATGGTCGTGGCTTATACAAAGCCAGGGTGCTCTACCATATGAAGGACACCCACAGGGTAATCGTACATATCATACAGCGGCAGGCGAGGGGCATGGGAGCACAGTGGCTATGATTGGAGGTGGTGGAATATGGCAATTTGAAAGTACGGAATGGAGCATCAAGGCTCGAATAACAACGCATCGTAACGAACGCCCCACTGCCGGCCTTTGAGGAATACAGCTCTCCCATTAGCTAAAGTACCACCTATTAGATTTCAGGTTGGTTTGAATGTCACTAAGCTCCAGGAATTGAGGCTTTCCGCACTGAAGAAGGCAGAAGCCAGAAACACGTCTGCGGATGATGTAAGCCTACGACAAACCCCGTGAGTGCACCGAACGTTCTTTGACATTAAACAAACGGGTCCCACCCCCGCTTTACGGATGCACCCGCCGAGGTTCGGTGGCCCAGGTGGAACTGTGTTTATAATCTAATATGGGGATACCAGAACCGCCGCTGACGGACCCTGTCGACCCATGATGGTCGTGGCTTATACAAAGCCAGGGTGCTCTACCATATGAAGGACACCCACGGGGTAATCGTACATATCATCCAGCGGCAGGCGAGGGGCATGGGAGCACAGTGGCTATGATTGGAGGTGGTGGAATATGGCAATTTGAAAGTACGGAATGGAGCATCAAGGCTCGAATAACAACGCATCGTAACGAACGCCCCACTGCCGGCCTTTGAGGAATACAGCTCTCCCATTGGCTAAAGTACCACCTATTAGATTTCAGGTTGGTTTGAATGTCACTAAGCTCCAGGAATTGAGGCTTTCCGCACTGAAGAAGGCAGAAGCCAGAAACGCGTCTGCGGATGATGTAAGCCTACGACAAACCCCGTGAGTGCCCCGAACGTTCTTTGACATTAAACAAACGGGTCCCACCCCCGCTTTACGGATGCACCCGCCGAGGTTCGGTGGCCCAGGTGGAACTGTGTTTATAATCTAATATGGGGCTACCAGAACCGCCGCTGACGGACCCTGTCGACCCATGATGGTCGTGGCTTATACAAAGCCAGGGTGCTCTACCATATGAAGGACACCCACAGGGTAATCGTACATATCATCCAGCGGCAGGCGAGGGGCATGGGAGCACAGTGGCTATGATTGGAGGTGGTGGAATATGGCAATTGAAGGTACGGAATGGAGCATCAAGGCTCGAATAACAACGCATCGTAACGAACGCCCCACTGCCGGCCTTTGAGGAAGACAGCTCTCCCATTGGCTAAAGTACCACCTATTAGATTTCAGGTTGGTTTGAATGTCACTAAGCTCCAGGAATTGAGGCTTTCCGCAACGAAGGCAGAAGCCAGAAACGCGTCTGCGGATGATGTAAGCCTACGACAAACCCCGTGAGTGCACCGAACGTTCTTTGACATTAAACCAACTGCGTCCCACCCCCGCTTTACGGATGCACCCGCCGAGGTTCGGTGGCCCAGGTGGAACTGTGTTTATAATCTAATATGGGGCTACCAGAACCGCCGCTGATGGACCCTGTCGACCCATGATGGTCGTGGCGTATACAAAGCCAGGGTGCTCTACCATATGAAGGACACCCACAGGGTAATCGTACATATCATACAGCGGCAGGCGAGGGGCATGGGAGCACAGTGGCTATGATTGGAGGTGGTGGAATATGGCAATTTGAAAGTACGGAATGGAGCATCAAGGCTCGAATAACAACGCATCGTAACGAACGCCCCACTGCCGGCCTTTGAGGAATACAGCTCTTCCATTGGCTAAAGTACCACCTATTAGATTTCAGGTTGGTTTGAATGTCACTAAGCTCCAGGAATTGAGGCTTTCCGCACTGAAGAAGGCAGAAGCCAGAAACGCGTCTGCGGATGATGTAAGCCTACGACAAACCCCGTGAGTGCCCCGAACGTTCTTTGACATTAAACAAACGGGTCCCACCCCCGCTTTACGGATGCACCCGCCAAGGGTCGGTGGCCCAGGTGGAACTGTGTTTATAATCTAATATGGGGCTACCAGAACCGCCGCTGACGGACCCTGTCGACCCATGATGGTCGTGGCTTATACAAAGCCAGGGTGCTCTACCATATGAAGGACACCCACAGGGTAATCGTACATATCATCCAGCGGCAGGCGAGGGGCATGGGAGCACAGTGGCTATGATTGGAGGTGGTGGAATATGGCAATTGAAGGTACGGAATGGAGCATCAAGGCTCGAATAACAACGCATCGTAACGAACGCCCCACTGCCGGCCTTTGAGGAAGACAGCTCTCCCATTGGCTAAAGTACCACCTATTAGATTTCAGGTCTGTTTGAATGTCACTAAGCTCCAGGAATTGAGGCTTTCTGCACTGAAGAAGGCAGAAGCCAGAAACGCGTCTGCGGATGATGTAAGCCTACGACAAACCCCGTGAGTGCACCGAACGTTCTTTGACATTAAACCAACTGCGTCCCACCCCCGCTTTACGGATGCACCCGCCGAGGTTCGGTGGCCCAGGTGGAACTGTGTTTATAATCTATTATGGGGCTACCAGAACCGCCGCTGACGGACCCTGTCGACCCATGATGGTCGTGGCTTATACAAAGCCAGGGTGCTCTACCATATGAAGGACACCCACAGGGTAATCGTACATATCATACAGCGGCAGGCGAGGGGCATGGGAGCACAGTGGCTATGATTGGAGGTGGTGGAATATGGCAATTTGAAAGTACGGAATGGAGCATCAAGGCTCGAATAACAACGCATCGTAACGAACGCCCCACTGCCGGCCTTTGGGGAATACAGCTCTCCCATTAGCTAAAGTACCACCTATTAGATTTCAGGTTGGTTTGAATGTCACTAAGCTCCAAGAATTGAGGCTTTCCGCACTGAAGAAGGCAGAAGCCAGAAACGCGTCTGCGGATGATGTAAGCCTACGAAAAACCCCGTGAGTGCACCAAACGTTTTTTGACATTAAACAAACGGGTCCCAGCCCCGCTTTACGGATGCACCCGCCGAGGTTCGGTGGCCCAGGTGGAACTGTGTTTATAATCTAATATGGGGCTACCAGAACCGCCGCTGACGGACCCCGTCGACCCATGATGGTCGTGGCTTATACAAAGCCAGGGTGCTCTACCATATGAAGGACACCCACAGGGTAATCGTACATATCATCCAGCGGCAGGCGAGGGGCATGGGAGCACAGTGGCTATGATTGGAGGTGGTGGAATATGGCAATTTGAAAGTACGGAATGGAGCATCAAGGCTCGAATAACAACGCATCGTAACGAACGCCCCACTGCCGGCCTTTGAGGAATACAGCTCTCCCGTTGGCCAAAGTACCACCTATTAGATTTCAGGTTGGTTTGAATGTCACTAAGCTCCAGGAATTGAGGCTTTCCGCACTAAAGAAGGCAGAAGCCAGAAATGCGTATGCGGATGATGTAAGCCTACGACAAACCCCGTGAGTGCACCGAACGTTCTTTGACATTAAACAAACGGGTCCCACCCCCGCTTTATGGATGCACCCGCCGAGGTTCGGTGGCCCAGGTGGAACTGTGTTTATAATCTAATATGGGGCTACCAGAACCGCCGCTGACGGACCCTGTCGACCCATGATGGTCGTGGCTTATACAAAGCCAGGGTGCTCTACCATATGAAGGACACCCACAGGGTAATCGTACATATCATCCAGCGGCAGGCGAGGGGCATGGGAGCACAGTGGCTATGATTGGAGGTGGTGGAATATGGCAATTTGAAAGTACGGAATGGAGCATCAAGGCTCGAATAACAACGCATCGTAACGAATGCCCCACTGCCGGCCTTTGAGGAATACAGCTCTCCCATTGGCTAAAGTACCACCTATTAGATTTCAGGTTGGTTTGAATGTCACTAAGCTCCAGGAATTGAGGCTTCCCGCACTGAAGAAGGCAGAAGCCAGAAACGCGTCTGCGGATGATGTAAGCCTACGACAAACCCCGTGAGTGCACCGAACGTTCTTTGACATTAAACAAACGGGTCACACCCCCGCTTTACGGATGCAACCGCCGAGGTTCGGTGGCCCAGGTGGAACTGTGTTTATAATCTAATTTGGGGCTACCAGAACCGCCGCTGACGGACCCTGTCGACCCATGATGGTCGTGGCTTATACAAAGCGAGGGTGCTCTACCATATGAAGGACACCCACAGGGTAATCGTACATATCATCCAGCGGCAGGCGAGGGACATGGGAGCATAGTGGCTATGATTGGAGGTGGTGGAATATGGCAATTTGAAAGTACGGAATGGAGCATCAAGGCTCGAATAACAACGCATCGTAACGAACGCCCCACTGCCGGCCTTTGAGGAATACAGCTCTTCCATTGGCTAAAGTACCACCTATTAGATTTCAGGTTGGTTTGAATGTCACTAAGCTCCAGGAATTGAGGCTTTCCGCACTGAAGAAGGCAGAAGCCAGAAATGCGTCTGCGGATGATGTAAGCCTACGACAAACCCCGTGAGTGCACCGAACGTTCTTTGACATTAAACAAACGGGTCCCACCCCCGCTTTACGGATGCACCCGCCGAGGTTCGGTGGCCCAGGTGGAACTGTGTTTATAATCTAATATGGAGCTACCAGAACCGCCCCTGACGGACCCTGTCGACCCATGATGGTCGTGGCTTATACAAAGCCAGGGTGCTCTACCATATGAAGGACACCCACAGGGTAATCGTACATATCATCCAGCGGCAGGCGAGGGGCATGGGAGCACAGTGGCTATGATTGGAGGTGGTGGAATATGGCAATTTGAAAGTACGGAATGGAGCATCAAGACTCGAATAACAACGCATCGTAACGAACGCCCCACTGCTGGCCTTTGAGGAATACAGCTCTCCCATTGGCTAAAGTACCACCTATTAGATTTCAGGTTGGTTTGAGTATCACTAAGCGCCAGTAATTGAGGCTTTCCGCACTGAAGAAGGCAGAAGCCAGAAACGCATCTGCGGATGATGTAAGCCTACGACAAACCCCGTGAGTGCCCCGAACGTTCTTTGACATTAAACAAACGGGTCCCACCCCCGCTTTACGGATGCACCCGCCGAGGTTCGGTGGCCCAGGTGGAACTGTGTTTATAATCTAATATGGGGCTACCAGAACCGCCGCTGACGGACCCTGTCGACCCATGATGGTCGTGGCTTATACAAAGCCAGGGTGCTCTACCATATGAAGGACACCCACAGGGTAATCGTACATATCATCCAGCGGCAGGCGAGGGGCATGGGCGCACAGTGGCTATGATTGGAGGTGGTGGAATATGGCAATTTGAAGGTACGGAATGGAGCATCAAGGCTCGAATAACAACGCATCGTAACGAACGCCCCACTGCCGGCCTTTGAAGAATACAGCTCTTCCATTGGCTAAAGTACCACCTGTTAGATTTCAGGTTGGTTTGAATGTCACTAAGCTCCAGGAATTGAGGCTTTCCGCAACGAAGGCAGAAGCCAGAAACGCGTCTGCGGATGATGTAAGCCTATGACAAACCCCGTGAGTGCACCGAACGTTCTTTGACATTAAACCAACTGCGTCCCACCCCCGCTTTACGGATGCACCCGCCGAGGTTCGGTGGCCCAGGTGGAACTGTGTTTATAATCTAATATGGGGCTACCAGAACCGCCGCTGACGGACCCTGTCGACCCATGATGGTCGTGGCTTATACAAAGCCAGGGTGCTCTACCATATGAAGGACACCCACAGGGTAATCGTACATATCATACAGCGGCAGGCGAGGGGCATGGGAGCACAGTGGCTATGATTGGAGGTGGTGGAATATGGCAATTTGAAAGTACGGAATGGAGCATCAAGGCTCGAATAACAACGCATCGTAACGAATTCCCCACTGCCGGCCTTTGAGGAATACAGCTCTCCCATTGGCTAAAGTACCACCTATTAGATTTCAGGTTGGTTTGAATGTCACTAAGCTCCAGGAATTGAGGCTTTCCGCACTGAAGAAGGCAGAAGCCAGAAACGCGTCTGCGGATGATGTAAGCCTACGAAAAACCCCGTGAGTGCACCGAACGTTCTTTGACATTAAACAAACGGGTCCCACCCCCGCTTTACGGATGCAACCGCCGAGGTTCGGTGGCCCAGGTGGAACTGTGTTTATAATCTAATATGGGGCTACCAGAACCGCCGCTGACGGACCCTGTCGACCCATGATGGTCGTGGCTTATACAAAGCCAGGGTGCTCTACCATATGAAGGACACCCACAGGGTAATCGTACATATCATCCAGCGGCAGGCGAGGGACATGGGAGCACAGTGGCTATGATTGGAGGTGGTGGAATATGGTAATTTGAAAGTACGGCATGGAGCATCAAGGCTCGAATAACAACGCATCGTAACGAACGCCCCACTGCCAGCCTTTGAGGAATACAGCTCTTCCATTGGCTAAAGTACCACCTATTAGATTTCAGGTTGGTTTGAATGTCACTAAGCTCCAGGAATTGAGGCTTTCCGCACTGAAGAAGGCAGAAGCCAGAAATGCGTATGCGGATGATGTAAGCCTACGACAAACCCCGTGAGTGCACCGAACGTTCTTTGACATTAAACAAACGGGTCCCACCCCCGCTTTACGGATGCACCCGCTGAGGTTCGGTGGCCCAGGTGGAACTGTGTTTATAATCTAATATGGGGCTACCAGAACCGCCGCTGACGGACCCTGTCGACCCATGATGGTCGTGGCTTATACAAAGCCAGGCTGCTCTACCATATGAAGGACACCCACAGGGTAATCGTACATATCATCCAGCGGCAGGCGAGGGGCATGGGAGCACAGTGGCTATGATTGGAGGTGGTGGAATATGGCAATTTGAAAGTACGGAATGGAGCATCAAGGCTCAAATAACAACGCATCGTAACGAATGCCCCACTGCCGGCCTTTGAGGAATACAGCTCTCCCATTGGCTAAAGTACCACCTATTAGATTTCAGGTTGGTTTGAATGTCACTAAGCTCCCGGAATTGAGGCTTCCCGCACTGAAGAAGGCAGAAGCCAGAAACGCGTCTGCGGATGATGTAAGCCTACGACAAACCCCGTGAGTGCACCGAACGTTCTTTGACATTAAACAAACGGGTCCCACCCCCGCTTTACGGATGCAACCGCCGAGGTTCGGTGGCCCAGGTGGAACTGTGTTTATAATCTAATATGGGGCTACCAGAACCGCCGCTGACGGACCCTGTCGACCCATGATGGTCGTGGCTTATACAAAGCCAGGGTGCTCTACCATATGAAGGACACCCACAGGGTAATCGTACATATCATCCAGCGGCAGGCGAGGGACATGGGAGCACAGTGGCTATGATTGGAGGTGGTGGAATATGGTAATTTGAAAGTACGGCATGGAGCATCAAGGCTCGAATAACAACGCATCGTAACGAACGCCCCACTGCCGGCCTTTGAGGAATACAGCTCTTCCATTGGCTAAAGTACCACCTATTAGATTTCAGGTTGGTTTGAATGTCACTAAGCTCCAGGAATTGAGGCTTTCCGCACTGAAGAAGGCAGAAGCCAGAAACGCGTCTGCGGATGATGTAAGCCTACGACAAACCCCGTGAGTGCACCGAACGTTCTTTGACATTAAACAAACGGGTCCCACCCCCGCTTTACGGATGCACCCGCCGAGGTTCGGTGGCCAAGGTGGAACTGTGTTTATAATCTAATATGGAGCTACCAGAACCGCCCCTGACGGACCCTGTCGACCCATGATGGTCGTGGCTTATACAAAGCCAGGGTGCTCTACCATATGAAGGACACCCACAGGGTAATCGTACATATCATCCAGCGGCAGGCGAGGGGCATGGGAGCACAGTGGCTATGATTGGAGGTGGTGGAATATGGCAATTTGAAAGTACGGAATGGAGCATCAAGACTTGAATAACAACGCATCGTAACGAACGCCACACTGCCGGCCTTTGAAGAATACAGCTCTCCCATTGGCTAAAGTACCACCTATTAGATTTCAGGTTGGTTTGAATGTCACTAAGCTCCAGGAATTGAGGCTTTCCGCAACGAAGGCAGAAGCCAGAAACGCGTCTGCGGATGATGTAAGCCTATGACAAACCCCGTGAGTGCACCGAACGTTCTTTGACATTAAACCAACTGCGTCCCACCCCCGCTTTACGGATGCACCCGCCGAGGTTCGGTGGCCCAGGTGAAACTGTGTTTATAATCTAATATGGGGCTACCAGAACCGCCGCTGACGGACCCTGTCGACCCATGATGGTCGTGGCTTATACAAAGCCAGGGTGCTCTACCATATGAAGGACACCCACAGGGTAATCGTACATATCATACAGCGGCAGGCGAGGGGCATGGGAGCACAGTGGCTATGATTGGAGGTGGTGGAATATGGCAATTTGAAAGTACGGAATGGAGCATCAAGGCTCGAATAACAACGCATCGTAACGAATGCCCCACTGCCGGCCTTTGAGGAATACAGCTCTCCCATTGGCTAAAGTACCACCTATTAGATTTCAGGTTGGTTTGAATGTCACTAAGCTCCAGGAATTGAGGCTTTCCGCACTGAAGAAGGCAGAAGCCAGAAACGCGTCTGCGGATGATGTAAGCCTACGAAAAACCCCGTGAGTGCACCGAACGTTCTTTGACATTAAACAAACGGGTCCCACCCCCGCTTTACGGATGCACCCGCCGAGGTTCGGTGGCCCAGGTGGAACTGTGTTTATAATCTAATATGGGGCTACCAGAACCGCCCTGACGGACCCCGTCGACCCATGATGGTCGTGGCTTATACAAAGCCAGGGTGCTCTACCATATGAAGGACACCCACAGGGTAATCGTACACATCATCCAGCGGCAGACGAGGGGCATGGGAGCACAGTGGCTATGATTGGAGGTGGTGGAATATGGCAATTTGAAAGTACGGAATGGAGCATCAAGGCTCGAATAACAACGCATCGTAACGAACGCCCCACTGCCGGCCTTTGAGGAATACAGCTCTCCCATTGGCTAAAGTACCACCTATTAGATTTCAGGTTGGTTTGAATGTCACTACGCTCCAGGAATTGAGGCTTTCCGCACTGAAGAAGGCAGAAGCCAGAAACGCGTCTGTGGATGATGTAAGCCTACGACAAACCCCATGAGTGCACCGAACGTTCTTTGACATTAAACCAACTGCGTCCCACCCCCGCTTTACGGATGCACCCGCCGAGGTTCGGTGGCCCAGGTGGAACTGTGTTTATAATCTAATATGGGGCTACCAGAACCGCCGCTGACGGACCCTGTCGACCCATGATGCTCGTGGCTTATACAAAGCCAGGGTGCTCTACCATATGAAGGACACCCACAGGGTAATCGTACATATCATACAGCGGCAGGCGAGGGGCATGGGAGCACAGTGGCTATGATTGGAGGTGGTGCAATATGGCAATTTGAAAGTACGGAATGGAGCATCACGGCTCGAATAACAACGCATAGTAACGAACGCCCCACTGCCGGCCTTTGAGGAATACAGCTCTCCCATTGGCTAAAGTACCACCTATTAGATTTCAGGTTGGTTTGAATGTCACTAAGCTCCAGGAATTGAGGCTTTCTGCACTGAAGAAGGCAGAAGCCAGAAACGCGTCTGCGGATGATGTAAGCCTACGACAAACCCCGTGAGTGCACCGAACGTTCTTTGACATTAAACCAACTGCGTCCCACCCCCGCTTTACGGATGCACCCGCCGAGGTTCGGTGGCCCAGGTGTAACTGTGTTTATAATCTATTATGGGGCTACCAGAACCGCCGCTGACGGACCCTGTCGACCCATGATGGTCGTGGCTTATACAAAGCCAGGGTGCTCTACCATATGAAGGACACCCACAGGGTAATCGTACATATCATACAGCGGCAGGCGAGGGGCATGGGAGCACAGTGGCTATGATTGGAGGTGGTGGAATATGGCAATTTGAAAGTACGGAATGGAGCATCAAGGCTCGAATAACAACGCATTGTAACGAATGCCCCACTGCCGGCATTTGAGGAATACAGCTCTCCCATTGGCTAAAGTACCACCTATTAGATTTCAGGTTGGTTTGAATGTCACTAAGCTCCAGGAATTGAGGCTTTCCGCACTGAAGAAGGCAGAAGCCAGAAACGCGTCTGCGGATGATGTAAGCCTACGACAAACCCTGTGAGTGCACCGAACGTTCTTTGACATTAAACAAACGGGTCCCACCCTCGCTTTACGGATGCACCCGCCGAGGTTCGGTGGCCCAGGTGGAACTGTGTTTATAATCTAATATGGGGCTACCAGAACCGCCGCTGACAGACCCTGTCGACCCATGATGGTCGTGGCTTATACAAAGCCAGGGTGCTCTACCATATGAAGGACACCCACAGGGTAATCGTACATATCATACAGCGGCAGGCGAGGGGCATGGGAGCACAGTGGCTATGATTGGAGGTGGTGGAATATGGCAATTTGAAAGTACGGAATGGAGCATCAAGGCTCGAATAACAACGCATCGTAACGAACGCCCCACTGCCGGCCTTTGAGGAATACAGCTCTCCCATTAGCTAAAGTACCACCTATTAGATTTCAGGTTGGTTTGAATGTCACTAAGCTCCAGGAATTGAGGCTTTCCGCACTGAAGAAGGCAGAAGCCAGAAACACGTCTGCGGATGATGTAAGCCTACGACAAACCCCGTGAGTGCACCGAACGTTCTTTGACATTAAACAAACGGGTCCCACCCCCGCTTTACGGATGCACCCGCCGAGGTTCGGTGGCCCAGGTGGAACTGTGTTTATAATCTAATATGGGGATACCAGAACCGCCGCTGACGGACCCTGTCGACCCATGATGGTCGTGGCTTATACAAAGCCAGGGTGCTCTACCATATGAAGGACACCCACGGGGTAATCGTACATATCATCCAGCGGCAGGCGAGGGGCATGGGAGCACAGTGGCTATGATTGGAGGTGGTGGAATATGGCAATTTGAAAGTACGGAATGGAGCATCAAGGCTCGAATAACAACGCATCGTAACGAACGCCCCACTGCCGGCCTTTGAGGAATACAGCTCTCCCATTGGCTAAAGTACCACCTATTAGATTTCAGGTTGGTTTGAATGTCACTAAGCTCCAGGAATTGAGGCTTTCCGCACTGAAGAAGGCAGAAGCCAGAAACGCGTCTGCGGATGATGTAAGCCTACGACAAACCCCGTGAGTGCCCCGAACGTTCTTTGACATTAAACAAACGGGTCCCACCCCCGCTTTACGGATGCACCCGCCGAGGTTCGGTGGCCCAGGTGGAACTGTGTTTATAATCTAATATGGGGCTACCAGAACCGCCGCTGACGGACCCTGTCGACCCATGATGGTCGTGGCTTATACAAAGCCAGGGTGCTCTACCATATGAAGGACACCCACAGGGTAATCGTACATATCATCCAGCGGCAGGCGAGGGGCATGGGAGCACAGTGGCTATGATTGGAGGTGGTGGAATATGGCAATTGAAGGTACGGAATGGAGCATCAAGGCTCGAATAACAACGCATCGTAACGAACGCCCCACTGCCGGCCTTTGAGGAAGACAGCTCTCCCATTGGCTAAAGTACCACCTATTAGATTTCAGGTTGGTTTGAATGTCACTAAGCTCCAGGAATTGAGGCTTTCCGCAACGAAGGCAGAAGCCAGAAACGCGTCTGCGGATGATGTAAGCCTACGACAAACCCCGTGAGTGCACCGAACGTTCTTTGACATTAAACCAACTGCGTCCCACCCCCGCTTTACGGATGCACCCGCCGAGGTTCGGTGGCCCAGGTGGAACTGTGTTTATAATCTAATATGGGGCTACCAGAACCGCCGCTGATGGACCCTGTCGACCCATGATGGTCGTGGCGTATACAAAGCCAGGGTGCTCTACCATATGAAGGACACCCACAGGGTAATCGTACATATCATACAGCGGCAGGCGAGGGGCATGGGAGCACAGTGGCTATGATTGGAGGTGGTGGAATATGGCAATTTGAAAGTACGGAATGGAGCATCAAGGCTCGAATAACAACGCATCGTAACGAACGCCCCACTGCCGGCCTTTGAGGAATACAGCTCTTCCATTGGCTAAAGTACCACCTATTAGATTTCAGGTTGGTTTGAATGTCACTAAGCTCCAGGAATTGAGGCTTTCCGCACTGAAGAAGGCAGAAGCCAGAAACGCGTCTGCGGATGATGTAAGCCTACGACAAACCCCGTGAGTGCCCCGAACGTTCTTTGACATTAAACAAACGGGTCCCACCCCCGCTTTACGGATGCACCCGCCAAGGGTCGGTGGCCCAGGTGGAACTGTGTTTATAATCTAATATGGGGCTACCAGAACCGCCGCTGACGGACCCTGTCGACCCATGATGGTCGTGGCTTATACAAAGCCAGGGTGCTCTACCATATGAAGGACACCCACAGGGTAATCGTACATATCATCCAGCGGCAGGCGAGGGGCATGGGAGCACAGTGGCTATGATTGGAGGTGGTGGAATATGGCAATTGAAGGTACGGAATGGAGCATCAAGGCTCGAATAACAACGCATCGTAACGAACGCCCCACTGCCGGCCTTTGAGGAAGACAGCTCTCCCATTGGCTAAAGTACCACCTATTAGATTTCAGGTCTGTTTGAATGTCACTAAGCTCCAGGAATTGAGGCTTTCTGCACTGAAGAAGGCAGAAGCCAGAAACGCGTCTGCGGATGATGTAAGCCTACGACAAACCCCGTGAGTGCACCGAACGTTCTTTGACATTAAACCAACTGCGTCCCACCCCCGCTTTACGGATGCACCCGCCGAGGTTCGGTGGCCCAGGTGGAACTGTGTTTATAATCTATTATGGGGCTACCAGAACCGCCGCTGACGGACCCTGTCGACCCATGATGGTCGTGGCTTATACAAAGCCAGGGTGCTCTACCATATGAAGGACACCCACAGGGTAATCGTACATATCATACAGCGGCAGGCGAGGGGCATGGGAGCACAGTGGCTATGATTGGAGGTGGTGGAATATGGCAATTTGAAAGTACGGAATGGAGCATCAAGGCTCGAATAACAACGCATCGTAACGAACGCCCCACTGCCGGCCTTTGGGGAATACAGCTCTCCCATTAGCTAAAGTACCACCTATTAGATTTCAGGTTGGTTTGAATGTCACTAAGCTCCAGGAATTGAGGCTTTCCGCACTGAAGAAGGCAGAAGCCAGAAACGCGTCTGCGGATGATGTAAGCCTACGAAAAACCCCGTGAGTGCACCAAACGTTTTTTGACATTAAACAAACGGGTCCCAGCCCCGCTTTACGGATGCACCCGCCGAGGTTCGGTGGCCCAGGTGGAACTGTGTTTATAATCTAATATGGGGCTACCAGAACCGCCGCTGACGGACCCCGTCGACCCATGATGGTCGTGGCTTATACAAAGCCAGGGTGCTCTACCATATGAAGGACACCCACAGGGTAATCGTACATATCATCCAGCGGCAGGCGAGGGGCATGGGAGCACAGTGGCTATGATTGGAGGTGGTGGAATATGGCAATTTGAAAGTACGGAATGGAGCATCAAGGCTCGAATAACAACGCATCGTAACGAACGCCCCACTGCCGGCCTTTGAGGAATACAGCTCTCCCGTTGGCCAAAGTACCACCTATTAGATTTCAGGTTGGTTTGAATGTCACTAAGCTCCAGGAATTGAGGCTTTCCGCACTAAAGAAGGCAGAAGCCAGAAATGCGTATGCGGATGATGTAAGCCTACGACAAACCCCGTGAGTGCACCGAACGTTCTTTGACATTAAACAAACGGGTCCCACCCCCGCTTTATGGATGCACCCGCCGAGGTTCGGTGGCCCAGGTGGAACTGTGTTTATAATCTAATATGGGGCTACCAGAACCGCCGCTGACGGACCCTGTCGACCCATGATGGTCGTGGCTTATACAAAGCCAGGGTGCTCTACCATATGAAGGACACCCACAGGGTAATCGTACATATCATCCAGCGGCAGGCGAGGGGCATGGGAGCACAGTGGCTATGATTGGAGGTGGTGGAATATGGCAATTTGAAAGTACGGAATGGAGCATCAAGGCTCGAATAACAACGCATCGTAACGAATGCCCCACTGCCGGCCTTTGAGGAATACAGCTCTCCCATTGGCTAAAGTACCACCTATTAGATTTCAGGTTGGTTTGAATGTCACTAAGCTCCAGGAATTGAGGCTTCCCGCACTGAAGAAGGCAGAAGCCAGAAACGCGTCTGCGGATGATGTAAGCCTACGACAAACCCCGTGAGTGCACCGAACGTTCTTTGACATTAAACAAACGGGTCACACCCCCGCTTTACGGATGCAACCGCCGAGGTTCGGTGGCCCAGGTGGAACTGTGTTTATAATCTAATTTGGGGCTACCAGAACCGCCGCTGACGGACCCTGTCGACCCATGATGGTCGTGGCTTATACAAAGCGAGGGTGCTCTACCATATGAAGGACACCCACAGGGTAATCGTACATATCATCCAGCGGCAGGCGAGGGACATGGGAGCATAGTGGCTATGATTGGAGGTGGTGGAATATGGCAATTTGAAAGTACGGAATGGAGCATCAAGGCTCGAATAACAACGCATCGTAACGAACGCCCCACTGCCGGCCTTTGAGGAATACAGCTCTTCCATTGGCTAAAGTACCACCTATTAGATTTCAGGTTGGTTTGAATGTCACTAAGCTCCAGGAATTGAGGCTTTCCGCACTGAAGAAGGCAGAAGCCAGAAATGCGTCTGCGGATGATGTAAGCCTACGACAAACCCCGTGAGTGCACCGAACGTTCTTTGACATTAAACAAACGGGTCCCACCCCCGCTTTACGGATGCACCCGCCGAGGTTCGGTGGCCCAGGTGGAACTGTGTTTATAATCTAATATGGAGCTACCAGAACCGCCCCTGACGGACCCTGTCGACCCATGATGGTCGTGGCTTATACAAAGCCAGGGTGCTCTACCATATGAAGGACACCCACAGGGTAATCGTACATATCATCCAGCGGCAGGCGAGGGGCATGGGAGCACAGTGGCTATGATTGGAGGTGGTGGAATATGGCAATTTGAAAGTACGGAATGGAGCATCAAGACTCGAATAACAACGCATCGTAACGAACGCCCCACTGCTGGCCTTTGAGGAATACAGCTCTCCCATTGGCTAAAGTACCACCTATTAGATTTCAGGTTGGTTTGAGTATCACTAAGCGCCAGTAATTGAGGCTTTCCGCACTGAAGAAGGCAGAAGCCAGAAACGCATCTGCGGATGATGTAAGCCTACGACAAACCCCGTGAGTGCCCCGAACGTTCTTTGACATTAAACAAACGGGTCCCACCCCCGCTTTACGGATGCACCCGCCGAGGTTCGGTGGCCCAGGTGGAACTGTGTTTATAATCTAATATGGGGCTACCAGAACCGCCGCTGACGGACCCTGTCGACCCATGATGGTCGTGGCTTATACAAAGCCAGGGTGCTCTACCATATGAAGGACACCCACAGGGTAATCGTACATATCATCCAGCGGCAGGCGAGGGGCATGGGCGCACAGTGGCTATGATTGGAGGTGGTGGAATATGGCAATTTGAAGGTACGGAATGGAGCATCAAGGCTCGAATAACAACGCATCGTAACGAACGCCCCACTGCCGGCCTTTGAAGAATACAGCTCTTCCATTGGCTAAAGTACCACCTATTAGATTTCAGGTTGGTTTGAATGTCACTAAGCTCCAGGAATTGAGGCTTTCCGCAACGAAGGCAGAAGCCAGAAACGCGTCTGCGGATGATGTAAGCCTATGACCAACCCCGTGAGTGCACCGAACGTTCTTTGACATTAAACCAACTGCGTCCCACCCCCGCTTTACGGATGCACCCGCCGAGGTTCGGTGGCCCAGGTGGAACTGTGTTTATAATCTAATATGGGGCTACCAGAACCGCCGCTGACGGACCCTGTCGACCCATGATGGTCGTGGCTTATACAAAGCCAGGGTGCTCTACCATATGAAGGACACCCACAGGGTAATCGTACATATCATACAGCGGCAGGCGAGGGGCATGGGAGCACAGTGGCTATGATTGGAGGTGGTGGAATATGGCAATTTGAAAGTACGGAATGGAGCATCAAGGCTCGAATAACAACGCATCGTAACGAATTCCCCACTGCCGGCCTTTGAGGAATACAGCTCTCCCATTGGCTAAAGTACCACCTATTAGATTTCAGGTTGGTTTGAATGTCACTAAGCTCCAGGAATTGAGGCTTTCCGCACTGAAGAAGGCAGAAGCCAGAAACGCGTCTGCGGATGATGTAAGCCTACGAAAAACCCCGTGAGTGCACCGAACGTTCTTTGACATTAAACAAACGGGTCCCACCCCCGCTTTACGGATGCACCCGCCGAGGTTCGGTGGCCCAGGTGGAACTGTATTTATAATCTAATATGGGGCTACCAGAACTGCCCTGACGGACCCCGTCGACCCATGATGGTCGTGGCTTACACAAAGCCAGGGTGCTCTACCATATGAAGGACACCCACAGGGTAATCGTACACATCATCCAGCGGCAGACGAGGGGCATGGGAGCACAGTGGCTATGATTGGAGGTGGTGGAATATGGCAATTTGAAAGTACGGAATGGAGCATCAAGGCTCGAATAACAACGCATCGTAACGAACGCCCCACTGCCGGCCTTTGAGGAATACAGCTCTCCCATTGGCTAAAGTACCACCTATTAGATTTCAGGTTGGTTTGAATGTCACTAAGCTCCAGGAATTGAGGCTTTCCGCACTGAAGAAGGCAGACGCCAGAAACGCGTCTGTGGATGATGTAAGCCTACGACAAACCCCATGAGTGCACCGAACGTTCTTTGACATTAAACCAACTGCGTCCCACCCCCGCTTTACGGATGCACCCGCCGAGGTTCGGTGGCCCAGGTGGAACTGTGTTTATAATCTAATATGGGGCTACCAGAACCGCCGCTGACGGACCCTGTCGACCCATGATGCTCGTGGCTTATACAAAGCCAGGGTGCTCTACCATATGAAGGACACCCACAGGGTAATCGTACATATCATCCAGCGGCAGGCGAGGGGCATGGGAGCACAGTGGCTATGATTGGAGGTGGTGGAATATGGCAATTTGAAAGTACGGAATGGAGCATCAAGGCTCGAATAACAACGCATCGTAACGAACGCCCCACTGCCGGCCTTTGAGGAATACAGCTCTCCCGTTGGCCAAAGTACCACCTATTAGATTTCAGGTTGGTTTGAATGTCACTAAGCTCCAGGAATTGAGGCTTTCCGCACTGAAGAAGGCAGAAGCCAGAAATGCGTATGCGGATGATGTAAGCCTACGACAAACCCCGTGAGTGCACCGAACGTTCTTTGACATTAAACAAACGGGTCCCACCCCCGCTTTACGGATGCACCCGCCGAGGTTCGGTGGCCCAGGTGGAACTGTGTTTATAATCTAATATGGGGCTACCAGAACCGCCGCTGACGGACCCTGTCGACCCATGATGGTCGTGGCTTATACAAAGCCAGGCTGCTCTACCATATGAAGGACACCCACAGGGTAATCGTACATATCATCCAGCGGCAGGCGTGGGGCATGGGAGCACAGTGGCTATGATTGGAGGTGGTGGAATATGGCAATTTGAAAGTACGGAATGGAGCATCAAGGCTCAAATAACAACGCATCGTAACGAATGCCCCACTGCCGGCCTTTGAGGAATACAGCTCTCCCATTGGCTAAAGTACCACCTATTAGATTTCAGGTTGGTTTGAATGTCACTAAGCTCCCGGAATTGAGGCTTCCCGCACTGAAGAAGGCAGAAGCCAGAAACGCGTCTGCGGATGATGTAAGCCTACGACAAACCCCGTGAGTGCACCGAACGTTCTTTGACATTAAACAAACGGGTCCCACCCCCGCTTTACGGATGCAACCGCCGAGGTTCGGTGGCCCAGGTGGAACTGTGATTATAATCTAATATGGGGCTACCAGAACCGCCGCTGACGGACCCTGTCGACCCATGATGGTCGTGGCTTATACAAAGCCAGGGTGCTCTACCATATGAAGGACACCCACAGGGTAATCGTACATATCATCCAGCGGCAGGCGAGGGGCATGGGAGCACAGTGGCTATGATTGGAGGTGGTGGAATATGGCAATTTGAAAGTACGGAATGGAGCATCAAGGCTCGAATAACAACGCATCGTAACGAACGCCCCACTGCCGGCCTTTGAAGAATACAGCTCTCCCATTGGCTAAAGTACCACCTATTAGATTTCAGGTTGGTTTGAATGTCACTAAGCTCCAGGAATTGAGGCTTTCCGCAACGAAGGCAGAAGCCAGAAACGCGTCTGCGGATGATGTAAGCCTACGACAAACCCCGTGAGTGCACCGAACGTTCTTTGACATTAAACCAACTGCGTCCCACCCCCACTTTACGGATGCACCCGCCGAGGTTCGGTGGCCCAGGTGGAACTGTGTTTATAATCTAATATGGGGCTACCAGAACCGCCGCTGACGGACCCTGTCGACCCATGATGGTCGTGGCTTATACAAAGCCAGGGTGCTCTACCATATGAAGGACACCCACAGGGTAATCGTACATATCATACAGCGGCAGGCGAGGGGCATGGGAGCACAGTGGCTATGATTGGAGGTGGTGGAATATGGCAATTTGAAAGTACGGAATGGAGCATCAAGGCTCGAATAACAACGCATCGTAACGAATGCCCCACTGCCGGCCTTTGAGGAATACAGCTCTCCCATTGGCTAAAGTACCACCTATTAGATTTCAGGTTGGTTTGAATGTCACTAAGCTCCAGGAATTGAGGCTTTCCGCACTGAAGAAGGCAGAAGCCAGAAATGCGTATGCGGATGATGTAAGCCTACGACAAACCCCGTGAGTGCACCGAACGTTCTTTGACATTAAACAAACGGGTCCCACCCCCGCTTTACGGATGCACCCGCCGAGGTTCGGTGGCCCAGGTGGAACTGTGTTTATAATCTAATATGGGGCTACCAGAACTGCCCTGACGGACCCCGTCGACCCATGATGGTCGTGGCTTACACAAAGCCAGGGTGCTCTACCATATGAAGGACACCCACAGGGTAATCGTACACATCATCCAGCGGCAGACGAGGGGCATGGGAGCACAGTGGCTATGATTGGAGGTGGTGGAATATGGCAATTTGAAAGTACGGAATGGAGCATCAAGGCTCGAATAACAACGCATCGTAACGAACGCCCCACTGCCGGCCTTTGAGGAATACAGCTCTCCCATTGGCTAAAGTACCACCTATTAGATTTCAGGTTGGTTTGAATGTCACTAAGCTCCAGGAATTGAGGCTTTCCGCACTGAAGAAGGCAGACGCCAGAAACGCGTCTGTGGATGATGTAAGCCTACGACAAACCCCATGAGTGCACCGAACGTTCTTTGACATTAAACCAACTGCGTCCCACCCCCGCTTTACGGATGCACCCGCCGAGGTTCGGTGGCCCAGGTGGAACTGTGTTTATAATCTAATATGGGGCTACCAGAACCGCCGCTGACGGACCCTGTCGACCCATGATGCTCGTGGCTTATACAAAGCCAGGGTGCTCTACCATATGAAGGACACCCACAGGGTAATCGTACATATCATCCAGCGGCAGGCGAGGGGCATGGGAGCACAGTGGCTATGATTGGAGGTGGTGGAATATGGCAATTTGAAAGTACGGAATGGAGCATCAAGGCTCGAATAACAACGCATCGTAACGAACGCCCCACTGCCGGCCTTTGAGGAATACAGCTCTCCCGTTGGCCAAAGTACCACCTATTAGATTTCAGGTTGGTTTGAATGTCACTAAGCTCCAGGAATTGAGGCTTTCCGCACTGAAGAAGGCAGAAGCCAGAAATGCGTATGCGGATGATGTAAGCCTACGACAAACCCCGTGAGTGCACCGAACGTTCTTTGACATTAAACAAACGGGTCCCACCCCCGCTTTACGGATGCACCCGCCGAGGTTCGGTGGCCCAGGTGGAACTGTGTTTATAATCTAATATGGGGCTACCAGAACCGCCGCTGACGGACCCTGTCGACCCATGATGGTCGTGGCTTATACAAAGCCAGGCTGCTCTACCATATGAAGGACACCCACAGGGTAATCGTACATATCATCCAGCGGCAGGCGAGGGGCATGGGAGCACAGTGGCTATGATTGGAGGTGGTGGAATATGGCAATTTGAAAGTACGGAATGGAGCATCAAGGCTCAAATAACAACGCATCGTAACGAATGCCCCACTGCCGGCCTTTGAGGAATACAGCTCTCCCATTGGCTAAAGTACCACCTATTAGATTTCAGGTTGGTTTGAATGTCACTAAGCTCCCGGAATTGAGGCTTCCCGCACTGAAGAAGGCAGAAGCCAGAAACGCGTCTGCGGATGATGTAAGCCTACGACAAACCCCGTGAGTGCACCGAACGTTCTTTGACATTAAACAAACGGGTCCCACCCCCGCTTTACGGATGCACCCGCCGAGGTTCGGTGGCCCAGGTGGAACTGTGTTTATAATCTAATATGGGGCTACCAGAACCGCCGCTGACGGACCCTGTCGACCCATGATGGTCGTGGCTTATACAAAGCCAGGCTGCTCTACCATATGAAGGACACCCACAGGGTAATCGTACATATCATCCAGCGGCAGGCGAGGGGCATGGGAGCACAGTGGCTATGATTGGAGGTGGTGGAATATGGCAATTTGAAAGTACGGAATGGAGCATCAAGGCTCAAATAACAACGCATCGTAACGAATGCCCCACTGCCGGCCTTTGAGGAATACAGCTCTCCCATTGGCTAAAGTACCACCTATTAGATTTCAGGTTGGTTTGAATGTCACTAAGCTCCCGGAATTGAGGCTTCCCGCACTGAAGAAGGCAGAAGCCAGAAACGCGTCTGCGGATGATGTAAGCCTACGACAAACCCCGTGAGTGCACCGAACGTTCTTTGACATTAAACAAACGGGTCCCACCCCCGCTTTACGGATGCAACCGCCGAGGTTCGGTGGCCCAGGTGGAACTGTGTTTATAATCTAATATGGGGCTACCAGAACCGCCGCTGACGGACCCTGTCGACCCATGATGGTCGTGGCTTATACAAAGCCAGGGTGCTCTACCATATGAAGGACACCCACAGGGTAATCGTACATATCATCCAGCGGCAGGCGAGGGGCATGGGAGCACAGTGGCTATGATTGGAGGTGGTGGAATATGGCAATTTGAAAGTACGGAATGGAGCATCAAGGCTCGAATAACAACGCATCGTAACGAACGCCCCACTGCCGGCCTTTGAAGAATACAGCTCTCCCATTGGCTAAAGTACCACCTATTAGATTTCAGGTTGGTTTGAATGTCACTAAGCTCCAGGAATTGAGGCTTTCCGCAACGAAGGCAGAAGCCAGAAACGCGTCTGCGGATGATGTAAGCCTACGACAAACCCCGTGAGTGCACCGAACGTTCTTTGACATTAAACCAACTGCGTCCCACCCCCGCTTTACGGATGCACCCGCCGAGGTTCGGTGGCCCAGGTGGAACTGTGTTTATAATCTAATATGGGGCTACCAGAACCGCCGCTGACGGACCCTGTCGACCCATGATGGTCGTGGCTTATACAAAGCCAGGGTGCTCTACCATATGAAGGACACCCACAGGGTAATCGTACATATCATACAGCGGCAGGCGAGGGGCATGGGAGCACAGTGGCTATGATTGGAGGTGGTGGAATATGGCAATTTGAAAGTACGGAATGGAGCATCAAGGCTCGAATAACAACGCATCGTAACGAATGCCCCACTGCCGGCCTTTGAGGAATACAGCTCTCCCATTGGCTAAAGTACCACCTATTAGATTTCAGGTTGGTTTGAATGTCACTAAGCTCCAGGAATTGAGGCTTTCCGCACTGAAGAAGGCAGAAGCCAGAAATGCGTATGCGGATGATGTAAGCCTACGACAAACCCCGTGAGTGCACCGAACGTTCTTTGACATTAAACAAACGGGTCCCACCCCCGCTTTACGGATGCACCCGCCGAGGTTCGGTGGCCCAGGTGGAACTGTGTTTATAATCTAATATGGGGCTACCAGAACCGCCGCTGACGGACCCTGTCGACCCATGATGGTCGTGGCTTATACAAAGCCAGGCTGCTCTACCATATGAAGGACACCCACAGGGTAATCGTACATATCATCCAGCGGCAGGCGAGGGGCATGGGAGCACAGTGGCTATGATTGGAGGTGGTGGAATATGGCAATTTGAAAGTACGGAATGGAGCATCAAGGCTCAAATAACAACGCATCGTAACGAATGCCCCACTGCCGGCCTTTGAGGAATACAGCTCTCCCATTGGCTAAAGTACCACCTATTAGATTTCAGGTTGGTTTGAATGTCACTAAGCTCCCGGAATTGAGGCTTCCCGCACTGAAGAAGGCAGAAGCCAGAAACGCGTCTGCGGATGATGTAAGCCTACGACAAACCCCGTGAGTGCACCGAACGTTCTTTGACATTAAACAAACGGGTCCCACCCCCGCTTTACGGATGCAACCGCCGAGGTTCGGTGGCCCAGGTGGAACTGTGTTTATAATCTAATATGGGGCTACCAGAACCGCCGCTGACGGACCCTGTCGACCCATGATGGTCGTGGCTTATACAAAGCCAGGGTGCTCTACCATATGAAGGACACCCACAGGGTAATCGTACATATCATCCAGCGGCAGGCGAGGGACATGGGAGCACAGTGGCTATGATTGGAGGTGGTGGAATATGGTAATTTGAAAGTACGGCATGGAGCATCAAGGCTCGAATAACAACGCATCGTAACGAACGCCCCACTGCCGGCCTTTGAGGAATACAGCTCTTCCATTGGCTAAAGTACCACCTATTAGATTTCAGGTTGGTTTGAATGTCACTAAGCTCCAGAAATTGAGGCTTTCCGCACTGAAGAAGGCAGAAGCCAGAAACGCGTCTGCGGATGATGTAAGCCTACGACAAACCCCGTGAGTGCACCGAACGTTCTTTGACATTAAACAAACGGGTCCCACCCCCGCTTTACGGATGCACCCGCCGAGGTTCGGTGGCCAAGGTGGAACTGTGTTTATAATCTAATATGGAGCTACCAGAACCGCCCCTGACGGACCCTGTCGACCCATGATGGTCGTGGCTTATACAAAGCCAGGGTGCTCTACCATATGAAGGACACCCACAGGGTAATCGTACATATCATCCAGCGGCAGGCGAGGGGCATGGGAGCACAGTGGCTATGATTGGAGGTGGTGGAATATGGCAATTTGAAAGTACGGAATGGAGCATCAAGACTTGAATAACAACGCATCGTAACGAACGCCCCACTGCTGGCCTTTGAGGAATACAGCTCTCCCATTGGCTAAAGTACCACCTATTAGATTTCAGGTTGGTTTGAGTGTCACTAAGCGCCAGGAATTGAGGCTTTCCGCACTGAAGAAGGCAGAAGCCAGAAACGCATCTGCGGATGATGTAAGCCTACGACAAACCCCGTGAGTGCCCCGAACGTTCTTTGACATTAAACAAACGGGTCCCACCCCCGCTTTACGGATGCACCCGCCGAGGTTCGGTGGCCCAGGTGGAACTGTGTTTATAATCTAATATGGGGCTACCAGAACCGCCGCTGACGGACCCTGTCGACCCATGATGGTCGTGGCTTATACAAAGCCAGGGTGCTCTACCATATGAAGGACACCCACTGGGTAATCGTACATATCATCCATCGGCAGGCGAGGGGCATGGGAGCACAGTGGCTATGATTGGAGGTGGTGGAATATGGCAATTTGAAAGTACGGAATGGAGCATCAAGGCTCGAATAACAACGCATCGTAACGAACGCCCCACTGCCGGCCTTTGAAGAATACAGCTCTCCCATTGGCTAAAGTACCACCTATTAGATTTCAGGTTGGTTTGAATGTCACTAAGCTCCAGGAATTGAGGCTTTCCGCAACGAAGGCAGAAGCCAGAAACGCGTCTGCGGATGATGTAAGCCTACGACAAACCCCGTGAGTGCACCGAACGTTCTTTGACATTAAACCAACTGCGTCCCACCCCCGCTTTACGGATGCACCCGCCGAGGTTCGGTGGCCCAGGTGGAACTGTGTTTATAATCTAATATGGGGCTACCAGAACCGCCGCTGACGGACCCTGTCGACCCATGATGGTCGTGGCTTATACAAAGCCAGGGTGCTCTACCATATGAAGGACACCCACAGGGTAATCGTACATATCATACAGCGGCAGGCGAGGGGCATGGGAGCACAGTGGCTATGATTGGAGGTGGTGGAATATGGCAATTTGAAAGTACGGAATGGAGCATCAAGGCTCGAATAACAACGCATCGTAACGAATGCCCCACTGCCGGCCTTTGAGGAATACAGCTCTCCCATTGGCTAAAGTACCACCTATTAGATTTCAGGTTGGTTTGAATGTCACTAAGCTCCAGGAATTGAGGCTTTCCGCACTGAAGAAGGCAGAAGCCAGAAACGCGTCTGCGGATGATGTAAGCCTACGAAAAACCCCGTGAGTGCACCGAACGTTCTTTGACATTAAACAAACGGGTCCCACCCCCGCTTTACGGATGCACCCGCCGAGGTTCGGTGGCCCAGGTGGAACTGTGTTTATAATCTAATATGGGGCTACCAGAACCGCCCTGACGGACCCCGTCGACCCATGATGGTCGTGGCTTATACAAAGCCAGGGTGCTCTACCATATGAAGGACAGCCACAGGGTAATCGTACACATCATCCAGCGGCAGACGAGGGGCATGGGAGCACAGTGGCTATGATTGGAGGTGGTGGAATATGGCAATTTGAAAGTACGGAATGGAGCATCAAGGCTCGAATAACAACGCATCGTAACGAACGCCCCACTGCCGGCCTTTGAGGAATACAGCTCTCCCATTGGCTAAAGTACCACCTATTAGATTTCAGGTTGGTTTGAATGTCACTACGCTCCAGGAATTGAGGCTTTCCGCACTGAAGAAGGCAGAAGCCAGAAACGCGTCTGTGGATGATGTAAGCCTACGACAAACCCCATGAGTGCACCGAACGTTCTTTGACATTAAACCAACTGCGTCCCACCCCCGCTTTACGGATGCACCCGCCGAGGTTCGGTGGCCCAGGTGGAACTGTGTTTATAATCTAATATGGGGCTACCAGAACCGCCGCTGACGGACCCTGTCGACCCATGATGCTCGTGGCTTATACAAAGCCAGGGTGCTCTACCATATGAAGGACACCCACAGGGTAATCGTACATATCATACAGCGGCAGGCGAGGGGCATGGGAGCACAGTGGCTATGATTGGAGGTGGTGCAATATGGCAATTTGAAAGTACGGAATGGAGCATCACGGCTCGAATAACAACGCATAGTAACGAACGCCCCACTGCCGGCCTTTGAGGAATACAGCTCTCCCATTGGCTAAAGTACCACCTATTAGATTTCAGGTTGGTTTGAATGTCACTAAGCTCCAGGAATTGAGGCTTTCTGCACTGAAGAAGGCAGAAGCCAGAAACGCGTCTGCGGATGATGTAAGCCTACGACAAACCCCGTGAGTGCACCGAACGTTCTTTGACATTAAACAAACGGGTCCCACCCCCGCTTTACGGATGCACCCGCCGAGGTTCGGTGGCCCAGGTGGAACTGTGTTTATAATCTAATATGGGGCTACCAGAACCTCCGCTGACGGACCCTGTCGACCCATGATGGTCGTGGCTTATACAAAGCCAGGGTGCTCTACCATATGAAGGACACCCACAGGGTAATCGTACATATCATCCAGCGGCAGGCGAGGGGCATGGGAGCACAATGGCTATGATTGGAGGTGGTGGAATATGGCAATTTGAAAGTACGGAATGGAGCATCAAGGCTCGAATAACAACGCATCGTAACGAATGCCCCACTGCCGGCCTTTGAAGAATACAGCTCTCCCATTGGCTAAAGTACCACCTATTAGATTTCAGGTTGGTTTGAATGTCACTAAGCTCCAGGAATTGAGGCTTTCCGCAACGAAGGCAGAAGCCAGAAACGCGTCTGCGGATGATGTAAGCCTACGAAAAACCCCGTGAGTGCACCGAACGTTCTTTGACATTAAACAAACGGGTCCCACCCCCGCTTTACGGATGCACCCGCCGAGGTTCGGTGGCCCAGGTGGAACTGTGTTTATAATCTAATATGGGGCTACCAGAACCGCCCTGACGGACCCCGTCGACCCATGATGGTCGTGGCTTATACAAAGCCAGGGTGCTCTACCATATGAAGGACACCCACAGGGTAATCGTACACATCATCCAGCGGCAGACGAGGGGCATGGGAGCACAGTGGCTATGATTGGAGGTGGTGGAATATGGCAATTTGAAAGTACGGAATGGAGCATCAAGGCTCGAATAACAACGCATCGTAACGAACGCCCCACTGCCGGCCTTTGAGGAATACAGCTCTCCCATTGGCTAAAGTACCACCTATTAGATTTCAGGTTGGTTTGAATGTCACTACGCTCCAGGAATTGAGGCTTTCCGCACTGAAGAAGGCAGAAGCCAGAAACGCGTCTGTGGATGATGTAAGCCTACGACAAACCCCATGAGTGCACCGAACGTTCTTTGACATTAAACCAACTGCGTCCCACCCCCGCTTTACGGATGCACCCGCCGAGGTTCGGTGGCCCAGGTGGAACTGTGTTTATAATCTAATATGGGGCTACCAGAACCGCCGCTGACGGACCCTGTCGACCCATGATGCTCGTGGCTTATACAAAGCCAGGGTGCTCTACCATATGAAGGACACCCACAGGGTAATCGTACATATCATACAGCGGCAGGCGAGGGGCATGGGAGCACAGTGGCTATGATTGGAGGTGGTGCAATATGGCAATTTGAAAGTACGGAATGGAGCATCACGGCTCGAATAACAACGCATAGTAACGAACGCCCCACTGCCGGCCTTTGAGGAATACAGCTCTCCCATTGGCTAAAGTACCACCTATTAGATTTCAGGTTGGTTTGAATGTCACTAAGCTCCAGGAATTGAGGCTTTCTGCACTGAAGAAGGCAGAAGCCAGAAACGCGTCTGCGGATGATGTAAGCCTACGACAAACCCCGTGAGTGCACCGAACGTTCTTTGACATTAAACAAACGGGTCCCACCCCCGCTTTACGGATGCACCCGCCGAGGTTCGGTGGCCCAGGTGGAACTGTGTTTATAATCTAATATGGGGCTACCAGAACCGCCGCTGACGGACCCTGTCGACCCATGATGGTCGTGGCTTATACAAAGCCAGGGTGCTCTACCATATGAAGGACACCCACAGGGTAATCGTACATATCATCCAGCGGCAGGCGAGGGGCATGGGAGCACAATGGCTATGATTGGAGGTGGTGGAATATGGCAATTTGAAAGTACGGAATGGAGCATCAAGGCTCGAATAACAACGCATCGTAACGAACGCCCCACTGCCGGCCTTTGAGGAATACAGCTCTCCCATTGGCTAAAGTACCACCTATTAGATTTCAGGTTGGTTTGAATGTCACTGTAGGAGAGTAGGGTCTGCAATCCTATGATCACCCAGATTTTTTGCTTTTGCTTCATTGGTTTACGACTTTCCCCGGCTGTGGGCCTGCCAATCAGACCCACAGCCTAGCTGTTCTCTCTCGAAATTAACACACATGTACATTAGGTGCATCCACCAATTGGAACTGGGCCGCCTTGTCAGTCCCTGTCTCAGCATACCACAGGTATCCAGGGCATCGGTGTACCCAGGGCCTACCAGGGGCTGCAGCATGTATTATGCCACCCCTGGAATGGCCGCCCAAATCTGACACAACTGGCTGCACGACAGCTGGGGCAACGTGGTGTAATCACCCGTTGCTGTAGGTGTAGTATTCCTACACCTAACCCTAACATGGACACATGGATTCCTATCAGTCACTCCTATGGCAGGCCTTATCAATCCTGAAGGCAGAGTGCAGGGAATCATGTGGGACAGTGCTCTGGCACGAGCTGAGCCCGTCGACGGCTTGCGGAACCAAGTCCTAATAGCCGTTCCATGGTGACGCGGGCCAACTACTTTTAAATGCATTATAATCCCTGCGGTTATTTGCTAACTTTGGCATCGCATCACCTACACATGTCGAGTAAGGTGTCATACGAATTGGAATACGAACCCCTCGCCAGTTCTGGTGACGGGGTTAGCGTTCCCCCCTTTTAGAGGGGCACGACATGGAAGTAACCTTGAACCCCGGTTAAAGTTGACTCAAGCCTCAGCATCACAAAATGGATGCTGCCACCAGACACAAGTCTGACCTCCTGCTGCTGGGAGACCTTCCAGCGAGGGGAGCTTGGACAAAGGGTTTCCTGTCGAAGGCGGTGTTAGCACCATCCCAGACAGGGTTTGTGTATCCCAGGTAGGCAGGGCTGAAAGGAAGGTGATTGCCAGTGGCACCCCGGTGCTCACTGTGCATAGCCCGGCTCAAACCAGTTTCGGGGGCACACCAGCCCCTGAGCTGGGGCGAAGCCGGACAAAGGAGAGGGGTGTAACCACCCCCCTCCTGGCTCCACCCATAGGTAGAACCTAGTCACGGGCCAGCCCCTTTTCTTAGAATAAAGGTAGGAGCGAGTCCCCTTCCCAAATTGGATAATTCTGAATCTTGAACTACTTTCCACGAAAGGAACTCTTGACTATTTCTGAAGACTCTCCCTTGTGGCTAAGGAGTAGCCACCCTGCACCAGCAGGCACCACCTAAGCGCTTGCGGTTTGCTGTAAGTCTCTCCTACGGATCAAGACTGCCCAGCTCGACGAGACCCGAGTTCCCTGCCATCTCTGACCTTTTACCTCCCTCATCAGCCCAGCTGAGAGCCGTAGGTGTGACGAGACTTGCGGGACCGGCCATCTTCAGAACCTGCACGACGCTTATCTAGCACGCCCACCGAGGGACCCTCGAGTGAGTGCACCTAGGGTTCGAGAAGCCCTAACCTTGAGCAGCTCCAGCACCGAAGTCTGCCTCCCCAGCATCCACGAGATCTGCGTGGGGGCCCTTCCGCTCCTTGCTGTTCACCGCGTTGTTCGACCACTTGCCGACCGGCTTGTGGCCCTCTTCACGACGCACCACGATTGTTTCATCACTAGTCTGGTTGCTCCAGACTGGCTCTTGCTCCCCTTCACCAGAGGAGTACCACGGACCCTCCTGGTCCACTCCCGACGCCATCTTGACTCCACCGCGTAGGTTTGCCACTGCCAAGATCCGCTGCCCCATTCCTGGGCCCAGCATCATCGACAGCAGATACCTTCGTGGGACAGCTCGCCCTCCATCCTGGTCGCCGCCGCGCCTCCTGGTCCGAGGAACAGCCGAGTCCGACGTCATCCACTCACCTGGTCGAGGTAACTTCAGCCGGTACCCTCCTGGTGCCCACACGATCGCTGGCTAGCGGTTGAGAACTGAGTCCCCTCTGCTTTCAGGTTACCTTCAACACCGATCCAGGCTTGGATCTCGCTGAACATCGACACTGGTCGCCTGCCAGCAACTCTTCTTTCAGGCTCCTGAGACTACAACGAGGACTTCCGACATCTTGCCGAACCTTCCACCGCCGCAGCCTCTGGGCTAGGTAACTCGAGCATTTCGGTGCTCCATCGCAGGTTCGCTTTACAAGTGTCCAGTTCCTTTTTCGTTTAGTCCCACTGATCGGATCACTCCGGAATCAGTAACTTTAGACTTTCTAACTTCTCCCCTTCTACTTGCAGAGTAATGGTTTCGTGCCCTCGGGCATTTGTGTAAATTGTGCAACCAGAAGTATTTTCCTAAGAGTTTTGTATTGTGCTTAGCTCCCTGACTCATAAAGAGCCAGGGTAGTCTTGTTATAAATAAATATCCTTTATTTTCATAACAACTTGTGTGGTGTCCTTTCACTTGGTGTTCAAGGGGTATATGTGATGGTAAACAGCTGGCTTAACACGCCCTCTAGAGTTTAGCCTAAGACTGCTCATATCCACGCTACTAGGATAGCTGGTCTATAAGGTTGACTTACAACCAATCATCAATAAGGGTTGTTTGGAATGATACACAGTGATCACTAGAATAGTGAGCACTACATATCAGGCCAACTTCTCACATTGGTGAGCAGCGGTTGGGATTTGAGCTTGCTGTTGTTTTACCACACACGTATCCTAAGAATATCGCAGTGAAAGATCACATAAGTACCCAGGTACATATAACTTAACTTAGAATACTCCGAGTTCTACTGAACCGGCTGTTGTAGTGTAACAGGGCTTAGCACACCCTGACTACAACTCTTAGCAAGGGATCAGTAGGTAAACACATAGTGTAGGTAGGTGCATCACTTACACCTCACTAGAAAAGCATGTCGGTCCACGGAGAGTCTTCGCAGACTCCCTTAGTGGTCAGTGACCCTCCACAGGTCGTGTCACGATATGCAGCTCTTAGCTTCAAGGAGATGCGACAACTGTGTGCCTCCAGGAAGCTAAACCAGGGTTCTAACCCTACCATCGCAATTCTGATAGGTCTCTTAGAGGCGTACGATGCTAGGAGGTCCTCTAACACAGGTCCCCCCAGTGCTGATGGGAACATGCCGCCCTTAGAGGGAACCCTCGGTGACCCAGACCTCGACCTCCACACAGAGGAGGAGGACTAGGAGGAGTTATCAGGAGACGAGGCAGACAAAGGTCCAGTGGTAGTCGGCAGGCTTACAAGGACCAACTTAAGCAGGCATGAGAATGGAACTGGGGGAGCCCCGGGCCCACGCTCAAGCAGGCCTAACCTTGGGAACGGACGAGCTAGGTCTCTCTCCAGAGGCTCTGGCAGATCGGTTCACACACATGTCTCTCAGGCATCTTCTCAGAGAGGAATGACGTCCCCTCAGAGAAGGGAGCATGAAGCGAAGATGAGGGAAGTCAATCTGAGGATCGAGCGGGAAGAACTTGCCCTCGCCAAAGAAAGACTTGCCCTGGCCCGAGAGCAGAAATTAAGTGGGTTAGATCCCACTGGTGGCAGCATTCTCAATAGAGAGAAAGACAGGGGTATAGACACTAGACACCTGAGTAAAATAGTGCCCCCCTTTAAACAAGGGGACGACATCCACAAGTGGATAACTGCCTTGGAGAGGGCCTGCACTGTCCAGTGCGTCCCCCCAAGTCAGTGGGCAGCTATACTGTGGCTTTCCTTTGAAGGTAAAGGAAGAGACAAGCTCCTCACTACTAGAGCTGAGGATGCTAACAACTACCAAGTCCTGAAGAACACACTGATTGATGGGTTCGGCTTAACCACGGAACAGTACCGGTTGCTGTTCCGGGACACCCAGAAGATTCAGTCTCAGGATTGGACTGACTTTGTTGATTGTGCCACTAAGGCTTTGGAAGGCTGGTTGCTGGGTAGCAAGGTTACTGATTACACAGGATTGTACAATCTTATCATGCGAGAACAGATTTTAAACAACTGTCAGAACCAATTGTTGCATCAGCACCTTGTCGACTCGGATCTGACCTCTCCCCAAGAATTGGGAAAGAAGGCAGACAGATGGGTCAGAACAAGGGTCAAGCAGAACCAGAACCAGAACCAGGGTGGTCAGAAGAAAGCAGACCAGAAGGGTAGTAACAAGAATGAACAAAATGACCAGAAGTCTTCGACAGGTCCCCAACAAACCAAAGAGGGTGGGGGTCAGGCTTCACAGAAGAAGAAGACTCAAGAAGGCCAGTCAAAAAGGTGGTGCCAATACTGTAAAAGTAAGACTCACTGGTTTAGTGAGTGCACCAAGAAAGGAGGGCAAACTCCTACCACTGCAGCCCCTAAGGCACCTGCACCCCCTAGTACAGTCAGCAGTGGTAGTGCGCCTCCCAAGGCATTAGTTGGGTTAACCTTGGGAACCGAGGGGAGTGACGACTTAGTCGGCACACTCACTCAGGCCGTCCTTGTCTGTACAGGGGATATGGATATGTCCCCTGATGCCAGTCCCAATACTTTGGGCAAATACAGACAGACACCTTTGATTAATGGAAAAGTGGCTCAGGCCTACAGGGACACTTGTGCCAGTGTCACCATGGTGACGCCTAACTTTGTGGACCCTGGACAGATCATGCTAGGTACCAGTTACCTAGTGACCAATGCCAGCAACGTCACTACCAATCACAGTATGGCAGTTGTTGATTTCTCCTGGGGAGGGGTAAGTGGCCCGAAAAAGGTTGTGGTTAGTTCAGACCTCCCCGTGGAATGTCTGTTGGGCAATGATTTGGAAACGTCACAATGGTCAGAAGTGGAGCAGAGGACTCACATGGAAATGTTAGGCTTGCCAGCACATGTCCTTGCTGTGACCAGGTCACAGGCCAAAAGGTGCCCCACTGAACAGGTGCTGGATCCTGGAAGAACGGACCAGACACCTTCCAAGAAGAGGAGCAGTAAGGGTAAGGCTTCGCCTTCCCCCTTGCCCCAGGTCGTGGATCAAGTCTCTGAGGAGGCTGACCTTAAAGAACTGAGGGAAACTGAGCCGAAAGAGCTTGAACCTGGTCAGGTTGAGTTTCTGGGCTCAGGGGGACCCTCCAGGGAAGACCTGGGGAAGGCACAGTTAGACTGCCCCTCCCTTGAACCCCTCAGACAGCAGGCTGCTGCTGAGGCTGCAGGGAACGCCACAGGTACCCACAAGGTGTACTGGGACGATGGACTCCTGTACTCCGAGGCAAGAGACCCCAAACCTGGTGCGACCAGGAGGCTGGTCATCCCCTTGTCTCTGAGAGGTTTCCTTCTTACCTTGGCCCACGAGATTCCCCTTGCAGGTCACTTAGGCCAGAATAAGACTTGGGACAGAATTGTTCCACACTTTCACTGGCCCCACATGTCCGAAGATACGAAGGAGTTTTGCCGCTCCTGTGTCACTTGCCAAGCCAGCGGTAAGTCAGGTGGCACGACAAAGGCCCCCCTCATACCACTACCGGTGGTGGGGGTACCCTTTGACCAGGTGGGGATCGACATTGTCGGACCAATGGAACCCCAGACAGCATCAGGGCACAAGTTTATACTGGTGGTGGTGGACCACGCCACTAGGTATCCTGAAGCTATTCCACTTAGGACCACTACAGCACCTGTGGTGGCACGGGCCCTACTTGGAGTGTTCTCCAGAGTGGGCTTCCCTAGGGAGGTCGTCTCAGACAGAGGTGCAAACTTCATGTCGGGATATCTGACTGCAATGTGGAAGGAGTGTGGTGTCAACTACAAGTTCACCACACCCTATCACCCACAATGCAATGGGCTTGTTGAGAGATTCAACAGGACCCTAAAAGGGATGATTCACGGACTACCTGAAAAGCTTTGGCGGAGATGGGATGTCCTGATACCCTGCCTCTTGTTCGCCTACAGAGAGGTCCCGCAGAAGGGGGTTGGCTACAGCCCTTTTGAGCTTCTGTTCGGACATCCTGTAAGGGGGCCCCTTTGTTTGGTAAAGGAAGGATGGGAGAGACCTCTCAGAAAGCCGGCATCGAACATTGTGGACTATGTACTCGGTCTCCGCTCGCGGATGGCGGAGTACATGGAAAAGGCGTCGAAAAACCTTGAGGCGAGCCAAGAACTACAGAAAGCTTGGCACAACCAAAAGGCTGTCTTGACTGTGTACCAGCCTGGACAGAAGGTGTGGGTGCTGGAGCCAGTGGCCCCAGCGGCACTCAAAGACAAATGGTCTGGGCCCCACACGATCATTGAGCAAAAGGGAGAGGTCACCTACTTGGTAGACCTGAGAACTCCCCGGAGCCCCCACAGGGTGCTCCATGTAAACAGGCTCAAGGCATATGTCGACAGGGAGGGCATGGGCTTGCTCATGGCCACAGACGAGGGACAGGAGGAGGAGAGTGACCCTCTCCCGGACCTGCTCTCTCAGAACCCTGACGATGGGTCAGTAGATGGTGTTGTCTTTTGTGGCAGCCTCTCTGGACATCAACAAAAGGATTGTAAACAGCTTCTTCAATCCTTTCGACATATGTTCTCTCTGACGCCCAGTCAGACCAAATGATGTACCCATGAGGTCGACACTGGGGACAGTCTGCCCGTAAAGAGTAAAATCTATCAGCAACCTGATCATGTCAGAGACTGCATCAAGACGGAGGTGCAGAAAATGTTGGCACTGGGAGTCATTGAACCCTCGGACAGCCCCTGGGCTAGTCCCGTAGTTCTCGTGCCGAAACCTCACACCCAGGGTGGTAAGAAAGAGATGAGGTTTTGCGTGGACTACAGAGGTCTCAATGCAGTCACTAAGACTGACGCCCACCCAATACCAAGAGCAGACGAACTTATCGACCGGTTGGCTTCGGCCAGCTACTTAAGTACGTTTGACCTGACAGCTGGGTATTGGCAAATCAGGTTAGCTGAGGAGGCCAAGCCCAAAACAGCATTTTCCACCCCGGGTGGGCATTATCAGTTCGTGGTAATGCCCTTTGGTTTGAAAAATGCACCTGCCACCTTCCAAAGGCTGGTGAATCGAGTTCTCACTGGGTTGGACGACTTCTGCGCGGCGTATCTGGACGATATCGCTGTCTTTAGCTCCACCTGGGAGGATCACCTGGTCCACCTGAGGAAAGTGTTAGAGGCCCTGCAAAAGGCAGGCCTCACTATCAAGGCCACTAAGTGCCAGATAGGACAGACACAGGTTGTATACCTGGGCCACCTTGTAGGTGGAGGCCAGGTTCAACCATTGGAGAGCAAAATACAGGCCATCCAGGACTGGGCTCCTCCAACCACCCAGACTCAGGTTCGAGCTTTCTTGGGCCTGACTGGTTATTACCGGAAGTTTGTCAGAAATTATGGATCCATTGTGACCCCGCTAAACGACCTGACAAGTAAAAAGATGCCAAAAAAAGTTCAGTGGACAGCAAGCTGTCAGAAGGCATTCGATGACCTAAAGCAGGCCATGTGCACAGCACCTATCCTAAAGAGTCCAGACTACTCCAGACCATTCATTGTCCAAACAGACGCTTCGGAGCTGGGTGTGGGAGCTGTTCTATCTCAACTGAATTTTGATGGTCATGACCAGCCCATAGCTTTTATTAGCAGGAGGCTGACCCCCAGAGAGAAGAATTGGTCAGCTATTGAGAGGGAGGCCTTTGCTGTGGTTTGGGCCCTGAAGAAGTTGAGGCCATACTTGTTTGGCACTCACTTCAAGATTCAGACCGACCATAAGCCCCTCTTGTGGCTAAATCAAATGAAGGGTGAAAACCCCAAACTACTTAGGTGGTCCATTTCCCTACAGGGGATGGACTTCACAGTGGAGCATAGACCTGGCACTGATCATGGCAATGCAGATGGGCTCTCCAGGTATTTCCACTTAGAGCAAGAAGACTCACCTGGTCAAGGTTAGCTTATTGTCCCAAAGTTTGGGGGGGGGTCATGTAAGAGAGTAGGGTCTGCAATCCTATGATCACCCAGATTTTTTGCTTTTGCTTCATTGGTTTATGACTTTCCCCGGCTGTGGGCCTGCCAATCAGACCCACAGCCTAGCTGTTCTCTCTCGAAATTAAACACATGTACATTAGGTGCATCCACCAATTGGAACTGGGCCGCCTTGTCAGTCCCTGTCTCAGCATACCACAGGTATCCAGGGCATCGGTGTACCCAGGGCCTACCAGGGGCTGCAGCATGTATTATGCCACCCCTGGAATGGCCGCCCAAATCTGACACAACTGGCTGCACGACAGCTGGGGCAACGTGGTGTAGTCACCCGTTGCTGTAGGTGTAGTATTCCTACACCTAACCCTAACATGGACACATGGATTCCTATCAGTCACTCCTATGGCAGGCCTTATCAATCCTGAAGGCAGAGTGCAGGGAATCATGTGGGACGGTGCGCTGGCGCGAGCTGAGCCCGTCGACGGCTTGCGGAACCAAGTCCTAATAGCCGTTCCATGGTGACGCGGGCCAACTACTTTTAAATGGATTATAATCCTCGCGGTTATTTGCTAACTTTGGCATCGCATCACCTACACATGTCGACTAAGGTGTCATACGAATTGGAATACGAACCCCTCGCCAGTTCTGGCGACGGGGTTAGCATTCCCCCCTTTTAGAGGGGCACGACATGGAAGTAACCTTGAACCCCGGTTAAAGTTGACTCAAGCCTCAGCATCACAAAATGGATGCTGCCACCAGACACAAGTCTGACCTCCTGCTGCTGGGAGACCTTCCAGCGAGGGGAGCTTGGACAAAGGGTTTCCTGTCGAGGGCGGTGTTGGCACCATCCCAGACAGGGTTTGTGTATCCCAGGTAGGCAGGGCTGAAAGGAAGGTGATTGCCAGTGGCACCCCGGTGCTCACTGTGCATAGCCCGGCTCAAACCAGTTTCGGGGGCACACCAGCCCCTGAGCTGGGGCGAAGCCGGACAAAGGAGAGGGGTGTAACCACCCCCCTCCTGGCTCCACCCATAGGTAGAACCTAGTCACGGTCCAGCCCCTTTTCTTAGAATAAAGGTAGGAGCGAGTCCCCTTCCCAAATTGGATAATTCTGAATCTTGAACTACTTTCCACGAAAGGAACTCTTGACTATTTCTGAAGACTCTCCCTTGTGGCTAAGGAGTAGCCACCCTGCACCAGCAGGCACCACCTAAGCGCTTGCGGTTTGCTGTAAGTCTCTCCTAAGGATCAAGACTGCCCAGCTCGACGAGACCCGAGTTCCCTGCCATCTCTGACCTTTTACCTACCTCATCAGCCCAGCTGAGAGCCGTAGGTGTGACGAGACCTGCGGGACCGGCCATCTTCAGAACCTGCACGACGCTTATCTAGCACGCCCACCGAGGGATCCTCGAGTGAGTGCACCTAGGGTTTGAGAAGCCCTAACCCTGAGCAGCTCCAGCTCCGAAGTCCGCCACCCCAGCATCCACGAGATCTGCGTGGGGGCCCTTCTGCTCCTTGCTGTTCACCGCGTTGTCCGACCACTCGCCGACCGGCTTGTGGCCCTCCTCACGACGCACCACGTTTGTTTCATCACTGGTCTGGTTGCTCCAGACTGGCCCTTGCTCCCCTTCAACAGAGGAGTACCTCGGACCCTCCTGGTCCACTCCAGACGCCATCTTGACTCCACCGCGTGGGTTGCCACTGCCAAGATCCGCTGCCCCATTCCTGGGCCCAGCCTCATCGACAGCAGACACCTGCATGGGACAGCTCGCCCTCCATCCTGGTCGCCGCCGCGCCTCCTGGTCCGAGGGACAGCCGAGTCCGACGTCATCCACTCACCTGGTCGAGGTGACTTCAGCCGGTACCCTCCTGGTGCCCACCCGATCGCTGGCTAGCGGTTGAGAACTGAGTCCCCTCTGCTTTCAGGTTTCCTTCATCACCGATCCAGGCTTGGATCTCGCTGAACATCGACACTGGTCGCCTGCCAGCAACTCTTCTTTCAGGCTCCTGAGACTACAACGAGAACTTCCGACATCTTGCCGAACCTTCCACAGTCGCAGCCTCTGGGCTAGGTAACTCGAGCATTTCGGTGCTCCATCGCAGGTTCGCTTTACAAGTGTCCAGTTCCTCTTTCGTTTAGTCCCACTGATCGGATCACTCCGCAGTCAGTAACTTTAGACCTTCTAACTTCACCCCTTCCACTTGCAGTGTAATGGTTTCGTGCCCTCGGGCATTTGTGTAAATTGTGCAACCAGAAGTATTTTCCTAAGAGTTTTGTATTGTGCTTAGCTCCCTGACTCATAAAGAGCCAGGGTAGTCTTGTTATAAATAAATATCCTTTATTTTCATAACAACTTGTGTGGTGCCCTTTCACTTGATGTTCAAGGGGTATATGTGATGGTAAACAGCTGGCTTAACACGCCCTCTAGAGTTTAGCCTAAGACTGCTCGTATCCACGCTACTAGGATAGCTGGTCTATAAGGTTGACTTACAACCAATCATCAATAAGGGTTGTTTGGAATGATACACAGTGATCACTAGAATAGTGAGCACTACATATCAGGCCAACTTCTCACAGTGCAATATGGCAATTTGAAAGTACGGAATGGAGCATCACGGCTCGAATAACAACGCATCGTAACGAGCGCCCCACTGCCGGCCTTTGAGGAATACAGCTCTCCCATTGGCTAAAGTACCACCTATTAGATTTCAGGTTGGTTTGAATGTCACTAAGCTCCAGGAATTGAGGCTTTCCGCACTGAAGAAGGCAGAAGCCAGAAACGCGTCTGCGGATGATGTAAGCCTACGACAAACCCCGTGAGTGCACCGAACGTTCTTTGACATTAAACAAACGGGTCCCACCCCCGCTTTACGGATGCACCCGCCGAGGTTCGGTGGCCCAGGTGGAACTGTATTTATAATCTAATATGGGGCTACCAAAACCGCCGCTGACGGACCCTGTCGACCCATGATGGTCGTGGCTTATACAAAGCCAGGGTGCTCTACCATATGAAGGACACCCACAGGGTAATCGTACATATCATCCAGCGGCAGGCGAGGGGCATGGGAGTACAGTGGCTATGATTGGAGGTGGTGGAATATAGCAATTTGAAAGTACGGAATGGAGCATCAAGGCTCGAATAACAACGCATCGTAACGAACGCCCCACTGCCGGCCTTTGAGGAATACAGCTCTCCCATTGGCTAAAGTACCACCTATTAGATTTCAGGTTGGTTTGAATGTCACTAAGCTCCAGGAATTGAGGCTTTCCGCACTGAAGAAGGCAGAAGCCAGAAACGCGTCTGCGGATGATGTAAGCCTACGACAAACCCCGTGAGTGCACCGAACGTTCTTTGACATTAAACCAACTGCGTCCCACCCCCACTTTACGGATGCACCCGCCGAGGTTCGGTGGCCCAGGTGGAACTGTGTTTATAATCTAATATGGGGCTACCAGAACCGCCGCTGACGGACCCTGTCGACCCATGATGGTCGTGACTTATACAAAGCCAGGGTGCTCTACCATATGAAGGACACCCACAGGGTAATCGTACATATCATACAGCGGCAGGCGAGGGGCATGGGAGCACAGTGGCTATGATTGGAGGTTGTGGAATATGGCAATTTGAAAGTACGGAATGGAGCATCAAGGCTCGAATAACAACGCATCGTAACAAACGCCCCACTGCCGGCCTTTGAGGAATACAGCTCTCCCATTGGCTAAAGTACCACCTATTAGATTTCAGGTAGGTTTGAATGTCACTAAGCTCCAGGAATTGAGGCTTTCCGCACTGAAGAAGGCAGAAGCCAGAAACGCGTCTGCGGATGATGTAAGCCTACGACAAACCCCGTGAGTGCACCGAACGTTCTTTGACATTAAACAAACGGGTCCCACCCCCGCTTTACGGATGCACCCGCCGAGGTTGGGTGGCCCAGGTGGAACTGTGTTTATAATCTAATATGGGGCTACCAGAACCGCCGCTGACGGACCCTGTCGACCCATGATGGTCGTGGCTTATACAAAGCCAGGGTGCTCTACCATATGAAGGACACCCACAGGGTAATCGTACATATCATCCAGCGGCAGGCGAGGGGCATGGGAGCACAGTGGCTATGATTGGAGGTGGTGGAATATGGCAATTTGAAAGTACGGAATGGAGCATCAAGGCTCGAATAACAACGCATCGTAACGAACGCCCCAATGCCGGCCTTTGAGGAATACAGCTCTCCCATTGGATAAAGTACCACCTATTAGATTTCAGGTTGGTTTGAATGTCACTAAACTCCAGGAATTGAGGCTTTCCGCACTGATGAAGGCAGAAGCCAGAAACGCGTCTGCGGATGATGTAAGCCTACGACAAACCCCGTGAGTGCACCGAACGTTCTTTGACATTAAACCAACTGCGTCCCACCCCCGCTTTACGGATGCACCCGCCGAGGTTCGGTGGCCCAGGTGGAACTGTGTTTATAATCTAATATGGGGCTACCCGAACCGCCGCTGACGGACCCTGTCGACCCATGATGGTCGTGGCTTATACAAAGCCAGGGTGCTCTACCATATGAAGGACACCCACAGGGTAATCGTACATATCATACAGCGGCAGGCGAGGGGCATGGGAGCACAGTGGCTATGATTGGAGGTGGTGGAATATGGAAATTTTAAAGTACGGAATGGAGCATCAAGGCTCGAATAACAACGCATCGTAACGAACGCCCCACTGCCGGCCTTTGAGGAATACAGCTCTCCCATTGGCTAAAGTACCACCTATTAGATTTCAGGTTGGTTTGAATGTCACTAAGCTCCAGGAATTGAGGCTTTCCGCACTGAAGAAGGCAGAAGCCAGAAACGCGTCTGCGGATGATGTAAGCCTACGAAAAACCCCGCGAGTGCACCGAACGTTCTTTGACATTAAACAAACGGGTCCCACCCCCGCTTTACGGATGCACCCGCCGAGGTTCGGTGGCCCAGGTGGAACTGTGTTTATAATCTAATATGGGGCTACCAGAACCGCCGCTGACGGACCCTGTCGACCCATGATGGTCGTGGCTTTTACAAAGCCAGGGTGCTCTACCATATGAAGGACACCCACAGGGTAATCGTACATATCATCCAGCGGCAGGCGAGGGGCATGGGAGCACAGTGGCTATGATTGGAGGTGGTGGAATATGGCAATTTGAAAGTACGCAATGGAGCATCAAGGCTCGAATAACAACGCATCGTAACAAACGCCCCACTGCCGGCCTTTGAGGAATACAGCTCTCCCATTGGCTAAAGTACCACCTATTAGATTTCAGGTTGGTTTGAATGTCACTAAGCTCCAGGAATTGAGGCTTTCCGCACTGAAGAAGGCAGAAGCCAGAAACGCATCTGCGGATGATGTAAGCCTACGACAAACCCCGTGAGTGCACCGAACGTTCTTTGACATTAAACCAACTGCGTCCCACCCCCGCTTTACGGATGCACCCGCCGAGGTTCGGTGGCCCAGGTGGAACTGTGTTTATAATCTAATATGGGGCTACCAGAACCGCCGCTGACGGACCCTGTCGACCCATGATGGTCGTGGCTTATACAAAGCCAGGGTGCTCTACCATATGAAGGACACCCACAGGGTAATCGTACATATCATGCAGTGGCAGGCGAGGGGCATGGGAGCACAGTGGCTATGATTGGAGGTGGTGGAATATGGCAATTTGAAAGTACGGAATGGAGCATCAAGGCTCGAATAACAACGCATCGTAACGAACGCCCCACTGCCGGCCTTTGAGGAATACAGCTCTCCCATTGGCTAAAGTACCACCTATTAGATTTCAGGTTGGTTTGAATGTCACTAAGCTCCAGGAATTGAGGCTTTCCGCACTGAAGAAGGCAGAAGCCAGAAACGCGTCTGCGAATGATGTAAGCCTACAACAAACCCCGTGAGTGCACCGAACGTTCTTTGACATTAAACAAACGGGTCCCACCCCCGCTTTGCGGATGCACCCGCCGAGGTTCGGTGGCCCAGGTGGAACTGTGTTTATAATCTAATATGGGGCTACCAGAACCGCCGCTGACGGACCCTGTCGGCCCATGATGGTCGTGGCTTATACAAAGCCAGGGTGCTCTACCATATGAAGGACACCCACAGGGTAATCGTACATATCATCCAGCGGCAGGCGAGGGGCATGGGAGCACAGTGGCTATGATTGGAGGTGGTGGAATATGGCAATTTGAAAGTACGGAATGGAGCATCAAGGATCGAATAACAACACATTGTAACGAACGCCCCACTGCCGGCCTTTGAGGAATACAGCTCTCCCATTGGCTAAAGTACCACGTATTAGATTTCAGGTTGGTTTGAATGTCACTAAGCTCCAGGAATTGAGGCTTTCCGCACTGAAGAAGGCAGAAGCCAGAAACGCGTCTGCGGATGATGTAAGCCTACGACAAACCCCGTGAGTGCACCAAACGTTCTTTGACATTAAACCAACTGCGTCCCACCCCCGCTTTACGGATGCACCCGCCGAGGTTCGGTGGCCCAGGTGGAACTGTGTATATAATCTATTATGGGGCTACCAGAACCGCCGCTGACGGACCCTGTCGACCCATGATGGTCGTGGCTTACACAAAGCCAGGGTGCTCACCATATGAAGGACGCCCACAGGGTAATCGTACATATCATACAGCGGCAGGCGAGGGGCATGGGAGCACAGTGGCTATGATTGGAGGTGGTGCAATATGGCAATTTGAAAGTACGGAATGGAGCATCACGGCTCGAATAACAACGCATCGTAACGAACGCCCCACTGCCGGCCTTTGAGGAATACAGCTCTCCCATTGGCTAAAGTACCACCTATTAGATTTCAGGTTGGTTTGAATGTCACTAAGCTCCAGGAATTGAGGCTTTCCGCACTGAAGAAGGCCGAAGCCAGAAACGCGTCTGCGGATGATGTAAGCCTACGAAAAACCCCGTGAGTGCACCGAACGTTCTTTGACATTATACAAACGGGTCCCACCCCCGCTTTACGGATGCACCCGCCGAGGTTCGGTGGCCCAGGTGGAACTGTGTTTATAATCTAATATGTGGCTACCAGAACCGTCGCTGACGGACCCTGTCGACCCATGATGGTCGTGGCTTATACAAAGCCAGGGTGCTCTACCATATGAAGGACACCCACAGGGTAATCATACATATCATCCAGCGGCAGGCGAGGGGCATGGGAGCACAGTGGCTATGATTGGAGGTGGTGGAATATGGCAATTTGAAAGTACGGAATGGAGCATCAAGGCTCGAATAACAACGCATCGTAACGAACGCCCCACTGCCGGCCTTTGAGGAATACAGATCTCCAATTGGCTAAAGTACCACCTATTAGATTTCAGGTTGGTTTGAATGTCACTAAGCTCCAGGAATTGAGGCTTTCCGCACTGAAGAAGGCAGAAGCCAGAAACGCGTCTGCGGATGATGTAAGCCTACAACAAACCCCGTGAGTGCACCGAACGTTCTTTGACATTAAACAAACGGGTCCCACCACCGCTTTACGGATGCACCCGCCGAGGTTCGGTGGCCCAGGTGGAACTGTGTTTATAATCTAATATGGGGCTACCAGAACCGCCGCTGACGGACCCTGTCGACCCATGATGGTCGTGGCTTATACAAAGCCAGGGTGCTCTACCATATGAAGGACACCCACAGGGTAATCGTACATATCATCCAGCGGCAGGCGAGGGGCATGGGAGCACAGTGGCTATGATTGGAGGTGGTGGAATATGGCAATTTGAAAGTACGGAATGGAGCATCAAGGCTCGAATAACAACGCATCGTAACGAACGCCCCACTGCCGGCCTTTGAGGAATACAGCTCTCCCATTGGCTAAAGTACCACCTATTAGATTTCAGGTTGGTTTGAATGTCACTAAGCTCCAGGAATTGAGGCTTTCCGCACTGAAGAAGGCAGAAGCCAGAAACGCGTCTGCGGATGATGTAAGCCTACGACAAACCCCGTGAGTGCACCGAACGTTCTTTGACATTAAACAAACGGGTCCCACCCCCGCTTTACGGATGCACCCGCCGAGGTTCGGTGGCCCAGGTGGAACTGTGTGTATAATCTATTATGGGGCTACCAGAACCGCCGCTGACGGACCCTGTCGACCCATGATGGTCGTGGCTTATACAAAGCTAGGGTGCTCTACCATATGAAGGACACCCACAGGGTAATCGTACATATCATCCAGCGGCAGGCGAGGGGCATGGGAGCACAGTGGCTATGATTGGAGGTGGTGGAATATGGCAATTTGAAAGTACGGAATGGAGCATCAAGGCTCGAATAACAACGCATCGTAACGAACGCCCCAATGCCGGCCTTTGAGGAATACAGCTCTCCCATTGGCTAAAGTACCACCTATTAGATTTCAGGTTGGTTTGAATGTCACTAAGCTCCAGGAATTGAGGCTTTCCGCACTGAAGAAGGCAGAAGCCAGAAACGCGTCTGCGGATGATGTAAGCCTACGACAAACCCCGTGAGTGCACCGAACGTTCTTTGACATTAAACCAACTGCGTCCCACCCCCGCTTTACGGATGCACCCGCCGAGGTTCGGTGGCCCAGGTGGAACTGTGTTTATGATCTAATATGGGGCTACCAGAACCGCCGCTGACGGACCCTGTCGACCCATGATGGTCGTGGCTTATACAAAGCCAGGGTGCTCTACCATATGAAGGACACCCACAGGGTAATCGTACATATCATCCAGCGGCAGGCGAGGGGCATGGGAGCACAGTGGCTATGATTGGAGGTAGTGGAAAATGGCAATTTGAAAGTACGGAATGGAGCATCAAGGCTCGAATAACAACGCATCGTAACGAACGCCCCACTGCCGGCCTTTGAGGAATACAGCTCTCCCATTGGCTAAAGTACCACCTATTAGATTTCAGGTTGGTTTGAATGTCACTAAGGTCCAGGAATTGAGGCTTTCCGCACTGAAGAAGGCAGAAGCCAGAAACGCGTCTGCGGATGATGTAAGCCTACGACAAACCCCGTGAGTGCCCCGAACGTTCTTTGACATTAAACAAACGGGTCCCACCCCCGCTTTACGGATTCACCCGCCGAGGTTCAGTGGCCCAGGTGGAACAGTGTTTATAATCTAATATGGGGCTATCAGAACCGCCGCTGACGGACCCTGTCGACCCATGATGGTCGTGGCTTATACAAAGCCAGGGTGCTCTACCATATGAAGGACACCCACAGGGTAATCGTACATATCATCCAGCGGCAGGCGAGGGGCATGGGAGCACAGTGGCTATGATTGGAGGTGGTGGAATATGGCAATTTGAAAGTACGGAATGGAGCATCAAGGCTCGAATAACAACGCATCGTAACGAACGCCCCAATGCCGGCCTTTGAGGAATACAGCTCTCCCATTGGCTAAAGTACCACCTATTAGATTTCAGGTTGGTTTGAATGTCACTAAGCTCCAGGAATTGAGGCTTTCCGCACTGAAGAAGGCAGAAGCCAGAAACGCGTCTGCGGATGATGTAAGCCTACGACAAACCCCGTGAGTGCACCGAACGTTCTTTGACATTAAACCAACTGCGTCCCACCCCCGCTTTACGGATGCACCCGCCGAGGTTCGGTGGCCCAGGTGGAACTGTGTTTATGATCTAATATGGGGCTACCAGAACCGCCGCTGACGGACCCTGTCGACCCATGATGGTCGTGGCTTATACAAAGCCAGGGTGCTCTACCATATGAAGGACACCCACAGGGTAATCGTACATATCATCCAGCGGCAGGCGAGGGGCATGGGAGCACAGTGGCTATGATTGGAGGTAGTGGAAAATGGCAATTTGAAAGTACGGAATGGAGCATCAAGGCTCGAATAACAACGCATCGTAACGAACGCCCCACTGCCGGCCTTTGAGGAATACAGCTCTCCCATTGGCTAAAGTACCACCTATTAGATTTCAGGTTGGTTTGAATGTCACTAAGGTCCAGGAATTGAGGCTTTCCGCACTGAAGAAGGCAGAAGCCAGAAACGCGTCTGCGGATGATGTAAGCCTACGACAAACCCCGTGAGTGCCCCGAACGTTCTTTGACATTAAACAAACGGGTCCCACCCCCGCTTTACGGATTCACCCGCCGAGGTTCAGTGGCCCAGGTGGAACAGTGTTTATAATCTAATATGGGGCTATCAGAACCGCCGCTGACGGACCCTGTCGACCCATGATGGTCGTGGCTTATACAAAGCCAGGGTGCTCTACCATATGAAGGACACCCACAGGGTAATCGTACATATCATCCAGCGGCAGGCGAGGGGCATGGGAGCACAGTGGCTATGATTGGAGGTGGTGGAATATGGCAATTTGAAAGTACGGAATGGAGCATCAAGGCTCGAATAACAACGCATCGTAACGAACGCCCCACTGCCGGCCTTTGAGGAATACAGCTCTCCCATTGGCTAAAGTACCACCTATTAGATTTCAGGTTGGTTTGAATGTCACTAAGCTCCAGGAATTGAGGCTTTCCGCACTGAAGAAGGCAGAAGCCAGAAACGCGTCTGCGGATGATGTAAGCCTACGACAAACCCCGTGAGTGCACCGAACGTTCTTTGACATTAAACCAACTGCGTCCCACCCCCGCTTTACGGATGCACCCGCCGAGGTTCGGTGGCCCAGGTGGAACTGTGTTTATAATCTAATATGGGGCTACCAGAACCGCCGCTGACGGACCCTGTCGACCCATGATGGTCGTGGCTTATACAAAGCCAGGGTGCTCTACCATATGAAGGACACCCACAGGGTAATCGTACATATCATACAGCGGCAGGCGAGGGGCATGGGAGCACAGTGGCTATGATTGGAGTTGGTGCAATATGGCAATTTGAAAGTACGGAATGGAGCATCACGGCTCGAATAACAACGCATCGTAACGAACGCCCCACTGCCGGCCTTTGAGGAATACAGCTCTCCCATTGGCTAAAGTACCACCTATTAGATTTCAGGTTGGTTTGAATGTCACTAAGCTCCAGGAATTGAGGCTTTCCGCACTGAAGAAGGCAGAAGCCAGAAACGCGTCTGCGGATGATGTAAGCCTACGACAAACCCCGTGAGTGCACCGAACGTTCTTTGACATTAAACCAACTGCGTCCCACCCCCGCTTTACGGATGCACCCGCCGAGGTTCGGTGGCCCAGGTGGAACTGTGTTTATAATCTAATATGGGGCTACCAGAACCGCCGCTGAGGGACCCTGTCCACCCATGATGGTCGTGGCTTATACAAAGCCAGGGTGCTCTACCATATGAAGGACACCCACAGGGTAATCGTACATATCATCCAGCGGCAGGCGAGGGGCATGGGAGCACAGTGGCTATGATTGGAGGTGGTGGAATATGGCAATTTGAAAGTACGGAATGGAGCATCAAGGCTCGAATTACAACGCATCGTAACGAACACCCACTGCCGGACTTTGAGGAATACAGCTCTCCCATTGGCTAAAGTACCACCTATTAGATTTCAGGTTGGTTTGAATGTCACTAAGCTCCAGGAATTGAGGCTTTCCGCACTGAAGAAGGGAGAAGCCAGAAACGCGTCTGCGGATGATGTAAGCCTACGACAAACCCCTTGAGTGCACAGAACGTTTTTTGACATTAAACAAACGGGTCCCACCCCCGCTTTATGGATGCACCCGCCGAGGTTCGGTGGCCCAGCTGGAACTGTGTTTATAATCTAATATGGGGCTACCAGAACCGCCGCTGACGGACCCTGTCGACCCATGATGGTCGTGGCTTATACAAAGCCAGGGTGCTCTACCATATGAAGGACACCCACAGGGTAATCGTACATATCATCCAGCGGCAGGCGAGGGGCATGGGAGCACAGTGGCTATGATTGGAGGTGGTGGAATATGGCAACTTGAAAGTACGGAATGGAGCATCAAGGCTCGAATAACAACGCATCGTAACGAACGCCCCACTGCCGGCCTTTGAGGAATACAGCTCTCCCATTGGCTAAAGTACCACCTATTAGATTTCAGGTTGGTTTGAATGTCACTAAGCTCCAGGAATTGAGGCTTTCCGCACTGAAGAAGGCAGAAGCCAGAAACGCGTCTGCGGATTATGTAAGCCTACGACAAACCCTGTGAGTGCACCGAACGTTCTTTGACATTAAACCAACTGCGTCCCACCCCCGCTTTACGGATGCACCCGCCGAGGTTCGGTGGCCCAGGTGGAACTGTGTTTATAATCTAATATGGGGCTACCAGAACCGCCGCTGACGGACCCTGTCGACCCATGATGGTCGTGGCTTATACAAAGCCAGGGTGCTCTACCATATGAAGGACACCCACAGGGTAATCGTACATATCATACAGCGGCAGGCGAGGGGCATGGGAGCACAGTGGCTATGATTGGAGGTGGTGCAATATGGCAATTTGAAAGTACGGAATGGAGCATCACGGCTCGAATAACAACGCATCGTAACGAACGTTCACTGCCGGCCTTTGAGGAATACAGCTCTCCCATTGGCTAAAGTACCACCTATTAGATTTCAGGTTGGTTTGAATGTTACTAAGCTCCAGGAATTGAGGCTTTCCGCACTGAAGAAGGCAGAAGCCAGAAACGCGTCTGCGGATGATGTAAGCCTACGACAAACCCCGTGAGTGCACCGAACGTTCTTTGACATTAAACAAACGGGTCCCACCCCCGCTTTACGGATGCACCCGCCGAGGTTCGGTGGCCCAGGTGGAACTGTGTTTATAATCTAATATGGGGCTACCAGAACCGCCGCTGACGGACCCTGTCGACCCATGATGGTCGTGGCTTATACAAAGCCAGGGTGCTCTACCATATGAAGGACACCCACAGGGTAATCGTACATATCATCCAGCGGCAGGCGAGGGGCATGGGAGCACACTGGCTATGATTGGAGGTGGTGGAATATGGCAATTTGAAAGTACGGAATGGAGCATCAAGGCTCGAATAACAACGCATCGTAACGAACGCCCCACTGCCGGCCTTTGAGGAATACAGCTCTCCCATTGGCTAAAGTACCACCTATTAGATTTCAGGTTGGTTTGAATGTCACTAAGCTCCAGGAATTGAGGCTTTCCGCACTGAAGAAGGCAGAAACCAGAAACGCGTCTGCGGATGATGTAAGCCTACGACAAACCCCGTGAGTGCACCGAACGTTCTTTGACATTAAACCAACTGCGTCCCACTCCCGCTTTACGGATGCAACCGCCGAGGTTCGGTGGCCCAGGTGGAACTGTGTTTATAATCTAATATGGGGCTACCAGAACCGCCGCTGAGGGACCCTGTCCACCCATGATGGTCGTGGCTTATACAAAGCCAGGGTGCTCTACCATATGAAGGACACCCACAGGGTAATCGTACATATCATCCAGCGGCAGGCGAGGGGCATGGGAGCACAGTGGCTATGATTGGAGGTGGTGGAATATGGCAATTTGAAAGTACGGAATGGAGCATCAAGGCTCGAATTACAACGCATCGTAACGAACACCCACTGCCGGACTTTGAGGAATACAGCTCTCCCATTGGCTAAAGTACCACCTATTAGATTTCAGGTTGGTTTGAATGTCACTAAGCTCCAGGAATTGAGGCTTTCCGCACTGAAGAAGGGAGAAGCCAGAAACGCGTCTGCGGATGATGTAAGCCTACGACAAACCCCGTGAGTGCACAGAACGTTTTTTGACATTAAACAAACGGGTCCCACCCCCGCTTTATGGATGCACCCGCCGAGGTTCGGTGGCCCAGCTGGAACTGTGTTTATAATCTAATATGGGGCTACCAGAACCGCCGCTGACGGACCCTGTCAACCCATGATGGTCGTGGCTTATACAAAGCCAGGGTGCTCTACCATATGAAGGACACCCACAGGGTAATCGTACATATCATCCAGCGGCAGGCGAGGGGCATGGGAGCACAGTGGCTATGATTGGAGGTGGTGGAATATGGCAACTTGAAAGTACGGAATGGAGCATCAAGGCTCGAATAACAACGCATCGTAACGAACGCCCCACTGCCGGCCTTTGAGGAATACAGCTCTCCCATTGGCTAAAGTACCACCTATTAGATTTCAGGTTGGTTTGAATGTCACTAAGCTCCAGGAATTGAGGCTTTCCGCACTGAAGAAGGCAGAAGCCAGAAACGCGTCTGCGGATTATGTAAGCCTACGACAAACCCCGTGAGTGCACCGAACGTTCTTTGACATTAAACCAACTGCGTCCCACCCCCGCTTTACGGATGCACCCGCCGAGGTTCGGTGGCCCAGGTGGAACTGTGTTTATAATCTAATATGGGGCTACCAGAACCGCCGCTGACGGACCCTGTCGACCCATGATGGTCGTGGCTTATACAAAGCCAGGGTGCTCTACCATATGAAGGACACCCACAGGGTAATCGTACATATCATACAGCGGCAGGCGAGGGGCATGGGAGCACAGTGGCTATGATTGGAGGTGGTGCAATATGGCAATTTGAAAGTACGGAATGGAGCATCACGGCTCGAATAACAACGCATCGTAACGAACGTTCACTGCCGGCCTTTGAGGAATACAGCTCTCCCATTGGCTAAAGTACCACCTATTAGATTTCAGGTTGGTTTGAATGTTACTAAGCTCCAGGAATTGAGGCTTTCCGCACTGAAGAAGGCAGAAGCCAGAAACGCGTCTGCGGATGATGTAAGCCTACGACAAACCCCGTGAGTGCACCGAACGTTCTTTGACATTAAACAAACGGGTCCCACCCCCGCTTTACGGATGCACCCGCCGAGGTTCGGTGGCCCAGGTGGAACTGTGTTTATAATCTAATATGGGGCTACCAAAACCGCCGCTGACGGACCCTGTCGACCCATGATGGTCGTGGCTTATACAAAGCCAGGGTGCTCTACCATATGAAGGACACCCACAGGGTAATCGTACATATCATCCAGCGGCAGGCGAGGGGCATGGGAGCACACTGGCTATGATTGGAGGTGGTGGAATATGGCAATTTGAAAGTACGGAATGGAGCATCAAGGCTCGAATAACAACGCATCGTAACGAACGCCCCACTGCCGGCCTTTGAGGAATACAGCTCTCCCATTGGCTAAAGTACCACCTATTAGATTTCAGGTTGGTTTGAATGTCACTAAGCTCCAGGAATTGAGGCTTTCCGCACTGAAGAAGGCAGAAACCAGAAACGCGTCTGCGGATGATGTAAGCCTACGACAAACCCCGTGAGTGCACCGAACGTTCTTTGACATTAAACCAACTGCGTCCCACTCCCGCTTTACGGATGCAACCGCCGAGGTTCGGTGGCCCAGGTGGAACTGTGTTTATAATCTAATATGGGGCTACCAGAACCGCCGCTGACGGACCCTGTCGACCCATGATGGTCGTGGCTTATACAAAGCCAGGGTGCTCTACCATATGAAGGACACCCACAGGGTAATCGTACATATCATACAGCGGCAGGCGAGGGGCATGGGAGTACAGTGGCTATGATTGGAGGTGGTGCAATATGGCAATTTGAAAGTACGGAATGGAGCATCAAGGCTCGAATAACAACGCATCGTAACGAACGCCCCACTGCCGGCCTTTGAGGAATACAGCTCTCCCATTGGCTAAAGTACCACCTATTAGATTTCAGGTTGGTTTGAATGTCACTAAGCTCCAGGAATTGAGGCTTTCCGCACTGAAGAAGGCAGAAGCCAGAAACGCGTCTGCGGATGATGTAAGCCTACGACAAACCCCGTGAGTGCACCGAACGTTCTTTGACATTAAACAAACGGGTCCCACCCCCGCTTTGCGGATGCACCCTCCGAGGTTCGGTGGCCCAGGTGGAACTGTGTTTATAATCTAATATGGGGCTACCAGAACCGCCGCTGACGGACCCTGTCGACCCATGATGGTCGTGGCTTATACAAAGCCAGGGTGCTCTACCATATGAAGGACACCCACAGGGTAATCGTACATATCATCCAGCGGCAGGCGAGGGGCATGGGAGCACAGTGGCTATGATTGGAGGTGGTGGAATATGGCAATTTGAAAGTACGGAATGGAGCATCAAGGATCGAATAACAACGCATTGTAACGAACGCCCCACTGCCGGCCTTTGAGGAATACAGCTCTCCCATTGGCTAAAGTACCACCTATTAGATTTCAGGTTGGTTTGAATGTCACTAAGCTCCAGGAATTGAGGCTTTCCGCACTGATGAAGGCAGAAGCCAGAAACGCGTCTGCGGATGATGTAAGCCTACGACAAACCCCGTGAGTGCACCGAACGTTCTTTGACATTAAACCAACTGCGTCCCACCCCCGCTTTACGGATGCACCCGCCGAGGTTCGGTGGCCCAGGTGGAACTGTGTATATAATCTAATATGGGGCTACAGGAACCGCTGCTGATGGACCCTGTCGACCCATGATGGTCGTGGCTTACACAAAGCCAGGGTGCTCTACCATATGAAGGACGCCCACAGGGTAATCGTACATATCATACAGCGGCAGGCGAGGGGCATGGGAGCACAGTGGCTATGATTGGAGGTGGTGCAATATGGCAATTTGAAAGTACGGAATGGAGCATCACGGCTCGAATAACAACGCATCGTAACGAACGCCCCACTGCCGGCCTTTGAGGAATACAGCTCACCCATTGGCTAAAGTACCACCTATTAGATTTCAGGTTGGTTTGAATATCACTAAGCTCCAGGAATGGAGGCTTTCCGCACTGAAGAAGGCCGAAGCCAGAAACGCGTCTGCGGATGATGTAAGCCTACGAAAAACACCGTGAGTGCACCGAACCTTCTTTGACATTAAACAAACGGGTCCCACCCCCGCTTTACGGATGCACCCGCCGAGGTTCGGTGGCCCAGGTGGAACTGTGTTTATAATCTAATATGGGGCTACCAGAACCGTCGCTGACGGACCCTGTCGACCCATGATGGTCGTGGCTTATACAAAGCCAGGGTGCTCTACCATATGAAGGACACCCACAGGGTAATCGTACATATCATCCAGCGGCAGGCGAGGGGCATGGGAGCACAGTGGCTATGATTGGAGGTGGTGGAATATGGCAATTTGAAAGTACGGAATGGAGCATCAAGGCTCGAATAACAACGCATCGTAACGAACGCCCCACTGCCGGCCTTTGAGGAATACAGCTCTCCCATTGGCTGAAGTACCACCTATTAGATTTCAGGTTGGTTTGAATGTCACTAAGCTCCAGGAATTGAGGCTTTCCGCACTGAAGAAGGCAGAAGCCAGAAACGCGTCTGCGGATGATGTAAGCCTACAACAAACCCCGTGATTGCCCCGAACGTTCTTTGACATTAAACAAACGGGTCCCACCCCCGCTTTACGGATGCACCCGCCGAGGTTCGGTGGCCCAGGTGGAACTGTGTTTATAATCTAATATGGGGCTACCAGAACCGCCGCTGACGGACCGTGTCGACCCATGATGGTCGTGGCTTATACAAAGCCAGGGTGCTCTACCATATGAAGGACACCCACAGGGTAATCGTACATATCATCCAGCGGCAGGCGAGGGGCATGGGAGCACAGTTGCTATGATTGGAGGTGGTGGAATATGGCAATTTGAAAGTACGGAATGGAGCATCAAGGCTCGAATAACAACGCATCGTAACGAACGCCCCAATGCCGGCCTTTGAGGAATACAGCTCTCCCATTGGCTAAAGTACCACCTATTAGATTTCAGGTTGGTTTGAATGTCACTAAGCTCCAGGAATTGAGGCTTTCCGCACTAAAGAAGGCAGAAGCCAGAAACGCATCTGCGGATGATGTAAGCCTACGACAAACCCCGTGAGTGCACCGAACGTTCTTAGACATTAAACCAACTGCGTCCCACCCCCGCTTTACGGATGCACCCGCCGAGGTTCGGTGGCCCAGGTGGAACTGTGTTTATGATCTAATATGGGGCTACCAGAACCGCCGCTGACGGACCCTGTCGACCCATGATGGTCGTGGCTTATACAAAGCCAGGGTGCTCTACCATATGAAGGACACCCACAGGGTAATCGTACATATCATCCAGCGGGAGGCGAGGGGCATGGGAGCACAGTGGCTATGATTGGAGGTGGTGCAATATGGCAATTTGAAAGTACGGAATGGAGCATCACGGCTCGAATAACAACGCATCGTAACAAACGCCCCACTGCCGGCCTTTGAGGAATACAGCTCTCCCATTGGCTAAAGTACCACCTATTAGATTTCAGGTTGGTTTGAATGTCACTAAGCTCCAGGAATTGAGGCTTTCCGCACTGAAGAAGGCAGAAGCCAGAAACGCGTCTGCGGATGATGTAAGCCTACGACAAACCCCGTGAGTGCACCGAACGTTCTTTGACATTAAACAAACGGGTCCCACCCCCGCTTTACGGATGCACCCGCCGAGGTTCGGTGGCCCAGGTGGAACTGTGTTTATAATCTAATATGGGGCTACCAGAACCGCCGCTGAGGGACCCTGTCGACCCATGATGGTCGTGGCTTATACAAAGCCAGGGTGCTCTACCATATGAAGGACACCCACAGGGTAATCGTACATATCATCCAGCGGCAGGCGAGGGGCATGGGAGCACAGTGGCTATGATTGGAGGTGGTGGAATATGGCAATTTGAAAGTACGGAATGGAGCATCAAGGCTCGAATTAAAACGCATCGTAACGAACGCCCCACTGCCGGCCTTTGAGGAATACAGCTCTCCCATTGGCTAAAGTACCTCCTATTAGATTTCAGGTTGGTTTGAATGTCACTAAGCTCCAGGAATTGAGGCTTTCCGCACTGAAGAAGGCAGAAGCCAGAAACGCGTCTGCGGATGATGTAAGCCTACGACAAACCCCGTGAGTGCACCGAACGTTTTTTGACATTAAACAAACGGGTCCCACCCCCGCTTTACGGATGCACCCGCCGAGGTTCGGTGGCCCAGCTGGAACTGTGTTTATAATCTAATATGGGGCTACCAGAACCGCCGCTGACGGACCCTGTCGACCCATGATGGTCGTGGCTTATACAAAGCCAGGGTGCTCTACCATATGAAGGACACCCACAGGGTAATCGTACATATCATCCAGCGGCAGGCGAGGGGCATGGGAGCACAGTGGCTATGATTGGAGGTGGTGGAATATGGCAACTTCAAAGTACGGAATGGAGCATCAAGGCTCGAATAACAACGCATCGTAACGAACGCCCCACTGCCAGCCTTTGAGGAATACAGCTCTCCCATTGGGTAAAGTACCACCTATTAGATTTTAGGTTGGTTTGAATGTCACTAAGCTCCAGGAATTGAGGCTTTCCGCACTGAAGAAGGCAGAAGCCAGAAACGCGTCTGCGGATTATGTAAGCCTGCGACAAACCCCCTGAGTGCACCGAACGTTCGTTGACATTAAACCAACTGCGTCCCACCCCCGCTTTACGGATGCACCCGCCGAGGTTCGGTGGCCCAGGTTGAACTGTGTTTATAATCTAATATGGGGCTTCCAGAACCGCCGCTGACGGACCCTGTCGACCCATGATGGTCGTGGCTTATACAAAGCCAGGGTGCTCTACCATATGAAGGACACCCACAGGGTAATCGTACATATCATACAGCGGCAGGCGAGGGGCATGGGAGCACAGTGGCTATGATTGGAGGTGGTGCAATATGGCAATTTGAAAGTACGGAATGGAGCATCACGGCTCGAATAACAACGCATCGTAACGAAGGCCCACTGCCGGCCTTTGAGGAATACAGCTCTACCATTGGCTAAAGTACCACCTATTAGATTTCAGGTTGGTTTGAATGTCACTAAGCTCCAGGAATTGAGGCTTTCCGCACTGAAGAAGGCAGAAGCCAGAAACGCGTATGCGGATGATGTAAGCCTACGACAAACCCCGTGAGTGCACCGAACGTTCTTTGACATTAAACAAACGGGTCCCACCCCCGCTTTACGGATGCACCCGCCGAGGTTCGGTGGCCCAGGTGGAACTGTGTTTATAATCTAATATGGGGCTACCAGAGCCGCCGCTGATGGACCCTGTCGACCCATGATGGTCGTGGCTTATACAAAGCCAGGGTGCTCTACCATATGAAGGACACCCACAGGGTAATCGTACATATCATCCAGCGGCAGGCGAGGGGCATGGGAGCACAGTGGCTATGATTGGAGGTGGTGGAATATGGCAATTTGAAAGTACGGAATGGAGCATCAAGGCTCGAATAACAACGCATCGTAACGAACGCCCCACTGCCGGCCTTTGAGGAATACAGCTCTCCCATTGGCTAAAGTACCACCTATTAGATTTCAGGTTGGTTTGAATGTCACTAAGCTCCAGGAATTGAGGCTTTCCGCACTGAAGAAGGCAGAAGCCAGAAACGCGTCTGCGGATGATGTAAGCCTACGACAAACCCCGTGAGTGCACCGAACGTTCTTTGACATTAAACCAACTGCGTCCCACCCCCGCTTTACGGATGCACCCGCCGAGGTTTGGTGGCCCAGGTGGAACTGTGTTTATAATCTAATATGGGGCTACCAGATACCCCGCTGACGGACCCCGTCGACCCATGATGGTCGTGGCTTATACAAAGCCAGGGTGCTCTACCATATGAAGGACACCCACAGGGTAATCGTACATATCATCCAGCGGCAGGCGAGGGGCATGGGAGCACAGTGGCTATGATTGGAGGTGGAGGAATATGGCAATTTGAAAGTACGGAATGGAGCATCAAGGCTCGAATAACAACGCATCGTAACGAACGCCCCACTGCCGGCCTTGGAGGAATACAGCTCTCCCATTGGCTAAAGTACCACCTATTAGATTTCAGGTTGGTTTGAATGTCACTAAGCTCCAGGAATTGAGGCTTTCCGCACTGAAGAAGGCAGAAACCAGAAACGCGTCTGCGGATGATGTAAGCCTACGACAAACCCCGTGAGTGCACCGAACGTTCTTTGACATTAAACCACCTGCGTCCCACTCCCGCTTTACGGATGCACCCGCCGAGGTTCGGTGGCCCAGGTGGAACTGTGTTTATAATCTAATATGGGGCTACCAGAACCGCCGCTGACGGACCCTGTCGACCCATGATGGTCCTGGCTTATACAAAGCCAGGGTGCTCTACCATATGAAGGACACCCACAGGGTAATCGTACATATCATACAGCGGCAGGCGAGGGGCATGGGAGCACAGTGGCTATGATTGGAGGTGGTGCAATATGGCAATTTGAAAATACGGAACGGAGCATCACGGCTCGAATAACAACGCATCGTAACGAACGCCCCACTGCCGGCCTTTGAGGAATACAGCTCTCCCATTGGCTAAAGTACCACCTATTAGATTTCAGGTTGGTTTGAATGTCACTAAGCTCCAGGAATTGAGGCTTTCCGCACTGAAGAAGGCAGAAGCCAGAAACGCGTCTGCGGATAATGTAAGCCTACGACAAACCCCGTGAGTGCACCGAACGTTCTTTGACATTAAACAAACGGGTCCCACCCCCGCTTTACGGATGCACCCGCCGAGGTTCGGTGGCCCAGGTGGAACTGTGTTTATAATCTAATATGGGGCTACCAGAACCGCCGCTGACGGACCCTGTCGACCCATGATGGTCGTGGCTTATACAAAGCCAGGGTGCTCTACCATATGAAGGACACCCACAGGGTAATCGTACATATCATCCAGCGGCAGGCGAGGGGCATGGGAGCACAGTGGCTATGATTGGAGGTGGTGGAATATGGCAATTTGAAAGTACGGAATGGAGCATCAAGGCTCGAATAACAACGCATCGTAACGAACGACCCACTGCCGGCCTTTGAGGAATACAGCTCTCCCATTGGCTAAAGTACCACCTATTAGATTTCAGGTTGGTTTGAATGTCACTAAGCTCCAGGAATTGAGGCTTTCCGCACTGAAGAAGGCAGAAGCCAGAAACGCGTCTGCGGATGATGTAAGCCTACGACAAACCCCGTGAGTGCACCGAACGTTCTTTGACATTAAACAAACGGGTCCCACCCCCGCTTTACGGATGCACCCGCCGAGGTTCGGTGGCCCAGGTGGAACTGTGTTTATAATCTAATATGGGGCTACCAGAACCGCCGCTGACGGACCCTGTCGACCCATGATGGTCGTGGCTTATACAAAGCCAGGGTGCTCTACCATATGAAGGACACCCACAGGGTAATCGTACATATCATCCAGCGGCAGGCGAGGGGCATGGGAGCACAGTGGCTATGATTGGAGGTGGTGGAATATGGCAATTTGAAAGTACGGAATGGAGCATCAAGGCTCGAGTAACAACGCATCGTAACGAACGCCCCAATGCCGGCCTTTGAGGAATACAGCTCTCCCATTGGCTAAAGTACCACCTATTAGATTTCAGGTTGGTTTGAATGTCACTAAGCTCCAGGAATTGAGGCTTTCCGCACTGATGAAGGGAGAAGCCAGAAACGCGTCTGCGGATGATGTAAGCCTACGACAAACCCCGTGAGTGCACCGAACGTTCTGTGACATTAAACAAACGGGTCCCACCCCCGCTTTACGGATGCACCCGCCGATGTTCGGTGGCCCAGGTGGAACTGTGTTTATAATCTAATATGGGGCTACCAGAACCGCCGCTGACGGACCCTGTTGACCCATGATGGTCGTGGCTTATACAAAGCCAGGGTGCTCTACCATATGAAGGACACCCACAGGGTAATCGTACATATCATCCAGCGGCAGGCGAGGGGCATGGGAGCACAGTGGCTATGATTGGAGGTGGTGGAATATGGCAATTTGAAAGTACGGAATGGAGCATCAAGGCTCGAATAACAACGCATCGTAACGAACGCCCCAATGCCGGCCTTTGAGGAATACAGCTCTCCCATTGGCTAAAGTACCACCTATTAGATTTCAGGTTGGTTTGAATGTCACTAAGCTCCAGGAATTGAGGCTTTCCGCACTGAAGAAGGCAGAAGCCAGAAACGCGTCTGCGGATGATGAAAGCCTACAACAAACCCCGTGAGTGCACCGAACGTTCTTTGACATTAAACAAACGGGTCCCACCCCCGCTTTACGGATGCACCCGGCGAGGTTCGGTGGCCCCGGTGGAACTGTGTTCATAATCTAATATGGGGCTACCAGAACCACCGCTGACGGACCCTGTCGACCCATGATGGTCGTGGCTTATACAAACCAGGGTGCTCTACCATATGAAGGACACCCACAGGGTAATCGTACATATCATCCAGCGGCAGGCGAGGGGCATGGGAGCACAGTGGCTATGATTGGAGGTGGTGGAATATGGCAATTTGAAAGTATGGAATGGAGCATCAAGGCTCGAATAACAATGCATCGTAACGAACGCCCCACTGCCGGACTTTGAGGAATACAGCTCTCCCATTGGCTAAAGTACCACCTATTAGATTTCAGGTTGGTTTGAATGTCACTAAGCTCCAGGAATTGAGGCTTTCCGCACTGAAGAAGGCAGAAGCCAGAAACGCGTCTGCGGATGATGTAAGCCTACGACAAACCCCGTGAGTGCACCGAACGTTCTTTGACATTAAACAAACGGGTCCCACCCCCGCTTTACGGATGCACCCACCGATGTTCGGTGGCCCAGGTGGAACTGTGTTTATAATCTAATATGGGGCTACCAGAACCGCCGCTGACGGACCCTGTCGACCCGTGATGGTCGTGGCTTATACAAAGCCAGGGTGCTCTACCATATGAGGGACACCCACAGGGTAATCGTACATATCATCCAGCGGCAGGCGAGGGGCATGGGAGCACAGTGGCTATGATTGGAGGTGGTGGAATATGGCAATTTGAAAGTACGGAATGGAGCATCAAGGCTCGAATAACAACGCATCGTAACGAACACGCCACTGCCGGCCTTTGAGGAATACAGCTCTCCCATTGGCTAAAGTACCACCTATTAGATTTCAGGTTGGTTTGAATGTCACTAAGCTCCAGGAATTGAGGCTTTCCGCACTGAAGAAGGCAAAAGCCAGAAACGCGTCTGCAGATGATGTAAGCCTACGACAAACCCCGTGAGTGCACCGAACGTTCTTTGACATTAAACAAACGGGTCCCACCCCCGCTTTACGGATGCACCCGTCGAGGTTTGGTGGCCCAAGTGGAACTGTGTTTAATATATATATATATATATATATATATATATATATATATATATATATATATATATATATATATATGTATGTAGTACCTACTGGCGGTCGCCAGTAGGTAGTTATAGTTAGGACCCTGTTTCCATAGGAAATCCGCAACATTCTATTTGGAATAACTTTGGCGCCGGTCGACGAATCCTCGGGACATTTTCAAAACTAATGGGGCGCTCCGCTCAGCTCCTACCCTGAAAGTCTCGGGGTGATTCGTCAAGCGGGGGCCGAGAAAAAGGGGGGTCCCAAAACGCGTTTTCCCCATGCATTTTTCCATAGGACCTTTAGACACAGCTACAGCCCGAAAGGCTGAACAGAATTACGTGAAATTTGGCAGAGAGGTAGCCATAAGGTCAAGGAAGTGCCTTTTGCAGGTCTGGTGTAAATCTGTTCAGTATTTCCTGAGAAAATAGCATTTAAAAGCATATCAATATCTATACGCGCGCACCGTGCGCGCACTGTGCGCGCACCCTGCCGGGCGCGAGCGCAATTCTGATTGGTTGTTTGATGTCGGTAAACATTCGAATCGGTCGAAACCAGGAAGTGTCGGCCGCCATTTTGTCTCTCGCAGTCTGAGGGGGTGGAAAAAAAAAGTGGAGAACGTGAAAAGGGGGCAGAGTGGACAGTTCCTGACCCCCTAGCCTTAGTCAGGGGGTCACAGAAGGACCCCCAAGGGAGAAAAATTATTATTATTTTTTTTTTAAATCGCGAGGTGCGCGCACTGAGCGCGCACGGCAGGGACTACGACCCGTGGCACCGAGGGCCCCCAGAGCGCGCACGGTGCGTAAAAAACCATTGAAATTCCCACGTTATAGTTAGTTCAGATAACTATAACTCGCGCGACCGCCACTCTATCACAAGGATGAGGTCATCAGTGATGTCATGAGTGATGCTAATGACCATGTCATCAGTGATGTAATATCTGACGTCATCAGCAGAGGATTGCGGTCGCGTAAGTTATAATTGCCTGCACTAACTATAACGGGGGAATTTCATTGGTTTTTTACGAGTGAAATGTCCAGCTAACTATAACATGTGTGAAACCTATGGTTTTTTAAGTGAATTTGCAAGGTTTTTTAAATGCTTATTCGTAACTATAACGTGTGTGAAACCTATGGTTTTTTCAGTGAATTTGTACGGTTTTTTAAATGCTAAGTTATGTATTTATTCATTTTTATTTTTTTTCAGGTTTTTCACCATGCGCGCACCGTGCGCACGCTGTGGGCGCACCGTGCGCTTTGTGCACCGAGCACCCACGGTTCACAGTGCGTGCCGTGCGCGCGCGGTGCGCGCACCTCGCGATTTAAAAAAAAAAAACATTTGTTTTTTTCTCCCTTGGGGGTCCTTCTGCGACCCCCTGACCAAGGCTAGGGGGTCAGAAACTGTCCACTCTGCCCCCTTTTCACGCTCTCCACCTTTGTTTTTCACCCCCTCAGACTGCGAAAGACAAAATGGCATCCGACACTTCCAGGTTTCGACCGATTCGAATGTTTACCGACATCTAACAACCAATCAGAATTGCGCTCGCGCACGGCAGGGTGCGCGCCCAGTGCGCGCACGGTGCGCGCGTATAGATATTGATATGCTTTTAAATGCTATTTTCTCAGGAAATACTGAACAGATTTACACCAGACCTGCAAAAGGCACTTCCTTGACCTTATGGCTATCTCTCTGCCAAATTTCACGTAATTCTGTTCAGCCGTTCGGGCTGTAGCTGCGACTAAAGGTCCTATGGAAAAATGCATGGGGAAAACGCGTTTTGGGACCCCCCCTTTTTCTCGGCCCCCGCTTGACGAATCACCCCGAGACTTTCAGGGTAGGAGCTGAACAGAGCGCCCTATTTGTTTTGAAAATTTTGCAAGGATTCGTCAACCAGCGCCAAAGTTATTCAAAATAGAATTTTGAGATATCCTATGGAAACTAGGTTGTAACTATAACTATCTACTGGGGACCGCCAGTAGATAATATATATGTATATATCTTCAGACCACCATCCTCATAAGTGCCAGGAACCAACAGCTCGATGCGTCCCAGGGTATGAGGAAACCCCTGTAATACATGAATTTTCACAAATAGCAGAATCTCTGCCAGGCACGCACTCCTCCAGAAATGATTAAATACACTATAAATATGGCTCCAGAGTGGTGTTTTCATAGCCAGCCAACCCAACACATTTCTGCATCTCCTTTCCTTGATCTTGGGTGATACAAATGTTTTCCAGCATGGTTTAGATAACATTTTAAAGAACAGTGATATAAAAGAAGGACTTCCATTAGTGTTAGCCGCCTACAACTGGTGGCCATTTTGTAATATGCAATAATTCAAGAAAACCATATACCAAGCATAGATAGCAACACATTTACATGTACAGCGCATAAAAATGTAGGCAAATCAATACAAATAATTTAAATACTTATTCTATAAATTGTCATGCAAAATTTCCTGTGGAAGGATATCAATCCAATGTTCCTTCATAACCACAGGCAAATTCTGTGATAAAACAGCTTCTGGTCAATAACTGTATAAATAGGTCACAGTATCTCAAATTATATCAGTGCAATGCATCTTTGGTTTTGTAGTCCATGTATTACTCATTTGGGTTGCAGTACTAACACATGTCCAATATACATTCTCCTGCCAGGGTAATCCACACCAAAGTTATTCTTGATTACTTCCAACCTGTTGTTCCTCATACATGGAGAACCAATCCCAAGATGCATTGCTCTGGCTTTTTGTACATATTTGTATATATACCAGTAGGTAGGTGTAGTTGGGACGTAGTTTGCATAGGAAAAGCATTTTTTGACTTGCCCATAGCTTTGGCACGGGCTGACGAATCTTCACCAAATTTTCCCCACAAAATGTGCCAGTGGGTCTTATTTTTTATCCAGAGTTTTATATAGTGTGAACTTGACCCGAAGGTATCAGGTATCAAAGCCCTTTACATGATCACCAGTTGGGATACACAAGGACACACTCATTTTTGTTCGGCATGGGGAGATTAAGTGAATTGCCCAGAATCACAGGATGTTGAAGGTCATTGCCAAGACTCGACCCCTGTTCCCCAGATTTGTGATCGCCCACCCTAGCCATTAGACCACATGCTCTCCCCTTATTGTGCATGGAAAGTTTTGGGATGATCCGTCAAGCGGGGCTGAGAAATAGGAGGGGGTAAAAAAAAGTGCATTTCCAATGTTAATTCCTATAGGGATTTTAGACATGACTACAGCCCTAACCGCTGGATGGAATTACACCAAATTTGGTAGTAAGCTTAGGTCCAGAAAGCATGCTTTTTGTGATTTGGTGGAAGTCTGTTAAATAGTTTTGGAGATATTAAAGAAAATCCAAATTTGTATTTCTAGATGCGCAAATCCTTCACAATTAGTTTGTGACTCTTCGCGGATCCATGCGCCAACAGCAAAGATGTGATTGGCTGGTCGCAACTTTTGTAGAAATCTGCGGCTGCCATTTTACATAAATACTGAAAGTTATATATGGGTCAGGGTAGAGGTACCCTTACCCGACCCGATGGATGTGATAAAGGGGTCTTTGATTAACCCCTTATATCTACCACACATCAACAAAAAACAAAAAAAATTCCCTGTGTAATATTTGTGATTTCATTGCGCTGCTCAGCTCATCTCCTGTGTAACGGTGCAACGTATTTGCGAATATTTCTGCAAAGAAAACACACAATCAGATACTCATTCAGACACTAATGTAGTAACTCAGAGACCCACTCACACTGTTACCCACTCATACACCTACTCAGAGACTCATGCACTGACTCACAGAGCCCCTCAGAGACTCACACACCAACTCACAGACCCACTCAGACACTCACACACCCACTCACAGACCCACTCAGACACTTACGAACCAACTGACAGACGACTCAGACACTCACACACCCACTCACAGGCTTACTCAGACACTTACGCGCCCACTGACAGACCCACTCAGACACTCATCCATCCACTCACAGACCCAGTGAGAGACTTGTGTACCCACTCGCAGACCCACTCAGGCACTCATGCACCCACTCACAGACCTGGTCAGAGACTTACATACCCACTCACAGATACTCACACAAACACTCATAGACCATCTCAGAGACTCAGACACCCAGTCACAGACCCCCTCAGAGACTCATGCAACCACTCATACACTCACACACACACTGGTAGACCCACTGAGAGAATCCTGCACCCACCCACAGACCCACTGAGAGACTCATGCACCCACTCAGAGGCCTACTCAGACACTCACACACCCACTCATAGACCCACTCAGACACTCATGTACCCACTCACATGATCACTCAGAGAGTCAGGCACCCACTCACAGACCCACTTAGAGACTTACGCACCCACTCACATACTCACTTGGAGACTCGCACAAATTATTGGAGCTTTTTACAGAATCAATGGAGGGGTGGATTTAAAAATAAATCAGTCAAAATCATATATTATGGAATGCCCCAATAGGCTCAATAGGCTCCATGGGGCCTATTGACAAATTTACCGGTCCGGGGGCGGTGGCGGGAGCCTCTGGAGGCCAACCAGGAGCGGTGCCTGACAACGCAGCCCTGATGGCCGCCATTACCCAGTCCAGAGACATGCTAGATGCGAAAATAGGGGCAGTTGGAGCAGATGGTGCTTTGCTGCGGCAAGACTTACGCAATGCAGTGGCCCGAATTACGGAGGCCGAGACACGTATCTCAGGTGTGGAGGATGACGTTGCAGAGTTGAAACAAAAGGAGGCAGCGATGGAGACCGTCCAAAAGGGCCTAACGCACCGAGCAAAAGATGCGGAAGGACGGGCCCGACGTAACAATCTACGATTTGTTGGCTTTCCGGAGGGCTGCGAAGAGGGAAGCATGGAGCGCTTTCTCACCGCATGGCTGGAGGACTGGCTCCCCCCTGATGCGATGCCCAGATGCTTTGTGGTAAAGCGGGCTCATCGTGCTCTCCTGCAAAAGACCCCAGTGGGGGCCCGCCCGCAGCCTGTCATTGCCAAATTCTTGAACTATTTGGACAGAGATGCTATCCTAAAGCAGGCTAGGGCCAAAGAACCCCTCCTTTTCAATAACTCACGGATCCTGATATTCCCAGATTATACGCGACAGGTCCAGCAGCAACGCTAGTCTTTTATGGCCGCCAAGGCCCAGCTGAGAGAGCTTAAACTCCCATACGCTCTGCTTTTTCCGGCCCGTCTCCAAGTGGTCTTTCGGTCCCGTACACACTTCTTTGATACTCTGGAAGAGGTCTTCAGATGGACAGATGAAACGGTGCGGGTGAGGCCTCACACGCCGCCGGGTAGGGAATCAAACTTATCTTCGGGGGATGCAGCGCGGGGGGGCCCCCGTGGTCGGAGGCAGAAAGGGGACAGACGATCAAGGTCCCGGTGGCGCTCGAGGTCCGGTAGCGCCATCGACCTCGGGGACCAGCCCCTGGGGGACAGATATTGGATCCTTAATGGAGGACACTGGTGCTGCGCAGTGACTATTGGTAACCGGGATGTCCTGAACTGGGCTTGATCTACCGTCGGAAGTGAACTGGCGGGAGCCCTGTCCGGAGGTTATGGGCTGTGACTTGGGGATCCATTGGTCGGGGAGGTTCGCATCCCCCCATTGGGGGGTGGGGGCCAGCCCTACTGCGACAGATATTTCAAGGGTTTTTTGAGGTATGGGGAGGGGGTTTGTTGGGGAAGGGTTGTTGTTGGTTTCAGGTCGCACGTCCACTACAGGTCCAATGCAGGTTGTACCCATGCCTCCGAGGCTCCATGATGATAAGGGACAGTGACACAATCCTCCATGGCTGACATGTCTGGTGGGGGGCTGGGGATGCAGGGAGGCTCTGTATCCTGAGCTGGAACGTGCGAGGGGTCTTGGAAAAGGATAAGCAGGGGGGCCATACTCTATCATGCGAAGCGGGCGAAGGCAGATATTCTGCTGTTGCAGGAGACCCATCTCATGCGCACAAAGGCCCACTGCTTGCAGCGGTATGGGTTCCAACAGGTCTTCCATGCAGGCTTTATGAGAGGGTCCCGGGGTGTGGCTATCCTAATACATCGCAGGGTCCCCTACACGCACGAACAGCAGTGGATTGATGGGCAGGGTCGCTACCTATTTCTCCGGGGTAGGGTTGGTGGGGATCCCTTGATCTTAGGTAGTGTGTATGCCCCTCCCCCGTTGCAGTGGAACTTAATAGACCGGCTACAAACGTTGTGGGCCGATATGCCGGATGTCATGTCTGTGGTGGGTGGGGACTGGAATGATGTTATGAACACAAGTGTGGACAGGACAGGGGGGTGGCGGCTCGTGGGAGAGAACTCCCAACCAAGTACCATCCTCTGGTGACAGGACTGGACTGGGTCGACACATGGCGGTGGGCCCATGGCACAGTTCGGGAGTATACGTATGTATCGGCAGTCCACTATTCCTTCTCTAGATTGGAATTCATCTTTGTTTCCCGGGCGATGGCTGGGAGGGCGGGGGCGGCGACGATTCTGCCATGAGAGCTCTCGGATCACTCCCCAGTGCTCATACAATTGGAGGCAGGCAGGGGACGGCAGTGTGGAATCTTCAGAAATCGGAATATGCAGCGCATATGGGCGAGGCCATAGCTCAGTACCTGATGGCAAATGTGGGATCCGTGTCTAGTGTGGCCTCTTTGTGAGAGGCGTTGAAGCCCACGCTGCGAGGGGTGGATATCTCGTGGTGCGCAGCGGCTCGCAGGCAGCATAGGAAGAAGTTGACCCGTGCTGAGGCGAACATAGAGATCCTAGAGCGACAAAGCCGAGACTCGGGGAGTGATCTGGAAGTGCGACGGCTACTGTGGACTCAACAGGAGGGTGCAGCCCTGCTGATGGATGAGGCACAGCAGGTATGGCTGGCAACACGCAGCAGAGTGTACCAATGGGTGGACAAATCGAGCAAGATGTTGCATCGCCAGGGCACTTTTCATGCTCAAGCCTTGCTGGGCGTCTTAGACACTGAGGGGAACCCGATTACTGATCCTTCATCAATTGCAGAGAGTTTTGCTACATACTTTGTGGACCTTTATGCCCCCAGGGAATGTCTGTCGGCAGATATGGTGGAGAAATGTATTATAGATTTGCCCTCCAGGGCGATATCGGACGAGCTGCAGGATGGGTTCGAGGCCCCCTTGACAGATGAAGAACTGGGGACGGCCCTGGGGGAACTTAACCCTGGGAAGGCTCCCGGACCTAACGGGTTCCCGAGTGAATTTTTCCGTCGGTACCATGTGCAGTTGGCCCACTATTACTGCACGGTAGTGGAGGAGGCTCGGGACAGGGGCTTTCTCCCTCCGGATTGGAGAAATGCAGAGGTGGTGGTATTCCATAAGCCTGGCCATCCACCGGAGCAACATGCCTCATACCGCCCCATATCTCTTTTAAATGTAGAGGCCAAAGTTCTGGCGAAGGCATTGGCCAATCGATTATTGCCCCATATCACCTCACTCGTGCACACTGATCAGGTGGGGTTCATGCCTCAGCGGGCCACCCGACATAATATTAGACGGGCGCAGGTGGGGATTGCGGCGATCCAGCGGTTGGGGGAACCGGCGGTAATACTCTTGGCAGACATGGACAGGGCGTTTGATTCCCTGAGCTGGGTCTACCTATTTGCTCTGCTTCCTAGACTCAATCTGGGGCCACGCTTTCTTTCCTACATGAAACTTCTGTATACGGGGTTGACGGTGTCGGTGCGGGTGGCGGGTGCCACCTTCTCTACCTTTGCTATTCAAAGGGGAACGCGGCAAGGGTGCCCCCTTTCGCCCTATCTGTTTGCTCTCGCCATGGAGCCCTTGGCGGCCTGGATGCGGGTAGACGCCCAGGTAAGGGGATTCAAATGGGCCATGATAGAATAGTATTATACGCAGACGACGTCCTCTTTTTTCTGATGGCACTTGACAGGACGGGGCCGCTGCTTCTGCAGATAATGCGGATCTTTGGAGAAACACCGTGTCTATATATGAATCCCCGCAAATCCACACTGTGGGTGTTGGGAGGCCAGACGGAGGTGGGCTCGTGGGCTACCGTAGTCGGTGGCAGGTGGCTTGAAATATTTGGGGGTGGTACTCTCGGATGTGCTGGCAGTGGCCTGGGAGCATAATTTGACACCTGTGTGGGATCGTGTTCGGGCGGACATTAAGACTTGGTCCCGTATGCCCCTGACACTGTTTGGTCTATCGGCCATCTTCAAGATGGTGGCACTCTCCAGACTTCTTTATCAGCTACAAAATCACCCCTATCCTAAATGGTTCTGGGTGGTAAATTCCGTATTGGGACAGTTTCTGTGGGGTGGGGGGATGGTGCGAGTGGCCATACAAACATGCTTCTTATCTACCTATAGTGGGGGACTGGCTTCCCCAGACCTCCTATCATATTATCAGGCCTCGCACCTGCTGGTCCTTAACGAGTGGTGGTATGGGGAGAGGGGGGACCCGGCGTATGCCCTGGATCGTTATCTCATGGGGAACCACACCCTGCATAAAATATTATACTCGGCAAGGCTGCGGTGCAAGCTGCCACCAGCCACTCGAGTGGTGTTCACGGTTTGGAGGCAGGTGCTGCGGCGCATGGGCTGGTGGAACGTCCTGACCCAGGAGACTCCTTTGTGGAATAATGGGCGGTTGCCCCAATTGGCGGCCCTTCCGGGGTTTCGGGGATGGGACGTCATTGGCATTTCCACCCTGGGTGATGTACTGAGGGGCACGACTCTGAAATCCTTTCGTGATCTCCAGGAGGAGTTCCATATGCCTCAGGCGCAATTTTATCGTTATTTGCAGCTGCGCCATGCGCTGTCCCCTAGCTTGCAGGACCTGGAGTCCATACCCGAATTTAGCCCAATCGAAGCGAAAGTTTTTATGGGGGCCTTGCATGACAAAAAGATTTTGCCCATCTATAGGTCCCTGGTCATACACTGCTCCCCTACACTACGGAAACTTCGGGAGGACTGGGAGGCAGATGTAGATGGACTGGAGGAGGAGGATTGGACGGAGGCCCTGGCAGCCCCGCGGGGGGCGGCCATAGCAATTCGCTTACGCCTAGTCCAATTCAAATACCTACACAGAGTTTATTTCACCAGGACACGATTGTGGCGGGCAGGGATGATTGCCTCGCCGGTCTGTCTTCGTTGTGGACGGGCGGAGGGTACATTTATACACACAGTTTGGCACTGCACGGCATTGGACCGCTTCTGGAGGAGAGTCTTCACCTGTCTTTCAGAGGCTCTGGGATGGGAGCTTCTCCGAGCACCAAAGCTGGCGCTGCTGCATGTTATGGAGGGGTTGGGGGGAAATATATATAAACGTCATCTCCTGCTCCTAGGCATACCCTTGGCGAAACGAGATATTGGCAGGGCATGGAAGGCGACAAGGGCTCCCTCTGTGGCGGCCTGGAAAAATGGACTAGACTTCTGCATGGGTCTGGAACAGCCCATCTTCGTAGCCAGGGGGTGCCCGCGCAAACATTAGAAAATATGGAAGAGATGCGCGGAGTACCGGGGCCTCTGGCTGGAACCTCTGGTAATGGAGGAGCCTTCTCTATCGGTTTAAGTCCGGAGGTCAGCACACGGGGAGGAGAGGGCAGGAGCAGGGGGGGCGGGCTTGGGTTGGGACCTGTGGATTGTTCCTTTGATGCTGCAGTTGTGGGGGTATGGACTAGTGCGGCCTTTGTGGGGGGAGTGGGTGGAGGGAGTTTTGGGGGTAGGGCAATATCGTCCAATGCTATTACGTTTTGTTTTGTTGTTCTTGGGGGAGGGGGGGGGAGTAGTTTGCTGGAATGCTTGTCTTTGGTTTGCTTTGGCAGATGACTCTGGAGTGCAGAGCCCTGCGATATATATGCAAATTGACCAATAAAGTCTGTTTAAAAAAAAAAAAAAAGTAAGCTCCATAAGAAGGGCAAATGATTTTAACAATTTAGGTATACATTTTTGATCCCATTTAAGTTGGGAAGCACATTTTTTAATGAATTCTCAATAAATTGGAAGCAACACGAAAACTACCTTTCGTTTTTCAAGGATTTTAAATCACAAACCTTTGTTAGAGATAATCTCCATGTTCAAGACAAAATGTATTTCCGCTGCCGCTTACGGGGATGGTGTCAGAGGGTACCAAAATGTGGATGCTGGGCAGCACAATGAGAATCGTTATGCATGGAGGCAATTGGCAGCTCCTAAAAGTACTGCAAACGTTATTTGCCATGTATAGTGGGGTTTATCCTTTGAGGAGGACCAGATAAAAAGCGTGCCACTTTTATTTTTGATCAAATGTTGGCTGAATCCTGAAACAGAACTAGTGAGAGAGTGTATCTTATTATTATTATAGAGGCTTTTGTAACGCGCTCTGCTACTAAATAGTATAGTATCCTGGCGCGGAGAGAAAAGGAAGGGGGCAGATCACAATAAATGCAAAAGAGGGACAGCCATTAGGCGTTGGTGTTAAAGAGGTAGGTTTTTAGGCCTTTCCTAAATGCCATGATGGAAGGGGCTGTTCTCAGTTGCAGGGGGAGGGCATTCCAAGCTCTCGCTGCTCTAACAGAAATGGATTGTCCACCAAGCCTACTATATTTGAACTTTGGTACAGTCATTTGATGAAGATTGCTTGATCTGAGAGGGCGGTTGGGGGCATAAAGGGAAAATCTTTTTCTCAAATAGGTAGGGCCTGTTAGGTGGAGTGCACGGTATGCTAACACAAGGATCTTGAATAAGATCCTTTGAGCCACTGGAAGCCAGTGAAGGTCTCGGAGAGGTTGGCGGACGCTAGATCTTCTGGGGATGTTGAACAGCAGCCGGACCGCGGCATTTTGGATGACTTGGAGGCGGTGGATCAGATAGGCTGGGAGTCCGCAGTAGAGAGCATTCGCATAATCCAATCTGTATCTCAGATTGCCTATTCTTAAGAAATGTGAATATGTGTGTAAAAGCACTTTTTGTTTGATTAGGACTTCCTGAAATGGTTGCACATCCCTCACTGATTAAGGGTGATGCAAAAGATATTGGGAAATCTCACCACGCAGAGGTTTATATGAATGAAAGACTAGATATTGTGCTGAGATTGAAGACCATGGAGGTGTATGTTCCTGTAGCCACGGTGAAATACACAGAACCATACTTGTCTCTAGGTTTGAGAACCCAGCCCATTGTTTTTATCTAACATCTTTTAGGATTAAATCTCATACATTTTAAAGTCACACAAATTACCATCATGCCACTGTAACCATGTTTCAATGCAAAGTATGCTCCACTTTTCTTTATTTTGCTCCCTATACTCAAGCCCCAGGGCTGTCTTTTCAGTGCCTTCCTGGTTTTAAATAGTATTTGCCTACTATGGAGGTTTTACAAAGACTTTCCTCTGCAGACACATTTCATGCAGTTCTGAATTTAATTAAGAGAGTGTTGCAACTGAGAAACCAATATGAACTGGTAACCCTCTAACTGATTGTAAAGCAAGTTCTATGCTGGTTTTTGAATTTCCTATTTTATATCTACTTTTTTATTCATTTTCAACTAGTTGATCATGTTTTAATACTGGAATTGAAAAGAATCAAAGACATACTGGATTTTGTTTATTGTATTATGTACCCATGTTTTATAATTTTATGGCAAAATATGATGAATAAAGATGGTTTAACTTTGACTTTGGGTCATGCACTCACTCACAGACCCACTCAGACACTTATGTATCCACTCACACACCCACTCAGACACTCATGCACCCACTCTAAGACCCACTCAGACAATTATGCAACACTCACATACCCTCCCAGACACTCACACACCTACTCATAGATCTACTCAGACACTTATGCACCCACTGAAAACCCCACTCAGACCCTCGTCCATCTACTCACAGACTCACTGAGTGACTCACATACCCACTCACAGACCCACTCAGACACCCGCTGAGAAACCCACTGAGAGACTCCTGCAGTCACTCACAGACCAGCAGAGAAGCTCATGCAACCACTCACAAACCCATTCAGACAATCACACACCCACTCACAGACCCACTCAAACACTCTCTCACAGACTGACTCATACACTAATGCATCCACTCACACACCCACTCAAACATCCACTCATAGACCTATTCATGCAGCCACTCACAGATCCACTGAGAGACTCATGCGCCCTTTCACAGACCCACTCAGACACTCATGCACCCACTAACAGACACAGTCAGATACTTATTGTAGGAAGCTGGCTCTCTATATAGTGTACAAAAAAGAAGTACACTGTGAAGAAACTCCAGTTGGTCCTCAGTTGGTTTACAGAGGCTAAAGTAGATAATACTAACAACCACTTTTGTGGTAGTGTGGCTGAGCAGTTAGGCTTATCAAAGGGTAGTGTTAAGCATTTGTTGTACTCACAGAAGCAATACATGAGACACACAGTCAAAGTTTAAATCTGAGACCTAATTAGAAAAATAACACTCCTTTTTAGCGCTATACAAGTATCAATTTACAAAAAAAAAGGATGCAATGGCAGCATGCATGAGCTAAGTGAGGGGTCCTTTAGGGTGTCACACTTTGTGCTGCAGCCCATATGAACCCTTTTTAGTTCCAATGCCCAGTTACCAGTGATACCATTTACTAGGGGCTTACATTGAGTCTAAAGTGGTGCTAATTGTGGAACAATGGAAAAGTCTAGGGAAAGAACACCTTTCAGACATTGACGCACCCACTTCCTGACCTGCTGAGACACTCACACACCCACACAAATACCCACTCAGATAGTCATGCACCAACTCACAGACCCTCTCAGACATTCATGTACTTACTCACAAAACCACTGAGACACTTCTGCGCCCACTCATAGAGCCGCTCAGACAGTCATGTACTTAGTCAGATACACAGAGTTACGCACATAGTTGCAATCCAGCATTCCATGACAGTGAATATTCAGGTGAAATGTTTTAGAAGGGGTCAGGGTATGTCAATCCGAACCCCATGGGTGCAATATAGGGGTCTGTGAGGAACCTTGGTGGGCCAAATAAATACCATAGACGTTTTTCTTCCAACATGGGAGGATTCGCAAATCTGCTGCGATGGCCAGTGTCCATTGGGTGTGCACTTTTGGTTTATGGATTTGCAACGGATTCACAAATATTAACAAAAAGGGATTTAAATAGAAAATGAAGCAGTGTTTGGGGAAAGGGTAGGGTCTGAAAAGATCCTTTGTGTTAATTGTGTGTAGATGAAAACTACACATAAACCAGCATGCAATGTTTCATGTTGTTAAGGAACACCCTGTTGCCTTTCTCTGTGGAGCTGAACTCTATCACTTTTGTATAAAGCCTCCATGTCAAAGCGTGAAATTTTGTTTTAGATGGGGCTTTGAGGAATGTAGAAGCAGTTTTATTCACATGTCTCCTTGCTTTGTCTATCTGTGGACAGAACTTGTTTGACCACTTCCATTTCTGCATTTGGCATATGTTAGAGAATACCAAGGCAGTCTGAGGAAAAAGTGCCATTAATTAAGCAAAGGTATTCTTCATTGGGATTTCCAGCCCTACCCCAGTAAGTGTGCTTAGGTCGTTGCCATCACAGTGCATAACCATGAGGTCAGGGTTTGTCAATCCACAATGCTTTTAACCAAAGGCCGTAATTGATGACACTTTAACCCTCTCTCTCCAATCCAAGTAATGTGTACATTAGGCAAACCCAAGTCCCTGTTAATGCCACTCTTTCAAGCAAGGTCTCTAGCCCAAAACACAAAGCTGTGACCCACAATCCTCATTCTAACCATTTTGCGGGCAAGGAGGAGCAGTACACAGTAGAAGGCTAGAGCAGAATTAGATAATTTTTAAAATGAAAGGCAGTTATAATGGAAGTTGGGTCCTGGTTGAAAAAATGTATATATTTTGTTGGATGGTATAAATATGCAGGTAGCTAAAATTAGGTAGTGATTTTTATAGAAAGTAAGTAGGTCTGTGATTGGCTCTGGTAAAAATAAACAAATGTAATGCAATCTTGGATATGGTTTTAATTGCAAGCAGTCAACCACACCTGTTACAGTTGAGTTGGAGAGTAATAATCTGCTTCTTGATTGTGCTGTGAACTTGTGATCTACTGGTTTAAGAGATTATTTCAAAGGGTGTTAGACATGGCATCCTTGGCATGGTTCCCCAGACCTTTTGCCTCTGTCTCCTGTATTTTTGGTTGTGTGCTAGATTTCGTTTTTGCTGGTTTAGGTGCTGTGGGCACTTTGACATTGCTGATCAGTGCCAAATTGCAAGTGCTCCTTATGTAAATTGTAATTCTGATTAGTTATCCATGATTGGCATATTTGATTTACTGGTAAGTCCCTAGTAAAGTAAACTGAGTGTACCATGGCCTGTAAATCAAATTCTACTAGTGAACCTGCAGGACTGTTTGTGCTACCCACATAAGTAGCCCTGTAAATGTGTCTTGGACCTGCCACTGCAGAGTCTGCATGCCCATTTTTTAATTGACATGACCTGGCAAGTGCCCCCACTTGCTAGGCCCTAACCGTCACTTTTCTTACATGTAAGGCACCCTTCAGGTAGGCCCAAGGAAACTCTGTGGGCAGAGTGCAGTGTCTTCGAAAGGTGGGACATGTACTGGTGTGTGTTACATGTCCTGATAGTGAAATACCAAGTCTTTCATTTTTCACTATTGAAAGGCTGTCTGTCCCATAGATTAACATGGGAGCTGCCTTGTAACTTCTTACAAGTGTAACCTTTCATTGGGACAAGAATAGAGGAATGGAGTTTAGGCTCTCTGAACTCAGATTTTAATAACAAACCTTTTAATGAAGGTGTTTTTTAAATTGTGTGTTTGAAAATGCCACTCTTAGAAAGTGGACATTTTCTTCCTTTACCATTCTGTGTGCCTCTGCTTGTTTGTGTTTTCACCATCTGGTTTTGGAGTGACCGGAGCTGGGGCTGTGCATTCACTCTGGACAGTCACAAGCCGGAGTTGAGGTGTGTCCTGCCTTTCCTGGGTGACTCATAGCCAGGCTGAATAGACCTTTCTGCATTTAGAGTGGTGGAAGCAGTTTTCACTAGCACCCCTAAATAGACTGTGTCTGCTCTGCACAATGCTCTCTCCACCTCCTGTAATGAAGCTTGACCAGGGAAGACAGAACTGTTTTTACTGATCTCAGAGACTCTTGCAACAAAGACAACAATAGAAAATGGCGGATAAATATTAGACCTAAAACCCCAGACCTTTATTTTACTTCTGGAATCAAGAAGAACCTCTGCCAAGGAAAAAGAGCAGTGATGAGGAGTGTGTGTTGCTTTGCTGGACTGGCCTGCAGTTGCTGCTTCTGCTAAGGAGAGGACATAGACTGGACTTGTTATGTACCCGAGTTAGGCCCATGTAGCAACACTGCACATTTTCCAACATTGTCCTCTTTCTGCACAATAACATTATTGCTGTGACCCACGTGTATGACAATGTTGGATTAGTTTATCTGAAACTGCTTTGCTTATACATCTGGCTTATCATGATGACTCGAACATGGAGTATAAGGCTTTTACACACGATGTACAAATGTCGTTCTATCTTCATCCATGGGGAGACAGGGCTATCGCCATATCTATAACAATGATAATCTGCTTATAAATTACAAGAATGCTTTTTATTATAAATAAAGTAGCATTTCTGGGGGTTAGCAGAGGAGACACTTCAGCTGACGTCAAATGGACCCTAAATGCTGAGGCTTCAGGAAACTGCTGCCTATTACCTCTGTGAGGGGTGTCCAGTTTGTGACCAAGACGGAGTCCTACATTCTTTCCCACTCGGTATGGGCGTTTGATCATCCCGTGGGGGATACTTGGCTCTACACCTGCATACACTGTAGACATACACAGCGTAGGCATTGAATAGTAGGAGTAAATCTGATTAACACTTTGTTTTATATGACTACATATATACACTATTTTAGCACCATGGTTGAAAAATATCTGCTATTTACTCTTTGGTGCTTGTAAACAGTTTTATTTGCTTCTGACTACTGATTATCGCAGCATACAAATTCTATATAAGAATAACATTGGCTCAATAAATATTTTCAAAACGTCCCATTGTGTATTCTCTGTATATTTCTCGGAGAATAAGAGTGCATATGTGACTGAAAGAAAGGTTTCCAGACTGTTACCACACCCCCTGGGTGGAGGGGGGGTCAGTGTTGTCATGTTCATTTGTTGTCAGGAACCATTTACTGCTTGTTTGGGTTAGGGGCTTATGGTGGCACTGTAAGCTAGCTATTCTCTAGGCCAGCATATGGTAAGGGGGTTCTCATAATCAGTCTAGGCACCTCACCCAAAGTTTATGTTGCCCACAAACGTGCAGATCCTATGGATTAGTGGGAACTACATGACATGGTGCTGCCAATGTTGGTTGGGTTCCTATTTTACAGTTAATCTGAGTAATTCATTCGTGCCTTCTCAGAGACTCCTACTCACCTTCAAACTGGAGAGGTCCATTGTGGTAGGGAAATCTGCCTTAGCTGCGTAGGTATACCCTATGTATTGGCCATAGGTTATTCAAGCTTGTAGGATAACATTTCCCACATTGTGTTAACCCTCTCAGTAATCCATTTATGCAATTATGTCTGGGGACAAAGCTGCCAACACTTTAAATATTGCAGAGAACTGCAGACATGCATTTACTCTCAAATTACTAAACTATGGTCTTCTGGCGACAGGTGGAGACATTACATTTGTAGTTGAGGCACACGTAGCAATCAAGACAGAGGTATTCTACTCCTGGGTTAAATTCTCAGCTGCAAGTGATTGTAAACAAATATTTCATACCTACATTGAGGATAAAAAACATCAGAGGAATACACTCTAGAAGAAGACATATAAATTCCCAAGAGCATATTAATTGGTTTGAAGGCACCCTCCCACACACTACAAAAAAAGTTAGACTCAGTCCGCTCTGCATAGAAGGAGGGACATGGCCTTTCTTAGCTGCATACACACCACATTTGGATATTGACAATCAGACTGCATCAGAAATGCCCACACTAAACAGAGATTAAGTAAAGGTATATAGAAATCTCCCATAGTTCATAATGCGAACATGCATAGTTAACCCTGCGCAGACTTCTCAAGCTGCACAACCACAATTGGCTACCACGGGTATCAGCCCACAAACCATGAGATTACCACCAGCCATGAGCAATTTCCTTACTGGATAGCACAAAAAGCAAGTCTGCTTGAAGCAGTATTTCCCCACATGGGCCTGCAGGAACAATACAGAATATTGACTATTTACTTGCAGATGGGGATGGCTCCCTCAGTAGAGGACTGCGCCACTTGGGGTAATAGTCTTCTCTGCAGTTTATACCAGAACACATGAGACCCCTTCGCTGGCTGTTTTACCGAATGTACTGACACAGCTACAGAATGAGTACAGGGAAGCACCTGCCCTGGACTTAGGGTTGAAACTGATAGGCAATTTTGCAGCAGTAGCCGCTATTATGTTAAGTAACATAAAAGGGGAGGTAGCTGCATTGGCTACATGCCAAGGCCTTAGGGGTCTCACTCCTGTACTACAGGAGTGGGAATTACCAACAATTATGGAAGAAACCTAGATTACCTTAGGTAGAGATAATTTGGGAACCAGACCTGGGAAACCACAATTTAAAAATAATTCTGAAAAGGGTAACTCTAAACAAGCACCTGACTCTTCGACGAAGAAGAAATGGGATAATAAACCAAAAAATAAAGACAAGACCCAATCACGAGCTGGGTCTTCTCAGCAGTAAGCCACTGAAAAAAGCTATGATCTCAGAAACCGTGATAACATTAGAAAGCCTGACAGGTATCAGAATACTGATACAAGTTCCTCTCGTTCCTTTCAGGAGTCATCTGATACACGTTCAGAGAGAATGGGATGGTGAGAACGCAGATTAGAGGAGCACATGTAGCCGAAGAAGGAATCACAATGCTCATCTGATTAAATCATTAATAAAGAAGAAAAACAAAAGAATGATAAACCTCATTTCAAAAAGAAGAAGGTAGCTGGAATTAAAATCAGGCATGCCCAGAGTACTGTGGACTCTGCTTCTTCTGAATGGACAATTTGCAATGATGATGCTGGACAGCATAGCAGAAGTAACAATAGCTCGCTGGAACCTGATGGATTATCTTGCGGCAGTAGATCTGAGTGAACATGTCACTGTGGAAACACTTGATACCAGAGTAAGTGCTCCCCAACGTTTATATGAAATTGCACTCCAAATAGAGGGGGACATACCCAGAAACATCGAGACTCTGTTTTGGGAGAACTTGATGTATGTTTATGAAATTCTTTTAGCTGCAAAATACTGCCCACCTGAGTTTGTAATGGAATGTCCAAAGGGAAAACAGTAATTTTAACTGCTTTCTCCGACATTGTTCCGGAAGCAGTTAAACATTCTTACACCAAGGAGTGGTCCTTAGCGCTAGCTCCTCCATTATACCACAATCATGTGAGATGGGATGATGAGTCACCTCATCATGAGATCCCTTTAAAACCAACTCTGCAACCCCAAACACAATACTCAATAAAACATGGAGCTAAAAGACAAGTTAGGTAAGTTCTAGAACAACTTGAATACAAAGGTGTAATAGAAAATTGCACCTCATCAATGAAAAATCCCTTGTTTCCTGTAATGAAACCAGACAGTTCATACCTTGTAGTATTGGATTACAGACATTTAAACACATTTACTCACATATTCACAGTACACAATGCACACAATGCCTCACTAATGAATAACATTGTGCAGAAAAAATACAAAACAACATTAGATATCTCAAATGGATCCTTCTGACAAAATATGGTGCTTGAAAGTAGATAGTCTACAGCATTTTCAGCGCTAGGCTCACAGCAGGAATGTGTTGATTACCTCAGGGATATAAGTATAGACCTGGGTTATTTTCAGCCAGAGTGACAGAGTTAGTTCAAACTTTTGATGAGGAGGCATTGTCCTATGTTGATGATATATACCTGACAGATGATGAATTAATGGAACACTTGGACTGAGTAGATTGCATAATTTTGGGGTTTGCTCACTTGGGCTACAAATTTAATTTCAAGAAATCAAACATTGCCCATATCAATGTATTGTTTTTGGGACATCATTTGTCAAGTGAAGGCAAAAGCCTGGTGATCCATTTTTAAAAAAAAGGTATTTTGCTCCAAAATTCCAATGACTCTGAAAAGACTACAATCCATTTCGGGATTATAAAATGTTGGTTGAACATACATTTTGGATCATGCATAATGGGTGAAACAGTTCTATGACTTGTTTAGACCAGACTTTTCAAGCACACATTGGACACAGGAACATACAAACATTTTACGTTCCGTACAAGCTGATATTATAGTTTCCAAACCTTTAAAAATATGTGTAAACACCACCAACCTGGTGATCTGCACAGTCGCTGGATCAACCGGGTACACCAACATCAAATTCAACAAAGGTGATACAGTACCTATAGCGTACAAATCACCTTTATACACAAATGCTGAAATGTGTTTTGCTGGTTAATACTAGCTGCATATGAGGGTCTGCGTTCAGCACATGTAGAAATTACTACTACAGTTTCATTACTGAAGCAGCATTATTAGTGGTCTGGTCTTACTAAACAGACCAATGACTATGCCCTCAAATGTGACATCTGCCAGTAGATGTAGGGTTCATTCGTAGCATGTCCACCACAGACACCTCCATTGATTTCAAAGAAGCCTCTGGCTTGCATCTAGTTGGATCACTGTGGTCCCTCACAATCAGATGGGGCTTAGAAGTACATCTTGGTGGCAGTAGATTCATGGTCCAGATTCCTGTGGGTTTGGCTACAGCAGTGGGCTGACACCCGAACTGTTATCAAGGATTTGCAAGTCTTTATCAGGACATATTGGCACACTACAATCCGACCAGGGTCCGGCGTTTAGCTCTCCGGCTTAAAAAGAAGCCATGGGAAGTGTAGGTGTGACCTTACGGTTCACCTCCCCCTATCATACTGAGTGGAATTCTGTAGTTGAGAGGAAAAAACTAGACTTAAAGCAGTCCTTAACAGCAAGGGCATTAGGTTCAGGTCGCAGTTGGGTCCATCACTTATATGGGGCCTAGAGGGCACTCAATAACATGCTAAGAAAATCACTGGGTGGTCGTACTCCATATGAAATTCTGTTTGGGGTGAGAATGTGGGTGTCAGACCTTGATAATATCGGCACAGTGGTGGCAGACACACCGTTTGACATTAATGAACGTTTGGCTGTTTTACAGGAATTAAGTGAATTCGGGGACGAACAAAGCAACGTCCAAGTAAAAAGCACTACCAATGGGGAAGTAAAGGTTGTACCAGCAGGACCCGGCTGGGTCCAAAAGATTGGAGATTTTTGTCAGGGGAAAAATTGAGGACAAGAAAAACTTTGACCTGTCCTATAAAATGCCTGTACTTGTCCGAGCTCTCTAAGGTACTAGAATTGTACTTCTTTCGCCCCTTGACAGTCAAGGGGACAAAAGTTTTGTCTCCATTGATCTGATCAAACCACATTATGTGGCTGATTCTCAACAGTAGGCCACGTGGCATCCTGGGTAGCCACCGCTCTTCTCGTGCTACCATGCAGGATGTTCAGATGAAAGCTTTAATAACTAAAGAAGATTCCCTTCTCCAGCAAGAGACAGTAAACAACAATGAAGTATTACTTCTCCCTGTTGACACAATAAGAACTCGAAGCAAACAATATCTACATCAATATAACAAAGATTGAGTCATCTCCTGGTTCTTCAAATCCTGCTGAGCTGCCAAAAATAGACCGGACATGTCTGGCTACTTCATGGACAACGACGTTTTTTCTTCAGATTCAACCACCATTGCCGCCGCCTCTCCCTTTCAAGCTACAAGTGCGTGCTCTCTATCTTTGGCTGAAAAAGACATACTTTGTTACTCCTTTGTTGCACCTTTGGATTACAATTGGGTTACTTTTCCCAGTCCTCTGGATTGGTTTGGTCTTTTTCCTGCTTTGGAATGGACATTATCTCCCAGAATGCTCTGCATTACTACTTGTGAACTTGGTATTGAAACCACATGCATCATCGCACTGTAAACAAAGGGACCTGTCCCATGAGAACATTGCAGCAGTTCCAGAAGGAATAGTGTGGCACAGGGTATTATATGATGTGTATGGTCCTACTGAACTTCAACAAATCCTATCTTTGTTTAAAATTTGTTTAAATGATATTATCACCTCTAATACTATCTCTGATGATTGGGCCATTGATACAGTGCATAATATGTTTAAAGATCTAGAGCAGTCAACTGTGTTTTTTTCTGATGAATTGTATGATGGTACATCTAATTACTGTGGTATTTTCTGTTATCAACATTGTGGTCAACATTTTTTGCATAAAGCAAGTATCCCACGTGCTATTTATAATTTCACCTAATAGGAACACTGCTCAACAGCCTCAAAAAGTAGTTCAAAAGCATTTGCACAGACGTTTGCCTATTTTTCTGGTTTTGACACATCAAAACCTGTCTCATATTATCATAGGCTTGCACCTACAACTGCAAAGAAAAATATGCTAACAAACACCAAGCTGATATACTTTGCTTCTTTTCTTTCCCGGCTGTCCATATAGGATTTTGACTGTTGGAAAGACACATAAGATACAAAATCCGTTTGGGGGGGAAAGAGTGGCAGGTTCAGGGTACTGAGGCCTTGTTTAGAGCAAGCCTAATACCACATCAAATAATTTTCCTGAACAAAACTGTGCAACAAACTTCCAATCTTGGACTAGCCAATATGAAGGATTTGAATACACCACATATTCCCACATTTGCATGTTTTGAAAACTGGCAGCATTTCACACAATAAAGTCAGGATACATTGAATGCCATTATAGGCAACAGCTCTTTCAATTCTTCAGACCCCAATTAAAAGGGATGGTTGGTCTGGCCTTCAGACACTAATGGATATCAGTCCCGATTTCTGGGTAATGCCAAAGGGTTTAAGAATCATAGGCCTGATCAATGTTATGTACAATCTAAACATTCAGGGGTGGTGATGTCATATAGTGTTGGGAAGTTGTGCCTTGATTGGCACAAAACCTCAACTTGATCTCAGGAGAAGCAGCACTTGTCCCTTCTGTCTAATGACATGGATCGCAAAGATTTCTTGCTATGTCCCTGAAACCATTTCTTGTTTACAATATACAACTCCGTAACCTGCACTGATTACCATTGAAAGCACAGGTGAATTTCAAGTCCTTGGTTACGGCACATGCTGCCCTCCACGGGCTAGGTCCAGTGTATCTTAGAAAACGCTTTCAGTTCCATGCGTCAATCTGGCATCTTCGCTCTTCCTCAATGCTGATGGCCTGCATCCCCAGGTTCCACCTCAAGAGAGTGGGTGGCAGCTCCCTCGCTATTAATAAGGTGGCAAAGTCCTGGAACCAACTCTCTTTTTACTTACGCCGTCTGCAGGAGACAAAACATTTTAGAAAGTAACTCAAGACTTTTCTATCTAAACAATAGTCCTTTCTTCTTTTCTCTCTCCTCACGGGGTTTGCGCTGGGACACTCTTTGAGTAGCTGTGCGCGCTACAAATGCTCTAACATTAACATTAACTATGGAAAGTTTCTTAACAGGAAGCTGTTGAAAGGCTGCGTGAGATTGATAGGATTAATCTAGTAAAGGCTTTGGCAGTGGTTAGCAATAGGGGTGGGCGGAACTTGCGTAATCGTGTTACGCAAATCTCCGCAAAACGGTAAAAAATCTCCGCGAACACGCAGAAATTCCGCGAACACGCGGAATTGCTTGTTCGCGATACTTTTTTCCTGTTCGCGATCGCTGTTTGCATGCTCGGGGTGAAATATCTCGCGAACACGCATATTGAGAACGCGAACAAGCAAAAAATTTCGCGAAGTCGCGGCACGCAGATTTTTGGGCAATTTCGCGTTCTCCACGGAACGCGAAATTACCCAAATTCCGCAAATTCCGCGAACGGAACGGAATTTACCGCCCAGGCCTAGTTAGCAATGGCATAACAACATTATCCTCTAGGATATATTAATTGGGAAACACTGTATCTTCTGCAATTGACATAATACAACAGGACATGTTTATTTTACAACACGGGCAGTCACAACTACGTCGATTGTGTTGTTAACCTGGACACTTCAAACCTTACGTTCAGGTCACGTGCTGTGAAATTATATTAACACCACAAATCTGTTTTCTTCATAAGAAATAACTGAATGACAGATACTAATGGCACAGAGAGATGCAAAGTATACCATCTTGCACACTGAAAAATTAAACCAATTACATTTCACTGTTGCCAAAACGCCTTCCACAGATGGGATAATCTATGGATACATTACCCTACCAGTCACAACATTCTTATTCCAGCATTGCCTGCAACATCACCAGGTAGGCAAGTCTGAAGCGTTAGGGGAAGGATTTGTGCACGAATATTAGGAATTACCTTTCAAGTTCAGGTACTGGAATGGAGACACAGAAGTTTTTCTCAGCCGTTCTGACTGTGAGAATGCTTTAAGCGGGTCCTTCATTTACAAGGACTTTTCACTTCACGGGGCTTGTAATGCGTCGGTTACAACCTTGTCCTGTTATCTGAAAGGTTCTCCGGCTGTCGTAATTCATCCATTTTTCAAGCTGCTCTCTAATGGGAGTAATTTGATGATTAACGATGAAGGCTGCTGTGGAATGGAACCAGGCATTGCTTATTTTGTGGTGGTTAATTCCGTAGTTACTTGTTGCACACAAGTATTGTTTCCATCCGCCCGCAAACATAGGGAGGCAACGCTGTGGCCTTCAATAAATGTTTCCAACATACACTTTGATTTCTTGAGCAAACTGAAAGCCATGCTTTTTCAAAAGGATATGGCCTTAACATCTGTGAGAGAGACGTTTAGCCTCCCAGTTGCAAGGTTCTCGTCCGAGATACAGACACTACTTCATACTAACTTTTCACTGCATTTTGGGGTGCTGGTCCAAAGTATCTTTAACATGTCTGATACAAAGGGTGTAGTTAAAAGTATTGGCTCTGGATTGGTTAGCACCTTTTAAATTTTCATAGTTATACCATCATTCATACACTCCATACTAGGAAGTGTTTTTGGAGGTCTTCCGCTTGTCCTGCTACTTGTGGCGGGGATCCTTACTTTTTTAATATTCCTGCTCCATAATGGCCATCCCAGTTCAAAACAGAATGGAAACAGCACTGCCTGTGTTGCAATGTCATGAGTGCATGATACACTGCTTCGGCACACCTTGGCTTTGAAAACTAAATGAGCGTTGGCTCTTATTGTTCAGGTCTGTGTGGCCTGACTGCGTACAACCTGTATTCGGCTGCATGCTGTGCAGTCATGAATGTGTCCTGGATTTCTCTCTTGGATTGCAATTGGTTTCACCATTGAACATTGAAGTGCTGATAGACTGTTTAAAAGCCCATGGGTATACTTGTGCCCAACATATTCCATTGCTACTGGACGCATTCTTTGAGTCACCTTCGGATGCTTTGGCTCCTAGTGAACTGGATATCGGCTCTGCGGTACGCAAGCAGAAGGTAATCCCTCCAACGTTGACTGATGTGGGAACTGGATGGAACCGCCTTTGCTCCATAAACCTGCTTCGAGGTGTGCCACTGTGAACGCTGTTTGCGGTTGCTGGCAACAGCAATTTTGTGACTACCACTCGGAACAAATAAACAATTGGCTTTTCCATTTGGTGTAAACTATTTGGCCTGTTTTTAAACAAAATGAATCGAAACAATGGTTTTCTGCTTTTATTTTAGGCACCGCAGCTTTCTGAGTGCTTCGGGGGGGTCTCAAACTGTATATTGGCTTTATCTGAGTAATATTTTTAAGATAGGTTGCTTTTAGATGATTTTAGAAGTGGTTTTAGAGTTTTACAGTATTTATAGATTTTATATGGCCTGCTGCTTTTAGATAGCTTTTTAAGGTCAACCCTTAGTATGAGGAGTGGGTGTCATGTGCCCATGTTAGGCCCAAGTTACAACGCTGACCATTTTCTAACATTGTCCTCTTTCTGCACAATACCATTATTGCCATGACCTTTTGCACATATTCATGTGCATGATACTGTTGGGTTAGTTTCTCTGAAACTGCTTTGCTAATTCATCTGAGTTTCCACAACATTATCATGATGCCTCGAACACTGAGTACAAGGCCTTTTACGCAGGATGTAAAAATGTCGTTCTGTCTTCATCCACAGGGCGACAGGGTTATCTGCAAATCCATAACAATGCTAATCTGTGTGTACATCACAAGGAAGCTTTTTATTATAAATAATGTAGCATTTCTGGGGGTTAGCAGAGGAGACACTTCAGCTGATGTCGAAGGGTCCCTGCATACTGAGGCTTCGGGAAACAGCTGACTAACATTGCTATGAGGGGTGTCTAGTTCGTGACCAAGACAAGGTCCTAAATTCTTTCCCACCAGGTAATGAAATTGGATCATCGCCTGGGGGGATTCTTGCCTCTACACTCTAGACATACACAGAGTAGGGATTGCACAGTAGGAGTACAGCTGATTAACACTTTGATATATATGCCTGCATATATACACTGTTTTTGCACCATGGTGGAACTATACCTGCTATTTACTCTTTTGTTGCTTGCAATCACTTTTATTTGCTTCTGTCAACTGATTACCACTGCACATGTATTGAATACAATAATAACATTGGTTCAATAAATATATTGAAAACTTCCAATTATGTATTCTCTGTATAGTTCACTGAGAACAAGAGTGCACGAGTGACTGAGCTAAAGGGTTTCAGATCTGTTACCACGATCCCTGGGGGGTCAGGGTTGTCATGTTAAGGGGTGGCCAGGAACCATTTGCTCCTTGTTATGGTTAGGGCGCTTATGGTGGCATTTTGAGCTAGCTGGTCTCTAGGCCAACATATATTATGGGTGTACTCGGAATCCGTCTAGGCACCTCACCCAAAGTGTATGGTGTCCATAAACGCGCAGAACCTACAGATTAGTGGGAACTACACAACAGACTTTGAAACCTGCTTGAGAAGATTTTCCAAGGGCTTGTGTGTGCTTGCCTCCAGTTCTGAAGTTTCAGGGCCACAAAGACTTCACCCACAGCTTCCTGAAACTCCACTGCTCGGAGTTCTTTAATATTATGACTCCGCACCACAGCGAAGGAGGAACTCCTGACACACAGACCCGTGTGGCTGAAGAATTAACGCAGCACCTGCCAGTGAGCCGAGATACTGCCGCAAGCCAAGTCCTGTACACTAATCTCCAAAGTCCCAGATCATCGCATTGACTCCGACGCAGGTCCTGCTGAGCGGCAAGGAGAATCGACACATCGCCAATCAGCAGCTGGGGAAATTCCCCCAGCACCTGGTTCACCGTCACCACATTGCCTCCAGTGCGTCCAGATTTTCCATGCATTGCCCTGTGCAGCAATCGACAACGTTAGGGCTGCAGCAAGAAACCAACTCATCACCCCCCCGCACAGTGAGAAACCAACGCCTCACCTCTCCATTAAGGAACCGACAAATCACCTCCCGTGCATGGCAGTAAGGAAACGATGCATCACCTCCCCTGGAGCAAGAGACCGACACATCAGTTTGCCTGCGCATAAGGAACCAACACATCATCTTTGTGGCGGCTGTTTATGCTTGTGATTTTGATGCATCCTAGGTACTTTGAGCTAAAATTGACGCATCCTAGTTACTTCTGGACAAAACTGCTTTTACCTTTCAATAGTCATAGTTTGATAAAAGTATGTTGGATTTTTGTCATTTTGGTCTTGTTTGGTTTAGATAAAGATACTTTATTTTTCTAAACTTGTGTGGTGTCCATTTGTGGTGTTTTCACTGTGTTACTGTGGATTATATACAAATGCTTCACACATTGCCTTTGTAGTTTAGCCTGTCTGCTCTGTGCCAAGTTACCAGTGGGTGAGCACAGGCAAACTTAGGTGTGTACTTTACTCATCCTGATTAGAAGGAAGGGTCCCTATTTGGACAGGGTGCAAGCCACTACCAACTAGAGACCCCAATTCTAACATTGGTGGCCAGCGGTGAGGATAAGACTTGCATTTGTACTTGCCCTACAGTAAGTGGTGCACATTACTACTGATTAGTGGAGATAAGCTGCAGCCCGCGCAGGTAAGAGAGGTGGGGCTGGGTGGAGGGGTTCGTCTGACGACGAGGAGGGAAAATTATTTATTTATTTAATTTCCCCTCTTGGTCGTTTGTCGATTCCCCCCTACCCGGCCCTACCGCCTTACTGCTCTTTTCAGCACGGGCCGCTTCTGGTGTAGACCACTATGCAACCACATACTGTTTTTCTTCTTTGGCTGTTTTTGCATTTTTGAGTAATTTTACCAATGGTTGAACTTCAAACGTCACATTGTCTAAGCCAGCTTCAGTTGCATCTGTGGATGTTAAGTTTGAAGAGGATAGGGTGGATTCCTACACAATGCCACAGTTTAAATCAACCTGCAAAAAGTTTAAAGTCCCCATGAGAGGCCTCACCAGGAAGGATGAGCTTTAAAGGCGCGGCGGGCTTGGTTGGAAGCTAGGAATGCAAGTGGGCATTTAATAGAGTCTGTGGGAGAGGCTGAGGATTTTAACATGCAAGAGGATGACCTGACAGGCTGGGGCATGCCTGGAAGGAGGGTGGCCTCCAGGGCAGGCAGCAGTGTCTCTTCAAAAGGATTGTCTCCAGAGGAAATGGGAGACATAGAAAGAAGCAGAGTGCATGAGTTGGAGCTTGAGAGGCTCAGGATGGAGCGGGAAAACAGAAACTAGCAATAGAGGAAAAGAAAATGATGTTAGAGCAAGAGAGAGGGTTAAAAAAGCTGGATATCAGGGCTAAGAGTGCAGATTCCAGTTCAAATGGTGGCAGTGTGCACACAAAAGGAAGAGTACATATACCCAAGGCAGTGATAACATATTTCTTTAGAGGAGATGACATTTGATAATGGTTTAAAGCATATGAGGTAGCAATGCTGTCCCACAGGATCCCTGAGAGAGATTGGGCAGCCGGGTTGTGGAGCCTATTCACTGCAGAGAGAAGGGACACGTTGCTAGCTTTGTCTGAGGAAGACAAAATGAGGCATCCCCCCCATGAAGAAAAAAAACCCTGATCCTGAGGTGTGCGTTGACCCCAGAATTTTATAGACAGAAGTCCAGGACCTTCAAATGGAAATGTAAAATGTAAATTTGATACTTGTATAGCACACTACTCACCCGCAAGGGTCTCAAGGTACTTGTACGAATACCACTGTGGAACCCATCCTGGCTTTCCCTGTGGGGCACCCCCAAGGTGGAGGCCAGGCATCCTTAGCATTGTGGGGGCTGTTGTGGAGATTAAGCAAGCTATTGCCCAGAGTTGCACTCAATGTTTGGAATAGGCACCGAGGCGAGAATTATCAGGTCCGTGGAATGTTTGAGCCCAAGACCCGCTGAGGTGGGGAATTGAACCCAGGTCCCAAGCTAGACCTCTGCATCAGGGTCTGCCGCTCTAATCATTGAGCCACTCTTCTCCACCAAACTTGAGTAACAGACATGGGTTGAATATGTTGCTGTATTCTGCACAGCATTGGATGGCTGATTAAAGGGCAGCATGGTAACTGATTATCAAGGGCTTCATGATTTGATTGCATGGGAGCACTTGTTTAACAAAAAAAAAGAAATAGCCATTAGTAAGATGCATTACAAAACAATGAAGAACAAAAACATTTTTGACACTTGGTAAGATTGACACCATGGTTGGTAAGGAAAAAAGCTGGAGTTACAGAAACAAAGAGATTGCAAGAAATAATGCTTCTACATAAAAGAATAGCAGCAGTAAACCGAGAAAATATTAGGTATGTGACTAAACCCATTGCAAAATATACCAGCCGTATTGAATCTAAGGCAGGCGCGGGGGCCTCTGACCTTAGCTAGGGCTAACTCAGATTCAAAAACCTGTCTGAGCAAAGCCCAGAACTCGTTGGCATTTGGACTGATGGGATTTATGCAGGCTCAAGCAATACACAAGAGCGCGCACACTATAATAATAGAGAATAATGTCCTCTCAGAATTAGCGGCCTCTTGCTTGAACCCGAGGAGATTTTCCTTATCTGTGATCTGGAGAGTACAGCCAAGCTGCACTGCTAGGGCTGCAAATACATTGTTCCAGAATAACCTAAGCATTGGGCAGTCCAAGAAAATGTGTTTTAAGTCTGCCACGAAAAGTTTACATTTAGGGCAGTACGACTTACTAGAAGATCTGGATGTTACCCACTTAGAAATGAGCTCGGACGTGTAATACAACATGAAGACAGTCTTATGTTGTTGCAGTTTTAGATTGACAGAGGCAACTGCTCACTCTAAAGTATCTTGTGCCTCCTGCACTTCTACTGCAGTGATACTAGTTTTCAGAAGCCGACTTAATTTTGCAGATATCTGCAAATCGTCAATGTGGGCTGATGCAATGAGTTTCTGATATTATGCGCCAATGGTGCCCTTACCAGGACTCCCATATATGCTCGACAATATTTACAATATTTCTGGCTACACAGATATCAGACAGGAAGGTCATATCCAATATTAAATCGATAAAGCGGGAGGGCATGTGACTCTAAACTTAGCCGCAGGGCATAACCCAACAATTTGGAGCATTATATGCTAAACTTTACCGCGAGTCAGCCTCAAATAAAAACAGGCTTCAGGAATATCTGCAAGAGAGTCACCTTCCATGACTTGAGGTCGACCAATCTGCGTTATTACAAAGAGACATATTGGTGGAGGGTGAATTCTAGACCTTGCCCTCAGGAAAGGCTGTAGGCGAGGATACCATCCTACTGTAATTCGACAAAGTTTTCAAGGATATCTTGATACCATAGTTTACAGAATTAACTACTTACATTACTAATGGAGGGTAAGTTCCAGTCTCCTGGAGTGTGACTAACATCGTCGTGTTTCCCGAGATGGGAAAACCCCTTGACGAAAGAGGTTCCTATCGTCCAATTTCTTTCATTAACTCGGGCACCAACATTTTCTCTAAAATCCTGGCTACTCGCTTAGCCCCCAATATACATCAGTTAGTTTCCGCTCAACAACATGGGTTTGTCCCAGGTAGAGATACTGTGTCTCACATCAACACTGCCATAGCAGCCTTCGACGTATACGGCAAATTAAAATCACAGATTGGTATGATCATGCTGTAGGCCAAGAATGTTTTTTACAGGGTAGTCTGGGAGGCACTCTGGGGGACTATATCAGCATTCGGACTCGGCACTTAGTTCATCTCTCTAGTGCAGAAATTGTATAAGAATCCGGTAGCTGTTGACAAGCTGAATGGCATGTCATCTACTTACTTCCCTGTCCAAAGGGGCACTCGCCAGGGCTGTCCACTCTCACCTCTGCTTTTTGCTCTACATCGAGCCTTTCATAAGACATCTCTTGCAGAACACGGGGATTCTCCCAGTATGTCTTAATATTACAGAATTAAAGCTTACAGCATATGCAGATGACATTAAAGTTTACTCTGTCAATCCTGTTGATGCCGTAGCTCTCATAACAGATGAGGCTCAACTTTTTGGTTCCTTTGCAGGTTATAAGTTAAATTTAGCCAAAACCCAGACAATTCTTAACTACCGGCCTGACACTCTTCCAAGTGTTTGGGAGTCACAGACACATCCACATATCTAGGTATCTGTCTTAGCAGCCTGGTCGAGGATCTAATTGCCCTGAAGTTTGTACCACTTCTCAAATCTGTCACAGTCACATTACGCGGCTGGCATCGGCTCCCCCTCAGCATCATAGGCATGTGTAATATAATTAGAATGAACATCTTGCACAAGTTTCTATACCTTTTTCGCTCAATCCCTCTGATTGAGTGAAAAAAGGTATAGAAACTTGGGCAAGATCTTCATTTTAATTATATTGCACATGCCTATGATGCTGAGGGGGAACCGATGCCAGCCGCGTAATTTGACTGTGACAGATTTGAGAAGTGGTACATAATTCAGGGCAATTAGATCCTCGACCAGGCTGCTAGGACAGATGGTCTGTGGGTCTCATATTATTTTTTTAAGCATTTGGAAAGCGCTAATGGTAGTTTCATATGGGGGTACAGACATGCCAGAAGGGCTCTTAGCTCTAGCAAACTGTCTTACAAACAAGGGGCTTCAGGTTCCATGACTTCAAGTTTAATTGTTGGGCTGCATTTCCCGGCGTATGCGGAGCCTGCTAAACGGGCTTAAAGCAGGCTTATCTTCATTGACCTACCAATTAGCTTGTGGACCATCAATAGGATTCACCCTCTACAAGACTTTCGACCCTAACTACTACAAGTGGGTTAGATTTAAGGTAGTTAGGGACATAACCAGGATTTGGCACGATCTGCAAGAAATACTCTTGGCCTTTGTTGCATTATCATACTGTTCTATGGGGCAATCCAACTCTGCTCAATATATTCCAGGATTATGTCAGAAGAGTTTGGCAGTCCTCAGGCATTAACAGACTAGACCAACTATACGACAATCAGGGTTTCCGCCCATTTATTGCACTTAGAGATGAGTTCTGGCTCCCACATAGTTTTTTTTTTTCAAATATCTTCAGATAAGAGACTATTTCTTACATAGGAAAAAGTTGTCAGCTGCACCATATTCATCTGAAATATTGTCGGGCATATATGCGAATCCTGGTTAAGGGCATGGGAGAACTTGTTTAGTAGTAATTTTCTAGAGCTGTGCCAGCACTTGATTTTCAGTATACTTACAGACCCCAGGAAGCTTGTTGTGGAGGCGGACTGCTGGGGTCCACAAGCGGTATGTGGTGGGCTGGGTCCCCAGCAGAAGAGTGGGGGGACAAGGGTACACAGAGGAGGAGTTCTCAAATAGGCCCCAATCTAATTCCCGGGAGTAAGATTCCCATGCCCCAGGTGATAAGAAGCCATGGTACTCTGCAGGGAAACCGGCAGAGGAGGGGGAGGGGTTCTTGCAAGTGTTATGCAGGTGCTTCAGAGGGTCAAATGAGGGAGATCCCCAAGTGTCCCAAGGGGACATCGGCACCCACTGGTGTGCAGTCACATGGCTGACCAGTGTAGCGCTTGGGGAGGAGGTGGTTCCAAGTGAAGGGAGGGAGCCAGTGGAGATGACCCTTGTTTAACTAGGGGACAGTGAGATGGTCCAGGGAACCTCCCTGCCTGAAAACAATAAGAAATACGGGCAGTGGATAACCATCAATGGGCAGAGGATGGAGTCTCTGAAAAACACTGAAGCCAGCATGACATCTGACAGGTGTCAGCTGGTGTCTGAAGAGCAGGTAATCCCCAATGTATTTCACTAAGTAGTTGCTGCAGACAACTTAGTGCACCTGTGCGAGGTAGCGCAGGTTCCCTTTGAATAGAGGCGTCTCAGGTTCCATGAAGGTAGCTGTGAGTCCAACCATGCCTGTTGACTGTCTGTTAGGGAATGACCTGGAGGATTCCCCTTGGAAGGAGGTAGAATGCTGGTCACACTTGAAGATGGTGGGTCTGCCAGAGTGGGCATGTGTGACCACTCGGTCAATGACAGCCAGTAAGGGGGATCAAGAGGATCTGCAGCCTGAAAGATTGGCCTAGGTGCCTGCAAGAAAGGGAAGAGGTAGGGGGTTTGGGAAACCGCCACAGAAGTTCCCACAGCCCAAAGGGAGGCGGGATGCCCCAGAACCTACAGAGGAACAAGTGGCTGAACTGGGGGACTTACCTGAGCTGACCCATTGGCAGCAGGAAGGGGGTCCCACTAGGGAAGAGTTCTGCAAGTAGCTCCAGGAGTGTCCTTCTCTTGTTGGTTTGTTGCAGCAGGCTGCAAACCAGGCAGCTGGTGATATTCTGTATCAAATTGGCTCTACTGGGAGAGTAGCCTCCAGTACCAATAAGGCGTAAGTGGGATGTTCTCTTGCCATGTCTTCTATTTGCTAAAGAGAGGCACCGCAGAAATCTCTAGGGTTCAGCCCCTTTGAATTGCTGGATGGACATCCTGTAAGAGGACCTCTCAGTCTTGTGAAAGAAGGCTGGGAGAAAACACCCAGTAAAACTCCCCAGGTTGTATCTAGCTGCATGCAGGCCTGCAGAATCCAGACTGCGCACTTCAAGAAAGTCGCTCAGGTGCACCTGCAGCAAGCCAGGAGGACATTAAATATTTTTTTGTCCAGAATGCCACTCCAGTAGAGTTGCAGCCTAGCTAGAAAGTGTGAGTCATGGCCCCAGTAGAGCCTTGCACTCTCCAGGACAAGTGGATTTGGTCTTTTGAGGTGGAAGAGGCCAAGATTGATGTCACCTATCTCGTGACCTTGCAGACTCCCAGGAACCCTTTGAGGGGCCTGCATGTGAACTGCCTCAAACCTCACTTTGAGAGGTCTGAAGTGAATAAGCTTCTGGCAACAGGTGATGGAATGGACGAGGAAAGTGAGCTCTTCCTGACCTCCTGTCTGCCCAGGAGCACGATGGTTCTGTGGAGGGTGTGTGAACCTATCCCTAACACTGAACCCAGAGCAGCAGAGGGATTGTCACCAGTTATTGGGACAGTTTACCTCACTGTTCTCCTTGACAGCAGGAGTCACCCGTTGGTGTACCCACAGTGTGGCTACTGGGGATAGTCCACCTGTGAAGCACAAGATTTACAGGCTGACTGACATGTTCAAAGCCAGCATCAAAGAAGACGTTTCTAAGATGCAGGCATTAGGGGTGATAGAGCCCTCCAGCAGTCCTTAGGCCGGCCCAGTAGTCTTGGTCCCAAAGTCTGCTGCACTCGGTGCCACACCTGAACTTCAGGTATTGTGTGGACTATCATAGGGTTAATGCCGTCACCAGGACAGACGCACACCTCACCCCCAGAGCTGATGAGCTCATAGATTGCCCCTGGGAGCTGCCAAGTTCCTCAGCACGTTTGATTTAATGTCTGGGTACTGGCAGATTGACTTGACTGATGGGGACAAAGAGAGGTCTGCGCTCTCAATGCTAGAGAGGCACTACCAGTGCAGGGTGATGCCCTTTGTGTTGAAGAACGCCCCTGCCATCTTTCAGAGGTCAGTCAACCAGGTGTTGACTGGACTGGAGGATTTCAGTGCCGCCTACCTGTATGACCATGCAGTGTTCAGCTCCAGCTGGGAAGATCACTTGCAACCCCTTTGGGGAGTGTTGAACGCTCTGCAGAGGGCAGGCCTCATGATCAAGGCCAGTAAGTGCCAGATTGGGAAGGGGCCTGTGGTGTACATATGGCACCAGGTAGGAAGTGGCCAGGTTGCACCCCTACAACCTAAGATTGACACCATTCTGGCTTGGGAGCCCTTTAAGAGTCAGACAGAGGTGAACGCCTTTTTAGGTCTCACTTGCTATTACTGGAGGTTTGTCAAGGGCCATGACACCACGGTTGCCTCCTTCACTGAGGTGACTTCCAGAAAGCAGCCAAGACAAGTGATCTGGACTGATGCCTGCCAGTCTGCTATTGATACTCTGAAAGCTGCCATGTGCACAGCACCCATGCTCAAGGAACTGAACTTCTCTCAATAATTCGTGGTACAGACATATGTTTCAGAGAATGGTGTGGGATCTGTACTCTCGCAGCTGAACAATTAGGGCCTGGACCAACCTGTAGCGTTCATTAGTAGGAGGTTACTTCCAAGGCAACAGAGGTGGAGTGCAATTGAGCGAGAAGCTTTTGCTGTGGTCTGGGTGCTAAGACCCTACTTGTTTGGGGCTCACATCTGCGTTCAGACAGCTCACAGGCCCCTCAGATAGTTAATGCAGATCAAGGGTGAGAACCTAAAACTATTGAGGTGGTCCATTTCCCTATATGTGATGGACTTTACAGTGCACACCACCCTGGTGCAGAACACATCAATGCTGATGGTCTGTCTAGATTCTTCCGCCTTAGTGATGAGAACTCCGAGGAAGGTGGGTAGTTCTCCCTACTTTTCAGCTGGAGGGGACATGTGTTAGACCAGGCATCTTTGGTTTGGTTTTCCCTGACTTTTTGACTCTGCCTCCTGTATCTTTGGCTGTGTGCTGGACTTCGTTTTTGCTTGTTTAGGTGCTCTGGCCACTGCTACTGCTAATCAGTGTCAAAGTGCGACTGCTCCTTGTATAAATTGTAGCTCTGATTGGTTTTCTATGATTGGCATATTTAAGTTACTGGTAAGTCCCTACTAAAGTGCACTGAGTGTGCCAGGACTTGTAAATCAAATTCTACTATGGGGGCCTTGCAGCACTGGTTGTGCCACCCACATGAGTGGCCCTGTAAATGTGTCTCAGACCTGCTACTGCAGTGTCTATGCGTGCAGTTTTTAACTGCCATGTCGACCTGGCAAGTAGACCGACTTTCCAGGCCCTAACCTTTTCTTTTCGTACATGCAAGGCACCCCTCAGGTAGGCCCACGGTAACCCTGTGGGCAGGGTGCAGTGCTTGTGAAAGGTGAGACATGCACTGGTGTGTTTAACATGTCCTGATAGTGAAATACTGTGTCTTTTGTTTTTCACTATTAAATGGCTATCTATCCGAGGTTAACATGGGAGCTGCCATGTAACATCTTACAAGTGTAACTTTCCATTGGGACATGAAAGACAAATGGAGTTTATACTCTCGGTACTCAGAATTTAATAACACACCTTTTAGTGAAGGTGGTTTTTAAATAGGTTGTTTCAAACTGACACTTTTGGAAAGTGGCATGTTCTTGCTTTACCATTCTGTGTGCCTCTGCCTGTTTGCATATTCATGTCTGGTTTTCGAGTGTCAGGAGCTGTGGATGTGCATCCATTCTAGACACTCACAAGGGGGTTGAGGGGTGTCCTGTCTTTCCTGGGTGACTCTATGCAGGGTTAATAGAACTTTCTGAATTTAGGGTGGTGGGAGTAGTGTTCACTAGCACCTAAATAGATGGTGTCTGCTCTGACGCAAGCCCTGTTGAGCGGCAAGCAGAATTGACGTATTGCCAGTCAGTGGCTGGAGAAATCGATGCAGCACCTAGTTCGCCGTCTCTGAATCACCTCCAGAGCATCCAAATTTTCCACATGTCACACCTGTGTGCCAAGTCGACAACAAGAGTTGGGACTGCAGAAACAACAAACGCATCACTTCCCTGCACAGAATAAAACCGACGCATTACCTCCTCTCCAGTAAGGTACCAACGCATCCTCTCCCTTGTGTGGCAGTAAGGAACCAACCCATAATCTTCCAGCACATCAGCTTGCAGGTGGCTATTTTTGCTTGTGATTTCGACGCATCCCAGGTACTTTGTGCTGAAAGTGATGCATCCATAATTTCTTAAGGACAGTACAGTTTTTACCTTTTAAAAATCATACCTTGAGCCTGCTACAGCAGAGTCTGCACGTGTTATTTTACTGTCAGGTTGATTTGCCATTCAAAACCCCTGGCCAAGCTTTAAACTACCCTGTGTCTACATATAAGTCCCGCCTAAGGTATGCCATAGGCAGGCCATATGGCAGGGTGGTATGTGCTTAAAAGGTTAAATATGGAGATTGTGAAGAAGTAGAGCTGTCATCTTTAATTTCTTTGGAATGGAATGAAATATTGATATATTGAAATAAGTAGTAATTTAGTTGGTTGAGGTATGTCATTTAAAATGTGTACTGTATTTTGTTTTCAGATATCTACTTGTGTTCAAAGAAAATAAATCACAATGGCAAGAAAAGAACAGTGGAGTAGCAAACAAAAGAAACAGTACCACTTGCAAAAAATGAGAACTAAAAAGTACATGATGGACAGAATGCAGTGAGGAAAAAACATCTGCTGGTATGAGAATTAAGGAGTTTCTTTAAAAAACTGTAATAAAAATGAAAAATGTGGAAAGTGGTGGAAATTAAAAGGAAGCTTTATCAATAACTCAGAAATGAAAAGCAGTAACTCATGTTCAAAGTGAAAATAATTCTATAAAGACAACTAATCTGATAGTAAGGCAGAAACACTACACAGACATAAGACGAAGAATATATAGAAGTAGGGTAATACAAAATTTGGTAAAAAATATAACTCAGTATAATAGAAGAATTGCAGCTCACAAGCAGAAAGTACACTTAGAAAATGTAGTAGATAAAGCATTTGCTTTGAAGTGTAAACTGTTTCTATTAGTAGTAAAGAGAATGAGCGCACTGGATAAAACAGTGTTCTCTATAAAGAGGAAAAGACAGAAAAAAAGAGTTGTTAATAGAACTAATTTTTGTAAAATCTTCAGAGGAGAATGTAAGCATACAGTACTGAGCCTTTCTTTAATGAAGAAAGCTACTAGAAAGAGAACACATTAGTGAATGCAGTTTAAACAACCGGCCAATATTATAAGGTGGAGAATGGTACTGCCATTCCAAAAGAGGAGATAGTTCCTAGGAATGTTGAAGACATGATATCTGAAGAGGTACAAGGAAGGCGTAGACAAGCCCCTGTAAACAACTGGAATTGTAGCAGTATTTGCATTGTTCGGTAGGAATTAATTATTTTGAGAGCTTTCCTTCAGTTTCCATGCAAAAGTCTGAAACAAAAAATTGGAATGTTTTGCAAGGATTACATCTATGCAAAGTAAGAAAGTATACTAATTTACAGGGACATTAATTAGCATTTCTATCAAAGAAAGTGCTGAATCATCTCTCATCATTTCCGAATATTAGCTGTTCACCACTCTAAAATAGGAAATTTATTTAGGAGACTTTACTATGTGAAAAATCCTGCCCTATGTTTAGGAAAAATAAATAGAGCTCTCTTCTGCATGGTAGGGTAGCAGAGATAGAAGATGTTCAGTTTTGTTTCTTTGGTCCTCAACAGGAGTCTAGATAGATTGAGGAGTTGGTTACTCTAGGTGTAGAGGAACAAGACCTAGAGTACTTCTTAAAATATTGATTGAAACTTTTGCTTGGGTGTTGTTCTTTTCTCTTCCTAAATCATGGATACATGTTACATGTAATGTATTAATATTGTGAACATCCCAAAGCAATTGTATTTCCCCGACAGAACCATTGTAGCCATATAATAATGACTAGCACAGGCAGCGTAACCTTGAGAGATAGATAATGTGTGCCCGGCCTGGGAATCAAAACTTACTCCTTTGCAATTTACTGTCCAGCTGCATCTTTCAGGAAAATTCCATTGCAGGCATGCCTTCATTGATTCTGATATGTAAATAATGTATGGTTATGCTTGTTGAAGTCAGTCCCTCAGCCGCACTCCTTATTGGATGGGCAGATAGGGCTCCGCTCTGAGCTTACTCTGAATAAACAGATATTGGTTTGTATTCTCTACTGTCTGATCGATCCTTCTTTTGCATGGAAGTCTAAGAGGTGGTTGTGAGTGACCCTAATCGAACCACTTCCTTCACCTACCAAGAGCAAAGAAATCTAGCAAAGTTAGTGGATGTAAATAAAGTTTAAAAAGCCACATTATACCTGGCACAAAATAATATTTATTATAGAAATGTTGAGGTTGTTCAAAATATGTCATATATGGAGTATGAAACATTACCATCAAGTGGACAGATTTGAAAAGTGGATCGATCCAGATCAGAATAAATTTATGAACACTACAGCATTCATCCCCTGAATTCTAAAGATTCATCTGTGATACTATTGATCTCCTTCAAATGAAAGAAGCAAAAGGAGCTCCAATGAGTGTGTGGGAGAAAAGGTTACAGGCTCCCTGTTTTCCACAATTGTTTCTCACTGGAGTAGGTGGCCGCTACAATGACTGCTCTGTACAGATACTGGCAGCTAAATACAGGTCAACCAGATTATATTCAGTGGATCCAAGATTTTGCCAGTACATTCCATACATTTTCCATCTTCTGTTTGAGAGTGGCTTGTCTAGACTTTCATGTGCTATAAACCACATACTAAAGACAGGAGTTAGCCTTTAAAATCTCTCTGCAAAGGAATTTGTTGACAAAGTTCATGGAGAGGATTAGAAGTTAGGCTACAACTTGATTAATTTGATGGCGTGCCAATGTGGCACCAACGAATATTGGTATTGTCATCATGGAGAACTCAAATGTATATTGAGAAACCTAGGTGCATCTACTAGGGTTCTGACACTCAGTTGTGCTGAGTACGCGTGGGGTGACCTGCTTGAATTTGTGAGAGAAATTAGCTCAAACATTAAAGACATCAATGTGAAGACAGCAAGAGAAGTTTGATCGTTGGATCCTGCTAACGTTTGTAGACATTTTAACCACAGGTATCATCTTCAATAAATGAAATCCTCCTCTTGGCGAAGTAGCTGATTTATTTTGGCATAAAGAGTACCAAGCAAGAAGTGCATCTCATATTCACATGCTATTATGGATAAAAGGTGCACCGCAATTTGGAACAGTGATGAGTCTGTACTGTCTTTCATAGAACAGTATGTTACATGCGCTGCCCCGAAAGACAGTAGTGAAAAAGGCCTGAGACAAGTTCTGCACTTTCAAACACATAGATGTTGGAAGTAATGCTATTGAAAATACAGATGCACAGGACATTTTTATACAAGATGTCGAATTTGATTCCCACGACCTGTCATTTCCCAAGGTAGAGTGAACAGCTTTTTGTCTGCAGCCAGACATATACTGACATGGAAATCACAAAAAACACGTACAACTTTAAGAATAGAGGCCTCCAAGTATATTAATGACTATAACCCTGTCATTCTCAAAATGTGGAATGCAAATATGGATATAAAGTTTGTTGCAAACAGCTCCATTGCTGTTGCTCGGTACGTTACTTCATATATTACAAAATCTGAAAAAACAGAGATGATGGAGATGTGGGAGGATATTTCAGCAGAAAAGACTCTAACCAAAATGTTGTGCGGCTTCAACTTTAAAATGCTTTCCCAAAGAGATATGGGGTCCTATGAGTACTGTGACTGGTTGAGCTCAGCCAGTTTGTTTTTGAAGCAAAGGGGAATGGTAGGGTAAGTCTAGGCCTAGCATGTATGCAAATAGAGTGCTAAAGTCTTTCCAAGAAGTTCAGAGTTCGACCCCAAAAATACAGGCATATTAAAATCAAATATGTTAGATACATACTATCCAAGAAGGAATCCACATCTAGAAAACATATGCCTTTATGAATTTCCTCGACATTACAGATACTAAAACAAGTAACTGAAAACATAGAAGAAAGGAAATATGCAATAGCTGGATGTGACAGTTGTTTGGTCAGACACGCAAAACGAAATCTAATTAACCACAGAACACGTAGTTGCCAAACTCTATAAAGAAGAAAATTTTTCATAATGGCACTTCTACGACTCTTCAAGCCTTGGCTTGCTGAAACGGAATGTCAGGATCCCGATGATGAATCCTCAACGGAGATTCAATGTTTTCCCACAGAGACTTTTACCGTCATTCTCTCGTCCCGTCCACAGGCTGGCCTGGAGCCCTTTAAGGAAATACTTCCTGATGATCTCAAGGGGGCTGGACTGATGTCGTATCCCACAACTGGCCTATCAGAGGAGAGGTACGGCGCCACAAGAGCAGAGGCACATCTGACGGAGGCGGAAGCGAGTTCCCCATCCGGAAAAGACCAAGAGACGCGGAATCCGAGGGAAACTGATGAGCCAGGGAGAGAGCGTACTGAAGACGCGGGACCCGAGACGACCGTCAAGCCAGGAGGCCAACAAGACCGCTCCTCGCCCCGCCACTCTCCCAGAGGAGGGTGGCTCCACAAGGTACGGGCGACATTCCAGGGGTTTTCACGGCACGGGCAGGGGAGGGGATACGATTAGAGGGAGGACATGCTAGGAGTCACTCGATGCAGGGGTTTGAGGTGATCCTTCCTTCACTCCCTTTCCTATTGCCAGAAGGGATCACCTTTCAGTTAATCTGACCCAGTGTTATTTTGATTCCCCCTCCCCTTTTCAGTTGTGAGTCAGCGGCAGAAGAAAGACAACAGCAAACCCCACTCCCAGCCAGATGGTGCTGTTGGTGAAGACTCCCCAACCAAGAAGGACTGGGTTACCGTGGACTTTGTTTTACTTCCTGTATAACAACAATAACGTTTTCCTATTTAGCCCTACCCATACGGGTCCTTACCTCATTATGTACAAGAAAGCGGGACCACGAAGCCGACACGGAACGACTTTTAGAGTATGACTGCTATGAAGATTCTTTCAACGCTGTGAAAGACAGCATTCAGTATTCAGTCTTCCCAAATTACTTGCAAATGTTAAATGATGAGATTGAACAGGAGGAAATGATTGCTACTGAGATAGCTAAAGAAAGCTTACAAAGTAGCCAAAGTTCTGGACCAGTGAGTCAAGATCCTCTTGGACAACCAATTATTGAAGCTCTTATAGCCATGAATAAGGTGGAAAGTGCAATACAACAAGCGAAAGAGGAAAATATTGGTTTGAAACAGTTAGTTAGACACATGAATGACGAACAGAAAGAAATTGATATGGAGGTAAAAGAGAAAATAGAGCATGGATTCCTCGATGAGAAGAAATAATGTAAATGCTCATCATTTAAGAAAATACTATTATACATCAGTCATCAAGCTGGCAGCAAGAAAAGCTTTTTATTTAAAGTTCCCACCGCTTACCTACAGGGTACTACAAAATCAAATTTATCGTGTGTAGTAGCAGGACAAACTGGATTAACTGCACACAACATTAATGGAATTACTCTACATAGACTACTGTTCCTACCCATTGAACATATCAATAACTGGAATACCAGAAGTTATCCGGTGAAGCTTGTCATGAGGTGAAGCTTTTAATAATTGATGAGGTGAGCATGGTCTCAAACTTAAGGCTTGCCTTCATACAATTGAGAATGCAACATATTTTAAAAACAGAGTGTGACGTGCTGTTTGGAGGAAAGTATTTAATTGCATTCAGTAACCTACTGCAACTTACCCCATCAAAGAACAGCCTGTTTGCAGGACACCTCTCCATGTTCAAACTAAGAATTTTTTGGCAAGTATTGGCAATGTAAAAAAGTGGCTAAATTTTCAATACAAAGAACTACTTAAAAATATGTGTCAAGCATCTGATATGGAATACAGAAATATTTTGGAAGACATTAGAGTAGGAGTTCTGTCAAAAGAGTGTGGACGTTCCTTAGAAAGTTATCTTATCAAGTAACCTTTTTCCTCCAACAACATAGCAGTACTGCTTTTGTTCAATTTCAAACAAGAAGGGAAATTCATAGTCTGTTTAATACCTACACTTCAGGAGTGCTCTCATTTTAACAAAGAATTACTAAAACTGGAGAAAGAACACATTTTGGAAATGACAGAAATCAACATAATGGAGCACCATGGGGTGACAGTACTGCTAAGTGGAAAACTACAAGCAAAATCAGAAATATTGGAAAAATCTGTATCCAGGGCTGCAGTATTAGAAAAGTGTTTATGTCTATGCCAAAACTGCAGAGTAACATGCAGCGTAATTTATATGTTGAGGACGCATTAGTAGATGGTGCAATGGGAAACTTATTGATTTCATCAATTTTCCTAATAGGGATGAGGTTGAATACTTAGCCATAAAATGCAATCAGATTGATGGCGTGAAGCAGATTGGCCGATGTGTTGTATGTTTTTAGCTTGTACAGAACATATATTACAGTGCAGCACTTCCCACTGTCTCTAGCTTACACTATAACTAAACATAATTCTCAAGGTTTAAGTATAGATGCAGCTTTTATTTATATTGGTAGTACTACATTTAAAGAAGGTATGTCATATGTTGCAATGTCTTGATTAAGAACATTGTCCGGTTTATTGTTGATTGATTACGATGACAGGAAAGTTAGTGCTGATGCAAGTTGTGTGAGAAAGTACAATCAGTTAAGATATGCTCCTCACTTAGGACTGTATTCCATTTATGAACAACTGATAATCTGTCCAAAGCAGAAGCTCACTAAAAAATCTATGGATTATGCTGAAAAGAAGGAAAAGAAGGAGAACAAGAAAGGTGTTAAGAAGAAAAAACTGGAGAACGAGAGATATATTTATTGAAGGTTACCAATTGTCAAACACTTCTTGTGTCAACTGCTATGCAAATGTTGTTCTCAATGTACTATTTCATTTACCACATCTTAAAAATGTAATTGAGCAGAAACCACAGAAGAGATTATGTTCTGTTCTGTGTGATTTGCTGCAACATTTACATAGTGATAGGACTTTAATACATCGTGCATCAGGCATTCAACATCTAGTAAATGTATGTAGTGGATCCGTACTATTTACTCAGAACACTCAATAAGATGCGGAGGAGTTTATAACGGTCATCCTTGGAGTTTTAGAAGAAGGAATCAGTTTTAATGACTTATTTGGACTGAGGTACACATGGAACAATGACTGTCAAGATTGCTCTTTTACTTCTACCACTGAAATAAACTCTGAGTGCTTTCTGTACTTAACACTACCTGATTACAAAACTGTGTCTCTTGGCAGACTGATCAACAGGCTGACCAAAATATGACTTGCCCAAATTTTATATCAGATGTTATGTCTACATTGCACATATGAAGAAGTTGAAAATACCTTATAATATGGTACAGCGATGCAGAGCAGATGGATCTAAATTGGAAACTGAAATTACAAACTTCAAAGCTGGACAAATATCAATTTCTGGAAATTATACTATTATGGCTAACATCTTAATTGAAGGACTTAATGTAACATCTGGGCAGTATGCTGTTTCTTTAAAGAGTAAAACTGGATGGATGGAATGCAATAAAAGCAACCTTAAACAAAAATTGCATTTCAAACTATCAAATTCTTGCTTTTTGTTTCTTCAAGTTCTAAGAAGGATTACTTTTTAAAAAGTGGTAGTTTTTCTATGTGGATCATCAGTGTTTAAGACATCATATGACCTACCAGGGGTGATGTTTGAAAAGTGTGCTTTATATCTCTTAGTAGAATTGTATCCGTCATAATAATAAAACAGTTATTATTAACATATGTTTGGTTAGATTAGTTCAGTAACTGTAGGTAAACCAATTGATTAAATGATTTTAGCAAGTGTTATGCATAGATTCACTTATTTGTAGAGATATGCTGTGCAGTTCTGGGGTGTTGTTTTGCGATATATGATTGTTTCTCTCCACTGTTCAAGGATACATTTTTATACAGTACATAATTTATGGTGTACAAGTATGAAAGGTGAGAACAGAAAAAAGGGAAAATTATATGCTTTACTCTAATGTGATATACTATTACGGCATAAGGAATGTGTACTGTTTTGTTTCTGGAATTTTGTAAATGTAATACTAACGTATATATATGTTCTTTTTCTTTTTCAACAGTGGTTGGAGTGATAAGTCTTTAGATGTGTCAACAAACTCATAGTGCCACACTAATATTTCTTTGACGTACCCCTGGAGATGGTCTTGACGCATAAAAAGCACCTGAATTGCTTTACCACCACTTTATTTTGCCTGGAGGGTATGATGAAAAACTCAGATGAAGCTGATTTCTGCTTTGCTTAGGGTTTCTCCTCCAAAAAACTATGTTTAACAGGGTTTGGCTGTTGATCCTAACTGCCACCAGGTGCCATTTTGCCTGGGAAAGATTTATTAAAGAAAGAAACACCAAATTTTATTTTAGAAGAAAACATCCGTTTTTGAATTGAGAAGAGGGGTTGTTAGAGGTTTTGTTTTTTACCAATCTTTATGATTGTTTTTCCCAACTGTTCAAGGATAAATCTTAATACAGTACATTATTTATGGAGTGCAAGTAGAAAAGCTGAGAACAGTAAAAATGGGAAAAGAAAATGTTTCACTATAATATGAAATACTATTACTGCAGACAAAAGTCTACTGTTTTGTTTACAGCATGAACTTATGAATTGCAGAAACTAAACGTTTATTGTGACATTTTGTAAAAAGTAATACTAACTTATATTTATGTTCTTTTTCTTCTTAAACAGATGAATGACACCATATATTGGAGTAAAGTAATTTCCTAATTACTTTTTTGTGGGTAGTTCAACAAACTTACTTTGCCAAGGTACACACCAAGGGAGAGCCTGATGCAGCCACTGAGACATCCAAACACACCTATTCAATAACTAGCATATTCAGTCAATCTCCCATGTAACCATTGACACACCGAATTATTCATCCGTAAGGCTACTAGCACATGCAGTCACTCATCCATATAGCTACTCACATGCCCACTCACTTACTCATACAGCTAACACATGCACTTACTGACACCCCCCTCAAAGATCCATACAGTGACTCGCACACCCACTCAGTCACTCATACAGTCACTGACACAACCACTTGCTCTCCCATACTGCTACTCACAGCCACTCACCCACATATACAGCTACTCACACACCCACTCAGTCACTCATACAGTCACTCACTCACCCACTCACTCATATATACAGCCACCCAGTCGCCCACTCACTCACCCATACAGCCACTCATATATTCACTCACATACACAGATACTCACACACACTCACTTACCCACACACCCACTCACATATCTGCCCAATCATACAGCTACTGAGACAGATACTTACCCACACATATAGCTACTCATACAACCACTCACTCACCCATACGGGTGATCACGCACCTACTCACCTATACAGCCTCCTATATAGCCACTCAGTTACCCACACTGCCACTCACACAAACTCAATCACGCACACCCACTCACTCATGCACCTACTCAAACAGTCACTAACCTACCTATATACCCACTCACATTCGCTCATACTGCCTTACATAAAGCCACACACTTACCCATAAAGCCACTCACACACCCACTCATTTACCCATACAGCCACTCACATGCCCACTGACTTACATATTCAGCCACTCACATCTACCCACTCACTCACTCATCCATACAGACTGTTGCAGGGATTCTGCGGAGTCACAGAACTATGCTTGGGATCCTGGTCCTTAGTGGGCAGGGACTGAGCCATCCTACCTCATAAGTACCAATGAGCCCGGGGACCGACTAGCTTTACTGTCTCACTTGCCCTCCTACTCACTCACAGAGAAAAAAGTGATTAGACACCCCAGAATACAACACTCCGACCCTCTCAGGAATTGTGGTGGCAGAACACACCCTTTTGCTCTCTCTCTCGTAGCAGTCCACAATAAGATTTGACAGAGACACGTGGAATAAGTAAAATGTTTATTTTAACCTCGTGCTCTTGTATGCAGTACACGTGCCACAACAAGTGGAAGAATGCCTAACCCAAATACAGTTATCATAGCAACTAGTCCCTAAATCATAAAAGGTGCTGACATTATATACAACAGTGTATCCTAACCTCCCTATCCTTCTACAGAAGCAACATGATTATATATTAGAAGATCACTGGGTGTTAGCAGAAGACCCTGTACCTCAGTCTATAGATGGAAGATCTACATCACAAGCGCTGTCATGTTCCCTTCTCTAGAGAGATCCCACTCCAGGTTGCACACAGGAGAAGTAGCCATAGTGAAGGTCAGACAGAAATCGACATCCAAAGCTTCTAGTGGCATCAATCCAGAAAAGCTGACAGATCCGCTCACGGTACAGCTGCTGCTGTCTGGGCAGAACCACAGCCATTGTGGAATAAAAGAAAGAGGAGAGCAATGTCACAAATCAAGACGAGCAGTAGTGGGACCCCACTGAACATGCTGGAAAAAATAGAATGATAAAGGCAGGGATCACTACAAAAATTGTTTGCAAAGAGGAAACGAGGCCAGAGCCCATGAGTTAGAAAAATGTGCTAGGCCTGTCGTATCAGATGCATTAAATATTTGATGAATCAATTTCCCGAAATGGAGGGAGAGATTTGTGTTTAACAATAATTGTACTTTACTGGGCGTTCTCCCCACCTGCAATTCGAAGGTCTCATGATCTGATATGAGAGCAACTTCATGTTGAAACAATAGTGCTTTGAGTCTGCTTTGCTTATTGAAATCTGCTTTCAGGGTTGGAATGGAAGACCACAACAAACAATCTACACTTCCATGTGGAGGAGGAAACAGGACGTTGTTGCAACAAGTAACAAGCTGGGAAACAGTCACAACATATGGGATCCCAGCCATCCTGATTATTAAGGATGAGATAACTGCCATTGGAAAGCAATGTGAGAGTGGGAATAATTGCAGCAACAGGAGTTCCTTTTAGAAAACAAGCCAAATTAGGGGCAGAAACATTACACGCGCCGTGGAGTTTCACTTGTTGACATACAAGGGAATGTCCGACATTAGAATCACACTCTTCCCCTGTAAGAAAAACTTCTTTTTAAGCTCGTTGACAGTGATAGGTAAATGGTAAGGACCATAACTCATGTATGTAACTGCTCCCAAAAGGGCTCATATCTACCTACGGGAAGTGTTTCTTGCAGGCAGTAAACTGAAACATAGAGATGGCAATAAAATGACCCCATGTATTAACCACGCTGCAGGATAAATTTCAGCTATGGTAAATGGTAGTTGTTCAAGTTTTTCTATATGTAGCATAGTGTATGGAGCATCTTTCATGGACATCAATTGTTGTTTCCTGATTAAATTAAAAGGTAAGACCAACGCACTTGCATTCAGGTAATCCCAGGGAACTCTTCCATTTTTAAGTGTTTGTAGTATCCACTCAAATTGCATAACTGATCTAAGTTGATGTTGACCATGATATAACAGAGACACTTCACTTGATAGGATATCGATAACAGAAGATACAATATTGCCTAAAGTATAAATACGAGATGACAGTGTGTTAATACTGTTATCGAAAATGCCAATAACTTTATCCAGATTGTCCTGGTTTATTTGTCATAGATGTACAGCAGGTTCCATTTGGGACAATTTCCAGAATTCATTATACGCCGCTTAAACAAAGTGCTCTGCACTAGGGTTCTTAGGACCCAGAAAGAAATCAGCAAGGTTTATCTCTCCTGACAAAAGAGTAAGATGTTGTTTCACAGCAGACAGCATGAAATGTTCTAACCATTGTTGACATAATTTGCCAACTGAATACGTGGTGACAGTATTGGAATTGGGGTTTTAGGGTAGCAGTAATCAGGTCTATGTAGTATAAACCCCGAAGTGGTATTCATGAAATGCGAATGACAAACATTTGTGTCTATTGGCCATGAAGTCCTTCCAGTTGGATTCATCATAGAGGAATTAAACGTACTGTTTCTTATCATGTAATTTCATTTATCTTCAGTATAATTTGTATGAGCCTGCCAGTTATCAAAAAACGCTAGTGATGCAATGGCTGGAGGATTCAATTCTTTAATTTTAGCCAATCACAGACAAGTAGTTTGTTGGACTGGGTCGTTGAGAAAGATGATTTGGTTAGGTATTAAACATGCATGGGACAGGGACTCAGTGCCTTGCACTTTTCAAGTCTTAGTGCCCCATACACATTTTTTTGGCAACATATTTTATTGAATTTTTCAATGTACCACAAGGGCGAAGCCCAGGAAGCAGAATACAATCGGAATGTACAATAATGAGTCCTCGGGTACCGTATAACTCCCACCCCAAAGTTCTGCCAAACATCAAACCACGGAAAGCATCCATCCCCCACCCCCTTTGAGCACACCATACAGACTTAGATAACGTTGTATACACAAACCAGAAGAGATCAAGTTCACATCTTCTTATCACCAACACTTTATACAGGTGAATCACTCACCACAAATCATTCAATCGGATCCCTGGTAACTGTCTGGGACATTAGGGACAAGTCAATGCCCCTATACTTGGCCCACCTAGACCAAATCTTCCAATGCTTCTGGAGGTACCCCTCGCCTGGAACACTGCAACCTCCGCTGACATACACCTATCCAGGACCTTTTTCCAGTTGGCAATCCCGGTGGGGACGAGTCCTTCCAGTGCTGCACTATGTCCCTCTTAGCCAGAGTGAGCCCCAAAAACAGCAAGTGTCTTTTATACTTGTTCTCCCTGATATCTTCCATGCTATGTAGGAGTGCTAACCGAGAGTCTGTCGGGACATCCCACGCCAACACCTACCCCATGCAAGATATCACACCAGACCAAAAGTGCTGCAGTGCGCCGCAGCTCCACACCGTGTGAATGAACCACCTCTCTTCCATGCCACACCTGAGACAGGTAGGAGATCCAACCGCCCCCATTTTCCACAGGTGGAGACGAGTGTGATAGACCCTGTGGAGGTATTTGAATTGGATGAGTCTGTATCTAGTGGAGACAGCCGCGTACCGAGGGCTAGCCAGCGCCTCGGCCCAATCGTCATCTGTCAGAGCTGGCAAGCCGGCCTCCCACACCATCCGAGTTCGATGAATAGTGGTCTTGGAGTGTGTAGTGAGGGTTTGGTAAATTTGCCGGATTTTGTGGGCCCCCGAAGTCTCCCATAAGTAAGTGACCTTCCGTTGGGTGGAACTCTGGGAGCGACTCTAGTCACCGAATCAGAAGGGTCAGGTCAGTGCGTGATGTAGCTGCAAATAGCGATGAAACTGCGACTTATGAAGGTCATAGTCCGCCTGTAGACATTGAAAGGATTTAAGGGTAGTCCCCTGCATAATATCAGCAAGCGTGGAGATGCCGATATCATCCCATCAATCAAAACCCACCAGCGACGAGACGGGCCGGAGGTTCGTTACCTGCCAAAGAGGACTGGTGTGCGTCAACCTTCCCCACCAACCTGTGGACCTAATCACCTGTCTCCGTGTTTGAAGCACTACCCTGCAAGCCGGGGGAAGTGCCCCCAGGGGAGTTACTGTATAAGAGACGGAGCATGGGGGTGCCTACCATGGCCAATCGCTCCACGACGTAGGCCGGGTCCGTCTGGGAGCCATACCACCACTCATTAATCACCAGGAGATGCGAAGCCCAATAGTATGCACGGACATCCGCCGCTGCAATTCCACCACAATACGTGAACTGAATGCACGTTGCAAGTGCGACACAAATTGCAATCCCTTGCCAGAGGAATCGATTAAGGAGTGCGTTAATTTGGCGGAACCACGACCGAGGGATAGGAAACGGGTAGTTCTGGAGCCTGTATAGTAAGCACGGCAAAGCCACCATCTTATAAATTGCGGACCTCCCATATAACGATAAAGGCAGTTGAGACCATATCGTCGTCTCATCCCGGATGGCGGGGAGTAGCGGCACTATGTTATGCGTCCAGGTGTCACCGCGCGACCGTGTTATGTAGACCCCTAGGTACTTCAGGCACTCGCCCGCAATGATTAGGGACAATGCCCTGGCCTGGCTGCGCTGGTCGCAGTAAAGAGGGAACAGTGTAGATTTGGACGGATTGGCACTGAGGCCCGAAGTCTCCCCGAAAACTGGAAGGATTTGAAGAACCCTGGGCCCGGAGGCCCAAGGGTCCGACATAAAGAATAGGACGTCGTCGGTGTTAGACCCGGCCCTCGTAACATAGTCAGACCTGACCCCTGCACCTCACACCAGCCCCGAGCCCACGGCCTAGCCGATCCTTCCCACCAGAACACACACACCCGACCCGGACTTCCCCCGTCCGTGGCCTTCCTCCTTCGGCCACCCCGGGCCCGCGTGCCCACTTCATGCACCAAGATGGCCGCCCGGCCCCAGCGTGACCCTAGCCTATAGGCGCCACTCCGGCTGGAGGACATCGCGCTCCCCTTGGGATGAGAAAGGGAGGAGCAGTTTCCATCACACCTCTGCGCTTCCCTGGGAAGGTGGGTTTCAATCGACCCGCCCGCCTCCCCGAGGGCTGGCTCCACGCCTGCTGGGTGTCTGGGGCTCCTCCCGACCCGTCCCTGAAAGGATCAAAGGATAATGGCAGGAAACCCCCAACAAGCGACCCCCAGGTGACAAGACCCCTGCCTGCACAGACTCCGGACATCAAAGAGGAGTCGCCCTATAACAAGGGGTGCTCTGGGACTGTCCGGCAGATTCGCCTTGGAACACCTGAGCCCTGCTGAGTGACTCGCGGCTCCCTGAAGATCGTAAGACCTCCGAACTTGTGCTTGAGCCCTGCTGAGTGACTCGCGGCTCCCTGAAGATCGTAAGACCTCCGAACCTGTGCTTGAGCCCTGCTGAGTGACTCGCGGCTCCCTGAAGATCGTAAGACTTCCGAACTTGTGCTTGAGCCCTGCTGAGTGACTCGCGGCTCCCTGAAGATCGTAAGACCTCCGAACTTATACTCGAGCCTGCTGGGTGACTCGCAGCTCCCACAGACTCTCTTGGTCCCGCCGGACTCCATGACGACAAGCGTATCCCCCAGCTCGAGGATTGTGAGCTGTGCGCCGGGTACGCTCCTGCATTTGATTCCTATCCCCAAAGACTGTCCCGCTACCTCCTAACCCACCTCCAAGACTTTGTGAGCCCGCGCTCTACTTGTATATATTTTGCCTTGCTGATCATAAAGATCCTACAACTTCGATCTGATAAAGATTTGCTCTTAAGAACTCCTTGTGTACTGTCTCTCTGTCGTGTAGCGCCGAGTGTACGATCCTAGATACGAGGTTCCTCCCCTGAGGAGTCTCCCGCCAGTGCCCGGCTACGATACCTCGAGGGTGGGTCTCAGGGCAGTCAGGGCCCCTTCCGGGCCCCTCTGAGGTCGCCTTCTAACATTGGTGGCAAGCGACGGGATTCGGGCCCATAATCTAGAGATCGTACCGTGAACGGCTGACGCACTACCGACAAAGATGGCAGAAGGAAACGCCACGGTTCTCATAGAAGACGACGCCAGTACCGTGTTCCAGGTGGAACAGCTGGAAGAGTACACTCACAAAGAACTAAAGCAATTCTGCAAGGAACTCAGAATCGCTACCACTGGTCTCAACACCAAAGAAGATATGCAAAAGGCACTGAAAGCTTGGGTGGATTCTGGAGCCTCCCGCCCAGAAGGAGCGGGGGAGCCCCACGACGAAGCTGGACCCTCCCAAGGAGAACGCAGCAGCAACCAGGTGCGAGGCTTCGTACCAGACGGGGGCCTATCCCCGGAGGAACTCGCAGACAGAGAAAAAAGTCGCCATCACGAGCTCGAATTAGCCAAACTCAAAATTGAGGGCGAGTTGAAATTAGCCGAGAAAAAGCTAGCAGTAGAACAGTTGCGAGTACAAGGAGAACTAGAAGAGAAGAAACTCCAACGAGAACACGAGGGAAGGAGACTTCAACTGGAACATGAACGCAGCTTGAAGGAAATAGAACTGAAGGCAAGAAGCGAAGAAGCGCGGCCCCCGGGGAACCGGGAGGCGGCGGTCCCGACGGAGCAGAAGGTCCACATCCCCAAGGATGTGGTCAAAGAATATTACAAAAATGATGACATTCAGCAGTGGTTCCGGGCCTACGAGGTCGCCATGACCTCCCATCGGGTCCCACAGAAGGATTGGGGGGCTGGGTTATGGGGACGATTCCTGAGCGAAGGGAGAGACACCCTGCTCGACCTACCCACCTCCATGCAGACCTCCTATGAACACATGAAAGCGGCATTCCTCACAAGGTACGGCCTCACCCCGGAGATGTACCGCCAGTGGTTCCGGGACTGCAGGAAGATCCCGGGTACCACCTGGGTGGATTATGTGAATTTCTTCAGCCGCGCCTTCGATGGGTGGATCAAGGGCAGCAAGGTAACCACCCTGGAAGAACTAACCGACCTTATGTTGTGGGAGCACCTGGCTGCCAACTGCTTTGTGGAACTACGCCAGCATCTGCTCGACAGCGAGCTCACGGACCCGAGGAAGCTGGCTGTCGAGGCGGATCGCTGGACCAACACCCGGGTCTCCCGGGGCCCTGTAGGAGAGTACCCCCAAGCCAGTCAGGGACCACCCCGCCAGAGAGGGGGGGGGGAACCAGGGAGGGCAGAGAGAGTCCCAGGCTAGTCCCCCGAAGTCCCAACCTCCTCCTTTCCCGGCACCCCCACCAGCGGTATCCGCCCCCCCCCTGAGACGGGGGCACCGGGTAACCATCACTTGTTTTCGTTGCCAGAAGCCCGGGCATTACGCCAACGACCATGAATGCCCCATGGCCCCACGCACCACCCAGGCAGCACCCCCCGCTAGACAGATAGCCAATGTAGCCCTGGGGGAGGAGGTTGAGGAGGCCGAGGAGTGGGAACCCGCCGCTATGGCCCTAGTATCCTTAGGAGATAGAGAGATGGTCCCTGGGAGCCTCCTGCCCTCTAACACAAAGAAATATGGGCAGCTCGTAACGATCAATGGCCACCAAGTAGAAGCCCTCCGTGACACAGGGGCCAGCATCACCGGGGTCCTCAGCCATTTAGTCCACGAAGACCAGGTCCTCCCCAACGTATTTTGCCCTGTCATTTCAGCCGACAACACAGAAAGCCTATGTAAGGTAGCCCTGGTGCCCTTTGAGTGGGGAGGGGTGGTCGGCAAACTGAAGGTCGCAGTGAGAACCTCCCAGCCCGTCGACTGTCTCCTGGGGAACGACCTGGAAAGTTCCCCCTGGGGACAAGTTGAGCGCAAGACCCACCTAGGGATGATGGGCCTCCCTGAGTGGGTGTGCGCCATCACTCGATCCATGGCGGCTCGACTGACCCCCCTGAGGGACGTCGACGACGCCCCGGCCCCTGAAGATGGGATGGTCCCGGCCGAGGGTCCCCACATCCCCCCACCAGAAGAGTCGATCGCCAGTGACGAACCCCCGCCTTCCGACTCCACCCCAGACACCGAGTTAGGCGATCTGCCCGAATTAGCCCAGTGGCGCCACGAGGGGGGCCCCTCCCAAGAGGAGTTCTGCCGAGAGCAGGCTACCTGTCCCTCCCTGGTCGGGCCCCGGCAGCAGGCAGAGGCCCAGGCCGCAGGCGACCAGACGGGGACGCACCGGGTATATTGGGAGAATGACCTTTTGTACAGCGAACAGAAGTCGGTGGAGCTAGGGTCCGGCCGGGTGCTGGTGGTACCCCTACGCTTCCGAACCCTCCTCCTGGGCTTGGCCCACGACGTTCCCCTCGCAGGCCACTTGGGTCAGGACAAAACATACAGTCGCCTCGTGACTCACTTCTACTGGCCCAGAATGAAAGCGGATGTGGAAGCCCACTGCAAGTCCTGTCCCACGTGCCAGGCCAGTGGGAAGAGTGGAGGGAAGCGCAAGGCTCCCCTCCAACCCTTCCCTGTCGTCAGTACCCCTTTTGAGCGGGTCGGGATCGACATTGTAGGACCTCTGGACCCCCCAACTTCCCAGGGGCACCGGTTCATCCTCGTCCTGGTGGACCATGCCACCCGTTACCCTGAGGCCATCCCCCTGCGTACCGTCACGGCCCCCGTGGTGGGCCGGGCGTTGATGGTAATCTTCTCCCGCATGGGTTTTCCAATCCCACCGTGTCGTCCGGACCCACTATGTATGATGCCAGGTGGAAGGTATCAGAACCTGCAAAGTGAAAAGCGTTGCTATCCAATTGAGCAAGTCGAATGAACAGACATGATCCTTATATCCAGTGGTTGCCAGGACCATCCAAGGAGAACCGGTGTTGACTTCAATACAAATGAGATCCAAGAGTCGGTGTGCACCTGCATAGAGAGCCGCTTTGGCCACCGGCCCCAACGATGGGCTATACACAAACTGCATACTCAAGGAACAATCCTGGTTATGGGACATCAACAGATTATAATCCAGGGCAGCATGTGATGGTGTAGCCAGGCAGAGATCCAGGGCCCACAGGAAGGGGTACCCGATGCAGTAAAACACAGGTTGCACACAGGAGAAGTAGCCATAGTGAAGGTCAGACAGAAATCGACATCCAAAGCTTCTAGTGGCATCAATCCAAAAAGCTGACAGATCCGCTCACGGTACAGCTGCTGCTGTCTGGGCAGAACCACAGCCATTGTGGAATAAAAGAAAGAGGAGAGCAATGTCACAAATCAAGACGAGCAGTAGTGGGACCCCACTGAACATGCTGGAAAAAATAGAATGATAAAGGCAGGGATCACTACAAAAATTGTTTGCAAAGAGGAAACGAGGCCAGAGCCCATGAGTTAGAAAAATGTGCTAGGCCTGTCGTATCAGATGCATTAAATATTTGATGAATCAATTTCCCGAAATGGAGGGAGAGATTTGTGTTTAACAATAATTGTACTTTACTGGGCGTTCTCCCCACCTGCAATTCGAAGGTCTCATGATCTGATATGAGAGCAACTTCATGTTGAAACAATAGTGCTTTGAGTCTGCTTTGCTTATTGAAATCTGCTTTCAGGGTTGGAATGGAAGGCCACAACAAACAATCTACACTTCCATGTGGAGGAGGAAACAGGACGTTGTTGCAACAAGTAACAAGCTGGGAAACAGTCACAACATATGGGATCCCAGCCATCCTGATTATTAAGGATGAGATAACTGCCATTGGAAAGCAATGTGAGAGTGGGAATAATTGCAGCAACAGGAGTTCCTTTTAGAAAACAAGCCAAATTAGGGGCAGAAACATTACACGCGCCGTGGAGTTTCACTTGTTGACATACAAGGGAATGTCCGACATTAGAATCACACTCTTCCCCTGTAAGAAAAACTTCTTTTTAAGCTCGTTGACAGTGATAGGTAAATGGTAAGGACCATAACTCATGTATGTAACTGCTCCCAAAAGAGCTCATATCTACCTACGGGAAGTGTTTCTTGCAGGCAGTAAACTGAAACATAGAGATGGCAATGAAATGACCCCATGTATTAACCACGCTGCAGGATAAATTTCAGCTATGGTAAATGGTAGTTGTTCAAGTTTTTCTATATGTAGCATAGTGTATGGAGCATCTTTCATGGACATCAATTGTTGTTTCCTGATTAAATTAAAAGGTAAGACCAACGCACTTGCATTCAGGTAATCCCAGGGAACTCTTCCATTTTTAAGTGTTTGTAGTATCCACTCAAATTGCATAACTGATCTAAGTTGATGTTGGCCATGATATAACAGAGACACTTCACTTGATAGGATATCGATAACAGAAGATACAATATTGTCTAAAGTATAAATACGAGATGACAGTGTGTTAATACTGTTATCGAAAATGCCAATAACTTTATCCAGATTGTCCTGGTTTATTTGTCGTAGATGTACAGCAGGTTCCATTTGGGACAATTTCCAGAATTCATTATACGCCGCTTAAACAAAGTGCTCTGCACTAGGGTTCTTAGGACCCAGAAAGAAATCAGCAAGGTTTATCTCTCCTGACAAAAGAGAAAGATGTTGTTTCACAGCAGACAGCATGGAATGTTCTAACCATTGTTGACATAATTTGCCAACTGAATACGTGGTGACAGTATTGGAATTGGGGTTTTAGGTCTATGTAGTATAAACCCCGAAGTGGTATTCATGAAATGCGAATGACAAACATTTGTGTCTATTGGCCATGAAGTCCTTCCAGTTGGATTCATCATAGAGGAATTAAACGTACTGTTTCTTATCATGTAATTTCATTTATCTTCAGTATAATTTGTATGAGCCTGCCAGTTATCAAAAAACGCTAGTGATGCAATGGCTGGAGATTCAATTCTTTAATTTTAGCCAATCCCAGACAAGTAGTTTGTTGGACTGTGTCGTTGAGAAAGATGATTTGGTTAGGTATTAAACATGCATGGGACAGGGACTCAGTGCCTTGCACTTTTCAAGTCTTAGTGCCCCATACACATTTTTTTGGCAACATATTTTATTGAATTTTTCAATGTACCACAAGGGCGAAGCCCAGGAAGCAGAATACAATCGGAATGTACAATAATGAGTCCTCGGATACCGTATAACTCCCACCCCAAAGTTCTGCCAAACATCAAACCACGGAAAGCATCCATCCCCCACCCCCTTTGAGCACACCATACAGACTTAGATAACGTTGTATACACAAACCAGAAGAGATCAAGTTCACGTCTTCTTATCACCAACACTTTACACAGGTGAATCACTCACCACAAATCATTCAATCGGATCCCTGGTAACTGTCTGGGACATTAGGGACAAGTCAATGCCCCTATACTTGGCCCACCTAGACCAAATCTTCCAATGCTTCTGGAGGTACCCCTCGCCTGGAACACTGCAACCTCCGCTGACATACACCTATCCAGGACCTTTTTCCAGTTGGCAATCCCGGTGGGGACGAGTCCTTCCAGTGCTGCACTATGTCCCTCTTAGCCAGAGTGAGCCCCAAAAATAGCAAGTGTCTTTTATACTTGTTCTCCCTGATATCTTCCATGCTATGTAGGAGTGCTAACCGAGAGTCTGTCGGGACATCCCACGCCAGCACCTACCCCATGCAAGATATCACACCAGACCAAAAGTGCTGCAGTGCGCCGCAGCTCCACACCGTGTGAATGAACCACCTCTCTTCCATGCCACACCTGAGACAGGTAGGAGATCCAACCGCCCCCATTTTCCACAGGTGGAGACGAGTGTAATAGACCCTGTGGAGGTATTTGAATTGGATGAGTCTGTATCTAGTGGAGACAGCCGCGTACCGAGGGCTAGCCAGCGCCTCGGCCCAATCGTCATCTGTCAGAGCTGGCAAGCCGGCCTCCCACACCATCCGAGTTCGATGAATAGTGGTCTTGGAGTGTGTAGTGAGGGTTTGGTAAATTTGCCGGATTTTGTGGGCCCCCCAAGTCTCCCATAAGTAAGTGACCTTCCGTTGGGTGGAACTCTGGGAGCGACTCTAGTCACCGAATCAGAAGGGTCAGGTCAGTGCGTGATGTAGCTGCAAATAGCGATGAAACTGCGACTTATGAAGGTCATAGTCCGCCTGTAGACATTGAAAGGATTTAAGGGTAGTCCCCTGCATAATATCAGCAAGCGTGGAGATGCCGATATCATCCCATCAATCAAAACCCACCAGCGACGAGACGGGCCGGAGGTACGTTACCTGCCAAAGAGGACTGGTGTGCGTCAACCTTCCCCACCAACCTGTGGACCTAATTACCTGTCTCCGTGTTTGAAGCACTACCCTGCAAGCCGGGGGAAGTGCCCCCAGGGGAGTTACTGTATAGGAGACGGAGCATGGGGGTGCCTACCATGGCCAATCGCTCCACGACGTAGGCCGGGTCCGTCTGGGAGCCATACCACCACTCATTAATCACCAGGAGATGCGAAGCCCAATAGTATGCACGGACATCCGCCGCTGCAATTCCACCACAATACGTGAACTGAATGCACGTTGCAAGTGCGACACAAATTGCAATCCCTTGCCAGAGGAATCGATTAAGGAGTGCGTTAATTTGGCGGAACCACGACCGAGGGATAGGGAACGGGTAGTTCTGGAGCCTGTATAGTAAGCACGGCAAAGCCACCATCTTATAAATTGCGGACCTCCCATATAACGATAAAGGCAGTTGAGACCATATCGTCGTCTCATCCCGGATGGCGGGGAGTAGCGGCACTATGTTATGCGTCCAGGTGTCACCGCGTGACCGTGTTATGTAGACCCCTAGGTACTTCAGGCACTCGCCCGCAATGATTAGGGACAATGCCCTGGCCTGTCTGCGCTGGTCGCAGTAAAGAGGGAACAGTGTAGATTTGGACGGATTGGCACTGAGGCCCGAAGTCTCCCCGAAAACTGGAAGGATTTGAAGAACCCTGGGCCCGGAGGCCCAAGGGTCCGACATAAAGAATAGGACGTCGTCGGTGTTAGACCCGGCCCTCGTAACATAGTCAGACCTGACCCCTGCACCTCACCCCAGCCCCGAGCCCACGGCCTAGCCGATCCTTCCCACCAGAACACACACACCCGACCCGGACTTCCCCCGTCCGTGGCCTTCCTCCTTCGGCCACCCCGGGCCCGCGTGCCCACTTCATGCACCAAGATGGCCGCCCGGCCCCAGCGTGACCCTAGCCTATAGGCGCCACTCCGGCTGGAGGACATCGCGCTCCCCTTGGGATGAGAAAGGGAGGAGCAGTTTCCATCACACCTCTGCGCTTCCCTGGGAAGGTGGGTTTCGATCGACCCGCCGGCCTCCCCGAGGGCTGGCTCCACGCCTGCTGGGTGTCTGGGGCTCCTCCCGACCCGGCCCTGAAAGGATCAAAGGACAATGGCAGGAAACCCCCAACAAGCGACCCCCAGGTGACAAGACCCCTGCCTGCACAGACTCCGGACATCAAAGAGGAGTCGCCCTATAACAAGGGGTGCTCTGGGACTGTCCGGCAGATTCGCCTTGGAACACCTGAGCCCTGCTGAGTGACTCGCGGCTCCCTGAAGATCGTAAGACCTCCGAACTTGTGCTTGAGCCCTGCTGAGTGACTCGCGGCTCCCTGAAGATCGTAAGACCTCCGACCTTGTGCTTGAGCCCTGCTGAGTGACTCGCGGCTCCCTGAAGATCGTAAGACCTCCGAACTTATACTCGAGCCTGCTGAGTGACTCGCAGCTCCCTCAGACTCTCTTGGTCCCGCCAGACCCCACAACGACAAGCGTATCCCCCAGCTCGAGGATTGTGAGCTGTGCGCCGGGTACGCTCCTGCATTTGATTCCTATCACCAAAGACTGTCCCGCTACCTCCTAACCCACCTCCAAGACTTTGTGAGCCCGCGCTCTACTTGTATATATTTTGCCTTGCTGATCATAAAGATCCTACAACTCCGATCTGATAAAGATTTGCTCTTAAGAACTCCTTGTTTACTGTCTCTCTGTCGTGTAGCACCGAGTGTACGATCCTAGATACGAGGTTCCTCCCCTGAGGAGTCTCCCGCCAGTGCCCGGCTACGATACCTCGAGGGTGGGTCTCAGGGCAGTCAGGGCCCCTTCCGGGCCCCTCTGAGGTCGCCTTCTAACATTGGTGGCAAGCGACGGGATTCAGGCCCATAATCTAGAGATCGTACCGTGAACGGCTGACGCACTACCGACAAAGATGGCAGAAGGAAACGCCACGGTTCTCATAGAAGACGACGCCAGTACCGTGTTCCAGGTGGAACAGCTGGAAGAGTACACTCACAAAGAACTAAAGCAATTCTGCAAGGAACTCAGAATCGCTACCACTGGTCTTAACACCAAAGAAGATATGCAAAAGGCACTGAAAGCTTGGGTGGATTCTGGAGCCTCCCGCCCAGAAGGAGCGGGGGAGCCCCACGACGAAGCTGGACCCTCCCAAGGAGAACGCAGCAGCAACCAGGTGCGAGGCTTCGTACCAGACGGGGGCCTATCCCCGGAGGAACTCGCAGACAGAGAAAAAAGTCGCCATCACAAGCTCGAATTAGCCAAACTCAAAATTGAGGGCGAGTTGAAATTAGCCGAGAAAAAGCAAGCAGTAGAACAGTTGCGAGTACAAGGAGAACTAGAAGAGAAGAAACTCCAACGAGAACACGAGGGAAGGAGACTTCAACTGGAACATGAACGCAGCTTGAAGGAAATAGAACTGAAAGCAAGAAGCGAAGAAGCGCGGCCCCCGGGGAACCGGGAGGCGGCCGCCCCGACAGAGCAGAAGGTCCACATCCCCAAGGATGTGGTCAAAGAATATTACAAAAATGATGACATTCAGCAGTGGTTCCGGGCCTATGAGGTCGCCATGACCTCCCATCGGGTCCCACAGAAGGATTGGGGGGCCGGGTTATGGGGACGATTCCTGAGCGAAGGGAGAGACACCCTGCTCGACCTACCCACCTCCATGCAGACCTCCTATGAACGCATGAAAGCGGCACTCCTCACAAGGTACGGCCTCACCCCGGAGATGTACCGCCAGTGGTTCCGGAACTGCAGGAAGATCCCGGGCACCACCTGGGTGGAATATGTGAATTTCTTCAGCCGCGCCTTCGATGGGTGGATCAAGGGCAGCAAGGTAACCACCCTGGAAGAACTAACCGACCTTATGTTGTGGGAGCACCTGGCTGCCAACTGCTTTGTGGAACTACGCCAGCATCTACTCGACAGCAAGCTCACGGACCCAAGGAAGCTGGCTGTCGAGGCGGATCGCTGGACCAACACCCGGGTCTCCCGGGGCCCTGTAGGAGAGTACCCCCGAGCCAGTCAGGGACCACCCCGCCAGAGAGGGGGGGGGGACCAGGGAGGGCAGAGAGAGTCCCAGGCTAGTCCCCCGAAGTCCCAACCTCCACCTTTCCCGGCACCCCCACCAGCGGTATCCGGCCCCCCCCTGAGACGGGGGCACCGGGTAACCATCACTTGTTTTCGTTGCCAGAAGCCCGGGCATTACGCCAACGACCCTGAATGCCCCATGGCCCCACGCACCACCCAGGCAGCACCCCCCGCTAGACAGATAGCCAATGTAGCCCTGGGGGAGGAGGTTGAGGAGGCCGAGGAGTGGGAACCCGCCGCTATGGCCCTAGTATCCTTAGGAGATAGAGAGATGGTCCCTGGGATCCTCCTGCCCTCTAACACAAAGAAATATGGGCAGCTCATAACGATCAATGGCCACCAAGTAGAAGCCCTCCGTGACACAGGGGCCAGCATCACCGGGGTCCTCAGCCATTTAGTCCACGAAGACCAGGTCCTCCCCAACGTATTTTGCCCTGTCATTTCAGCCGACAACACAGAAAGCCTATGTAAGGTAGCCCTGGTGCCCTTTGAGTGGGGAGGGGTGGTCGGCAAACTGAAGGTCGCAGTGAGAACCTCCCAGCCCGTCGACTGTCTCCTGGGGAATGACCTGGAAAGTTCCCCCTGGGGACAAGTTGAGCGCAAGACCCACCTAGGGATGATGGGCCTCCCTGAGTGGGTGTGCGCCACCACTCGATCCATGGCGGCTCGACTGACCCCCCTGAGGGACGTCGACGACGCCCCGGCCCCTGAAGATGGGATGGTCCCGGCCGAGGGTCCCCACATCCCCCCACCAGAAGAGTCGATCGCCAGTGACGAACCCCCGCCTTCCGACTCCACCCCAGACACCGAGTTAGGCGATCTGCCCGAATTAGCCCAGTGGCGCCACGAGGGGGGCCCCTCCCAAGAGGAGTTCTGCCGAGAGCAGGCTACCTGTCCCTTCCTGGTCGGGCCCCGGCAGCAGGCAGAGGCCCAGGCCGCAGGCGACCAGACGGGGACGCACCGGGTATATTGGGAGAATGACCTTTTGTACAGCGAACAGAAGTCGGTGGAGCTAGGGTCCGGCCGGGTGCTGGTGGTACCCCTACGCTTCCGAACCCTCCTCCTGGGCTTGGCCCACGACGTTCCCCTCGCAGGCCACTTGGGTCAGGACAAAACATACAGTCGCCTCGTGACTCACTTCTACTGGCCCAGAATGAAAGCGGATGTGGAAGCCCACTGCAAGTCCTGTCCCACGTGCCAGGCCAGTGGGAAGAGTGGAGGGAAGCGCAAGGCTCCCCTCCAATCCTTCCCTGTCGTCAGTACCCCTTTTGAGCGGGTCGGGATCGACATTGTAGGACATCTGGACCCCCCAACTTCCCAGGGGCACTGGTTCATCCTCGTCCTGGTGGACCATGCCACCCGTTACCCTGAGGCCATCCCCCTGCGTACCGTCACGGCCCCCGTGGTGGGCCGGGCGTTGATGGGAATCTTCTCCCGCATGGGTTTTTTCCCCGCGAGGTCGTGAGCGATCGCGGTACCAACTTTATCTCCCGATACATGAGGTCCTTATGGCAACAGTGCGGGGTGTCCTACAAGTTCACCACCCCGTACCACCCCCAAGGAAACGGCCTGGTAGAGCGGTTTAATCGGACTCTGAAGGGGATGATCGCGGGCCTGGAAGAGCCCCTCCGGCGTAAGTGGGACCTCCTGCTCCCCTGCCTCCTATTCGCATACCGAGAGGTTCCCCAGAAATCCTTGGGTTTCAGCCCATTTGAGTTACTCTACGGGCCTGGTCAAGGATTAGTGGGAGGCGGCGCCCCGAGGCCCCCCCCGAGACGTGTTCCGTTACGTCCTGACCCTCCGAAATCAGACTAGGAGGTTCCGGGAGATGGCAGAGGCCAACCCGGAGGCGAGTCAGGAGGAGATGAAGCGCTGGTACGACCAGAACGCCGCGCTAGTCGAGTTTCAGCCGGGCCAGCTGGTGTGGGTCATGGCCCCCGTGAAACCCTGCGCTCTCCAGGATAAATGGACCGGGCCCTTCAAAGTAGTTGAGCGGAAGAGCCCGGTCACGTACTTGGTAGACGTCCAGTCACCCCGGGACCCCCTCCGGGTCCTTCACGTGAACCGCCTCAAGCCCCATTTTGTGAGGACGGAGCTGAGCCTCCTACTGGCCACTGACGACGGGTCCGAAGAAGAGCCAGATCCTCTCCCTGATCTTCTGTGCACCAAGGAGAAGGACGGCTCCGTAGAGGGAGTGAACCTCTCCCCGTCTCTCACTCCCCAGCAACGTGAGGATTGCCGCCAGGTCCTAGGGCAGTTTCCGGACCTTTTCTCCTTGGTCCCCAAGGTCACCGACTGGTGTGTCCATGATGTGGATACCGGGGACAGCCCGCCAGTAAGACACCGAGCCTACCGAGTCCCTGATCGGGTCCGGTCCTGTATCCAAGCCGAAGTCTCGAAAATGTTGACCCTAGGCGTGATCGAACCCTCAGACAGCCCCTGGGCCAGCCCCGTGGTCCTGGTCCCAAAAGCAGATGCCCCCGGGGTCGCCTCAGAACTCCGCTTCTGCGTGGACTACCGGGGACTCAATGAAGTCACCCGAGCCGATGCCCACCCCATTCCCCGAGCCGACGAGCTCATTGACCGGCTTGGGGCTGCTCGGTTCCTCAGCACCTTCGATCTCACCTGCGGCTACTGGCAAATTGCGCTCACAGAGGGAGCCAAGGAGCGGTCCGCCTTCTCCACCCCAGATGGGCACTATCGCTTTCGCGTGATGCCTATCGGGATGAAAAATGCCCCACCCACCTTCCAGCGACTGGTAAATAGAGTCCTGGCCGGGCTGGAAAAATTCAGCGCTGCATATCTCGACGATATTGCAGTTTTTAGTTCCAAATGGAGTGAGCACCTCCACCACCTCCGGAGGGTGCTAACCGCCCTACGCCAGGCGGGCCTCACCGTGAAAGCCAGCAAATGCCAGATTGGGCAAGGTTCGGTAACCTACCTGGGGCACCAGGTCGGAAGCGGGCAGGTCGCCCCTCTACAGCCCAAAATCGACGCCATCCTAGCCTGGGAACCCCCCACTACCCAAACAGAGGTCCGAGCCTTTCTGGGCCTCACGGGCTACTACCGGAGATTCATCCGGAATTACGGCAGCCTGGTCGGTCCCCTCACGGGACTTACGTCCAAGAAACAGCCCAAGAAGTTACAATGGTCCCCTGCCTGCCAAGAGGCGTTCAATGCCCTGAAAACGGCCATGTGTACGGCCCCCGTCCTCCAGGCCCCCGACTACTCCAAAGAGTTTGTGGTACAAACTGATGCCTCCGAGCATGGCATCGGGGCAGTCCTCTCCCAGGTAAATGACCAAGGTCTAGACCAGCCCGTGGCCTTCCTCAGCCGAAGGCTGTTGCCCCGGGAACAGAGATGGAGTACCATCAAGCGCGAGGCGTTCGCCGTAGTCTGGGCCCTCAAGAAACTACGCCCTTACCTGTTCGGCACCCATTTCAGGGTCCAAACCGATCATCGCCCCTTGCGATGGCTCATGCAGATGCGAGGAGAAAACCCCAAGCTTCTGCGGTGGTCAATCTCCCTCCAGGGGATGGATTTCACCGTAGAACATCGCCCTGGTACGGACCACACCAACGCCGATGGCCTCTCCCGATTCTTCCGCCTCAGCGAAGAGAACCCCCAAGAAGATGGGTAGTTCTCTCCGGCTTTCAGCTGGGGGGGACGCGTGTTAGACCCGGCCCTCGTAACATAGTCAGACCTGACCCCTGTACCTCACACCAGCCCCGAGCCCACGGCCTAGCCGATCCTTCCCACCAGAACACACACACCCGACCCGGACTTCCCCCGTCCGTGGCCTTCCTCCTTCGGCCACCCCGGGCCCGCGTGCCCACTTCATGCACCAAGATGGCCGCCCGGCACCAGCGTGACCCTAGCCTATAGGCGCCACTCCGGCTGGAGGACATCGCGCTCCCCTTGGGATGAGAAAGGGAGGAGCAGTTTCCATCACACCTCTGCGCTTCCCTGGGAAGGTGGGTTTCGATCGACCCGCCGGCCTCCCCGAGGGCTGGCTCCATGCCTGCTGGGTGTCTGGGGCTCCTCCCGACCCGGCCCTGAAAGGATCAAAGGACAATGGCAGGAAACCCCCAACAAGCGACCCCCTGGTGACAAGACCCCTGCCTGCACAGACTCCGGACATCAAAGAGGAGTCGCCCTATAACAAGGGGTGCTCTGGGACTGTCCGGCAGATTCGCCTTGGAACACCTGAGCCCTGCTGAGTGACTCGCGTCTCCCTGAAGATCGTAAGACCTCCGAACTTGTGCTTGAGCCCTGCTGAGTGACTCGCGGCTCCCTGAAGATCGTAAGACCTCCGAACCTGTGCTTGAGCCCTGCTGAGTGACTCGCGGCTCCCTGAAGATCGTAAGACCTCCGAACTTGTGCTTGAGCCCTGCTGAGTGACTCGCGGCTCCCTGAAGATCATAAGACCTCTGAACTTATACTTGAGCCTGCTGAGTGACTCGCAGCTCCCACAGACTCTCTTGGTCCCGACGGACCCCACGATGACAAGCGTATCCCCCAGCTCGAGGATTGTGAGCTGTGCACCGGGTACGCTCCTGCATTTGATTCCTATCCCCAAAGACTGTCCCGCTACCTCCTAACCCACCTCCAAGACTTTGTGAGCCCGCGCTCTACTTGTATATATTTTGCCTTGCTGATCATAAAGATCCTACAACTCCGATCTGATAAATATTTGCTCTTAAGAACTCCTCGTGTACTGTCTCTCTGTCGTGTAGCGCCGAGTGTACGATCCTAGATACGAGGTTCCTCCCCTGAGGAGTCTCCCGCCAGTGCCCGGCTACGATACCTCGAGGGTGGGTCTCAGGGCAGTCAGGGCCCCTTCCGGGCCCCTCTGAGGTCGCCTTCTAACAGTCGGCATAAAGCACGATCCTGTCCGAGTACTCCGGCATCCAGCCCATCCCTCTAAGGACAGAGTCCAGAAGCACCCACACGGGTAAGGGCTCGATTGCCAAGGCAAATAAAAGAGGGGACAGGGGGTACCCCTGTCGCGTGCCCCAGTGAATCGGGAAGGGGGCCGAGCAGCAACCACCTGCACGAACCGAGGCCATGAGATCTGTGTACAATAGCTTCACATGTGCCGGGAACCGGGGCCCCAGGTTAACGGCTTCTAGGAGCTTGAATAGATAGGCCCAACTCAGAGGGTCGAACGCCTTGTCGATGTCTGCCAGCAAGAGCGCTGTGGGACTGCCCAGACGAGGGGCTTCCGCGATGGCATTGTGGACCCGCCTGATATTGTGCCATGTGGAGCGCTGGAGCATAAAGCCGGACTGGCCCGAGTGCACCAGGACCTGAATGCAGGTGTGGAGGCGATTGGCTAAGACCTTCCCGAGTAGTTTGGGCTCAAAATTCAGCAAGGAGATAGGACGGTACGAACTCGGATCTTCCGGAGGGCGACCGTGTTTAAGAAAAACTACGATTTTGGAGTGTTGCCAGTCAGGGGGCAGGACACGCTGCTCCAAGGCTTCGTGTAACGCCCTTAGCAGGTGAGGCCCAGGGTCGACACATGCAGGCGCAAAAACTCACAGGGAAACCCGTTGGGGCCTGGAGCATGGCTGGGGTGTGTATTGGACAGTGCCGCCTGCAACTCGGCCAGAGCGATCAGCCTATCCAGTTCATCACGCACATCATCGGGCAAACGGCGGGGAGGGATATCGGAAGAAAAGGCATCAATGAGGGGCTCGGCTATGACTTCACTCTTCTCGTAAAGGGCCACGTAGAAGCTTGCAAATGCCTGGACAAGTGCCTCGGGGGAGGCGCAAATAGTGCCATCGGGGGACCGCAGGAGGGGAACCTGCGTCGGGGACGTCCGAACCTGACACAGCCTATGGAGCATCTGACTGGGCTTGTCGCCCCACTGATAAATCCTGTATTGGGTCACCAACCAAGCCTTTATAGCACTGGGATTGTATTTTTCCCCATAACTGTGCTTGGGTTGGTCCTAAGAGGATGGGACCACCACTGAATCATTCAGCATGATATGGTCTTTGTGTTCAAGGCATTTGCTTCGTCCTCCCCCTAGGATAGGGGGGACCCCAAAATCATCACCTCTCTCATTGCCTGATACTTTTCATTTTCAAAGTTCACTTTTGTGAATTGGTTATATGTTTTGTAGCATGTAAAGTTGCTTTATCAAAGCATTTGTGGGTGCAGTTTAGTAGCTGACTCCGCTAAATGCCTGAATTCCTGTTTTTAATGGAATGCGTAGTTAACAAAGTAGTTAACAAATCTCCGAAAACTCTGGCAGCGCAGCGGAGTTCCTTGCCCAAGGTTAGTAATCAGCATCACGATGAAGCCATGGGGACATGCGCCACCGATATGGAGTCCGATTAATCTGCAGGCGGAGTCTGAGTTGAATGGGTGAGTGACCGGAAACACCCCATGGCAGGATACAAGTGTGTGCCGCTCTGTGAAGATAGCTATGCGGGAGGAATATATAGTCCAGGCACGAGAGGGTGGGATGAACATGAACCCCACCTCAGAGGGATGAAGCGCCCGCCAAGTATCTGTCCAGCCCAGTGTGTGTGCCAGTATATTTAGTTTGGCTAAGGGGGGCCCCATACTAATTTTAAACCAATGTTATTTCTCCAATAATCGTATCCATTTAGTGACCTGTTTTTTATAAAAGAAGTGGAATAAATTAACTTAGTTTGAGTAAGCATACATGTTTTTGAAGGAATGGGAACCAATTTAAAGTAATATGATGCTGGGTCCAAAAGATTATAACCAGTAATATAAGTTTATTTACGCTTTTGCGTATTAGAACTATCCTGAGATGGAGTAGGGCAATATTCCCATTGAGTATAATTAAAAAGGGTGCGCTGTCCGTTAGTTCTATTCAGAAAATGATGTCCATAGTATTTGTAACAAAATAACTTGGCATAGTTAGCAGAATTCAAATATAAATCTTGTGTATCAAAGACAGTGTAATATTGTAATTCAGAAAACAAAGAATTCACAGCATTGACATCCCAATCATCTGATTGTAACCCAGGTATAATCACATCACCCATAGAAACACGGAATACATATGGTATCTGTAGGGTCTCCCTAGGACCATAAACATCGAATGGTACTTTATCCCATACAATTTTATCAGTTACTGGGACCGCTGAAATGTTAACAAGGGACAGGTCTCTTTTTATTTTATGCTGGGAGGAATGTAGGGCACACACACCGTCGACTGATTCCACTGTGGAGCGCTCAGGAAGGTAGTGGCCATTAATCAGAAGGAAGAAAACAGTCACAAATCCAATCCACATGAACAGGAACACCATGGAAAACCCAATCTAGACTAATGTCCAAGGGGAAACCAGATAAGTTCATTTCACCCAAGAGATAAGAACACAAATCCTTGCCAGTGTTGGGGAGAGGACTGTAGACAGAGAAGAACTGTTCGAAGAAAAATTATCCTGATGGATATAGTAACCAGAAGAACTTAGCTGAAACAGCGGAGGCTGAGATTCTGAACCCAGAACAGAGGCTTGCAGGTCCGCAGGGCTCTCAACAGGTGGATCAGAAGAAACAATTTCCATTGTAGTATGTGAGGAAGGTAAAACTGATAATTGGTCAACTCAAGACTCGACATCCCCATCAGGTAGCCGGGAAGAATCAGAATGAACGAGGCTCACAGGCTGTAAAGAAATATCTTGTTGTGGGACACTCCTAGGCATACTATTAAGACTTGGCCATATGGTGTAACTTGACATGTTCAATTGAGACGAAGCGATTCTCTTTGTATCCAGGTAGTGGAGGTAAAATCACAGGTAAGGTACCTCAAAGACCAAACACAGGGACAGAAGCACATTACGAGGGTCCAAATTCTTTCTTGATTACCACTTATTAACAATCCAGATCACCAACTTTAGGGAGCCAGCCATAAACAGGAATCATAACTTCTGCATATGCTCGTGAGGTTGAGGGAAAATGTGTTTTCGCCAGAGTGTCACGACTCTTTTGTAGATCCTGTAATACTGCACAGTGGTTATCTACGTCAAAAGTAGCAGCAGCCGACACCATGTCTAGACCCTCAAGGTCTTGAACAAACATCTTAATGCCAAAGAGCATTTCATATGGGGTTCGCCCACCCAGAGATCTTCTTGGGAGATTATTAAGAGCACGTTGAACCCCATAGAGGTGAGTAGTTAACCAGCCACGGTCCTTATCTAATACCCTTGCTCTTAAACACTGCTTTAAGTCACGGTTCATCCGCTTCACAACAGAAATGCCCTCAGGCCTATATGGAGACGAGAAATGCACCTGCACTCCCATGGACTTCATTGAATCACGGTGAGCCTTGGAGGCAAAAGCCGGACCTTGGTCTGAATGAAAAGTGCGACTGGCAAAAGTCCCGACAAAGACACACAAATCTTTTATAACAGTAGGAGTGTCAGCAGAGTGCTGCGGCCAAAGACAGAGGAACCTAGTGAATGATTCCACTGCAATCAAAATATATTTGAAAGCATTATCAGATGTTATTGGACTGCAATGATCAAGATAAATACACCCAAACGGATGGTTAGAAATGAAAAGATGTGTCTGAGGTGGACGTGACACAGTAGAACTCTTAATTTGTTGACAAACATCACAACTAAGCAAATATTTACGATTCTGGTGGTATAAACCACACCACCAATAGTGCTTCCGTAAAAGAGAAACTGCCAAGCCTTCATGGGCAGCCACACTGAGCGATAGTCTGTGGTCATCATTGGGAATCAGGCGATCACCAACAGTAGGAAAAGTTACAAATGGTACTTTTTCAGAAGTCACTTGATAAGTATAATGGGAAGAGAACTTCTGCGTAAAAGGGGTACCCTCCCTAGATTTGGCAATAGTCATGGACCTAGTAACTGCTGCTACTATAACCATGGCTGTTGCATATTTGGCTCCTTCATCAGCCATTAGATTACCAACAGTGTGTGCTCCCTTATGTTGATGTCCCAAAGTATGGACAACAGGTGTAAGTGGCAAACGATCCTTGAGAGCAGCCACTCAGACCCAAAGTGTTTTATGCTTGATTGTACTAACTTTAGAATCCCAAAAATCATTCTGTTTCCAGAAACACAAATTGTCATTGAATGACTGTACACAGTAAAAAGAGTCACCCACAACAAGGGTGGGTAACTCAGGATCAGCATATTCAAGAGCTAAAAGTAAAGCTCGTAACTCGGCCAACTGGGCCGTGTAGTCTCCCAGGGACTGCATGCGAACTAAAGCAGAATGAAAAACTCCATCCACCACTGCACCTACCACAATGGCGCAAGCTTCAGAATAAGCTTGTTTAGCCCCAATGGCCGGTTGAGCCGAACCATCTGTGTAAATGATGCTCTTGTACTGATCAAGAGGGAGAACCGATGAGGAGAGAGGGTGAATGTGTTCATACTGAAGAAACCCTTGAGTTTGTAATGACCAGTCAAAAACAAAAGTGACATCAGCCAAAGTCAAGGACATAGCCCAGTGAATTTTACGAGGATGTAGAGTTAGGAACACTAGCCTTTGTGAACGCCTCCAAGGCAGGCACAGGCAAAACAACACAAATGCGTTTACCTCGTGTAAGAGGGCGTTCTTTCAAAATTGCCATCTGCACAGCAGTAAGAATTTTCTCAGTAGAAGAAAAACGTAACTCTGCAGGAGTATACAGATGCGATTTGTAGCCCATGGGAATTGTGTCACCCTTATTTAAAGTCACATAAGTGAAACCGTACTTGTTTGAGATAGCTCGGAAGAACGCTCATCGAGGGGGTTCGAATACAAAGTGCATAAAGTGAGGCAAACAATGTCCCCCACGTGTTGCATTCTGCAAGAGGACGAATCAAACCACTTGGAAAACACATTGTGATCATCCTTTGTTTCTCTACAGGACCAGTGTGAGGGAAGACAGCATCAAGCTGTTCAATCGTCTGAGCAATCCAAAATGGAGGTCCTCACGAGCCTGAGGACGTTTGCCCATTACTGAATTAAAAAGAACTGGGCTAATCACAAGGGCCCCACCATTCTCCTGAACCAGAGGCGCAGCCCCAGCTGGAGCCACCAAAAAGGCATGTGAAATAAGTTCAATCAGGCGTCTAATTAGAAGACACACCTGCCCATACAGTATATTAACTTCCACCAAATTAGCGTTAAGATAATTGAGATGCGGAGTAAAACCGGCCAATACAGCCCATGTGGCCCAATCAATACTTAAGGGGCCCATACGAGCGAAAGAAAGAGTGTGGTGAAGGGGACCATTAAACCAAATCTGGTGCTCCCAAGCTGTAAGAGGAACTTCAACCAACCCATAAGGACGTTACGCTGCCGAAACCGCAGCAACCACAAAAGCATGAAAGGAATTATTGTTCGCATCCACAGCATAACGTAACCCAGGAATAAAAAACCTCGAACCGGTATGCTGGATCCGCTTCAACCACAAAAACAACAGGAGACCCAGCATTGGAGACCGCATTCTGTAACAAGTGTTGTGTAACTGCCGTGCTGCGATGTGCCAGAATTGCGATCGGTTGAGCCATAACGAAGAGTAAGAAAGTGATCTATCGGTAGCACAAAATGGATCAAAAGCCTTTTTTAGAATTCAAGCTTGAATAACCTACAGTCAGAGGTGTATCCTACCAACTGAGGAGGAAAAGCCCTCCCACTATGGACCTCTCCAAGGACTGGTGTGAGGGTATTGTGGACCTGCACAAGCGCTACTCAGGCATTCCGTCAATCAGTACCAGAGCATACATTGGCGACGCCATGTTGCATGGATTCTGCGGAGTCATAAAACTATGCTTGGGATTATGGAACTTTAGTGGGCAGGGACTGAGTTATCCTACCACCTGTGTACCCATGAGCCCGGGGACCAACTAGCTGTAGTGTGTCACTTGCCCTCCTACTCACTCACAGAGGAACAAATGATTAGACACCCCAGAACACAACACTCCGACCCTCTCAGGAAACGTGGTTGCAGGACACACCCTTTCGCTCTCACTCTCATACAGTCCTCAATAAGATTTACAGAGATACGAGAAAAGAGTAAAATGTTCATTTTAACTATTGTGCATTTGTATGCAGTATACGTGCCACAACAAGGAAAAGAATGCCTAACACAAATACAGTTAGCATAGCAAGTGGTCCGTATATCATAAAATGTGATGTCATTATATTTGACAGTGTAGCCTAACTTCCCTCCCCTTCTAAAGAAGAAAAATGATTATATTTTAAAAGAACTCTGGGTGTTAGCAGCAGACCCCATACCTCAGTCCATAGATGGAAAATCTACATCACAGGAGCTGTCACGCTCCCTTCTATGGTAAGATCCCTCTCCAAGTATGTATCACCCACCTGTGTATACCTATATGACGAAAGTACATGTTCACAAACAACAGCTGCATCTGCATGTTTTGTCTAGGTGTTAGGGCCTGACCAGAACAGAATAACAAGGGGCATTGTTGTTCGACCTTATCTGCAGTGTTCAGACTAAATTCCAGGAAAGAACAGAATGCAAAACAACAGTATGTTCTGTGTGAAAGTTGCAGTGTGGCACAAAGCAAAATACGTTTGTGTAGTAATGTGTGCAAAGCGGAAGACAGTCTGCCACGGGCTAATACTAGCATAGGGAAAACAACAATGGCCACATGTACCAGGTGACATGACACTCTCATACACACTCACTCACCCATACAGCTACTCATACATCTACTCAGTCATATAACTACTGACACACAAAGTCACCCATCCATACAGCTACTCGCACATCAACCCACTCACCCACGCAGCCACTTACACAAACACTGAGTCAACCATACATTTACTAACATACACATTCACTCACCCATACAGTCACTCACATACCCACTGACTCATTTATACAGTCACTCATACAACTACTCACTCACCCATGTGCCCACTCATATATCCACTGACTCACCCATACTGCTACTCATGCACACTCAGTTTTTGCAGACACTCACGTACCTACTCCCACACTTGCACAGCCACTCAGGCAACCACTCTTCCACCCATACAGACACTCATGCACCCACTCATTTACCCATACAGCCACTAACGCAGGTCTTTCTCACCTATACAGTCACTAGTACACCCATTCATTCACAAATACACCCACTTAAACATCCATTCATTTTTTTGTTTAAATATCTTCATTATTTTTTAGAATGAACAAGGGACACAACACATGCAAGTATAATTATGTTTTTAATCTGAAATACATTGCAAATTTAATAGCTAATCAGTAGACGGAGAGTGCACAATTAAAATCATGCCGAACTGTGGAGTGATGAGGTGATCGTGCTGCGAGCACTATTTAAAGACTCCATGCATTCAGTGATCAAGCACGACTGTGTCCAGTAGTGGTCACATTGTAATGTAACTGTGCATGTGGGTAGGAGAGAGAAGGTTAACAGGGTATGGATTGTGTAGGATTGTCAAACTGTGTGCCATAGCGATTTGGTCCCAGATTCTTTCCCACTTCCAAGACCTTGTTGGCAAGCATCCCACCCTCGTGTGAGATGCATGCAGAGGTGCAGACTCAGGCATTGGGCACAGATATTAGTTGTTGGTATCTATAAAGGTCTAGCCCTGGCTATCTCAGGTGCACTGTGATTGTGATCCCTTCTGAGGTTTCTGAAGATCCATAAGCATGGCATCCCAAGTGGATGCCAGGGGAATTCTGTCTAGTCCCAGGGCGTCCTCTTGCCTCAACGCCACACTTTCTGCCAACGCCCAGTTTGTAAAAGAGTGAAGCCATGCTTCCCATCATGCTGGTTCAGAGTTTCTCCACCGCCTGGTGACCAGAAGTTTAGAGGTAATCAGGCCCAAGTCTATGAAGCCCGATGACGCCTTGCGCTTTTTGGACCTGCGGAATAGGCCTAGGATGCATACCTCCCAAGTGTTTACCACCTTGTGCTCAGTGCTGTCTGAAAGGTGAGTGGAGATTGCTCGCCAGTAGGTGGCTACAGCAATGTAGCCTCATAAGATATGGATTAGGTCGGCATTCACCAATAGGCAGCAGGGACACTGAGTGTCTGCATGGTGAAACTATCTAATTATGTTTTCTGATGTGAGATATGCCATGTGTGCTATGTAGAGCTGTATGAGGCGAAACCTTGCCTTTCTGGGTATGTGGACCGGTCCCAGTAAGATGCTCTCCCAGTCCTTGTCGGTGCCCAGGTTCTGTAAGGCAGCATCTCAGTGAACTCTAAGTAAAGTCAGCTGATGCGCTGCATGTGTGCGCAGTCAGCAAACCACTTAATAAGGCACCTCCCGTGCCCATGGTGTGGATGTATTGGACAGTGTGGTGTGTTGTAAGTTCCTGCGATATATCCCCCCACCTCGCCCTCAGCTCCGCAAGCAGAGAGGCGTGTAGCAGAAACTTCTCCTGTGGTAGTCCGTCTTCTGACAAAAGCTCATTAAATGATGTCAGCTGCCCATCTTTGTTAAGATCGCCTAGTATTTGCAGTCCCGGTTCTTCGCAGGCGAGGAGGTCCGCACTCATGGTGCAGTTTTGGCCTCTTGGTGGGCTTAGGATGGGCAGGGTCATACCGGGTACAGTCTCTAGTAAAGAATAAAGCATGTTTAAAACACGTGTGGTCCACTGCTAGCATCAGCTGCTCAGGAGTCTTGTCTCTGCTCCCGGGGTGAAATAGGCATAGAATGGACAAGCTTGACCAGGCCTGATGGTATGAGGCTGTGTTTTCTATGTGTTGCCCTCTCACCCATCTAGCCACCCATTGGAGCTGTGCTGCCTGAAGCAATTTTTTATATGGGGCACTGCGAGGCCTCCCTGATCCACAGGCAAGTACAGCTTAGACAGCGCAATCCGGCAGCGACTACCGTTCTGAATGAAATTACCCATCATGCGCTCAAAAGAGCAGAACACTGGGGGACGAATGTAAAGGGGCAGGTTCGTGAAGGAGTATAAGAGCCTGGGCAGCACCACCATTTTCAGTAGGGCAGGTTGGCCCATAACCATCAGAGGTAGGCTCTACCAAAAGGAAATCTGCAATTGTATAGCAGATACTGCTTGTACACCCATTTATAGATCTATAGACCTACTTACACAGCCACTCACTCACCCATAAAGCCACTCATGCACTATCACATTCACCATTTGCAGTCACTCATACAGCCACTCAGTCACCCATAAAGCCACTCACACACAGACCGACTCACACATTTGCTCAATGATATAGCCACTGACACATATACTCACCTGCCCACATAGCTACTCACACAACCACTCACTCACCCATACAGGCACTTGCGAACCAATATAGCCAATTATGCAACCTGTCACTCACCCACATACCCACACACTCACTTATACACCCACTCACACAGACACTCATCTCCCCCAAGCACCCACTTGCACACACACTCACCCAAACTGCTACTCACTCAGCTACTCACCCACCTACTCACGCATACTGCCACTTACATACCCACCCATTCACCCATACAGCCACACACACCTACTCACTCACATATTCAGCCACCCAAACACTCACCAAACAGCCACTCTGTCAGAGTCCGACCCTCCACGAATCGAATCCGGCCCGAGGTGACATTACGAACCCTTCTTTGCCATTTCAGCCCCTGGATTGGGAGACCGCCTCAGCAGGACCGATACAACTACCTGTTGCGGGCCGCTGGCCCTTTAAGACCGAGGAGGAATCTCCCGTGACGAGCGTTTGGGGGCGGAGCCACGGAGCGCCTTTGCCCGATAAAGATTGGCCAACTGGAGAGGAAGACGGAAGTATCCCGAAGGAGGCAGGCGTGGGACGGACGGAGGAGAAGACAGAGAGAGACCCGAAGAGCGAGCAGACGACCGTAGAACCGAAGACCGGCAAGCCAGGAGGCCAACGGTCCGGCTCTTCGCCCAGCCACTCCCCAGGGGGGACGTGGCTCACCCAGGTGCGGCAGCGCTTGCGAGGGCCGTGGGAGGCGGGGAGGGAGTCCGGAAAGCCGGGGTAGAGGAACGCCTGCTTCGGCGCAGCACACGCGCGATATAGAGAAGAAAAGCAGCCCCAAACTCCCTGTGTTGGTGACGGACCCCCCCCTTCACAGACTCCCATTAATAGTAGCCGGGTGGAAAACCTCCTCACCCCCTTTTCCCTGACACGACTGAAAGAGGCCGAATCACTGACACGTGTCTCCTTTCTTTTGTTTCCTTAATGCCTGGGAGCCCAAGCTGATAACCAAGCTTTACACCGGACGAGCTGTCCTAGAAGAGAAAGAGCACATGGTGGAGAAACCTGTTTGCTGACCGAGGGCTTTACCGGAAGAAATAACCATGTTTTGGGTCACAAAATAAATAATACCTCACATACAAACAGTTGCTGTTGGGTCACTTCTTCAGCCCTCGACATATGGTGGAGAATGCGGGCACTTTGACCTCTTGCATCTAAGTCCCCATGGAGAATCTAATACAGCACATCGTCGAGGGCCAGAAGAAGCTCGAATGGGCTGTGGAGCGTCAACTGACCTCCGCTCAGGCCGATAGAGACACATTCAAGGACCTTATGAAGGCTCAGATGGAGACCCTGATAAAAGTAGTGGAAGACCCGGCCACAACCTCTACGGGCCACAGGCTATCCAAGGGGGTGTCCGCCCTTCCCACAGTATCTTTACAGAAATACGTACCCGGAGAGGATTCAGACGCGTTCCTATTGAATTTTGAGAGGGCTGCCCGGGCCTCAGGCTGGCCTGTAAGCAAATGGCTGTTCTTTTTGGCTCCTCTCTTGACAGGGGAAGCACAGGCAGCCTATCAGGTGGCAAATGCTGGCGGGGTCACCCCATATGAAGATGTCAAGACCCTCATTCTAGACCACTTAGGTATGGACACGGAAGCCTACAGACTACGGTTCCGGAAGGAAAAAGGAACGCCTGCAGACACTCCAAAAACCCTATACTATAAGCTGAAGCTAGCAGCAGAGAAATGGTTAAAACCAGCAGAACGGTCAAAAGAGGAGGTTATGGGGGCGGTGATATTGGAACAATTTCTGGACGCTCTACCCTTTTCAACGCAAAAGTGGTTGCGACAACATGCGAACCTCACTGCTGAACAAGCAGTGGAACTAGCAACCGCCTTTTCTCGCGCACAGCCTCGGACCTCTCCTTGGGAACCTGAAAAGCCGAGGCCAGCTCCTGCCCCTAGAAAACCCCTACGGCCTATCAAGGAACCGGAAAGAATACGACCCCAAAGAAGCGATCCTCCTTTTAGAGCCCCCCAGTGCTTTGATTGTGGGGAGTGGGGCCATATGGCTCGCTTTTGTCCACGTAAGAAAACAGAAGAGCCGATGGACGTTAGTTACCTTCCTCAGAACCTCATGTACACAGCTGAGATGGGAACCTCCTTTTATGTAAGTTTATGTCTGAATGGGGTACAAGTCAAGGCTCTTCTCGACTCCGGTTGTCGACAATCCGTGATACGGGCTTCCCTCGTGTCCCCTTCCCAACTTCTCCCTGGCAGGAAGGTCCTCATCCGCTGTGTACACGGAGACGTCCGTCCCTATCCGGTAGCACGGGTTACCTTGCAACCAAGAAGAGGGGTTCCTTCGTCAGTGGTAGTTGGGGTCTTGGACACTCTACCCGAAAAATTGATCATAGGTACCGACAATCCCGCCTTTCTCTCGTTTTTTCAACAGGTACTACGAGGGAAAAGGGCAACGTCCTCAAACTCTCCCGTCTCTGGTGCACTCTTAACACAAGAACCATGGGTGTCTGATAGGGACTTCCATTGGGCACAAAGCAACGACGCCTCCCTCACGCATGCTTGGTCGGAAGCCCGACAACCCACAAACCGGTCCTACCCTAAATTCCAAATCAACAACGATTTGTTGTATAGACTACCGGGACCCGGCGAGCACCCTCAGCTCTTGGTCCCTCAAGACTTTCGGGAACAAATACTATTCTTCGCACATTCCCACCTCCTTGCCGGTCACATGGGGGCTGAGAAAACCACACAAGGACTCCTACGACTTTTCTACTGGCCCGGTATATACGCACAAACCAAGAAATACTGCAGTGAATGTCCCATATGTCAGAAAACGAATCCCTATACACCCCCACAGGCCCCTCTACAACCTCTGCCTATAATAGGACAACCCTTTGACAGGGTGGGGATGGACCTCAACGGGCCCCTTCCCCGCTCCCGGAAGGGATTTCAGTACGTGCTGGTACTGGTAGACTACTGTACCCGTTTCCCTGATGCATTTCCCCTTCGAGCCCCCACTACCACAAACATCTCGGACAAACTAATAGAATACTTCTCTAGGGTGGGATTCCCTCGCCAAATCCTAACAGATCAAGGCACCCCGTTTGTCTCCAAGTTGATGGCCCAAATATGCAAGACCCTAGATGTACGACATATAAAAACCTCGGTCTACCATCCTCAAACCGATGGCCTAGTAGAAAGGTATAATGGGACCCTGAAACTCACATTAAAAAAGCTCTTGTCTGGGGAGGGAAAGGATTGGGACCGCCTGCTTCCCCTTGCCCTTTTTGTTATCCGGGGTCAAGTACAGAGCAGTTTAGGGTGTTCTTCGTTTGAACTACTGTACGGGAGACAACCCCGAACACTTCTTGAAATGACCAGGGAAGCCTGGGAGAAAGGACAAAATGATACCCAGGACATGCTAGAGTACACCCAGCAACTGCGGGCGAAAATAGGTAAACTCCGAGACTTAGCCCACGCCAAATTAGATAGAAAACAGACCCTGCAGAAACAACAGTACGACAAAGGGAAAAAGCTACGAACCCTGCAGGTGGGAGACTGGGTCTTAGTCCATATACCCTCCTCCCTTTCTTCCGTTAGGACGGAATGGAAAGGTCCCTTTGAGGTCATTAAAACTCTGAGAGCCACCACCTACCAAGTCCGCCTAGGTCCAAAAAAGATTCAGACGTACCACATAAATCTCTTAAAGAAATCTCTGGGACCCCCACCAATACCCAACCAGCTGGTACAGACCTTAACCCCGGACCCCTGCACTCTGTCTCACCTACCTATTAACGAGAGCCTAACCCCACACCAAAGGGAGGAGTTATTGCAAACACTAACCAACTTCCAAACCCTTTTTTCAGACCAACCTGGGAAAACCAACCTTATCGAACACAGTATCGAGACAGAGGCAGGGAAGACAGCAAAACAAAGGCCATATCGGCTTCCCGCCTCCCGAAAACAAGCCGTTTCCGAGGAAATACGACAGATGTTACAAATGGGAATCATCCGTCCCTCAACAAGTAACTGGAATTCTCCCATAGTTCTGGTGCCAAAACCCGACGGTTCGATCTGGTTTTGCATTGACTTCAGACAAGTAAATGCCATATCACAACTGGACGCGTACCCCATACCCAGAGTGGATGATCTTGTAGAGCGACTGGGGGAGGCTCGATATATAACCACACTGGACTTGACCAAAGGTTATTGGCAGGTACCATTACGGTCCTCGGATCAGGAAAAGACCGCCTTCTCCACACCTGACGGTCTTTTTGAGTTCACAGTCCTCCCCTTTGGGTTACACGGGGCACCAGCCACCTTTCAGAGGTTGATGAACACCATACTGAAACCTCATCAAGCCTTTTCCTCCGCATACCTCGACGATATCGTCATCCATAGTCCCACTTGGGAACGTCATCTAGAGGACATACGCGAGGTATTAGGCTCCCTCCAGCAGGCTGGTCTACATGTCAATGCAAAGAAGTCCCGAGCCGCTTTCCATAGAGTACGATACATGGGGTTCATTATAGACGATGGGTGCATCGAACCCCAGGACGAAAAGATCAGGGCCATACAACAAGCCCCCTTACCAACAACAAAAAAGGAAGTTCGGGCGTTCCTGGGCTTGCTAGGCTACTACCGTAGGTTCATTCCCCATTATGCAGAAATTTCAACTCCCCTTACGGACCTCCTACAGAAAAACACTCCGAAAGCTGCCCTGTCCACCCCCTCCGTTGCTGTGCGAACGGCCATTAAAGAATTAAAACGGGCCATCACTAGCCACCCCGTCCTCATCTCCCCGGACCACTCCCGACCCTTTGTCCTCCAGACAGACGCCTCAGACGTTGGGATAGGAGCAGTGTTATCCCAGACCACCAGGGAGGGGGTCGAAAAACCTGTCCTGTTCATCAGTAGAAAGTTGTTTCCGAGGGAACGGGCCTACCCCATAATCGAGAAGGAATGTCTTGCCATAAAATGGGCCGTAGACAAACTCCAATATTACCTGGAGTGTACCCATTTCCTCCTCTATACGGACCATGCACCCTTAGTGTGGATGAGCAGGAACAAGGGTAACAACCCGCGTATCATGTGGTGGTTCTTGTCCCTCCAGCCTTATTCCTTTGAGGTGCATCACCGTAAGGGACTCCTCAATGCCAACGCTGACTTTCTCTCGCGCATGCCTGTCGTCCCCGACCGGGACGAATCTGGGGTACGGGTGTGTCAGAGTCCGACCCTCCACGAATCGAATCCGGCCCGAGGTGACATTACGAACCCTTCTTTGCCATTTCAGCCCCTGGATTGGGAGACCGCCTCAGCAGGACCGATACAACTACCTGTTGCGGGCCGCTGGCCCTTTAAGACCGAGGAGGAATCTCCCGTGACGAGCGTTTGGGGGCGGAGCCACGGAGCGCCTTTGCCCGATAAAGATTGGCCAACTGGAGAGGAAGACGGAAGTATCCCGAAGGAGGCAGGCGTGGGACGGACGGAGGAGAAGACAGAGAGAGACCCGAAGAGCGAGCAGACGACCGTAGAACCGAAGACCGGCAAGCCAGGAGGCCAACGATCCGGCTCTTCGCCCAGCCACTCCCCAGGGGGGACGTGGCTCACCCAGGTGCGGCAGCGCTTGCGAGGGCCGTGGGAGGCGGGGAGGGAGTCCGGAAAGCCGGGGTAGAGGAACGCCTGCTTCGGCGCAGCACAAGCGCGATATAGAGAAGAAAAGCAGCCCCAAACTCCCTGTGTTGGTGACGGACCCCCCCCCCCTTCACAGACTCCCATTAATAGTAGCCGGGTGGAAAACCTCCTCACCCCCTTTTCCCTGACACGACTGAAAGAGGCCGAATCACTGACACGTGTCTCCTTTCTTTTGTTTCCTTAATGCCTGGGAGCCCAAGCTGATAACCAAGCTTTACACCGGACGAGCTGTCCTAGAAGAGAAAGAGCACATGGTGGAGAAACCTGTTTGCTGACCGAGGGCTTTACCGGAAGAAATAACTATGTTTTGGGTCACAAAATAAATAATACCTCACATACAAACAGTTGCTGTTGGGTCACTTCTTCAGCCCTCGACACACTCAAACACTCACTCAGTAATACACCCACACATACATGCACTTACTCACCCATACAGCTCCTCCCAAAGCCCATCACTCACCTAGACACCCACTCACACAACCCCTGACTCACCAATACACTTACTGATCATGCAGCCACTCACACATCCGCGGACTCACACATATACTCACTGATCCATGTAGCCACTCGCACAACCACTGACACCTATATAGCCGATCATGCATCCACTCACTCATTCATACAGTCAATTATACAACTCACTCAACCACACCCACACCCCCACTAACACACCCTCTCACTCATCTATGCAGCCATGCACGCAACCACTTAACCATGCAGCCACTCACACAACCACACACTCACCCATACACTGTTTCACATAACCCCTTAGCCATTCAGTCACTTTCACATACACTCAGAAACCCATATGGACACTTAGATACTCACTCGCTGACTCATATATAATCTCACACCCACTTACTCACCCACACAACCACTCATACACCTGCTCACTTACCCATACAAGAACCCTCACAATCACTCACCCACCCCATATAACCACTCACTCACCCTCTCTCCCACTAACACATGAACACACTTACTCATACTCTCAGTTATACATCCAGACACATGCAGGTTTTGTTTTTTGAGAACCAAGAAAGATGGTTCTTACAAGAACCAATTTTTTAAAACATTTTGTGAACCTTTGTTACTTATTCAGTAGTTTTATAATATTTTGTAATTTTGGGGTATTTTTTCACCCAAAAACTGAAAACTGAAGAAACAAATGCCATTGTAAAATAAAATGTACAAAATTACCACTTATGGTTTCTCGCTGCCTCTAATACTGCGGCAAAAGGTTTTTCACCAGCTTTTTACAGTCTGTACAGAATGTTCCTATTTTTTGTAATTCAGCTGCACGTTCAGGGAGAGGTTGCTGGACCTATGAAGGTAGAGTGTCCCCGGGAACAATTAGTGTTGCCACAGATGTCGATGGGTCAGATGCGCATCACTCTTTCTCTGCCCTTACCAAGTGTATTGGATGGAATGTTTTCAGATGTTTCAACATACTTGTTGTCCCACAAGAATATTTTTGGGCAGTACCTCTGGAGAGGATATTTTCGTAAATGTTGCACTTGGCGTGCTTGACTATAACCTTTATTTCCCGACAATTTTGAAAAAATCCCAGCTGATGGATTGCCTTTTGGGTGGTCATTCTTCTTCAAATCACTGCCCTCTATGTGGTCTGGCAGCTGCTCTTCACTGCCACCTGATGCCATTTTAAATAAAGAAAAATCCAAATATCCAAAATAAAAACAAAACACAACCAGAAATGGAGCTCTAATAAAGCAAACCTCCAATTTCAGTAATAGCAAATAAAAGAAAAGAAAACTGGGGGTGGACTTTCTTCTCAGATTGATGAAAGGTGTTTTATCCAATGAAAAACCTTTATTCCGTAGTCACAATGGGATTTGCGAACATCAACGTAATCGCGATTTTGGGAAATGTAATAAAACAGTCTTTTAACATAAATTTAGTTAAATATTTATCCCATATTAGTAAAGCACTGACCTCAGACAATTTATTTATTTACTATATATGTGACAGACTTAGAAAGTGCGCAGCTATCCCGATGGATTTCCCAGCACAGGATAAATGCAGATAACAATAACACCAGCAAAAATCTAGAAAAGGCAAGATTTCTGATTTTTTTTAAACACCAGGAAGGAGTTACAGTCCCTGAGAAAGGCAGGAAGAGAGTTCCACAGCTTGGGGCCTTTATATAGGTTAAGTGATATCTAGGTGTGGTGAACCGCGAGTGACTAGCAGATCCCAGCTAACACGTAGGCATATAAGGAGTCACTATTCCTTGGATGTATGAGAGCGCTAGGCCATGTTTGGTCTTGAACATATAGCAAAGTGCCTTAAATTCAATGTGTTTCGAAATCTTTAGCCAGTGCAGTTCCTGGAACAGAGGCGAGATAGGGGCATGTCTTGGTAGCTGAAAAAGTAACCAGGCAGCCGCATTCTGAATTTCCTGGAGGCGTCTAATCGAAGTCTTGTCTGCACCTAGGTACAGCACATTGCCATAGTCCAGTCTGAACATGACCAGAGCCTGAATGACCGTTCTCTCTGCCTCTAAGGGGATTAGCCAGAGGCTCTTTTTCAGCCATTTAAGGACTGGAAAACTGACAGCAGTAACCTTAGACACCTGTGGCTTCAAGGAAAGTTTGTTATCAATGATAAAACTAAGATTCTTGACCTTAGTAGACGGAGAGGGTAGGGGCCCAAAGGAGCCTGGTCAGTGGCTTGGTCCCCAGAGATTAGGATTGTTGCCCAAGACTAGGACCTCATTTTTATTCATCCATAAGAAAATATTCCTCAGGCCTAGATGAAGCAGCAAAGGGTCTTGTCGTTGGTCAGCTGATAACGAAAAAATCATCTGAGTGTCATCAGCGTATGAAAAAAGGGTGCATACACACTTCTCAAGAACATCAGCTAAAGGATGAATGTAGATAGGGCGCCAGAGGTCAGAGCTTGTGACTTTGATTTTGAGGCGGTTGAGGAGACCTGGAAGGTGCGCTCTTTTAAAATAGAGATCACCCATTTCAAAGCCAGGTCTTCTATGCCCAAGGACTCAAGTCTGCCGGTCAAATAGAGAGAGACAATAATTTCATAAAGTCTATAAATATTTTTAAATGTTCCTAAAATTCACGTCGATTTCACAAATGTTCGCAGAACCAGAAAAAACATATTGCGAATTTTCGCCAGAGTCGCGAATATTTAAAGAAATACAAAAAAAATCTAGAGAAATCTGCACTTACATAAAAACAATAGACCTAAAAATTATACTGCAGGAAGAATCACATTGTAAAAACTAATTGTATATAAAGAAACTGGAGACATTACCTTGCAGTCCTTTATGCACCTGTAGTGTAAAATATATACTGGACATTTAGCCATTGAGTATAAAGTGCTTCAGTTTGGTACAAATTTATAAGTAAAAAACCATTGAAATTCCCCCGTTATAGTTAGTTCAGATAACTATAACTCGCGCACCCGCAATCCACTGCTGATGACGTCACATATTACATCACTCATGACATGGTCAGTGGCATCACTCATGACATCACTGATGACATCATCCTTGTGATAGAGTGGCGGTCGCGTGAGTTATAGTTATCTGAACTAACTATAACGGGGGAATTTCAATGGTGTTTTACGAGTGAAATGTCCAGCTAACTATAACATGTGTGAAACCTATGGTTTTTTAAGTGAATTTGCAAGGTTTTTTAAATGCTAATTCCTAACTATAACGTGTGTGAAACCTATGGTTTTTTAAGTGAATTTGTAAGGTTTTTTAAATGCTAAGTTTTGTATGTTTTATTATATTTTTTATATATTTATTTTACAATAAGCTACCTATATATATAGTTATAGATTGACTGTATCCTGTAATATGGAATGGCTCGTTTAAAATGTTTTTGTTTTTTTAAGGCTTTTCACCGTGCGCGCACGGTGCGCGCACCCTGCGGTTTAAAAAAAAAAAAATGTTTTTTTCACCCTTCGGGGTCCTTCAGGGAACCCCTGACAAAGGCTAGGGGGTCAGGAACTCTCTACCCTGGCCCCTTTTCACGTTCTCCACCTTTCTTTTTCACTGTCACACACAAAACACACAAAATGGCGGCCAACACTACCTGATTTTGACCGATTCGAATGTTGACTGACATGTAACCACCAATCAGAATTACGCTCGCGCACGTTATGGTGCGCGAACCGTGCGCGCACCGTGCGCGCACGGTGCGCGCCTATAGATATTTATGTACTTTTAACTGCAATTTTCTCAGGAACTACTGAACAGATTGACACCATATATGCAAAAGGCACATGCCTGACCTGAGGACTACCTCTTTGCCAAATTTCAAGTAATTCTGTTCAGCCGTTCGGGCTTTACCTTCGACTAAAGGTCCTATGGGAAAATGCATGGGGAAAACGCGTTTTGGGACCCCCCTTTTTTCTCAGCCCCCGCTTGACGAATCACCCCGAGACTTTCAGGGTAGGAGCTGAGCGGAGCGCCCCATTAGTTTTGAAAATTTCGCGAGGATTCGTCAACCGGCGCCAAAGTTATTCAAAATAGAATTTTCCGATTTCCTACGGAAACACGGTCCTAACTATAACTATCTACTGGCGACCGCCAGTGGATAATATATATATATATATATTTTTGCAAACAGGGCCGCCCGACTCCCTTGCTCTCAGCAATGTAGGTGCGCCGATTGCGCGGACGATGTCGCAATCTAATTATCGAGAAACACCACGTCTTCAACAAAGACAACGTGCAGCGCACTCCTGGCTCAATCAAAAATCCATTTATTTTGTAGTTTCCGTGAAAGCTAACACACGCGTTCCGGCACCCTGGCCTTCGTCAGTGTTAGTTTGTTTACTCATTAAACACCTTTAAATAACAGGTTAACACATTGGACCACAGGGCTGGCTAGCGAAATAGACAGAGGACTTGCCGTTGTAATTGCAGAAAATCAATGTTACCACAGCGGCCATTTTAGCCTTGTTATTGAACATGAATCTATAATAGAAGCATTTCCAAATAAACGGCCGTATCAACCGCATCAAACAAAATGCAGAAATACAAAAAGGGGAAATGCAAAAAACGCAATTACAAACAATATATGTAAACATACATATGACAATTTCTCATTGTTGACTGTCTAAATCAATTCATTACTAAATTAAAGTGCATTCTCTTTAGAACAATCGCAGAAAGCCGCATTCTTACAGAGGCCAATTGGGCCCAATTCATCGACATCAAAAAATTATTATAAACAGTCGCTTATTTGACAGGTTCTCATAGTTAACTGTTTACACCAATTCATTATGGACATTGCTGTATTGATGAAAATCATTCTACATAATTGAGCCCACCAATAGGCTGTTATCTAACGGTAAAGTTATTCAAGCAATATCACTTTGTGAAAAAAAGGTGCAGAAAGGACCTTATATACATATACGAGATGTACCAGGAAAAAGGAGGTTAATCACCAAGTTAAAAAATTTATGTAATTCATAGACATGTGTATGACCCCAACTGGGAAAAGTGATCTCGAGTGACATTCATTAGGGAAAGAGGGGGGTCATACTTCTGATTCAACCAATGAAGGACCACAGTTCTTCCTCCATATTAAGTCCCCCAGGGGTGCGTGTTTGGAGCTCGATAATGAAACTTGCCTCCAATTGACGCAACTCCTTTACCCTATCTCCTCCTCTTTCTGTCACGGGGACATGATCTAGACAGAAATAACTAAGCCTGTCACTTCGGGATTCGTGCTTTTCCGCGAAGTGCCTCGCCACAGGGTAAGTTACATCGTGGTTTGTAATTGCCCGTGTGTGCTCCAATATTCGTTTCTTGGCAGGGTGAATGGTACTCCCGATGTATTGGAGACCACACGGGCATACCAGACAATAGACAACAAAGCTTGTATTGCAGTTCATAAACCTGTTGATAATACATGTGCCCTTCCTCCCTGGAACAGCAAACTCTTTTACCTTTTTGCTATTCTTACATGCTTTGCAGGAGGCGCAGGGATAGAACCCAGCTATAGTGGTTTTGGAGGCATTTTCGGAGAAGTGGCTGCGCACCAATAGATCTTTCAATGACTTACTCTTGCGGTATGTGACCTCAGGCTTGTCTGATATAATCTTACCAATGATATTGTCGGTCTGTAGCACTCTCCAATTTCTCTCTACTAGTTTCCTGATGATACCTGCTTCTGTTGAGAAGCCTAAAATAAGTCGTGGACTCTCTGACTTCTCTTCACTTTGGATCTTTTTTGCTTCTTGAGATCCTAGTATTGATTGCCTCTCAATTGCCTGCACTTTTAGAGCTGTTTCATTTAGGAGACTGTTGGTGTAGCCCCTTTGTTTGAATCTTCCTAACGATTCACTTGCTGCCTGAGTGTAATCCAAGGGGAGTGTGCAATTCCTTTTAAGTCGCAGCAACTACCCATATGGAATACTGTGGATTAACGACCGGGGATGTTGACTTTTATAGTGCAAGACTGTGTTCCCTGCAGTGGGCTTACGATAAAGCCTCGTACAGATTTTGCCATCCGCCACAAAAACTGAAAGGTCTAAAAAGGGCACTTCGGTCTTAGATATGTGACTTGTAAACCTTAAATTAAGTGTGTTCCTGTTCAGAATATCAATGTACTCCGTTGCCTCCTCTGGTCTGCCCTTCCAAATAATGAAAAGGTCGTCAATATAACGCACCCATAGTGCAATTTTCTCGACCCATATCTCATTGTTGTCCGCCCAGGCCACGTGCTTCTCCCACCAGCCCACGAACAAGTTCGCGTAGCTGGGGGCGAAGCACGTGCCCATCGCGGTTCCTTGGGTCTGCAAATATAGTTGCTCACCAAATAGAAAAATGTTATTGCGTAAACAGAATTCGGCGAATTCAAGTAGCATATTGTTGTGCATCTGAAATTTCAAAGGCCTGGTTTTGAGGAAATACCGAAGTGCTTCCAACCCATCAGTGTGCGCAATGCAGGTATACAGGCTGGTTATGTCCATAGTAATAAGAACAAAGTCTGGTTCCCACTGTATCCCCTGTATACGCTTGATGAAATCCGTGGTGTCCTGAATAAACAAGCTTAAATCCATTACTAGAGGAAAAAGAAAATGATCCACATATATGGACACCTTCTCCAGCAGGCTCTCTTTGTTGAAGACGTGGTGTTTCTCGATATATATATATATATATATATATATATATTCACTGAAAAAACCATAGGTTTCACACACGTTATAGTTAGGAATTAGCATTTAAAAAACCTTGCAAATTCACTGAAAAAACCATAGGTTTCACACATGTTATAGTTAGCGGAAATTTTACTGATAAAAAACCAATGAAATTGCCCCATTATAGTTAGTGCTGGCAACTATAACTCACGCGACCGCAATCTTCTGCTGATGCTAATACTGTATTTAGACACTTATTTGCCCATGTCTTCTTCCATACATTTTTAGCTATACATATATTACAAATATTTTTTTTTATAAAGACACATATGTCATCAGCAGAAGATTGCGGTCGCGTGAGTTATAGTTGCCAGCACTAACTATAATGGGGCAATTTCATTGGTTTTTTATCAGTAAATTTCCGCTAACTATAACATGTGTGAAACCTATGGTTTTTTCAGTGAATTTGCAAGGTTTTTTAAATGCTAATTCCTAACTATAACGTGTGTGAAACCTATGGTTTTTTCAGTGAATTTGTACGGTTTTTTAAATGCTAAGTTACTTTACGCCATTCGAGGCGTGCGCGCCCACTTAACGCAGTGCGTTCCGTGCACGGTTTTTATCAACTTTAATAAGCCCTGTACATTTGGTGGCCTTCGGCCACCAAAAGCACAGGGGGTGGGGTCAATGTGGATAGTGTTTTTTTTATTTCGATTTTATAATTTCATGTTGCCAAAATATAGTTTTTTTTCTGATGTAATAAGCCCTGTACATTTGGTGGACTACGGCCACCAAAAGCACAGGGGGTGGGGTAAGTGTGGATAGTGTTTTTTTTATTTCTATTTTTTACCGTACGCTTACGGTAAGCGTACGGTAAGCGTACTCGGCGAAATTGCCGAAAAAAAAATAAAACCGTTTTTGCTCTTGGGGGATGTTTGGGGACTCCCTCAACATGACTATGTGGGAGGGAGTTGTCAAAACAGCCCCGTAACATGTTTTTGGGCATCATGTTTGATAAATAACACTCAGTGCGAGAGACAAAATGGCGGACGCCGCTTCCTGGTTTCGGCCGATTCGAATGTTTACTAAGATCTAAGAGCCAATCAGAATCGCGCTCGCGCACGCCACCGTACGCGTACGGTAAGCGTACGGTAAGCGTACCGTAAGCGGGCTCAGATATATATATTGATTTAAAGGCTATTTTCTCAGAATCTACTGAACAGATTTACACCAAACCTACAAAAGGCACTTCCTTGACCTACGGACTACCTCTCTGCCAAATTTCTAGTAATTCTGTTCAGCCGTTCGGGCTGTAGCTCGTTCTAAAGGTCCTATGGAAAAATGCATGGGAAAAACGCGTTTTGGGACCCCCCTTTTATCTCAGCCCCCGCTTGACGAATCCCCCCGAGACTTTCAGGGTAGGAGCGGAGCGTAGCGCCCCACCTATTTTGAGAAATTCGCGAGGATTCATCGACCGGCGCCAAAGTTATTCAAAATAGAATGTTGCGGATTTCCTATGGAAAAGGGGTCCTAACTATAACTACCTACTGGCGACCGCCAGTAGGTAATATATATATATATATGTATATATATATATATATATATATATATATATATATTCACTTAAAAAACCATAGGTTTCACACAAGTTATAGTTAGCTGTACATTTCACTCGTAAAAAACCAATGAAATTCCACGTTATAGTTAGATCAGGTAACTATAACTTGCGCCCCCGCAATGCACTGCTGATGACGTCACATATTACATCACTTATGACATGGTCAGTGACATCACTCATGACATCAATGATGACATCTGAAATGACACATTGTGCATTGCGGAAGAAAAATTAAAAAGGACAGAGATCTCAAAATGGTGGGAGGCCATTTCTCTGCAAAACTATGTTGATCGAGGAATGGCACCTAGAGGCTTAAGAATCTTCACAACTCCCATGTATGAAACACCAAACCCGAAAATGCTTGAGGAATGGTCAGAGATCTCCTCTAAGAGTTCCAAGCGGATGCTGGAAATCTTCATTAAATACGTGTGGATCGATCGTGGCGCAATATTAAAACAGATCCAAGAGATCATGGAGAATTTGAAAACACATGTAGAATCAGAGATCCTGAATAAATCGTTAACAACAATATAAGACCGCCTAAAGAAACATGAAGAGGATATTAAAGCCCGGAAACAGAGAAAAATAAACCAAGACTATGGCGACTATGAAAGTGGCAGAATTTTGACTTTCAGTCGGAAATATGATCATCTTTATAACCAACAAGATGCACAAGAGACAGTGAGTGGTGAAAACAGAGAGACCAAAGACAGTGATCAAAGACAGCCAGTGAGAGCGAATCTGATGCATCAGTGAGCAATGCTTCTGTTGAGGAACGTAACCCTCGTCCTGTGACTTTTTTAGACGAATACCAGCATTTACGTCGGGGTCAACAAACAACAAGGAACACTCTGGTATCGAAGACGAGGGGATAGAGAGGACGAGGCAGAGGACGAGGAATTGCAGAAACAGACGGAAAGGAATCCAGCAACGATGGCAGAAGAGGCAGAGGTCGGGACAGCATGGGAAACAACAAGACACGCTCCAGAAAGGCCTACTAATGGATCTTACAATGGTTAATAAAACTGTGTTCAATCTTTCAAAGAGACCAATGAGTGATATAGAAAAACAAACACTCTCCCTAGGACTTTCTTTCTGCCCTTCCTATCCTTTTAATTATACCATGCCAGGATAGATTTGTTCAAGTACGTCAGAAAATTAAAATTGAAAAAGTGGCAATAACTAAAAAGACTAGGAGGTAACAAAAAAATTAGCAACAACAGAACTACCTGATATGATAATTTTAATATAGGAGACATTGATACTCTAGTCACGATGATTGAATTAGAACAGGACATTGACGTTAATCAATAATGAGATCAGTACTACGCAAGTCCTTGAGGAATTAGATATAGCCTCTGATGCTTCCGCCTTCACTGATTTCAGGCCCAGGTCAACTTTTTTTACCGATTCTACCACATGACAACATTGAAACGTTTCATGACAGTGTCAGTAAGGCATTTAGCAATTATCAACAAAAATCTAACAGGGCCAACAAAGGTGACAGAAATCTCACATACGATCAAAGACAGGCACTCAAATCCCTTACTGAAGACGAAGACATTGTCATCCGTCCTGCAGACAAAGGTGGCAATGTTGTCATCTTAGATAGAGAACAATACGTCACTGAAGCACTAAGGCAGCTAGATGATACCACATTCTACTTGCCCTTTTCCACGGACGTATACAACAACAGTATTCTGACCATTTGGGACAAACTCACCATGTAGAAAGACAAAGGGATTTTGGAATGGGAAGAGTTCTGCTACCTCAAAAAGATCACCCCATACTGACAGTATTATATTTACTGCCGAAGATACACAAAGAACCCATAAGACCCCCTGGGCATCCCCTGGGCATCCTATTATATCATCTAGGGGGAGTGTAGCAGAACATATATCTAAATATGTGGGCCAATTTCTTAGGGACTTTGTCACCAAACTACCCAGTTACATCAGTTACATCAGGGATGCCAAGGAGTTCCTGAATGGAATACAGGACATGCAGTGGGATTCTTTGTTCATCACTCTTGATGTACACACCTTATATACAATCATTGATCACCCACAGGGTTTGGATGCGCGTTCCTATTATCTTAACACCAGACCAGTAAGATTCCGTGACCACAGTCAGATGTTACTTGACATGACAGAATATTGCCTGACAGAAAACGTCTTTGTTGGACCTGGCCCTGGTTGCAGGGTCATCCCTAAACTTTTTGCCTGGTGTTGGCTGTTTTATGACTCTGGGCACCTTACCACTGCTGACCAGTGCTAAGGTGCGTATGCTCTCCCTATGGTAAAATGTATTATGTGAATTGACTTCCATGTTTGGCTTATTTGGTTTACTATCAGTCCCTAGTAGAGTGCACCAGGGGTGCCCAGGTCTTGTATATCCAAATGCTGCTAGTGGGTTTGCAGCACTGGTTGTGCCACCCACAGAAGCAGCCTGGTAAAATGTGTCTAAGGTCTGCCATTGCAGAACCTGCATGCAGTCTGGTACTGTCATGCTGACTGGGCAAGTGTCCCCACTTGCCAGTCCCTAATCCTTCCCTTACCTTCATATTAGTCACCCCTATGGTAGGCCCTAGGGCAGGGTGCATTGTAAGGATAAGGTAGGACATGCCCTGAGGTGTGTGGCATGTCCTAATAGTGAATTACAGCCATTTTCGTTTTTCACTATTGTAAGGCTACCTGCTCTCCATAGGCCAGAATGGGCTGCTGGATTATAACACTCTATAATCCTAGCAGGCTCAGGAAGCATGGTAGAAATTCATGTTTAGTATGTCTGAACTCAGAATAATAAAATACATCTTTTAGTAAAGGTTATTTTAATATCATGGGTTTGCAAATGCTACTTTTAGAAAGTTAGCCTTTGTGTGCCTAACCATTCCAGTCCGCCTCTGGAGGGGAGGGCTATCTTCTTTGTGTGTAGCTTGAGTGACAGGGCTGGGAAGTTCCAGGAGACAGGCTGGGGCTGCCAGGTGGTGAATAGGGAGATTACACCAGGATGGGTGGGAGGAGTGCACCATGACTCTGAATAGGGCAGTGCTCTCCCACCACAATGCTGGCTCCACCCCCTGGGGAGCGTCTGATGTCTCTGCCCTGCCTGCTGAAAGAAGAAGCCAGAGTCCCAACAAAAAAGTGCTCCTCACTGAAAAGAACTGGACTGGGATTAGGCAAAGGCCCCCCTGGCCTGTAAAGACAAAAGAAACTTGGTATAAATGTAGGAGCCCTGCTCCTAAGAAATCAGATCCTGATTGAACCACAAAGGAACTCTGCCTGACCAGAAGGACCTGGAAGAAGCTGAAGGAGGAGTAACTTTCCCTGACCTGGGGGATTGGCCTGCAGTTGGGGCCTTGCTGAGAAAGGAGAGGAAAAGACTGAAAGAGACTTTGCACTTTGTTTTTCAACTATCTCCAAGGGCTTGGAAGAAGAGCTTGCCCCCTGAACTGAGTCCCAGGACCATTGGACTCAACTGCCTTCCAAAATTGAGTTGCCTGGACGATTTGTGCTTGTCTCCCGCTGGATTTGGCCCCAGTACGCCTCGTACCCCATCCGCCGCGAAGCCGTGTCTTGCCGCCCAGCACCGTGCGTGTACGCTGATCCAAAAGCGTTAGTACGCGCTGTATCCCTCCCGGCCGCATTGCACCTAACCTTCCCCGCCGATTCGAGACGTACAACACTGGCTGCCGAACCCTGTTCGCCGGACCCGAGCTCCATCATACCGCAGGTACGGTCCGTACGCTGCTAACATACTGCACCGTGCCGTACTCAGAGCCGAGAAGCCGCAGTACGCTGATCCTCCCCGTACGCTGTACGGCGCAGAGAAGTGTCGCCGCCTATCCGCACCAAAGGTACGGCTCGATCGCCGAACGCCACGGACTCTGCAAGCTGATCCGGGCCATCCGCACGTATCCCTGAAGGTTCCGTACCAACGCCGCGTCCCGACGCCGCGACCCGACCAGCATCTGAATACGCTGCCGAACTACGACCCGGACCCATCAACTTGTCCCGCACTGTCCGTCGCGGACCCCACCAACTTAAGGTACTTTGTTCTGTTCGCACCGCAGCGTGCGCGTCACGGACCCCGGAGTCCGCACCGATTGTTTGACTCGTACTTTCCTTGTTTTTAATGCGGACGAGTCGCACACCCAGGTACGAACCGTACAAAGCCTGAAAAGAAGCAGAATTGACTAAAAGAAGCCTTTTTACAAGAACATTGAACTTTAAAATAATACTTTGGTCATTTTAACCGTTATTCTGGTCTTGTGCTAAGCCTTATATAAAGAGAACTATTTTTGATATAACCTTGACTGGTGTCCAGTTGTGGTGTGTCATTGTATTACTGTATGTGTTCACAAATGCTTAATCTATGACGCCCTGAGAATAGTCTTGACTGCTTCCGCCACACTACCTAAAGGGTGAGCAGGGGTTATTTGAAAGGGTGATCCCCTTACTCTGACTTAGAATTGAGAGTCCCTGCTTGTCGCAAGTGCATACCTGTGCCAACTAGAGATTCCCAATTCTAACATTGGTGGTCAGCGGTGAGGATTTGAATTTGCATTTGTGATTCATGTTCAGTGATTGAGTGAACGCCACGTAGTGAGTTCAGACCAATAACGCAGCCACACAGTATTGATTTTTGTTTTGCTGAAGAATCTCCACTTTAAGAAACCATGCCTAGCTCAGTCAATGGAGGCAGGGCGTCCTCTATATTCTCTGGAGTTGATGACATAGATTGGGAGGAGAGGGCACTGCTGAGGTGCACAAGTGAAGTCTTGAAAGGATACCTCTCCAAGTACAGAATTAAACAAACTAGATTGAAAAACAAGGCGCAGTACACAAAGGCGCTGAGGGCCTGGTACGAATCCAAGTTCCCAGAGAATGTGCTGGAGGTGATACCCCCAGAAGGTGCTTCTGAGCCTGGCAGAGGCCTGTCGCCAGAGGAGATGGCCGACAGGATTGCTGCAAGAGCACATGAAGTGGAGATGGCAAAACTTCGAATGGAAATGGAAAGACAAAGGCTGGCCATGGAGCATGAGGTAAAAATGAGGGAGTTGGATCTCGAGGCCAAGAGTTTAGACCACTCTCCCTCTGGTGGCAGCAATATTGAATTTTATAGTACTGAGAGAGTAGTACGCACACCCAGAGATGTGGCGCCTGACTTGAAGGAGGGGGTTAACATACACCAGGAGGTTCAAGGGCATAAGGTAGCTCCAGTAGTGCGCAGTATCCCTGAAGGGAATAGGGTAACTGGCGCAGGGGTTCATAGTCCTAGTGGAGGGAGGGACACTCTACTGACTCTAGCTGAGAGGTACAGGGAGAGGGGTTCCCCCAAAATTGAAGTCCAGGTGGGTGGGTGTGAAGACCGCCCAGAAGAGTGTGGGTTGTGTGACAGAGACAGTCAGATACTGTCTAGCCAGTCTCAGGAGAGTGGTGTGGAGTACGTGTGCGAGGCACGGGATGGTAAGGTGAAGGATAGTTTGGTTAACCCTGCTAGGGGGCTGTGTGATCCAATTGTGGGAGAGCATATTGTAAGTCCCTGTTTTCCAGAGCTATGCCAACACCTGTGTGAGGGTGAGTTCTCTGACCGCAGAGAGCCCACATTGGAGGCAGACCTTTTGGTGGATTCCAGAGGGTCTTGAGAGGCATTGGGGAGTGACCCCGTGGGGAGTGGCTCAGGTATCTTCCAACTCAGAGTGGTGGAAGTGGTGCAGAGTAGCCCAGCTAGGTCCCATGTTAGTGGGAGGGGTTTAGGGGCTCACGTCCTGTCTCAGTGGAGAAGGAGTGAGTGTGGGGCTGCGTGCCCCCAGGTGCCCGAAACCCAGTCTCAGAGCCTGGATGGTTCTTTAAGGGAACACCAGGCGGGGAGCCTAGGCTGTCCTGATGGGCCGCCCGTTGAGGGGGATCCCCTAGTGTCTATTGGACGGGGAGTGTCTGTAAGCAGGCCTCCCTCGGTTCTGGTGTGTGGCAGTACCGCTCCAGTTGGGAGGGTGCAGAAGTCCAGAGTGAGGGGTGAGAGGGGGAAAGAGTCCCCAGTGGAAGAACCAGTGGGTCAGGGGCCAGCCAGAAGGGCTGCGTCACCAGTGAATGACCATGGTGACACCACTTCTGTCCTGGGGGATCTTCAGGCACTGTCAGATGGACAGGGGTCGGGAGATCAGCGCCAGGCAGACTGTCACACGACACATGAGTTATGTGTCACCCTCAGGGGGGCATGCGTGCTCCCCGGGAAGTCCTGGTGCGCCAGGCAAGCGTTCAACCGCATGGGTTGGTCCCAGGGTTTGGAAGCCAGGTTCAGGTGTTGTCTGACCTGGAGGGTGGGACAACTGTAATCAGTGTCCTGACCCATGTTGCTTCTAGGGGTACCACGCCAGTTGGGAGTGGGCAGTACTCTGGAAGGGGGTGCAGAGGGAGGGAGTCCTCACGTCTGGCCCCGGCTCAACTGAAGGGTTTAGACCCTAGGTTGGAGGGCCAGGTTCAGGGTGTTCCCCCTGACCTGGACGCATAGTTGCAGGATAGAACCCCTGAACTGGTGGGCGAATTGTGCAGGACACCTGCCCCAGGTACCCTGGCAATTCTGGAAGGGGGTACCACTCCAGGTGGGAGGGTACAGAGCCCCAAGAGGGAGGACCAGGTGTGGGAGAGGCCACCCCAGTCTTTAGTTCAGCCGCCGGGTACAGTCCTGGGGCTGGTGGGTCAGTGCCAGGATGTCATACCTGACCTGACAGGAGGGAGAATGGACAAAGGGTGCCAAGCACCTGGGGCTACTGCCCCCATCTCCCCGGCGCCACAGAGGTTTGAGAGCCCTGAGAGGTATACGGCCTGGGTCTCATCCCTGACTACTGTCAGTGGCCACTGTAGCATTTTGCTGTCTGTCTGTTGGGACACACCTGTGGGCCAGTTAAGGTTAGGTGTTGCACAGGTGGTGTCCACAGGTGAGGAGAAGGGTTCCCCATGGATTGGCTTGGTGGGCCCTGAGAGTATGGACAGAGGGAGTCCAATAGGTTCAGATTGGCGTAGAACGGGAGTCTGCCCCTGCAGCTGCGGACCAGGTCCTTGTTCTATCGCCCCAAGCAGGGAAGACCATCACGGTGGTGATTGGTCTACCCTGCGTTTTGGCTGGAAGGGGGTTGTGTTGGACCTGGCCCTGGTTGCAGGGTCATCCCTAAACTTTTTGCCTTCCTCCTGTATTTTTTCTGACCTGGTGTAGGCTGCTTTATGACTCTGGGCACCTTACCACTGCTGACCAGTGCTAAGGTGCATATGCTCTCCCTATGGTAAAATGTATTATGTGAATTGACTTCCATGTTTGGCTTATTTGGTTTACTATCAGTCCCTAGTAGAGTGCACCAGGGGTGCCCAGGGCTTGTATATCCAAATGCTGCTAGTGGGCTTGCAGCACTGGTTGTGCCACCCACAGAAGCAGCCTGGTAAAATGTGTCTAAGGTCTGCCATTGCAGAACCTGCATGCAGTCTGGTACTGTCATGCTGACTGGGCAAGTGTCCCCACTTGCCAGTCCCTAATCCTTCCCTTACCTTCATATTAGTCACCCCTATGGTAGGCCCTAGGGCAGGGTGCATTGTAAGGATAAGGTAGGACATGCCCTGAGGTGTGTGGCATGTCCTAATAGTGAATTACAGCCATTTTCGTTTTTCACTATTGTAAGGCTACCTGCTCTCCATAGGCCAGAATGGGCTGCTGGATTATAACACTCTATAATCCTAGCAGGCTTAGGAAGCATGGTAGAAATTCATGTTTAATATGTCTGAACTCAGAATAATAAAATACATCTTTTAGTAAAGGTTATTTTAATATCCTGGGTTTGCAAATGCTACTTTTAGAAAGTTAGCCTTTGCGTGCCTAACCATTTCAGTCCGCCTCTGAAGGGGAGGGCTATCTTCTTTGTGTGTAGCTTGAGTGACAGGGCTGGGAAGTTCCAGGAGACAGGCTGGGGCTGCCAGGTGGTGAATAAGGAGAATACACCAGGATGGGTGGGAGGAGTGCACCTTGACTCTGAATAGGGCAGTGCTCTGCCACCACAATGCTGTCTCCACCCCCTGGGGAGCGTCAATCAATCAATCAATCAGAGCATTTATATAGCGCACTACTCACCCGTAGGGTCTCAAGGCGCTTGGGGAGGGGGGGTCCGCTATTGCTCGAACAGCCAGGTCTTGAACTGCTTCCTGAAGGCGAGGTGGTCTTGGGTCAGGCGGAGGTGGGTCGGGAGGGAGTTCCAGTGCTTGGCGGCCAGGTAGGAGAAGGACCTTCCTCCAGTGGTGGCTCTTCGGATGCGGGAGACGGTGGCGAGGGCGTGGTTGGTCGATCGAAGCTGGCGTGTGGGAGTGTAGAAGTTGAGGCGGCTGTTGAGGTATCTTGGGCCTTGGTTGTGTAGGGCTTTGTGTGCGTTGGTGAGGAGACAGAAGGTGATTCTTTTGTTGACTGGGAGCCAGTGCAGGTCTCTCAGGTGTCCGGAGATGTGGCTGTGTCGGGGGATGTCGAGGATGAGTCTTGCTGAGGCGTTTTGGATCCGCTGGAGTCTGGCGGTGGTTCCGGCGTAGAGGGAGTTGCCGTAGTCCAGTCGGCTGGTGACGAGGGCCTGGGTAACTGTCTTCCTGGTCTCGGTGGGGATCCACCGGAAGATCTTGCGTAGCATGCGCAGGATGTTGAAGCATGACGAGGAGACGGCGTTGACCTGTCTGGTCATGGATAGGGAAGAGTCCAGGATGAAGCCCAGGTTGCGTGCGTGGTCTGTGGGTTTGGGTGCGCTGCCCAGGGCGGTGGGCCACCAGGAGTCGTCCCAGGCAGAGGGTGAAGAGCCCAGGATGAGGACTTCCGTCTTGTCTGAGTTCAGTTTCAGGCGGCTGTTCATCATCCACTCGGCTACGTCTGTCATCCCTTCGTGTAGGTTGGCTCTGGCGGTGGCGGTGGCGGGGTCATTGGTGAGGGAGAGGATCAGCTGGGTGTCGTCGGCGTAGGAGATGATGTTGAGGTTGTGTTGGCGTGCGATGGCCGCGAGGGGGCTCATGTAGACGTTGAAGAGGGTGGGGCTGAGCGAGGAGCCTTGGGGAACGCCGCAGATGACTTCGGTGGCTTCTGATCTGAACGGGGGGAGGCGGACTCTCTGTGTCCTTCCGGCGAGGAAGGAGATGATCCATTCTAGTGCCTTTCCTTGGATTCCCGCGTTGCTGAGGCGCTGCACTAGGGTGCGGTGGCAGACGGTGTCAAATGCAGCGGAGAGGTCCAGGAGGATGAGGGCCGCAGTTTCCCCGTTGTCGAGCAGGGTTCGGATGTCATCGGTGGCTGCGATGAGGGCGGTCTCTGTGCTGTGGTTGGCCCGGAAGCCGGACTGCGAGAGCTCGAGGGATCCGTTCATCTCGAGGAAGGCAGCCAGCTGCTTGTTGACGGTCTTCTCAATGACTTTGGCTGGGAACGGGAGGAGCGAGATGGGGCGGTAGTTTTTGTGTTCGGTGGGGTCCGCTGATGGTTTCTTCAGTAGAGCACTGAGTTCGGCGTGCTTCCAGCTCTCTGGGAAGGTAGCGGAGTCGAAGGAGGTGTTGATGATGTCCCGCAGGTGGGGTGCGATGACAGCGTCGGTATTGTTGAAGACGTGGTGAGGGCAGGGGTCGTTGGGGATCCGGAGTGGATGGAGTTCATCGTGCGGATGGTGTCTTCGGAGGTGATCGGAGTCCAGGCGCAGAGGGTGGTGGTGGGGGTCGTTGGTGTGGTCATGGGGTGCGTCGGTTGTGTGCTGAAGCTGTTGTGTATGTCTGCGATCTTGTTGTGGAAGTAGGTGGCGAGGGAGTTGCAGAGGTCTTGTGATGGGTTGATGTCGTTGTTTCCGGCGTTGGGATTGGAGAGCGTCTGATGTCTCTGCCCTGCCTGCTGAAAGAAGAAGCCAGAGTCCCAACAACAAAGTGCTCCTCACTGAAAAGAACTGGACTGGGATTAGGCAAAGGCCCCCCTGGCCTGTAAAGACAAAAGAAACTTGGTATAAATGTAGGAGCTCTGCTCCTAAGAAATCAGATCCTGATTGAACCACAAAGGAACTCTGCCTGACCAGAAGGACCTGGAAGAAGCTGAAGGAGGAGTAACTTTCCCTGACCTGGGGGATTGGCCTGCAGTTAGTGCCTTGCTGAGAAAGGAGAGGAAAAGACTGAAAGAGACTTTGCACTTTGTTTTTCAACTATCTCCAAGGGCTTGGAAGAAGAGCTTGCCCCCTGAACTGAGTCCCAGGACCATTGGACTCATCTGCCTTCCAAAATTGAGTTGCCTGGACGATTTGTGCTTGTTTCCCGCTGGATTTGGCCCCAGTACGCCTCGTACCCCATGCGCCGCGAAGCCGTGTCTTTGCCGCCCGGCACCGTGCGTCTACGCTGATCCAAAAGCGTTTGTACGCGCCGTATCGCTCCCGGCCATATTGCACCTAACCTTCCCCGCCGATTCGAGATGTACAACACTGGCTGCCGAACCCTGTACGCCGGACCCAAGCTCCATCGTCCCGCAGGTACGGTCCGTACGCTGCTAACGTACTGCACCGTGCCGTACTCAGAGCCGAAAAGCCGCAGTACGCTGATCCTCCCCGTACGCTGTACGGCGCCGAGAAGTGTCGCCGCCTATCCGCACCGAAGGTACGGCGCGAACGCCGAACGCCACGGACTCTGCAAGCTGATCCGGGCCATCCGCACGTATCCCTGAAGGTCCCGTACCAACGCCGCGTCCCGATGCCGCGACCCGACCAGCATCTGAATACGCTGCCGAACTATGACCCGGACCCATCAACTTGTCCCGCACTGTCCGTCGCGGACCCCACGAACTTAAGGTACTTTGTTCTGTTCGCACCGCAGCGTGCGCGTCACGGACCCCGGAGTTCGCACAGATTGTTTGACTCGTACTTTCCTTGCTTTTAATGCGGACGAGTCGCACACCCAGGTACGAACCGTACAAAGCCTGAAAAGAAGCAGAATTGACTAAAAGAAGCCTATTTTTGTATTTTAAGCCTTTTTACAAGAACATTGAACTTTAAAATAGTACTGTGGTCATTGTAATCGTTATTCTGGTCTTGTGCTAAGCCTTATATAAAGAGAACTATTTTTGATATAACCTTGACTGGTGTCCAGTTGTGGTGTGTCATTGTATTACTGTATGTGTTCACAAATGCTTAACCTATGACGCCCTGAGAATAGTCTTGACTGCTTGCGCCACACTACCTAAAGGGTGAGCAGGGGTTATTTGAAAGGGTCATCCCCTTACTCTGACTTAGAATTGAGAGTCCCTGCTTGTCGCAAGTGCATACCTGTGCCAACTAGAGATTCCCAATTCTAACAGTCTTTATGTTCAACGGTACCCTGTACATACAGACCACGGGAACAGCGATGGGATCATGCTTTGCTCCCAGCTTTGTCAATTTGTTTATGGGAAGCTGGGAGGAGGACATTTTTTCCAATCCTGGCTATACCTTGGATTTTGAACATGTGTCGATGTGGCTTAGGTACATCGACGACTTATTCATTATCTGGAGGGGTTTTGAACATGATGCCAGTGAGTTTTTAAAAAAAACTCAATGTCAATGATCGCAATATTGTACTCACTGGCAGCATTAGCAAAACCAATGCGGAATATCTCGATGTAAGCCTTGAAATCAAGCAAAAGCAAGTACATTCGGCCTTGGTCAGGAAGTCCACGGCGGGCAACAGTATACTTCACGCCCTCAGCAGCCATCCGGAGGCTCTCAAGTGGAGCATCCCTTATGGTGAGCTGCTGAGGGTGAAAAGAAACTGCAATACTGAAGAAGCGTACCAACAAGAAAGCAAAGCTATGGTGAACACTTTAGGATAAGGGGATATCCCAATTGGGTGCTCAAAAAAGCCAGAGAGAGGGCAGATGGGGTGGACAGAGATAGACTATTTCTGAAATTGCCATATTGCCTATGGATACAGGACAGGACAGTACGAGAATCATTTTGACGTACAACTCAGACTCCAAAGACATCAAACATACTCTGTCCAGAAATTGGGATAGTCTGAAATGCGATAACATCATTGGTGACACCATCCTTGACAGACCTAGTATAACATACAGAGGAGGCAAGAACGTCAGGGACATGCTAGTGCATAGTGATATCACCATTAATCCCAACAGATATGAACATGGTCTCAGTGGTTTCTTCCCTTGGGGCCACTGCAAGGCTTGCAGGAACAGTCATTTTAGGAACAAGGCAATGCACAACAGTGTCAGTAAATCTATACCTCAGTTTCTTACCTGCAGTTCCACGTTCGTCATATATGCCATAGAATGCCCTTGCAAACTCTGGTACATTGGCAGCACCACGCTTATGGTGAACAAACGCATATTAGAGCACAGTGGAGCTATTACTAACAATGATCTGTAATACCCGGTAGCACACCACTTCTATGAAATTCATCCCATCTGGGGTTTTCTATCCTGGAACAGATCAACAAGGACCCTAGAGGGGGAAACAGAGTCTTGAAACTAAGTCAGAGAGAGTCCAAATACATCGTGGACTTTCAAACTAAGATCCCGGGGGTGGGGCTTAACCAGGACGAGGAGCTTGCCATTCATTTGAGAGAGGAATAGTGTTTCTGTGGCGTACTTTTATTAAGTGCAATGTTGCGTTGAGATTCATACATGCAATTATCTTGAGCTGTAATTTTTCAAGGTTCAAGCTGTTCTGATCTGTATTCTTTCTTGTACACTCTTTCTTCCATTCATTGTGCATTAGAATTGGTATAGAGAACATGCATTTTGTTTTAATTAAAATAGGAGTATCCTTGCAGATACGTCAACATCACAGTGCTTTCTTACTAATTTTCTTTTTTTTTTTTTGCTTTCTTTGCAGGAAGAAAGAAAGGGGCCCATTCACCTGTATTCACCTGCACAGGCCGCCTACCCTTTTCCCCTTTCGCCTCACCATCACGAATCACTAAGTTGGTAACTTTTGTTGCATAGAATGTGGGATGTGAAGAATATAAAGACAGGGCTCTGTCTTACCAGTCGGACTTTCAATCACAGAACCTGTAGTCTGCCATGGGCAGATGCACTTGCACAACCACTAAGAAAAGGGGGACCCCTAGATAAATAAAGGTAGAGCAGAAGGGGAAAAACAACAAATACTAGACAAGTAACAATCTGCTGTACCTATATGCTTCAACTAGACGCAATTAAGTCAATTTATAGAAAGGCCACTCTTGCTAGACCATGTGCTCAAATATTAACATGAATCAAACTGTTAAGTCAATATTTTATTTTTAATTTCAAGTTAATCAAAGCAAAAAATAAATGCATAAATCATGTATTTGCATAATAATCAATTTCCATAATTCACTGAGATCCAAAACACAATAATTCTCATGGACAATATTTCACACAACTCCTTCATACATTCTCACTCTCACATGGATCCATTCAAACCGTGAACACACACTGGACATTCACCCCACAATATAGAAAGTTGTAATTCGTCGTCCCTAAGCATATATCACATCTCGTTTTTCTCATAAGGAAGTCAAATTGTTGATGTACTGTTCATAATTTGTGGCTAAATAAGTCCAAAAGATAAAAAGAAACTTTTGTTCAAATGTATAAAGGACATCAACCTTAGTACATCTACACAACTATAATCAGTGGAATATAAGGCTAGGGGACAAAAAAGATCAAGACGCCGACGCGCGTTTCGGTGTTACACCCCCTTTCACGAAGGAGCAATGGTAATTGGATATATATATATATATATATATATATATATATATATATATATATATATATATATATATATATATATATATATATATATATATATTATCTACTGGCGGTCGCCAGTAGATAGTTATAGTTAGGACCACGTTTCCATAGGAAATCCGCAACATTCTATTTTGAATAACTTTGGCGCCGGTCGATGAATCCTCGCGAATTTCTCAAAATAGGTGGGGCGCTACGCTCCGCTCCTACCCTGAAAGTCTCGGGGGGATTCGTCAAGCGGGGGCTGAGATAAAAGGGGGGTCCCAAAACGCGTTTTTCCCATGCATTTTTCCATAGGACCTTTAGACAGAGCTACAGCCCGAACGGCTGAACAGAATTACTAGAAATTTGGCAGAGAGGTAGTCCCTAGGTCAAGGAAGTGCCTTTTGTAGGTTTGGTGTAAATCTGTTCAGTAGATCCTGAGAAAATAGCATTTAAAAGCATATATATATGTGGGCGGAGCCTAACCACACATCTCATCCTGAGATCTGATTGGCTGTCAGCACTTCATCCAAGAAGTGTTGGCAGCCATCTTGGGACCAATATACATGATAGCACCTCATTAAAAAGCATTGCAGTTAATAGAAGGTTTTAAGACTTTAGTTACATTATAAATCATTTGTTGATGGTACCATACTCATTTTAGGAATTGTGGTATGTTCTAAGGTGATTTCACCATGTGAAAAAGCCTTCTGCTGGGATATCATGATTGAGAGAAAAATATTTTCTCATGCTTTTACCACAGAGGTTTGGAAGGTGATCTATAGGCTAAACTGAGAGCTTATTTTCTGTAAATTCACATTATCTTTCTCAGTCATGTGAGAATGAAGTCTGACATTCTCAGTAAAGCATGTACATCCAACAAGGGCAGAGACTGTCAGTTGATTCCTTTGTGTTCTACTGCAGCTTCCCAGAGTGTTCCAAAGAACTACTAGAGCGCTAACAGTCCTACTTATGATAAACGTATGGCACACCTGAAGCCATCTTGCTTGGATTAAAGTGGTAACTCTTAAAACATTTAATTTAAAAAGGAACAAAATGAGGGGGTTCATTTTTCAATAAAAAATATGATTAGTGCTGCAGAAAGAAAAATTAGGGCACATTTTGAGTGACTTCTCAAATCCTCTTCTATTTCATTAAAAAATTCTGACATGCAGACTGAAACATGCACTTTCAATACCAGCAGCAGTTTTCCCTGGTGAGCAGTAGCTTTACTACAGTGATCTAATGAGCAAAAAGAGTGCTAACATTCTGAATTTATGGCAAATGTGTGACACATCTGAAGGCCTTCTTGATGGAATCAAAGTAAAAAACTGAAAGTATTTCCTACTGAGGAGACTGCAGTAAATGAGGAAATTAGGAAACTTCATAACAAATAAGTCTCCCAAGATGGCCACCAGAGACAAAAGAGCCCAAATGTAGCCCAAATATCACCCAGATGTAGCCCAAGTATAGCCCAATGACAGAATGTCCCAGAATGTTCTTAAAAACAACTAGAGCGCTTACTGTCTTCATTATGACAAAAGTATGGCACACCTGAAGCCATCTTGATTGGAATAAACTGGTAACACTTAAAACATTTAATTTAAAAAGGAACACAATGAGGAGGTTCATTTTGCCATAGAAATTATGCTTAATGCTGAAGAAAGAAAATGAGGGCACATTTTGAGTGACTTCTCAAATCCTCTTCTATTTCATTAAAAAAATTCTGACATGCAGACTGAAACATGCACTTTTAATACCAGGAGCAGACTTCCATGGTGCAGTAGTTTTACTACAATGATCTAATGAGCAACTAGAGTGCTAACATTCAGAATTTATGGCAAATGTGTGACATATCTGAATACCTTCATGATGGAATCAAAGTAAAAAACTGAAAGCATTTCCTACTGAGGAGACTGCAGTACATGAGGAAATTAGGAAACTTCATAACAAATAAATCTCCCAAGATGGCCACCGGAGACAAAAGAGCCCAAATGTAGCCCAAAATCACCCAGATGTAGCCCAAATATAGCCCAATGACAGAAGTGTGCAAAACACTTATTATTTTGTGTTTTTGCAGTGTTATATAGTGCAGACTTGTCAGGTATTGGAGTGCTTTACATGAGCATTGGTTACATCACACAAGAACACATTCATTTTGGTTGTAGACATGGGGAAACTAAGTGATTTGACCAGAATCACAGAATGTCGAGCTGAAGCAGAAACTTCAACCTGGTTCCCCAGTTGCAAAGTCTGCAGTTCTGGAAGTAACACCACATCATCTCCCCTAAGTGCAACATTTAATCAAGTGGTCAACTGGATAAAAAAACATAAAGATAACAAATAATTTAAAAGTGCTTTGTCGCTATTTGAAAACTCAGAAAATATGTCCTTATTTTAGCCTTTTAGAGCACTAACCATAATTTTGATGCCAATAAGACCCTCTCATATATGTAATTTCTAAAGGAAATGCTCTAGGTATTACAGTTTTGATTACATCAAGATGATGTCAGGCGTTCCACACTTTTGTGATAAATATAGAATGTTAGCAATCTAGTTGTTCATTAGGATACTGTTGAGAGGCAGAGGCCAGGGGCACGGACTCTGAAAATTGAAGGCAGGTAGGAGGGTGCAAAGGCAACAATTTAACCACACTGAGCAGGCAGGAAGGGCCGTGGAAGCACAACAGACTATGGAGGGCAGTGGAAAGGGGGCCAGGGGCAACAAACCAACAATACAGGACTTGCAAGAGAGGCTGTTGGAGGCAAGATCTATTACGGGTCAAGGAAGCTAGGGGCGGTCCCCAGATCCCCGGGAGCCACCACAGAACTGAGCAGGAGAGTGAGTCAGGGACAAAAGGGGCACCTTAATTTGAGCCGGGGTGCCTAGGAACGCTTGCTCCAAAAATGAAGAAAACAGACATATGAGACATGGAATTGGAGGCAGAATACAATGGCAGTTTAATGAGAAGATGCAACTTCAAAGAAACCGCAGAATAGAGACATAAAGTACAAAATACAGAATCCAGATAATCATACAGCTGTCATGATATTCTCTGTATCTCAATTAATGTACTGACAGAGAGAGAGAGAAAACACATCTATAAATGCATCATGAGAAACAAGTTACACCAAGGAAAATGTTACCTAGGAACACTCACGTTTACTCTTAGAGCAAGCATTCCTGCAATTACAATACAAAATCTTTTAAATGCAAAAGTAAAGAGAACAATGGTTAAACATAACATGACATTTCATATAGGTAAAATAGAATAAGATACTTCAAGCAAAGCAGAGCAAGACATTTTAAGCAAAGGAAGACAAGAGCTCCCAGCTCTTGGGGAAAACCTGCACTGCCTGTTAACCTACATACAGACGGCGAGGTAGTCCGTCGATATCTGTGGGTGCTCCCTTTTTATATCATTTTGTGGGCTCCTTTGCACGCTACATCTACCTACGTATGCTACCCAAAAGCTTCGTCTGCAGATTTTACCAGACATTTCGTCATTTACCCACTTAATGCTGACAATGGACTGGGTGAAAAGGTCAGTCTCTCAGGCCAATCGCTTATCGTAAGTTCCATAGAGCAAGCAGAAAATAATGGGTATTGTACGGGAATTCAATATATTCATGTATAAAATCTCCTCAGTTCTCCTAACTTGACGCTCTGCGGTTGCCACTTCCTTAAAATCGGGAAACCTGCCCAGGAAGCAAGTACCAGTCCAGGATGCAGCCTACTGTATGTCGACAGCTTCAGGGGGATGTTGAACTTTGATACCGAGCACGGAGCACTCGGGTAGGGTGGGGGCTACTGGTTTGGAGCAGAAGGCCTCGCAGACCTGCCTTCAGACTGCTATACACTAAAATTGCAGAGCTATGGTCAATTTAACAAAGAGGCCTACATATTGAACAGAAGGGCCTACACAGGGGTTTTATACTGGCTGAGTGGTAAGGATGTCTCAGGATAATTATATAGCAACACAGGACCCGCTGGTCAATTTAATACGGCCTACAAATGCAGCTGGCAGGGCAAGGACAAGGGTCTCATACTTCAGGTGTGGACAGAACGGGCCAGGGGCCCCCTGTGATACAAAATCTACCCTCCTTCAAGCCTGTGGCAATGTAATAGACCATTGTGGGCAGAAGGAAGAGGCAATGGTAGTACAACCATACATGCCAACAGACCCGATTCAGCCAGGAAACGTCCAATGTTTTTAAGCTCAAATGGGCTTTATTTGATCTGTCTCCTGTCTACAATATCCTCTTTTTCAATGTAACTCAAAGGGGAAAATCAATACCCCAGTTTTTTTTCAAAATCTCCCTCTTACCAAGTTCAAAATGTTCGCAAGTATGGTCCATTGGATCATGGAAGGAAATGGGATAGGGACATGGACTTGGATAACAGAGGACAGGAGGGACATGGAGAGGTGCACCAAACTGACCCTGCAGGGCAGGCATCAGGGTTTGCAGCAGCACAATACACCACACGGGAGTGCAGCACAACAATCCATAGAAAGCAAGAGGGAGGGGACAGGACTATGCACATGGACAACAGAGAACAGAGGGGCAAGAGGCAATGGTAGCTAGCTGACCATAATGGACAGACAGGAGAGAAAGCTGCAGCATAACAGACCATAAAGGGCAGGAGGGACGGATCAGGGGCATTACAATGGAACAGACAAGCCAGGAGGGAGGGAGTAGGGCTGGGGGCAAGGGGGCAGGGCAGGAGCAGCAAGATAGCCATGGAGGTCAGGCAGGATGGGCACTAGAAGCAAGACACACCATGAAGAGCAACAGTGAGACTGTGATGGCATACACACAGACCATGGAGGGAAGGTGGGAGGGGGTCAGGGGCAGCTAACTGACCACACAGGGAAGGTGGGAGGGGCCATGGCAGCACAGAAGACCATGCATGGCAAGTGGGAGGGTTAGTGGCAGCACAATGGCTATGATGGGCAAGAAGGAGGGTGGAGGGGCATGCACAAAGGACGATGGAGGATAGAAGGGAGGGTCAGGACCTGTGCACAGACAAGAAAGTTCAGGGGAAGGGACCTCACAACAGACCACACGGGGCAGGCAGGAGGAGCAGCTGCAGCACAACAGACCAGGGAGGGCAGAAGGATGTGGCAGTACAATGGACCATGTAGGACAGGAGGAAGAGGATAGGGGCATGGCATGTGGACAGGCAGGGTGGAGGTGACAGGGACAGGTTACAGTCATCTGACAATGCTAGGCAGGTGGGAGGGGAGTGGCAGCTCAACAGAACACTCAGAGTAGATAGGAGTGGCAGGTCCATGGAACATGGTGGGCAAAAAGGATGGAGCAGGGGCATGCACAAAGACATCGGAGGGCAGGGGGAAGGAGAATAGGGGCAGCAAGCTAAGCACAGAGTTTAAGCAGGAGGTCAATGATGGGGCATAGAATTGGGCAATGGAGGGCAGGAGGAGTGGACTGGTGCATCATACTGAGGGCAGTGGCAGCACATCAGACCATGCATGGCAGGAGGGAGGAGGCTAGTCCATGGATTCACACAACAGAGGATAGGGAGGAAGGGGATGGGGCAGCAAGCTAACTGTTCAGAGAAGGCGGGTATTAGGAACTTTATTGTTTTTAAAACATTGTGTCTATGCGAACTACTTAAAATATGAACAAGTATGCAGCATAATCTCACTTTTATTCAGGAAGAAGAGGACGTTTGTGACTGTGACTCCGGGCTCACTTGGCAGAAACACCCCCTGACCCTCCACCCCCTATCGCAAAATGTAATGCCCGTGAAAAGGGTAGGTGAACACAGTGTTATATAGAACATAGTCCTGAGAGCACGATTGAAAATGAAAACTAGATATAGTGTATGGTATAAACTATGCACCAAAAAGTGTGATATAAGATGAACCGGGCGTGAAATATAATATGCAATACATTGAGCGCAATGACAGATTCATTGGAGAGCGCGAGATAGCACAGGCACTAGCGCGTGCTATGCGATATGCGCCTTGGAGTGTAATATGCACAGGGCAGTGTTGTGTAACCTAACTAGTCTCTAAAGTTGTAATATAAAATATGTGCTGGGGAGTGTAAGGTTGCATATGCACTGTGACAAAGATATGGATCCCAGATTGTAATATGTATGGCATAGCACTGTGCGTTATAACATAGGCATCGAGAAAGGCACGTTAGATGGGGCAATATAACCCGTGCGAAGACAAGTGTGGCATGACATATTCACGGGGTGGTGTTACAGTGCACATGGGCTAGAGAGTGTCATAGCATATGCACTAGCTAGTGGAATACAACACAGAGGTGTGTGGCACACGGCAGGCAATGGTGGGTGTAACACAGCATTGGGCTCTGTCAGGAGCGCGCTGTGACTCTCAAGTGATGTTCGTCCCCTTTCCAGAGAGTAAAATAAAAAGTATTACACATCCGGCAGTGGATGTGTGTTTTATTAACCGTGAGGGGGGTTTCTTGCATAGTTTTGGTCGAATTTTTGTCGAATCCCCTTTGAATGGCTTGGTGTGCATGTGTATTAAATGTGCCCGTCAATAGCTACCCAAGTTTGTATAAATAAACGACAAGGGTGTCTACCGGGATTAGGCACGGTAGGGCATCAGACATGTCAGAGCTACACTAGTGGTGTAAATACATTCCACGTGGATTCATTGCATGCATAGTCGCCTTTTAATGAATATCACGCAAATCGTCATGGTGATAGGTACGTACGGTTTGTCCAGCATGTCCTAGGTGTGTCTATAAATATATATTTTTTAAAAATAATAAAAAACAGTGGCCGGCCCTGGGGATTGGGGTCAAAAAAATATAATTAGGAGACTGGCCCTGGGGGATGGGGTCATCAGGGCCAATAAATTAGAATAAGAAGGGGAACCAAACAGCCCCCCTTCTTAAAAAACTAAAATAAATAAAAGACTGGCATCGTGCAGGAGGCCATGCCCCCTCCGTGCAGCACTCTGCAAACGCGCCCCCAACAGGTATCTCCAGTATGCGCCAGGGAGCTGCGCTGCAGCCAGGTGTTCTGAGGCCAAGCCCCTTTTTACACCTCTCTGCAACGCAGCTCTGTGGCGCTTACTGGAGGTACCTAGTGGTCTAGTTTGACCCTAGGGACCCTTAGGATTCAAGGGGACTTAATCTCTCAACTTAGAACAGCCACAGGGCGCGTTTACACAGTGGTGAAGGGAGGGGACGGGGCCTGAGGTGACGTGTGCAAACACGCACTATGGCACGTTTTAAATTGGGGATATAATTTCCCTTCAATACTGAGGGCCCCTGGGGGCTAACTAGCCCACCAAGTGCTTCCAGTAAGCGCCACTGAGCTGCATTGCAGAGAGGTGGTCCAGGCCGTGCCACTTTTTACACCTCTCTGCAACGCAGCTCTGTGGCACTTACTGGAGGTACCTAGTGGGCTAGTTGGACCCCAGGGACCCTCAGGATTCAAATGAACTTAATCTCCCAACTAAAAATGGACACAGGGCGTGTTTACACAGTGGTGAAGGGAGGGGACGGGGCCTGAGTTAACGTGTGCAAAAACGCCCTGTGGCCTGTTTTAAGAGGTAGTTTTAATCCCCATGCCCTCTTATATACTAGGGGCTTACAGAGGAGGTCATGCTAATCACAGGGGGACCCCAACGCATAAAGTTCCCTAGTGTATGTAGGTGTTTTCACTGTATTCTAAGTGTCTTTTAACATAGCACTGGCTCTAGGACTGGTTAGTCAGGCTCAGTTACCACCAGTATCCGTCTGAAAAAGTTGAGGGTACAGGATGATTTTGCAACAAGGCTTCTTTCTGCTCTTCTTTTTGTTCTTTCTGCACGTTATCCTTCTTCCTGCACTTATCTTCGTATTTGAGGACTTCTGTTGCTTCTTTCTGCACTTCTTTTGTTTCTTTCTGTGCATTTTTTCTTCTTTCTTCACATGTCCTATCTCTGTAGGCATAGTTAGAAATTAGCATTTAAAAAACCTTCGAAATTCACAGAAAAAACCATAGGTTTCAGGCACGTTATAGTTAGGAATTAGCATTTAAAAAACCTCAGAAATTCACTGAAAAAACCATAGGTTTCAGGGGTGTTATAGTTAGCTGGACTTTTCACTTGTACAAAACCATTGAAATTCCCCCGTTATAGTTAGTTCAGCTAACTATAACTCGGGCGCCCGCAATGCACTGCTGATGACGTCACATATTACATCACTCATGACATGGTCAGTGACATCACTCATGACATCACTGATGACATCTCAAATGACATCACTGATGACATCACTGATGACATCATCCTTGTGATAGAGTGGCAGACCTCCTCTCACCCTAATATAACCTTTGATACACACATTCAAAAATAGAGACTAAAATTTTCAAAACAATGGACATACCAATACCAGTTACAACAACCTCTTCAGTAATTCTAAGATCCACATACACATCCACTCATTCACCAACAGTCCTATACAGTCACTCATACATGTACTCACTCATCATATGTACTCATACACCTATACATCCTGTTACAGAATGCCACTCATCCATAGAGTTACTCACACACATAGTCACTCATGCTAATAAAGAATCAAACATACATTTACTTGCATATACAGTTATACACACACCACCATACTTACTTCTACGGAAACTTACACATACTTAGTCTTTTAAACAATCACTTATAGAAACACACATACTTATTCATACAGGAACTCTTTCAATCTCTCACTCTCACATATACTCACATATATACACCAATAGTCACATATACTAGTTTAAAACATATGTAGTTACTCATAAAGACACTACTGAGACAGTCATTCACTCACTAACACACCCATACACACACTCATCCACCCATACAGTCCTGCACACATGCTGTGTTCAACACATACAAACAGTGAGTCACTCATTCATGCACCTATGCACTACGTAATACCCCCCACCGAACCATGCAGACACTCAGACTGATACTCAAAAAACCAACTAATAACCTATATAGACACCCATGTAGCTACTCACCAACCCATGCAGCCACTTATACACAAAGTGAGAGACTGATACAGATATTTACATATTTAAACATTACTCACTAAGCCATGTATTCACTATGATACACTTAATCAGTCAGTTACACAATCAATTTTTCAAAAACAAATCATCCATTTAGACACTTATATACCCATTTATTCTTCCATCGACCTTGAGATATACATATATAAAACATATTTAATTTTCAGAAAAACACACATTCACTGGATGATGTCATCAGTGATGTCATCAGTGATGTCATTTGAGATGTCATCAGTGATGTCATGAGTGATGTCACTGACCATGTCATGAGTGATGTAATATGTGACGTCATCAGCAGTGCATTGCGGGCGCCCGAGTTATAGTTAGCTGAACTAACTATAACGGGGGAATTTCAATGGTTTTGTACAAGTGAAAAGTCCAGCTAACTATAACACCCCTGAAACCTATGGTTTTTTCAGTGAATATATATATATATATCATGCTCCGTGGGGTGTCCCCATAAAGCCTTTATTGGTACGAGCAGTTCACGCAATCCAGTCCTTTAAAAAGCAGCCGACCGCCGCCTGACGCGTTTCGAGATCAACTCTTCCTCAGAGGCAGTAGCGGTCGAGAGAAGGCATGGAGGACTGCAACTTCCTATTATGCGAAATCGTGGTGCCTGATTGGTCCTCTCTGAATGAGCAACACATTACAGTCTGGGATATGCAGTCCTCAATATTTCCTCTGATGGATGCCCTCTGTAATACATGCTCTGATAAAGCCCTCAGTGAGCCCTGGAATGTGCGTCTGCTCTAAATCCAAGAACTGTGCTCCACATATGAGTCCCGTATCATCGAGCTCTATGACCCCCTGTTTCTGGGATGGTGCTTGCTCGGCGGCAGGATGGCCGCTAAATACATCACGCTCCGTGGGGTGTCCAACAATAGAGCAGCACTCAAGACCACAGACTGCTTATTCCCCATAAAGCCTTTATTGGTATGAGCAGTTCACGCAATCCAGTCCTTTAAAAAGCAGCCGACCGCCGCCTGACGCATTTCGAGATCAACTCTTCCTCAGAGGCAGTAGCGGTCGAGAGAAGGCATGGAGGACTGCAACTTCCTATTATGCGAAATCGTGGGGTGGGTCAATACACCGTGCTATGGGGCAATCCAATGATGCCCAACATATTCCAGGACTGTATTGGAAAAGATTGGCAATCTAAGGGTATCACCTGACTGGGCCAACTCTATGATGGACAGGGGTCTTTTACTGCACTTAAGGACAAATTTGGCCTTTCTCAAAAAACATTCTTTAAATACCTACAGGTTAGGGATTATTTTATGCAAGGCAAAATGTCATTAACTATGCCAAACTCGTTGGAAATACTGGCCGAAATATATACATGTACAGCCGAGGGGTAATTGGCTCAGTCTATCAAAAAATGTTGGCTCAGGCTAATGATGATAGCTTACAGGTTACGGCTAAACTTAGCCAGGTCCTACAGGCTGAAATAACCGCTGAGGACATACAGGAGTGTATGGAAGCACTTGATCAAGGGGTAACATCAGTCAATTTAACGTTGCAACAGCATCGGGCTGTATACATGTTGTATTACACTCCGGCGGTCATATCTAAGTGGGCTTTTGGTAATTCGGAAAAATCATTTTGTCCAAAATGTCGGCAATATGCTGCAGACCTCAGGCATATGTTCATTGACTGTCCAAAGCTTGACGTATTCTGGAGGAGGGTCTCTAGTATTCTCAGTGCATTTCTGGGCCCTAATTACCAGATTACTGAAAAAGAATTGTTTCTTGGAATCAGAAGTGAGGCTGTTAGCGACTGGAGCCTCCTGGCAACTATTATTATTGGTTGTGCCCGTTTATGTATCGCTAGAGCCTGAGTAGATACCACCAGTCCCAGTGTTAATGAATTATAAGTTCTACTTAGACAGGTTTATGAGATGGAACTCACTTTGGCTAAAGCTAGAGGACCGCTCTTTTGGTTTAAATTTAATCAGATTTGGACTGAATGGCTATGGGAGCAATAAGGCGTTGTTTACCCATGATGGTGTTTTCTTTCATGTTTCTTACCCATGACTCTATGACAGAAGTTCTTCATTTTCTTTTATTTCTCCTATCCTTTTCTTTTCTTCTTTCCCTCCACAAACGCGGATATGATTGATTCTTTCTTTTTTTTCTCTTTTTTTTCTTCTCTTTCTGTAAACGATTTCATTGGAGTCTTTTTTCTTTATGTTGTTGTAAAAGAGAATTTTTGTATTTGTCTACTCTTCTAATGTCATGTAGGTAATGTTTGTCTTAATTATGGGTAAAAAAATGTAAATGATAAATAATAAAAACGAAGTAATTCCTTCCTGAAGGTGTCATATTTCCTGGTAAATGTTAGAATACGTCCCTCCATGTAATCTTTTTTGTCTCTTTGAAAGTTCTGCTGTCTTTTTAATTTCACTTCATTTTCATGTCCCTGCATAGGTTCCATCATTTTGTCCTTGAATTCTTTTACAAAACTTAGATTTTCCATACTCTCAATTTCATTTTGTAAGAGTCTTAACTCCTCTTGTATCTTGGCTAAGTCCAATTCAGCATACTTCACCAAAATCTATATCAAACCAGCACTAAATTTCGCTGTAAACTCCGCCCATTCTTCCAACAACCCTGGATGTGGGACTTCATATGCCGAACCGTGAAGATTCTCAATCCTCTTGGTACCCTTTTTACCTCGAGATATCTGGTCAACAAGGCTAACTACCACCATTTACTTATTTCCTTTTTGGACAATTTTTCAAATTTAAACTGCTTTTGTTTGACTGTTAGCGTCCCTGATTCACCCATTGTGGCTCCTCCAGTAGTGCTGCCAGCGATTTCCTCCGTATCGGAAAAGGTATGTTTTGCTGCCTCCAATCGTTCCCGATCAAAAACTCTCACAAACGACGCTGGTTGTTTTGAAGTTGTCATCATTACTTGCCTCGCGGTCCCAGGGGCGTCTCTTCCCTTCGGGTCTTCGTCCCTAACACTGCCGCGTAATTTTGTTGTTCCGACTCTATAGTGTTTCCTGCCAGGAAAACCAGTTAGAATCCATCCATGTATCCCGCACTGGATATAATCTCTTGTGCGGTATGATGAAGAATCCCACCAGGATAATCGCGGCGGCGGGATCTCTTGAATCCGCAAAGCGGCTGCTTTTTTCCAAACTCCGTGTTTGCGATCTCATCCACCAGCATGCGGGTGCACCAAGGCTGGAACGATTCCAGCCCTCACATTCTTCAAAAACTCTCTTAGAAAAAAAGAGAAGAGGTGGGCACTTCAGGCAAGTCCAAAATCTTTATTCTTTTATTTTCTGGTCAACGTGTCCGTACTGACATATTTCGGCTGGTCCAGCCTTTTTCAAAGTAACATTTCTTCATAGCCCAAGCAGAGTTAAACACACAGCAAATAATAGACGTGAACGAAACACCTCCGTATTTACTTCCATCTTATTCTCATCAGTCAGAGACTGTATTGCCTCATACCTATTTCATTGTGGTATATTCCTATTTTTACGTTTATTTTTCAATTACTTTCTGTTTTTGTATATTTTTTTAACATAATTAATATAGTATGTTCATTATGTATCAAAAAAGAAACTTGCTAATTCATATCACTATTTACATGATGCTTGGACTAGGGAACCGAAAAGTTAGCATATATATATAAAATACACTTACCTGCGGAATACCTACATTTTTGTTGTAAAGGCATGCGTGGTAAAGGCATATGCGTGGTAAAGATTTGCGTGACAAAGAAGTGTGGTAAAGGCATCTGCGTTGTAATGGATGCATAGTAAAGGTAATGCATGGTAATGACCACGTTGTAAATGCTGTTTGCCCTGTGTGACTTCAACCATAGAACTGTATCAAGAAAGTTAATGCAATAGAAGCTTTTCTATCATCACCCATGACCATTTTCAACCTCAGCCAGTCAAAACCATTGTAAAACCTCATGACGTTATTAGTGTCCCCTTGCAGCCACTGAAATGTAAAACTTAGCTGTCTCGGCGTGACATCTGTACAACTTTGTGAAAAACTTTTTCACAGGGCATCAGACACAGAATGTGTTTGAGGGTATCCAAAGATCCCTCACAGGATTATCAGTAAATAAAACATTGCATCACTTATGACATCATCCATACTTCTTTGAGGCTCATTGAGGGGTCAGGGTGAAAAGGAATTCAAGAATTCCCCTCTCATAAATACCGCCCACAATGTGTTAGGATAATGACCAGCTGTGGTATTACTGGATAATAATGAATTTCCACCACCAAAATGACCAATAACCGCAGAAACTGGTGTTTGTACACTAATTTCAACAGGGATTCATTCAGTCTGAGCACTTCTACTCTGTGATATTAATGCTACTTTTCATAGGTGAATTTCACCTGGACATTAAGCCCAAAACACCTGTTTTATTCAGAGCACAAGTCAAGGGTACATGGCGTCTCTACACTCTCTCAGAGGATGGACGCCATCTATCCTGCCAAGAGGTTGGGCCAAACAAAAAAATACTAACCTTGTTCTGGTGTTATTTTCAGACACCAAGAAACTTTCAGCCGTGCCTGCACTTTGTCTACTTTCCTTCCGAGCAGCAACATGAAGGCTGGGAAGAGGCTTATGAGATTCTGGCAGCGCTTATAAGAAAAGCCAAAGGTAAGGGGCCATCAGGATTTGGTTTGTTAGAGTATTCTGGCTGGCAGCTATCGGGAGCCTCACACCTAGATGAAATGGAGGGGAAACAAAGGCTCATAGCTTGTTATCACTTCACTGGTACTTAAGAGAGGCATGCTTTTGACTTTGTTCAGTCCCTGTATATAGGAGATATGCATGCACTATAAGAATGTCGGATGAGTTGGTCTGCCCCAGTATTTACACAAATAACAATTTAAATACTACTATTTTGTTTTATTTTTATTTTATAGAGCTTAAGCACTACTCATCCCAGCGCCTCCAGACTGGGATGAGTAGTTGTCCTCCAGAGTTATATCACCATTAATATCATTCACCGAGATTTAGCTGGCCACACAAAGATCTCTGCAGCAGGTGTCTTAACCCCATAAGATATTTTGAAAGACAGTCTTTACAACCAATATAACATAACAGATATACTGCCATGTTTCTCCTTGCTGACAATTTCTTTGTGGCAGAATTTTAAAACATAAATGTATAAGTTAAGGCCTAATTAAGGCATCATTTTTTTGGGCACCACCCCCATTGCAAAATCTAATTTGTTAAATATTGTAATGCACTCCAATGTATTCATAATAGACCTGCTAAACATATGTGAGGTCTTAAACTCTGATGCCACTTCCTGTGATCATGGGTTGTGAGGCCACTTCCTGTGATGCTAGGAGCAAAGTCAAGCTCCGTGATGTCACGCACTGTGTTGTCATGTGCCATGATGTCACTTGCATACTGCCTAACTTGGTTAGACCCCCACTTCTTTTTTAGGTCTCGCCTTGGCACCGCATGCACTGTATGCGCTGTCTCTTTGAGACATGCTGTATCTGGAATATGGGCTTTAGGCACCACCCATCTTTCTAATTGGCTCCTTTTACTGTCCTTCATAAATGGCTGCTTTTCATTGGTTATCTTCGTAAATGACTGCTATTTATTGGTTAAAAGAAGGTATCGTTCCCGAGCATAAACAAATGAGTGTTCAAGCAGAAGGTATTAATATTTCAGAGAGAAGATCCAGTCCATGTGTTCAAAAAGATAATCTTCTTTATTATCTTAATTTTCAGGATCTCCCCTTATGAATATAACACAGTGGTTCATGATGACAGGAAGACAGAAATGTTTGCAGCCAACATGTGTTTCGTCTTGGGTGAATGGCCCAACGACTTCCTCAGGGCTACAAAGATAATAAGAAATCTATTCAAACAGTATATTGTTGCCAATAATATGCATTCAAAATTGACAAAAACATCTCATGGATCAAGCGTAGAATCATTGTAAAGGAACGACCCAGATTGCCTAAAATGAGTAGTCATATTAACACCCAGTGACTACAGCCACAGATTCCATAGTGCAATCAGAAAAGAAGAAAAGAGAGGAAAAGGATAAATAGAGAAAGAAAGAGTATAAAACAACTGAAATAGAAGAACCACAATAAGTAAATCAAATAAGTCCCAACTCGGGCACTTCATTACAGAAGATCTATCCAACCTGATCTTATACAGATAGCTCTTCTTGTTAACAAAAATAAATATCACCCTAAGCATCGATATTATTTATTTCAAATACCGACATGCAATTAGTAATCACAAACATGACAACAGGAAGACAGCCTATTCATGCATGATAAGAGCGTCAAAAATTAATGTCTAAGTATAATGAATAGCACTCACCATAAAGAATCTCAAAGTAAGCAACACTCCTCACATTAGATAGATCTATATGTGGTACGCATACCAAGTAGGGTAAATATTATAGCCGGTATCCGTCATAAGCAGCGCAGTATAGGCGAGTATCTAAAAGAAAAGTGTGGAATGGCATTAGCAAGTATATTGTTGTTCAAATGCCAAGATGAGAGATTACTAGGATATATAAAAAGCATCACAAATTAAATATCACCTCGTAGAATATAATATATCCCTGTTATACATCTAAACCAGGCACTTCTATACACTGAATATACTGAAACGACAATCTTAGAGGAAACACAGAAACGTCCTTCATGTTTGTATGTTGTTATTAATAGACCTCAATATATATCTGATGTTAAGTGACCCAACATGGGGTTATTATCCACACTAATAAATATATAAACGAAATACCTCGAAACGACACGGAGAATGTATGATCCGGTCAGCAAGTCGTGTAGCTGGAGCAGTAATAAATCTAAAATCAAAGATACCATAACCTTAATATTAATTCAAACAAACGGGCAACCCTAATGGATATCCCGTATGCATAATTCCCATACTCAATAGTCAAATCTATAAGTCATTCATATATCACTACTTGAACGCAAGAAACGCACTATGTGTTTATCCAAATTCTAAAATTAAGGCGCGGGCGGGGACCTCCATGTGAGAAGGGCAGAATATAAGCAGCCCGTAAACAATAAAGAGTTTGAGAATCACACAAACTCTTACCGTATAAGTGGAGAGTGCTCCGTTCGTAATCTAAAACTTTCTTGAAGTATAAAACCGGCCGCCATGACTAATCCATATATATACGTACAAGCACAGACGCTCACGTCTCTACTCGATGATTAGAGAAAGGACTCTACATCAGAGTACAAATACATTAGTCGCCATCTTGGAACGGTATAGTTTGGCGAAAAACGGTCATCCTTATAGTATTAGATAAACTGATTTTATTCTTTAAATAAAAATGGCCGAGGTCAAAAAAACAAAAATGAAGGATAAAAGATAAAAACACTAGTTAAGATGACCTCTAGGTATTAGTAATCTGATATTAGCCACAACCTCAAGGCAAATATATATTGTCTGCTCATTCAGAGAATATCATTCTGGAAATAGGTAATAGATAGAAATTTCACACTAAGCGGCACAACATAGCGCTATCATAATTTAAAATTGATTCACTGAGACTATCAGTTCTGCTAAATAAAAGTCATTGTTTTGTTAATAAATTCAGTTATCATTATGTCTATCTAGCCATAGACCACTACTCTAAATCCAGGATAGAATAATAAGCAAAAACATTTTTTTATAAGGGCACCAAATTAAGCCTGCTAATCAGTCTCAGAGGAACACACCAGAGAAAGGAGATTTATCGTAATTCGTGTGAAAGGAAGGAGAGATACCCATATCCAATAGTTTTACAACTACAGAACCAAACGTCCCAAACAGTATAGAACTATATCATTTAGATAATATATAGCTGGGAGTTTTTAGAGTGGTTGAATCGAATAGACAGGTTTCAGAAATATAACAAATATTCTAACCACAATTCACAAACGTAAATATGGGAATCTTAATTACAGAAAGAGCAAAGTCAATTAACACAATCATATACCAATGATACTGACATTGTAAGCAAGAGGGATCATTAGTCAATTCAAGTGTGTGTAAGTGACCTTACATCACATATATGCAAATCGTCAAAAATCACAGAATAAAAGTAATAGCAATGTAATCTCAGATTGATATATCAGAATCCAAACAGTTTACAGGCATAGATATAGGGATCTTAGTCACAAAAAATATTAAAATAGGTTCAGTTATCACAATTGTACAGTCTTATTAATACAGGTACATAAAAACGGAGACAATAGGTCTACATCATTGTGTATAGATGAACCTGCAAGATAGTTTACATAATACATGTCACATATTTTTCAAGTCAGCCAAGTTCATGAATATAGGTGGTCAACAATGGAATGGCCAATGAGATTGTAAAAGAGATACAGGGCAGAAGTGAAGTAGTTTAAACATGATCACTATTCACACATCTAAAAAGTAATGTAATTCATGATCGACATTAATTCCAAATTCAACTGCCCGTAGTTTGGAAATCCATCGTGCCTCACACTGTCGTAATCTTAACTCCCTGTCCCCACCTCTGGGGTCAGTCTTAACAACTTCAAATCCATGAAATTGAAATCCCAATGAAGTGCCCTGTTCCTGACATATAGTAGCACGGCTACCTTTTGGATATCTAATGTCTAAATTCTTCAGGGCACGAAAATGCTCAGCCATTCGTTCCTTTAGGGGGCGGATGGTACTGCCCACATAAATCTTCTTGCACTTACACTGAATCATGTAGACAACGAACTTAGTTAAACAGTCCATATGATCATGAATTTGAAATCTACGTGAGTCATTGTATTCAAAGTCCTTTATCCCCTTCTTGGCATACCTACACATGCTACAATTACCACATGTGTAGGATCCAATATTGAGTTGTCTGAGCCATGTAGCTTTAGTTGATAACTGTTTAGGATAGCTTCGACTAATAATACTCTGAATTGTTTTACCCCTCCTGTATGTAATACTTGGGGATTTGGAGATATATTGTTCCAAGGATCTATATGCAGTTAATAGTGACCAATTATCTTTGACTATCCCATAAAGTTTATGCGACCATGGATGGTAGTTGGTCACCAGCCTTACTGTAGTCTTCATTTCTTTAGGTTTTTTCGGGGTACTCTTTAGCGTATCAGGCCGTTGAAGTCGCATAGCTCTATTTTTCGCCTTGCTGATGGTATTTTCTAAGTAACCCCTAGCACGAAACCTTGTTTCAATGTCCCTCAGATGTTCACTAAAATCTTCATCTCTACTGCAATTTCTGCGAGCCCTCAGCATTTCGCAAAAGGGTATAGCGTTGATCTGACTCTTTGGATGGCACTACTTGCGTGCAATAAGGAATTACACGGCGTAGTTTTTCGATGCATCTTACTTTGTATTTTCTCTTCATGATGGAACAATTCAAGGTCGAGGAAAACAATCCTCTCCAAGTCCGATGTTATAGTAAAGGTCATGTTATGGATATTAGTATTCATGTATTCCAAGAATTCTGCAAGATCCCTACTATTGCCAGTCCAGATAAGTAAACAGTTGTCAATGTACCGACCATAGTATAGAATATAATCATGCCATTTAGCACCCGATGGGCCCCAGATATGCTCCACCTCAAACCATCCCATAAAGAGACAGGCAAAAGACGGAGCAAACCTGGAACCCATCGTCACGCCGCAGGTCTGCAAGTACCATTCCTCATTGAAAATGAAAGCATTATTCTTAAGAATAAGAAGTGACATTTCAATCAGCATCTCTGAGTGCTCCAATAACTCTACCGGAAGTCGATACAAAAAAAATGTCAATGCCTGAATGCCATGTTCATGTAATATATTAGTACACAATGAAGCAACATCCATTGTAACAAATCTCATACCATGGTCCCATGTGAGATCATTGAGAATATTAAGTACATGTTTGGCATCCCTGATATACGATGGAAGATTGTGCACGTATATCTGTAAAAATGTATCAACACATTCTGCAATCCTCTCTGTCGGGCCTCCAATTCCAGATATTATAGGTCTACCTGGAGGGGTATTCAGATTTTTGTGGATTTTTGGAAGCGAATACATACAGGGGTATCTGGGTTTTTCTGTCTTAAGGAATAGAAATTCATCAGGGGATAAAAGGCCCTGTTCACGCCATTTGAGCAACTCTGAGTTTACCAATCTTACTATATCAAACATAGGGTTATTATCAATTTTTCTGTACCAGCTCTGATTATTCAGCTGTGATAGGATCTCCATGTCATATTTAGATTTATCCATTACGACCATATTGCCTCCCTTGTCAGCTTCTCTTACTATAAGGTCCGTATCCTTAGATAAATCATTCAGTGCTTCATGTTCCCTAAAAGTCAACTTACGTGATCTAGGTGTAGATTTGCTTGTGATCATACGTTTATCCCACTTGTCAATCTCTAAATTAACCTTTTTATAAAAGAGGTCAATATTATTCCCACTTGTAAGTTGAGGGGTCCACCGAGACTTATTCTTAAGGCCACTGTCGATGCTAAGATTAGTATGATGGTCTAAATCAGAGGCCACATCACGAACATTGACAGGTGCATCTGCATCCTCATTCAAGGATAAAAGCGTGGTCACATTATATACATCATGAATTGACACATCCCCGATAACCTTTTCACATACTTTGGATGCATTAGGCTTTGGATTTTGCTCAAAAAACTTTTTTAATTTTAGTTGTCTCACAAATTTGAATACATCGATCTTAACATCAGTTACACCATATATCCAAGTAGGACAGTAATTCATCCCCCTTTGCAGTGCTGTAATTAAATCCTTAGACAGAGTTTTACTTGATAAGTTGACTACCTGTGCATCCTTCACCTGCTCTGTATTCATTATCTGTTCTTGTTCCAAGACCTGGTGTGAACCCTCTCTCTTTCCTTTACTTCTTCTTCCTCCCCTTTTCCCCCTCCTAGTTTTCCTTTGGTATCCTGTCTTGGTCTCATCTCGTTCCCTTTGTTGCCCATTCCGATCCGTTGCACTTCCTTTAAAAAAGAATTATCAGGTAGTGCCACCATTGGTCCACTGCTAGGGCCCTCATCCCCACTGCTGGATATGTTACCAGAGAAACTTTCACTAGTGACACTCGCAACTGATGCGATGTTACCTGATTTTGGTTGATCTTTCTTAATGATTTCATCGAATTTTTTCGCAAGCGTAAATATTCTGCCAGTGGCATAATCGATCTCATCCTGCCTCAATTTATGGGCTTTACGTTGTTTGATGTCCTTATTGGTTAATATCCTCAGTAGTTTCGCCTTTCCTACTTTTTAACCTCCCATGAGGACTGTCCCTGTTACATGTGCTCTTTATCCTCACATTATGTACTTCTTTCTGAGCACTCTTTTTTAATTTTGCTTGTTTAGGGTCCTCAGTCCTCAGCTGTCTCCTCCTCCTCCCCACTCGCTGCCTCTCCTCGGCTGCAGCTGCCTCCTCCTCCCTCCTGCTTGTTTTACATTAACATGGAAAACTTCCCGTTCTGCACGCCGCAACGCCGCACTTTATCTTTAAGTGTTTATTTTTGTATACAATGGTCACTTATGTGAGTATGTGTGCAGCCCCGTACCTTTTATCAGCATGGCGCCCACTTCCTGGAGTAAGGAGTGTGTTCTGTGTGCTGCTATTCATCAGAAGAAACATCTGTTCCAGATAAATGAAATTAACTTGGTTATTGAGGAAACAATGCCAGTCGTCTCTAATAATGTGCTTACTGCAGACAATGACTTCACATTTTTCTCCAATTGCTCACTGTTAGCATGAATAATTACATTACATCAGAGGGAGAGCAGAAAGGCTGGTGAAGGGTCACTCAGCGTACACAAGCCTAGAGTAGGGTGTTTGAAATTGGAAACGGGCATAGTGTATGTTTCTTGTGCGTGCACGCTTTTTCTATACCAAAGGTCTCAAACTCAACTTCTGCTAGAATAGGCGACAACCATATCACATTTATGACAGCATTAAAATCTACATCTTGCCACTAATGTCTCATGACATCATCCCTTCGGTTTTGCTTTGTTCACCCTAAGTTGGCAGGGTATACCCAGACATGGGTCCCTTGCTCACTTTGCCACTGGATTCAAGCTAGCCTGGCTGATGATGGCTAATTAGCCAGAAACCGGTCCCAGGATGCTTGTTTCTGGTCCAGGGAAGATATGGCTTGGCAGTTCCGGCTGGACTGTTCCCATGAGGCACAGGGTCAGACTGATTTGCATATGGCCATGTCTGAACTGGGGTGGCGGAGTGAGCTAAAGAATGATGATGTATTAAACCCAGATCAGTTGACTGGGGGTGAGTGCAATGTTCAACACTCCGTCCATTATCTCCTTGTATTTTCTTTATTCGCCCATAGTTGGCAGGGTATGCCCAGACGTCGGTCCCTTGCTCACTTTGCCACTGGATTCAAGATGGCCTGGCTGATGAAGGGTGTTACCCAGAAACCGGTCCCAGGATGCTCGTTTCCGGTCCAGGGAAGACATGGCTTGGCAGTTCGGGCTGGAATATTCCCATGAGGCACAGGGTCAGACTGATTTGCATATGGCCATGTCTGAACTGGGGTGGCGGAGTGAGCTAAAGAATGATGATGGATTAAACCCAGATCAGTTGACTGGGGGTGAGTGCTTGCAATGTTCAACACTCCGTCCAACATCCCCTTTGGTTTTGCTTGGACAGACCATCCACACCCTTAAAAAGGGGTAGGTGTAGCTTGTGTGACCATGTCTTTTCACACACTTTTCTGCAGCACCTTATGCTTACTCAAAGCATTTCAATACTTAATGCACCACAAACAGCAGCTCCAACACAGACCCATTGTGTGCTGAGAAAGGGTCCCCAGAAAAATGATAGACATGTATTCATGTATTGAGGAGAATTACTTCATGCTCCAATTAAATATCATAGACTCTGGTCGATAACTCTGATTAGCACTTCAACGCCTTGCCAGTAGCAGTAAGTGCTATATACATGCAATTACAATTACAAAAATAATTACAACTCGTAGTGTTTACTGAGCCTGACAAGTCATCTTTGGTCTGCAGATAACACCTCTCCCAGCTTTTTGCTCCAACGAAAAGTAGTAATGTGTGAAGGTCATTTTGCATGTTGTACAGTATGAGGGCTCAGTGGAAGGACCTATAAAATATTTACGATTTTTCATTCATTACTCTAAAAATAAATGTAGTTGTATGCCTGTTGATAATATAAACAACAAGGTAGGATTTTCATTTCTTCTAAAATAATATATACATTCTAAATAATTTTCTAATGAAAATCTCACTTTAAACCTACAGTTACATAGTTCCGACCACGCCTAGATGACACAGCACAAGAATTGATTTTGAACACTGGTTCAGTGGATTAAAATTGTGATTATAGTAGATATGTGTGACTTAGATATGACACAAGGGGGGCTATGGTCCGTTTTATAACAGTATATTCTGTATGACCATAGATATCTTTCACAAGACAATTTTACCTAAAAGCCTTCATAGATTGGTTATAATACCGACTTCAGCATTTCACTAATTAAATCGCGAAATACTGGGCGAACTGCCTGATGTCTGTCTGCCCAAAAACTATATAAATGTGAGCTTGTACAGTGAGGACCAAATTACTACACTCCTACACCTTCCACATCAGATCTCAGATTCAGTCATATGATGTAAACCCCAACAGAAATAGCAAAGGGTTCAAAGTGGAGCACACCATGCTTGTGATGTCCCTGCTTCAATAATAATGCTCTTTGTTAGCACTATGATGTTCTTTAAAGTAGGGTCGACAAAATACCACGGGGCATATCATCAAGGGCTGGCGACATAATTATCGCCGCTTTTGCGGCCGTTTTCAGCCGAAAAGCGGCGATAATTATATCGCATTATTTGCAAGGACACGCTAGCACCTGTTTCCTTGTTTCAGCTCCCGTTTTGTTCACGCCTCGCTTTGCATCTCTAATGAGATGCAAAGGAGGCAAAACACCATGGGAAAATATCACTACCCCAGCTTCGTGATATCATCAACGAGGGGCAGCGATATTTTAAATCCCGTTAACTATGCCTTAACGCAGGAATTTAACGTTTGTTAAATTCCTGGCTAAGGCACAGCTAACATGGGAGGTGGATTATGGTGATACGACCACATGGTCGTATCACCAAGGCTATCTCCGTTTTGGGTGCAACATCGCTGGTTTTCCAGCGATGTTGGCCCATTTCCCTGGAATATTATCGCCCTTCAGTAACGCGTTATTAATAACACGTTACCAGGGCAATAAATTCCTGCGATAGACGGCGATAAATAAACAAGCGCTAACCGCGCTTTGCGTTATAAATATGCCCCCACATTCCTATATTAAAATGCATGTTATTTAAAAATATACTTTATAAAAAGGCACAGTGTTAGCAAAGCCGAGACTCGGAGCCTGTTACACAGGGCAGATGTCAGCAGCTCTGGAGGTTACACCCCAGCCTCTCTCCTGTTGGGCACAGGAGTCAGAGTGTTTGGCTGCAAATTTCATTTTTTTTCCTCACTTGTTTTTATATATCAAATCTACTGTTTAGTCAAAAGAAAAATAGCAAAAGGAGGGTAATGATAGTTTTTCACTTTTAGTTTTCTTTGGCGCATATTCACAGGTGGTTGCTGGGGACTGCCTCACCAGTTCTAAGTCCTGTGCTGACGGTGTGCATGCTGCGGTGATCAGATTCTAAACTGAGCATCTGTATCATATTTCCAAATGTCACATTTCTGTTCTTTTGCAATGGCTTCGATGCAACGATGTGAGACTAGTTATTGGAAAGTGATCAGTGCTTATTTTGCATTGCAATCGATTATTTTAGGGTTGTAACCAGTGATTGTGTTTATTAAAGACTGCTTCTCGAGTGCACATACTTCACAAACCCCAATTGCCTTGTTTACTTTGTCTGCATTCTTGCCTTCTAATGGTGTATTCATGGGGCCCAGGTCAAGCCATAGAATCTGTCTTGCCGTCACTAAGGGATCAATCAATCAATCAGAGCATTTATAGAGCGCGCTACTCACCCGTGTGGGTCTCAAGGCGCTAGGGGGGGGGGGGGAGGGGGGGAGGTGCCACTACAGCGCGAAGAGCCAGGTCTTGAGGTGTTTCCTGAAGGTGAGATGGTCCTGGGTCATTCGTAGGTGTGCGGGGAGGGAGTTCCATGTCTTGGCTACCAGGTAGGAGAACGATCTTCCTCCGGCGGTGGTTCTGTGAATCCGTGGGACGATGGCGAGGGCGAGGCTGGCGGAGCGGAGCTGGCGGGTGGGAGTGTAGAGCGAGAGGCGGTTGTTGAGGTATTCGGGCCCGTGTCGTGGAGCGCTTTGTGTGCGTGGGTGAGGAGCCTGAACGTGATCCTCTTGCTGACGGGGAGCCAGTGCAGGTTTCTCAGGTGGGTGGATATGTGGCAGTGGCGAGGGATGTCGAGGATGAGTCGTGCGGAGGCGTTCTGTATGCGTTGTAGTCGTTTTTGAAGTTTGACAGTGGTTCCCGCATAGAGGGCGTTTCCGTAGTCCAGTCGGCTGGTGACGAGGGCCTGGGTGACAGTCTTCCTGGTTTCAGTGGGGATCCACCTGAAGATTTTCCGGAGCATGCGCAGGGTGTTGAAGAAAGAGGACGAGACGGCGTTGACTTGCTTGGTCATCGTGAGGGAGGAGTCCAGGATGAATCCCAGGTTGCGTGCGTGATCCGATGGTGTCGGCGCGGGGCCCAGTGCGGAGGGCCACCAGGAGTCGTCCCAGGCGGATGGGGATTGTCCGAGGATGAGGACCTCCATTTTGTCTGAGTTCAGCTTCAGGCGGCTGAGCTTCATCCATTCCGTGACGTCTTTCATTCCTTCTTGGAGGTTGGTTTTGGCTGCGGATGGGTCTTTGGTGAGGGAGAGTATCAGCTGGGTATCGTCAGCGTAGGAGATGATGTTGATGTTGTGTTTGCGTGCGATGGCGGCGAGGGGGCTCATGTAGATATTGAAGAGGGTAGGGCTGAGCGCGGAGCCTTGGGGTACGCCGCAGATGATCTTGGAGGCCTCTGAGCAGAAGGGAGGGATGCGGACTCTCTGTGTTCTGTCGGAGAGAAACGAGGTGATCCAGTCCAGGGCCTTTCCTTGGATCCCAGTGTTGAAGAGGCGAGTTATTAGGTTGCGGTGGCATAAGGTATCGAAGGCCGCCGAGAGGTCCAGGAGGATGAGGGCGGTTGTTTCTCCATTGTCCATCAGGGTCCTGATTTCGTCGGTGGCTGCGATGAGGGCGGTCTCGGTGCTGTGGTTGGCTCGAAATCCGGACTGGGATGGGTCGAGCGAGTTGTTTGCCTCGAGGAAAGCAGTCAGCTGTTTGTTGACGGTCTTCTCGATGACTTTGGCAGGGAAGGGCAGGAGAGAGATGGGGTGGAAGTTCTTGAGGTCTTTGGGGTCTGCTGTAGGTTTCTTTAGAAGGGCGTTGATTTCTGCGTGCTTCCAGCTCTTCGGGAAGGTGGCTGACGTGAAGGAGCTGGTTATGATGTTCCGGAGATGGGGTGCGATGATTGTGTCGGCTTTGTTGAAGATATGATAGGGGCATGGGTCCGAGGGGGAGCCGGAGTGGATGGAGTTCATGATGTTGGTGGTGTCTTCCGTGCTGATGGGGGTCCATGAGCTGAGGGTGGTAGTGGGGGTCGCTGGTTCGGAGGTTGGGGGCGGAGTCTGAGGTCCGAAGCTGTCGTGTATGTCTGCGATTTTTTGGTGGAAGAACGTGGCGAGGGAGTTGCAGAGTTCTTGTGACGGTGTGATGTCGTTGTTGCTGGCATTGGGGTTGGAGAGCTCCTTGACGATGTTGAAGAGTTCCTTGCTGTTCTGGGTGTTGTTGTCTAGTCGTTCTTTCAATGATGTCCTTTTGGTGGTGCGGATCAGTTGGTGGTGTTTGCGGGAGGCGTTCTTGAGGGCTGTCATGTTTTCTGTAGTTTGGTAGCGGCGCCAGGTTTTTTCGAGGGATCGGCAGTTTTTCTTTGATTCTTTGAGGGCGTCTGTGACCCATGAAGTTTTCCTGTTGCTGGTCATGCCTGGGGTGTTCTTGAGTGGTGCGAGGTCATCGGCGCAGTTGGTGATCCACTGTGCGAGGTTGTGTGCTGCGTCGTTGGTGTCGGTGGTGTTGGCTGGCGGGTTCTGGCTCAGTGATGAGAGGAACTGGTCTGTGGATATTTTGCTCCAGCATCTGCGGGGGATCTGTTGCGTGCGGTGGTGGGATGTGTTCTTATTGAAGGTAAAGTGGATACATCTGTGGTTGGTCCAGTGTAGTCCGGTGGAGTGGTTGAAGGGGACGTGGTTGCTCGCGGAGAAGATGGGGTCGAGCGTGTGGCCAGTGGAGTGTGTGGGGGTGTTCAGCAGCTGTTTGAGTCCGAGGTTGGCGAGGTTGGCGAGCAGGGTGGTGGTGTCGTTGTTGCTGTTTTTCTCCAGGTGGAAGTTCAGGTCCCCTAGGAGGATGTATTCTGGTGAAGCTAGGGCGTGTGGGGGGATGAAGTCAGCGATGGTTTCGCTGAATTGTGTGCATGGCCCGGGGGTCTGTAGATGAGTGTTCCTCTAAGGGTGGTCTTGGGGTCGGTGTGAATCTGGAAGTGTAGGTGTTCGGCGGCGGAGAGTGTGTCATCGGTGTTGGTCTTAACGCTGATGGTGTTCCTGTAGACGATGGCGATTCCTCCTCCGGTTCTGTTGGTGCGGTCTTTCCGGGTGATCTTGTAGCCGTTCTGGATGGCTATGGCGATGTCGGGGGCCGAGGAGGCGTTCATCCAGGTTTCCGTGAGGAAGGAGATGTGTGTTTGTGGATGGAGCGAGTGTGCAGGAGGATGCACTTGAGATTAGGCCTGGGCGAAAATTTCGTTCCGTTCGCGGAAATTGCAATAATTTGACATTTTTGCGTTCCGCGGAGAGCGCGAAAATGTCAAAAATTCCGGTTTCCGCAGCTTGGCGATAATTTGTTTCTTGCTCGCGCTGTAAAATAATACATTCTCGCGCGCGCGCGATCGCCTTACCTGAATCCCTGCGTTCGCCGACAAGTTTTCTTGATCCGGTCGCGTTCTCCATGAGATGTTGTATTGTTTTTAGCCATTTGCGCTGTCTCGCGACAGTTCGCGCCCGCAGTGACGTCATGCGTCGCGCGATCACGTCTTTCTTCTCGCGATCATGCACCGCGAGAACAACTCAAAACAAGATGGCCGCGCCCGCAAGCAACCACATGGGTAAGTTGGCGACCCGCAACCATGCAGAAAATCTCGCGAACATGCCGGAAAAAAACTTCCGCATCTTCGCGATATTTCTGCTTGTTTGCGATACTTTTAAACATTTTCGCGATAATTTGCGAAGGTTAATTCCGCAAATTCCGCCCACCCCTACTTGAGATGGTTGATGTTGTTGCGAGGTCCGGTGGGTGGTTTGCAGGTTCAGAGGCAGGTGTATTTGCAGGCTTGACAGGTGAAGGGTCCGTGGGTTCTCTTCGGGGTGGCTCGGTAGCAGGCGAGTGTTCGTCCGGTGTTGAGTGCGTTCAGGGCGGCTGAGTCGTATCTCAGCTGGGTTTCTTGTCTCTGGCGGGGGCCAGGGGTACTGGCGCTGGGCGCGGTCCAGGCGTGGACGGGCGCAGACGGGCTTGCCTTAGGCGCGCCTTCGGTGCGCCAGCGGCACGTCCGCTGCGCGTGGCCTCCATATGAGGGGGAGAGGGAGGGAGGAGCAGCTGGGAGGTGGGAGCGGGGCGGCCAATGGGAGTCAAGGGGGTGGGGCGGCAGGGACGCAGTGGCGGAAAAGAAATGGCGGGGGACACGGAGGCAGCGGGACAGAAGGAAATGGGGTACAATGAGGGGAAAAACGGGCACAGGGGTACAAAAGGCAAAAGGTGGCACAGGCAGCAGGGACAGAAAGAAAAATGGGGTACAATGAGGAACAAAAACGGGCGCAGGGGTACAAAAGGCAAAAGGTGGCACAGGCAGCGGGGACAGAAAGAAAAATGGGGTACAATGAGGAACAAAACGGGCACAGGGGTACAAAAGGCAAAAGGTGGAACAGGTGGAGAAACAACAATGAGGAAACAGTACTTAGCGGCTGACACGAGCGGCAGAGGCGGCGAGATGCAGGACACACAGGGGCCTGTGTGGAGGTGAGGGGAGCGACCTACCTGGTGGCAGGGTCAAAGGTCGCTCTCTCTACCGATATCTAAATACTGGTGGTACATGTTGCTCCACTCCATGTGTGACTCCCCACATCTGCTGTTGCATTAAGGAGTTTGTGTGTGTGAAAGAGATTGTTCTTGTTTTTAACAGTTTTTTACTTAAACCATTTGCATTTTAGGATAACATTACTCTTCATACATTTAACAGGGGAGCTACTTTGATTTATTTTTGACTCCGCTCGCCTGGGAACCATATTTCAGACCTGGCTGTTTAGTTATACATACAACACCATACAATACAATACTACACAATTCACCAACACACAAATCAACATCACCCAGCATATTTACACTCCACATGATACCCCTCAGCACTACATAATTCAACTTCCCATAATAACTCTAAGCTCACTACCACATAATTACACACCACATAAAAGCAAACTATACCACATAGCAACAATCCACATAAAAACATCATCTCATCAACATGTCCTTACTTTAAAACCTACCCGCACACCGTAATATCTATGTTGGCAGCAGCTGTTTTAGTCTGAACCCTATTGTAACATTAATTCAAAAAGCTTTCTTCTTTCTTCGATGTCTAACACATATGCTGTGTTAGCTATATGTGTGGCAACTAAGTTCTGACATAATTCCGTGATGTTTGCCTAAACTGATGTAGGATTTGAATGTTTATTACACCATAAATAAGCCAGATACATAAACTGATCTATCCTACGTACAATATTGTTGCGTTACTAAATTTATATGTTTTATCTGGTTTTTCACATTAATACCACATAAATCCACCGCACATAAATCCACTTGTCCAGATTCCAACATCCCACAAGAAGGAGTAAAGGGTAAAGAGGGAGATGTCCCTACGGACGAATGGTGGTCTGCCTCAGTTGAAACTCGTCGTCTCCTTTCCTTGCAGCCGGATGATTGACAGGCAGAAAAAAAAACAACGTGGGACACCGACATCCCTTTTTTTCCCCTTTAACGGGAATGCATCTTGTGGAAAACTCCGCCCAGATGCGTGACGTCACCCTCCCGGGACCAATCCCAAGGAGCCTACGTCGTTGGAGCGAGGGCCTAAAACCCGGAAGACACGAAGGAGGTGTGTTCGCGGATGCCTTGGGAGAAACGAAGGAGACGCCGGAAGACGAACAGCCGCCGCAGACGGAGACCCCCACAGAGCCAAGAACAAGCAGAGAGCCAGGAGGCCAATGACACCACTCTGCGCCCAGCCACGCTCCGGGAGGACTGTGGTTTAACCAGGTATGGGAACGCTTTGCGGGGTGGTTCGGGAGGAGGGAGAAGGATAACGATTAGGGCATCTCTCTCATGCCTATTCTCTCCCGGTACTACCCCTGCACTTTCACACGTCCCAAGGCCTAAGGACAAGCACGGGTAATCCCCCACTCCCTTTCCCCCAACCATTGCACCAGGACAGTCAGTCTCACGCTTGCCTCTCTTGTATTCTTTGCCCAAGTATCCCCTAACACCGGAAGAAGAAGAAGACGGAGAGAGCCTGTGTCCTAAAGCCTGAAGAAAGGATAAGAGGAATTATCCGCCCTCACTCTCCTGGACTCTGGCGACCCACAAGAGACGCGTATATAGAAAAATAAAACCTGGTTTAGCTCGATTTGGTGTGGACCTTGATCCTTATCTAGATCCCGACCACAGATCCCCGTCACAAGTGGTGGAGAAGCGGGCAGTTTGACCATTAGTACAGACATAATGGATGCCTTGATACAGCATTTAGTGAAAGGACAGGAGAAGTTACAATGGGCGGTGGAGCACCAAATGAGATCGGCTCAGGCCGATAGAGACATTTTCAAAGACACTATTGCCACACAAATGGAGGGCCTACAGAAAATAGTCAGTGAACGAACGACTACTGGAGCCCGTGAATACAGAACAAACACACAAGGACCCACAGGTTTTTCCCTCCAGAAATATTTGGCAGGAGAGGATCCCAACGCGTACCTCCTCAACTTTGAGAGGGCAACCTGAGCCTGCAACTGGCCAGTAGAGAAATGGCCCTTTTTCTTGGCACCTTTATAATCGGGGGAATCACAGGCTGCCTATCAGATAGCGAACCCCATTGGTAACACCCCATACGCAGAAATTAAAGCCATCATCCTTGATCATTTAGGATTAGATGCCGAGGCTTATAGGGTATGTTTTTGGAAAGAAAAGGGGTGTCCAGGCGAAAACCCCAAAACTCTATTTTACCGACTCAAGTCCGCAGCGAATAAATGGTTAAAATCCCTGCAAAGCTCAAAGGAGGAAATTCTGGACAGAATATACCTCAAACAATATTTAGAGGCCCTGCCATATTCCCCCACCTAACTACAGAAGAGGCGGTTAAAATGGCCACCACCTTCTCCCGGGCCCAACCCCGTACCGCTGTATGTGAACCTGAATGATCAAACCAACCCGTGCCAGGGAAACTAGAGAAACGGACCAGCAAACCCCCTCCAGACCACATGAAGACACGTCTCCAAAGAACTGAAGTCCCTCCCTTTAAAGGCCCCCAGTGCTTTGAGTGCAGAGACTGGGGCCATATAGCCCGAGCATGTCCCCGGAAGAAGTCCACAGAGGAACCGATGGAGATTGGCTACATACCGATATCCGTCCTATCTACTGCAGAGCTGGGGAGTGCTTTCTACGTGAGTGTGAAAGTAAGTGGACAAACTTTCAGGGCATTACTTGATTCAGGGTGTAGGCAGTTTGTCATTCAAGGGGACCTAGTACGGCCTAGCCAAATCATTCCAGAGACCCTTGTGCATATTAGAGGCATCCATGGGGATGTTAAGCCTTACCTCGTGGCCAACTTAGACCTTACTTATAAAAGAGGGGCCCCCTATACGGTCAGGGTAGGACTAATGACAGAACTACCTGAAGCACTCATTATAAGGACAGACAACCTCAGTTTCTTAGGGATGTTTCTTTTCACTCTACAATAGCAGCAGAACAGGGTTGCAGGGGAACCCATCGGGAGAACAACACTTCCGGCCATGCTCACCCCAGAACCCTGGCTCCTTGACAGGAGCTTCCGGTTAGCACAAGTTAATGACCCAACCCTCCAAAACGCCTGGCAAAGTGCTAGGGAGAACTACACCAGTCCTCCCTCTGGGTATCCCCATTTCATCATCAAAGAGGGGTCGCTATATAGAAAAAGCAGAAAGGAGGAGGCTCCACAATAACTGTTCCCATCTGCTTTTCAAAACCAGATATTGTTCTTTTTGCACACCCATCTCATTGCTGGTCATATTGGTACGGAGAAAACTACTCAAAATGTCTTAAGACATTTCTACTGGCCAGGGGTGTATAATGACATAACAAAACACTGCCAAAAATGTGAGACATGTCAAAAGAGGAACCCATATGGTCCCCCCGTGCCTTTGCAACCATTACCAGTAATAGGTACACCGTTTTCCCGGGTAGGAATGGACCTTATAGGACCACTGCCAAAAACCCGTAAAGCACACCAATACGCTCTGGTGGTCGTAGATTATGCGACCCAACATCCTGAAGCCTTCCCTTGAAAGGAACCCACCACCCAGAACATAGCAGATCGACTCATTGAGCTCTTTTCGAGAGTAGGTTCCCAATAGAGATATTGACTGACCAGGGTACCCCGTTTGTCTCCCGGATGATGAAAGAAGTGTGTAAAACACTAAACCTCAGCCATATAAAAACATTGGTCTACCATCCACAAACCGATGGATTAGTGGAAAGGTATAACGGGACGATAAAACTGATACTGAAATGATGCTCAGTGTTGAAGGAAAAGAGTGGGACCAACTTCTTCCTCTAGCCCTCTATGTGATCTGAAGTCAAGTCCAAAGCAGTCTAGGCTGTTCCTCCTTCGAGATGCTATATGGAAGACAGCCGAGGTTCCTTCTTGACATGACTAAGGAGGCATGGGAAAAAGAGGAAGTAGACGAGGCCCCCGGTTTTCTGGAATACACTCAAAATCTCAAGTCCAGGATAGGGTAGGGAAATTAAGAGACCTGGCATATTCACACCTCGAAAAAAAGCAAGAAAGACAAAAACATTTTTATGATAAGATAAAGAGATGGCGGAGGCTAGACATCAATGATTGGGTGTTGGTGCTAATGCCCTTCTCCACAAGCAAGTTCAGGACAGAATGGCTAGGCCCATACAAAATGGTACGTACTGTGGGTAGAACCAGTTACAAGGTTCAGATCAAACCCTCTCGTATCCAGACCTACCACATTAACTTACTGAAAAAATGGCTAGGGCCTTTACCAACCCCTGCCCGGCTGACTCTACCAACTAGCATAACACCCTCCTGCACTTTAGACCAACTGGTGATCAATGATGCCCTTGTGGACCAGGAAAAGCAATCCCTTGATGCTATGCTAAAACCCTTCTCGACTATGTTCTCAGACACACCAGGGAGAACATCCTTGACAGAGCACTCCATTGAGACCATCCCGGGCCGGATTATAAAACAACAACCCTACAGGATACCCGCAGCCCGGAGACAGGCGGTGAGGAACGAAGACCAAAGCATGCTGGAAATGGGAGTCATTCGCCCATCTGGAGCGAATGGTCATCCCCTATAGTGATGGTGCCCAAGCTGGACAGGTCCACCAGATGTTGCATGGATTTAGAGCCCTTAATTCCATCTCCAAGTTTGATTCTTATCCTATCCCGAGCATAGATGAATTGATTGAAAAAACTGGGAGAGGCCAAATACATAACTACCCTAGACCTCACGAAGGATTACTGGCAGGTCCCCCTCAAACAAACAGATAGGAAAAAGACTGTCTTTGTTACGCCCGATTGACTGTATGAGTTCAAGGTCCTCTCATTTGGTCTTCACAGAGCACCAGCCACATTCCAATGCCTGATAAATACGGTACTCCATGAATGCCAATTATTTTCGTCAGGCTTCCCAGACGATATTGTGGTATACAGCCCAACGTGGGAGGACCACCTCAAACACCTCCAACAAGTCCTTTTGGCCCTACAAAACGCAGAACTCCATATTATTCAAAGAAATCCAGGGTAGGATTCCAGAAAGTCAGGTACCTGGGATATGTATTGGGCCATGGGCTGATAGCGCCTCAAGAAGAAAAACTAAGGGCCATGAGAGGAACCCCTTTTCCCACTACCAAAAGAGACGTGAGGGCCTTCCTGGGCTTATTGGGGTACTATAGGCACTTTATACCCAGTACTTGGAAATAGCAGGGCCCCTTACAGACATCCTTCGTAAAGATGTACAACCCAAACACTGTTAAACCCCTCAAAGACCATGCTAGAGGCCTTTTCTCACCTAAAGAAAGCCATCACTACTAGTCCAGTTCTCTCCTCTCCCGACTTCACTAGACACTTTGTCCTCCAGACTGACGCCTCCGATCGTGGTTTTGGGGCAGTTTTGTCTCAGCTGTCCCCTGATGGCATAGAACAACCAGTCCTTTTTATAAGTAGAAAGTTATTTCCCAGGGAGATGAAGTACCCAACAATAGAAAAAGAATGCCTTGCAGTTAAGTGGGCTTTCGACAAACTGCAATATTATCTTGAAGAGACACACTTTACACTGTATACTGACCACGCACCTCTCCAATAGATGAGCAGGAATAAGGGCCATAACTCCCGGGTCCTACACTGGTTCCTGTCCCTCCTGCCCTTTTCCTTTGAGGTGAAATACAGGAAAGGGACCGAAAATGAGAACGCTGACTTTCTGTCCAGAGTAATTCCTCTCCCCGATCGGGAGAATCCTGGGGGAAGGGATTGTCATGATTCCAACATCCCACAAGAATGAGTAAAGAGTAAAGAGGGAGATGTCGCTAAGGACGAATGGCGGTCTGCTCAGTTGAAACCCATCGTCTACTTTCCTTGCGGCCGGATGATTGAAAGGCAGAAAAAAAAACAACGTGGGACACTGACATCCCTTTTTTTTTAACCCTGTCCCTTTAACAGGAATGCATCTTTTGGAAACTCCACCCAGGCATGTGACGTCACCCTCCCGGGACCAATCCCAAGGAGCCAACGTCGTAGGAGCGAGGATCTGAAACCCAGAAGACGTGAAGGAGGTGTGTTTGTGGATGCCTTGTGAGAAACAAAGGAGACGCCGGAAGACGAACAGCCGCCGCGGACGGAGAGCCCCACAGAGCCAAGAACAAGCAGAGAGGCAGGAGGCCAACGACACCTCTCTGCGCCCAGCCACGCTCCTGGAGGAGAGTGGCTTAACCAGGTACGGGAACGCTTTGCGGTGTGGGTCGGGTGGAGGGAGAAGGATAGTGATCAGAGCATCCCTATCGTGCCTAATATCTCCCAGTACTACCCTTGCACTTTCACACATCCCGAGACCTAAGGACAAGCATGGGTGATCCCTCACTCCCTTTCCTCCAACTATTGCACTAGGTCAGTCAGTCTCACGCTTGCCTCTCTTGTCTTCTATCCCCTAAGACCAGAAGAAGAAGACGGAAGCAGCCTGTGTCCCAAAGCCTGAAGAACGGATAAGAGGAATTATTCGCCCTAGCCCTCCTGGACTTTGGTGACCCATAAGAGACGCGTATATAGAAAAATAAAACCTGGTTTAGCTCGATTTGGTGTGGACCTTGAGCCTTATCTAGATCCCGACCACAGATCCCCATCACACCACTCTATACCACATAACAACAATCCACATAAATACACTCCACACAATGCCACATAACCCCACTCAACATAATTTCACTCAACACCACACTGTTCCATGCCGCACTATTCAACCCCACACAAATCCATTCCACACTACAAATTTTAACACCAATTTACATTATTCCACTCTAAAACACAATTGCACTACACACCACAAATATATTCAATTTACAACTCATAATTCAACATCATACCACAAAATACAACACCACACCACATAGTTAACCTCTTCGGTGCCCATGACGAGCTGGACTCGTCATGGGCCGCGGTTGCGCTGTGCCCATGACGAGTCCAGCTCGTCATAAACCCCGCCCGCTAATGTAACGGCCGGCACAGGGCGGGGAAAGGGGCGGACACTGAAGGGGTTAAACTCCAGTGCATAACACTCCACAACACAAAATACCATTCTAATAATTACACACACTCTAATACACACAATCCCACTCCACAAAATTCCAATACACTCAAAAATACATAATTACTATCCACATAATACACCTGCACACCATACCACAAACATCCACTCCACAAATCCACTCCACATGACATAATTCCACACCACACAATGGCACAACTAACAATTCCAATCCAGCTAACCTAATTCCACCACATACATCCACTCCAATCCATAACACATAGGTAAGAGACATTTATATTTACGACAACAATAGTTCTAATTCTTTCTTTTTTTTAACACCAAAACACACAGATCTGGAGCTTAGCTCCTACATATTTGTTCTTTTTCAACCACCAAAATGCAAAGCTATGCCACACACTTCAACTCCACACATTTTCAATAAACACTACTTAATTCAACACCAAACCACATAATACAACTTAACAATGCAATTACACACCACATACATCCAGTTCACACCACACAATTACACATAGTGCCACAAAATTCAACAAAACAACACATAATTAAACAGCACTGCATACTACTCCACAACACAAAATACCATTCCACATAATTACACTCCATAACACAAAATCCCACTCCACATAATTACACTACACTCAATACCAAATGATTCCTATCCACATATTTCCACAGCACACAATGCCAAATAATTCCACTACACAAATCCATTCCACACCACAGAATTCCATGCCACAGAATTACACAACAAACTAATCCAATCCAATCCACATAATTCCACTTCACACCACACACATACACTCCATAACACATTGGTAAAAGACATTGCCATTTACAATGCCAATAGCTCTAACTTAAACAAATGCGAGATCAATTGCATTTCCAATGCTTGTTTAGGAATCGTTCCCTAATTTTACTCCTAAAACCGTAATCCAGATTTGGACAGAAGCTTTTATTTCCATCAGAGTCAGCATTTAGGTGGCACGTCAGAATTTACGGACCAATTGTAATGGGGGCCAGATTGTATAAAATTAAAAAGCTGTGACAACTGTGCCATTATCTGTATTGCTACGTGCATTTAAATGAAAAACACAAAACAAAAAAACTGTGAACTCATCTTCACTTTTTTTTGTGGAAAAAATAAAGATTTTTATATTGCGGTCTATACATCTGTTTTAGTGAATGAATTGAATACCATTTCAATGACTCCCAATGTGCACAAAATGAAAAACATTCAATAACTTTGAAGCATCTTACCATACGTCTCATTGTACGAAATTAAAAAGTTGCAATAACTGCTTATGTCCTCAGAGTTTCTTTATATACTAAATTGAAACCAGCGCAATAACTGTGAAATATGTTCCAAACCTCTGTGTGTTAGACATTGAACGCGTTGCAATACAGCTCTCAAGTTTCGTAGCTCCTCTCTTAGTTTAAATATTAATAACGTTGTAATAGCTTTATAGTTGTGTGCCCATATTTCTTTCAATACTCTCAAAGCATTATTATAGATCGATGTCATCCATATTTCCAAGTCCTGGCTTACTCCTTTTCGCAACCTGTGACAAGAATGGAATGTTTTCATGGAAGCATTGTGTGGCCAATACCATACCAATTAATTTTTATCCCATAAGTGTGTAATGGAACCTATGTCTCTCGCTGTCCGACATTTTCTATGAGGTGCTCCAGTCCCATTTTTTCCATAGTTGTTTTGTGATTTTCAGTGCAGTTACCCTGACCCAGCAAGACCTCTGACCTCCTGGTTAGGGTAACTGCACTCCCCTCACACAGCTCTGTCCTTAAGGCACTGCCCCAGTGCCTTCTGCTCTCCCAGGTAGGGGTCCAAGGCCCTCCTCCACCTGCCGGTTCCTGCCTACGCCTCATCTGCTGGTTCCGCTCTGTCAGCCTTTTCTGCGTTTTGTGTTCTGCTTTTTTCTGTCTTTTCTGTCTTTGCCTTGTTTGCCTTTATGTTGTCTTTATTTCCTGTTTGCCTCCATTTCTGCCTTTTTTTCCTGCTGCTACTGCTGCCCTCTGCATCCCTCCCGCCTGCGTGTTCCCGCTCCCACCTCCCAGCTGCTCTCCCTCCTCCTGATGCCTACTTAATGGCAGCCGCTGCGTGGCCATGCCACTGGTGCACCAAAGGCAAACCCTTCTGCACGCATCCACGATCTGACTGCAACCAGTGCCAGGGATCCCTGGTCCTCCCACTCCCCCGCTGCTATGACTCCTGCACTCTCCACACACTCAACCCCCGACACAACAACAATTGCCAGCTCTCGACGCTAAGCAACTCCCATGGCCCGTTCTCCTGCAGACACTACCGCAGCACCTTCACCCACCTCTGGACCCAGACAGACACCGCCAACCCACCAGACACCAGTTCATCCAGTGCACCCAAACACCATCCCCGATGGGTACAAGATCCTGAGGAAAGACCGCTCCAACCACTCTGGAGAAGGCCTCGCCATTGTCCACAAAAGCTCCCACCGACTAACAACCTCCATATCCAACGACGCCTCTTCCCCCCACAGAACACATCCACTTCCAGCTGACCCCAGAATGACTCTACGTGGAACTCTCACCTACGGACCTCCTGGACCCCGCTCCCTGTTTACAAACACCATCGTAGACTACATCGCACCCCACGCCCTTGCCTCCATGGACTACGTACTGCTCGAAGACTTGAATTTCAACCTGGACAACGCAGTGACCCCAACTCCACTGCCCTCTTAGAGAACCTCGCCAACATCGGACTGAAGCAACTCGTTACCACCCCCTCGGTGGGACACACTCGGCCCCATCTTCACCGGAGGAAACAACATCCACTTCAGTCACACCACGCAACCTCTCTGGATGGCCCACCACTATGTCCATTTCTCCTTCTCTAAACCCACTACACACAACCAACGCCACACCTTCCATGCAGAAACTGGAGCAAGATCACCGAAGAGCACCTCACCTCTGCCCTCAGCCGCACTCCTCCCCCCACCACGACCAACGCCAACTGTGCAGCCAATGACCTCCACTAATGTATTGCCGACTGCGCAATCATGCTCACACCCCTCCAGAACTCCGACAGATGACACGTCACGAAAGCCACCTGGTTCACCACGGACCTACAAGAATCCAAGAGCTCGTGCTAATGACTGGAGAACACATTGAGGCATAGAAAACCTCGGAAGCACGCACCATCTACAGGGCCACCACGACAGCACACCACCAATTCATCAGATCTGTGAAGAGAAACTTCCTTCAGGACAGAATCCTCTCCAACTCCCACAACTCTTCAACATCATACAAGAATACACCAGACCCCACAGCGAAACCTCCGACCTCCCCCCTCCCCCCTCCCAGGACCTCTGCAAAAAACTCATCTCCTTCTTCCACCACAAGATCAGGATTCTTTACAACAACTTCGACGACCAAGACCAAGGCACTGACCCAACACCATCCACCTGCAACGCCACCCAGTCGACCCTCCTCACCGGAACCCCTCTCACCACAAAAGAAACTGCAAAGACTATGAGGAGCATCCATTCCGGAGCACCCACTGACCCTTGCCCGCCACATATCTTCCAGAGTGCCGCCATCGCACCAGAACTACAATGGATTATGAACTGCACGCTCGAAACAGGCACAGGAAGTGTGCTGAAGTCAAACCCTACCTCAAGAAGCCCTTCCACAGACCCAATGGACCTCAAGAACTACAGGCCCAGCTCTCTCCTCCCCTTCACCGCCAAAGTCACCAAGAAAATCGTCAACACCTAGCTAACGCACTTCATAGAATCCAACAACATCCTTGACTCATCTCAATCCGGATTCCGCAGCAACCACAGCATCAAGACCACCATCCTAGCCTCCACGGACCACATCTGGGCACTCCTCGATCAAGGCCACACTGCAGCCCTCATCCTACTAGACCTCTCAGCAGCCTTCAACACCCTCTCCCACCACACAGTAGCTGCCAGACTCCATGACACCGGAACACAGGGAACTTCCCTAGACTGGATCCGCTCCTTCCTCTCCGGCAGAACACAAAGAATAAGACTCCCTCTCTTCATCTCCAAACCCAGAGAGATCAGATGAGGAGTACCCCAAGGATCCTCACTCAGCCCCATGCTCTTCAATATTTACATGACCCCTAGCAACCATCGTCAGCATAGTATCCTACACTGACGACACCCAGCTCATCCTCTCCCTTACCAAGGAACCCAACATCACCAGGCAAAGGTTCTAGGAAGGAATGAAGGTTGTTGCATCCTGGATGAGAAGAAGCTGCCTGACGCTCAACTCAGATAAAACGGAAGTGCTCGTCCTCGAATCCACCCCACCAAGTGGGATGACAGCTGGTGGCTCCACGCCCTCAGAAAGCCTCCCACCCCCATGGACTGTGACTGCAACCTCTGCATCATACTTGACTCCTCTCTCACCATGAACCAACAGATCAACAGCTTATCCTAAACATGCTTCAACACCCTCCGCATACTCTGCAAGACCTTCAAATGGATGCCCCCTGAACCCAGGAAGACCTTCACCCACACACTCATCACCAGCAGGCTGGACTACGGGAACACCCTCTACGCCTGAATCAACAAATCACTCCTCCACAAACTCCAGACCAACCAGAACGCCGCAGCCAGACTTGTCCTCAGTGTCCCTCGACACAACCACATTACCCAGCACTTCTGAGACCTCCACTGGCTCCCCATCGGAAAAAGAGTGACCTGTAAGCTGCTCACAAATGCCTACAAAGCCCTCCACAACACCAGACCCCAATATCTTAATGAAAGAATCTCCTTCCTCACCCCCAAGAGAAACCTCCACTCAGCTGACCTAGCCCTGGCTGAAATCCCCTGCATCTGCAGAGCCAGAAAGGGAGGCAGATCCCTCTCCTTCATCGCAGCCTAACCTGGAACGAACTACCCCTCAGCAGCAGACGAAGCCCTACACTGCAAGCCTTCAGAAAGGACCTCAAGACCTGGCTCTTCGGAGCTGCCTAAACCCCCTCTCCCCAGCGCCTTGGGACCCTCGCAGGTGATTAGTGTGCTCAATAAGTCCCTGATTGATTGATTGCTTAATTTGTAAAAGAATCATTACGGGCCACTGGTGGCCCGGGTGCTGCACCTGTGGGGAGAGCAGAACAAGAGACTGTTCTGCTCCCCACACCCCCTTTTAAAAGGGGGGGGCACAGGCCAGGCTGGTCTAAACCGGCAGGACCCCTACGCTGAATGCCCGCGTGAACCGGAAGCACTAAAGTGCTTCCGGTTCACGCCCTACAGAAATGCCCCCAATTGGACGCCTAATGGGGGAGGTGGGAGTGCTCCCACCTCCCCCTTTCCCCCGGGGACCGGTCCGACCGCCATAAGGGCGGCGCGTGCTAGTTAGCGCTCAGCCTTGCTCAATCTCACTCTTGCAGGCTCCTGCATTCTCCCTTCATGACCTTTTTTCGTCGTTCTCTTCCTTGTCTTTCCGTTTTGGTTGAAATCTTCTCTTTTTCTCTCGGTAAATGTCCGATGCAGAAAATAAGTCTTGGTGGCCCACCAGCAACCTCCTCTTCAAATAACCACTGTTTGTTTTTCAATTCTAGGCGCCCTTTGCTTTCGGTAGTTTATTCTGAAACATTTCGTTCAATTACATGCACATCATGCCAGAACCACACGTCTATCTTCTGTTTGAGTAACAGCTATCCACTGTAAACCTGTGCTTTGAGTGTTACCGTTGGTACCTGTTTTTTTTGTAACTTTTTGGAGTGTATGCAGTCTTAATAAGGGTGATACCAGTAGCAGAAGATGTGAGATAAATGTGGTGAGGCAGAGTGGGCAGTGTGGAGCGGAGGGGAAGGAAGAGCGGGGCAGCACGAGGCGCCTAAAATAATAATAAATAAATAAACTTTACCTGCTGGTCTTCCGATGGTCGCACTGCTCCCCGGGCTTCTCTTCTTGGCACAAGCTGAAGCTCCCATGGTTCTCCTATAGCTAATCCCGACGCAGCGCTCACCATGAGAGCAGCGTAGGTATTGGACAGACTGCACTGGTTTGGCGCTTCACTGGGGGCTTAGAGTCCATGCCTGCTGATCTCCCCACCCAGCAATACAGCCAAATCCTCCAACTGCATTGACTGCAGGGCCGACCACTCTGCTTTGGCCCAGCCCACCAAGACTCTGCCTCTGGACGAAAAATAAAATAATCTTCATTCGGATCTTTTTATTTTTCGTTTGCCTCTGTGGGCAGTGGGGTGACACTCCTCCTCCATAGCGGAGGAAGCAACCCTGGGTGAGACTGTCCCTGAGGAGACCTTGGATGACAGCATTAGGAAGATAAATCAAGAAATGAGGGGGAAACCAGGACGTGCTAAGCATCCTTCTTCTCACTGAAACAGAGGCAGAACATCCAGACCCCTTAGATGACATCATTAGGAAGACAAGTCAAGAAATGAGGGGGAAACCAGGACGTGCTCCTAAGCATCCTTCTTCTCACTGAAACTGAGGCAGAACATCCAGACCCACCATCCCAAGTGCGGGTTGTCCTCACTGGCCCAACTCGTGTACTGTGTGTAACCTTAACGAGGGTGGGTGCACCTGTTGGCATGACCACATCCTACCACAGATCAAGCCTTCTCCAGCTCTGGAGTCTCCTTTGCCATATTGGATCGAGACCCCCCAATGTGAATGTGTGAAGGTTACCCTGACCTGTTGCACCAGATGTCATAGACCTCCCTCCTTCTACTTAAGTTAGGGAATTCCTTCTGATGTCACTTTGGTGCAGACAACATCGTTGCAGGCACATCATGACAAGCCCAAAAGGCCTAAGGATTCTTCCTTCATGCGTGGGGAAGGCGGCTGATCAGCTGGAGAAGGCCACTGGGCCAGTGGGGAGGAAGACTTGTTGAAAGGGAAAGCAAAAGACGCCATCCTCCATCTGTGCTTGGGTGGTGTTGTTCCACTTTGAAGAGCAAGAGACACAACAAGGAAAAGAAGCACAGAGAGGAACAGAGCACAAGCCGAGCCCTTTCTTCTCACTAACCACCAGACGTTTTTATGTTATTCTGACACCCAAGCCGCACTTCTGCCACTAACACTCCAGATCATGGAGAGACAGTAGCTGATATCAAAGTCCCCTATTGAGTGCAAGGCTCTGGGCTCTTCCGATGTGCAGCTGGTATAATCTCTTCTCGATTCCATGGCTTTAAAGCACTGCTTTCACTGTCTCTCTTTGACTCAAGGATAGTGGACTCCATTGCAGACAGGTATGACACCTCTGACCCTTTAAATGGGGAAAAGCTGAATTTTATGTTGAATCAGCCTCCTACACTTTCCTCAGAAACAAGCTCTGGAATTGCGAGTATGTTGGCATTCCTCCTCTATATTAATTTGCTATACCTTCGGGACCGACCTTAATGTTAGAGAGACTACACTGATTACTTCAGGATCTTGTCCTTTTCAGCCCTTGGACCCCTTTTCAGTTTCTAGCAAAAGAGGCTCGGCCTTTTCTGGTAGCCACATCCCTGACCGTCCTAGCTGTCCCCTCTGGGTCTTCTTCTGGATACCTCAGGAAGACCATCAGGAATGTGCAAGACTCTAGTAAATTCATCCCCCTGTGCCCTTCCACTGGAGAGGCCACCAGACACTGACACTGAGGCTAGCCTGTGGAAGTGAGCACAAAGACTGCACCCAATAGAGTATCACTAACCAGTGCAAGCCAAGACAGTATTGTGTGAGCCCCTAACAACTGCGTATATAGTTCCAATTATATGGACTGGTTATATCGGGCAGCCATTCCAATCCCTGGTCCCCATTCAGGGCAATGTAATACAACTTGAGCGAAACTAGAGATAATTTACAAGATAATCAATCTTCCATTCCTCAAGTTTCAAATGCCAATAAATCCTAAATCACCCGTCTACTGTGTTCCATACTTCGAACACCATCCTCATTAAAGTACTCAACAACTTACTGTGAGTTTAAAATTGCAAACCATGGGGGAGGTGCCTTGGCCCGTAATGGCATAGCACGCATGAGTGTGCCCTCAGGCCCCAAAAGTCATCATCCTATCCATGGGGGAGGTGAAAGAAGCCACACCAGCATACCCTGGCATCAGCTGGCTCTGTCGGATGGCCCCGCGGTTGGATAGAGACGGCTGTGGCTAATGTGCTTGGAGCCGCGAGGGCTGCCGGAGTCATCTTGGCTCCACTGGCTTCTGACGGTGATAGCAGTCTAGAGCCACTCCGTCTTCATTGAGCCCTTCAGTGTGCGGCCTGTGACTGTGACTCGCCTGGTGTTCCCTACCCGGTGCTGACTGCCCGGCAACGCCTGCCATTGACTCAAGGAGGGTGGCTGCGCCATCCTGCTTTTGCGTGTGGGGCCTGGAGGCCCAGCCTGCGGTGTGTCGGGGAGCGGATGTATGTCGTTACAATGCACACTTTTACAACGCATGCACTTACAACGCATTTTTTACAACGCAACATCCACTACAATGCATTCCATTACATCGCATGACACTACAACGCATTTTTAAAAACTACCTTTACAACGCATTCCATTACATCGCATACTACCTTTACAACGCATACCATTACAACGCATAATATTACATTGCATTTAAGGTAAGTATTGGATAGTATAGGGGTAAAAATTACTATTCTTTCTCCAGGGGGTGTAACAGTAGGGTAAGTGTTGGATAGTATAGGGGTAAAAATTACTATTCTTACTCCAGGGGGTGTAACAGTAGGGTAAGTGTTGGATAGTATAGGGGATACAATTACTATTCTAACTCCAGGGGGTGCAACAGTAGGGTAAGTGTTGGATAGTATAGGGGTAAAAATTACTATTCTAACTCCAGGGGGTGCAACAGTAGGGTAAGTGTTGGATAGTATAGGGGTAAAAATTACTATTCTAACTCCAGGGGGTGCAACAGTAGGGTAAGTGTTGGATAGTATGGGGGTAAAAATTACTATTCTAACTCCAGGGGGTGCAACAGTAGGGTAAGTGTTGGATAGTATGGGGGTAAAAATTACTATTCTAACTCCAGGGGGTGCAACAGTAGGGTAAGTGTTGGATAGTGTAGGCGTTTTAATGTAATATTATGCGTTGTAATGGTATGCGTTGTAAAGGTAGTATGCGATGTAATGGAATGCGTTGTAAAGGTAGTTCTTAAAAATGCGTTGTAGTGTCATGCGATGTAATGGAATGCGTTGTAGTGGATGTTGCGTTGTAAAAAATGCGTTGTAAGTGTAGTGCGTTGTAATAGTTGCGTTGTAAAGGTTGTTCCCCGTCGGGGAGCGGTGAGCGGCTGCTGGTGAGACCAGTCTCCCCCTTCCTCCTGCACTGAGCGTTCCCTCTGGGACTTGCTGGTGCTCCCGGCTAGGTGGAGACCTTGCGCACTTGTGTTTCTACTGCCTGAGACCCTCCTGCCCTCCCTCTCTCCTCCTGGGCCCTCCTCTGCCTCTTCAGGAGCTCCCGCAGCACTGCCAGCTGCCCGGCCTAGAGAAGGCCCCAATCATCCTGAATACTGGAGATCGGGCTAGGGGTGCTGTGTGGGCTGGCGGCACCCCCTAGCAGACATCTCAGTGACACCCCATGGTGGAGAGCCTTGAGTCTGTGACTATTTGGAGTGGTGAGGGGGGCTACCCACCTTGATATGTGCTGTGGCCTTGAGGACCAGTTGCCCTGGACGGAGCGGTGAGTGACTCTGAGAGAGGGTTCTCCCCAGCTTTACTTTGCTCCCAGGCACTCTCTGGGGCCCCGTGGCACTGTTTCTCCACAGGCCATCAAGCGCAGGTGGTGCTCCAGACTGTCCCACGTCGTACCTGCTGGTGCACCAGGGTTCTTACTGGGCACACTACGACATACCTCTTGCTGTGGGGGGTGAGATGGGCTGGTGCCTCCAGACAACTTGGTTTCTGGGGATTACTGGCAGCAGGAGAGAGCCCAGCCCGCTCAGGCGGTGCGTAGCTGGGGCTGTCGCTGCTGGCGCCGGAGTCCCTGCTTGGGTCCTTGTCTTACTCTCAACTCTGGCAGTGGGGTCTGGTGCAACCCTGAGGGCTTGTCAACTACTATCTCGACTTCTCTGGGAATTCTTTTTCTTTTAAACTTCTTTTTAATAAACAGCCGTCAGTATTAGTATATAGCATTACAACAATCACTGGTTGATAACACATAAATGTCATCATATTTCACACTACTCTGGTATATTGACAATTGTGAATTAACCAACAGTTCCTAGCAGGACCTTCATCGTAGTCTTCCACCCCCTACCGTCTGAGCAATCAGATATCCCTCAGAAGTCCCTGTACACTTCCCACTGGTGCCACACTTTTCCCCATTTCTTGGCGCAGCCTCTACTCTCATATATTGTCTTCTCAGCACCAATCCATGTCCATCTTCCATCGTGCCACTGTTGGAGGTTGAGTGGCCCCCCCATGCCCAGGAAATATTCCACAAGGCCACCATTGCAGCCATTAGCAGCCATATTTTTTTATACTTAGGCCATTTCTGTTCCCCAGATACGCACAGCACATGCCACCTGGATTCTGCAGGAACTGCCTGCCCGATAACCTCTGCCATTACCAGCATCACCTTCCCCCAAAACCGCTGTATAATCGGGCATTTCCAAAGGATATGGAAGAAGGTACCCTTCTGTTTACATCCCCTCTGACAATCCTCCGTGAGTGTGCGCCCCAACTTAAACATGAGTGTGCTAGTGGAGTAAGACCTATGCAGGATTCTCAGATGAATGAGCGGGTATCTCGCCCTAATCGCTACTTCTCTAGGGCTTTGCACAGCTTCCGCCCAATCATCGTCTTCCAACAAGCCCACGTCAGACTCCCATGCCTCCCATAGCTTTGTGAGAAGACCTGGGAAGTTATTGATAATCTTCCTATATGTGTAGGACAGTGCTTTTTCCAGAATTGGATCTAGTACTAATCTGTCCTCCAACTGGATATATTCAGGGATCTGCTCCCCCTCCTTGAGGTGCCTGTGTAATGCGTGTCTCAGTTGCAAGTACCTATACTGTTCTGTGTCCGCTAGTTGATACTCTTTTTGTAGTATGGAGAGCGGAATTATGGCCTGTCCCCACCACACATCTCCCAGATGTGCTATGTCTATCAGTTTCCACTTATCAAAACCCTGCAGTCTGCCCACCTCTCGTAGCATATCACTATCCCATAGAGGGGTCTGTTCCGTCAATCTCTCAGCCCAGCCCAGAAATCTATTGGCTCTTGTCCACACATTTAGCATGATCTGTGTATGTGGTGGCATGCTTTCTTTTCTTTCTTGACCATACAGTGCACCTAAATATCCTCTGGCCCCCATTGCCCAATGATCGACCCTGTATGCCTGTAGCTTCTATCCGTAAATACCCTGCCCTTGATTGCCATTAGATGTGAAGCCCAGTAGTATTTAAAAAATATATATATTTTTATTGGATTTTCATGTGATAGCACAGCAAGAATCAACTTTTTTATACATGAGAAAAAGAAAAACACACATCTGAGTTATACATGCAAATCATAAAGGTTACTACCATAGCACCAAAAATAAGAGAAAAGTAATAACAAAACATTACAGATTCTCCTACCGCCTTGAAATAGGCTCCCAGATACGCTTGCCAAGAATTCTCCCCTTCTTTCCCTTCCTCGCATAAATCCCTTTTTCGAGATTATACACCGAAAGCAGCCTAGCAAGCCACTGTTGCATAGTTGGAGGCACTTTATCTAACCACGCAGTTGCTATACACATTCGCAAAACCGACATGGCCATAAATAAGAAGTGCTGCGATGGGTAATGCTCGGGGTTGCCGCTTACCTCAATAATAATCCAAGTCGGAGTAAAAGAAATTTTGATTCCTAAGGACCTATCCAGAAAGGCTTTGATAGCTTTATGTAGTGGCTGCAGCTGAGGACAGGTAGCGAAAATATGAATTATATCTGCCTCCAAGCTATAACACCGGGGACAGCTAATACCTACAGTTCCCCCCCACTGAGCTATCCTTGCAGGTGTATAGTACAAGGAATAAATCGTCTTATATTGCTGAGCCTGAAGCCCAGCAGAGCACAGCATGGTCCGTCCCAATTCAAGTGAATCTTGGAAGCATCTAGGATCTATCCCAAGTTTCTCTCCCCACTTGCTGCCGTATTTTCCCAAATCATCACCCTTAGTTGCAGAAAGCTCTAAATAGAACCTGCGGCTAGTGCAGTCTTCACCGCCCTTGATGACATCCAGTATCTTATTTCCGCTAAACCCAGCGGGACCTCCCCGTTTATTAGCGAAGAAACTCCGAACTTGTTTAGATATTTAAAAAAGCTCCTTTTATCAGTGCCATAAACAGTCTGTATCTCCGCAAATTGAAAAAATCCGTTAATCCCCATCAAGTCACCCAATTTCTGGATTCCCTGCCTACCCCATTCAGCCATGACAGAATCTCCAAAAATGTCACCTGGCAGGGATGGATTCCTAACCAAGCAGGTATATGTGTTGAACCTACCAAGCCCGTATTTTTTGCAGAAGGACCCCCACATTTTGTAGGCAGCAATCAGTGTTTTAAATCTGGTTCTTTTGTAGTAGCTAGGATCAGTGTATTTAAGAAAACAATTCTCCGCCTCCTCACCGATGAGTATAGCGTACATATCAATAGACCCTTTGGGTCTGTCGCTTCCCTGCCAAGTAAGCCACGCATGTACTGGAGTGCGGCTGCCCAATAATACATCTTAAAATTAGGAACCGCCCAACCCTCCCTAGCCCTAGGAAGAGTCATAAAGCGGAGAGCCCTCCTGGTTTTACCATGCGCCCAGATAAATCTATTAGTTAGGTGCTGCAGCGCCAAAAAACATTTAGACTCAAATATCAAAGGTATTTCCCTAAATAAATAGAGGAACTTGGGCAAGATAATCATCTTAACCACGTTGGAGCGTCCAACTAAAGACAGATGGAGATTGTGCATCCTGTCAAGGTCCTTTTTAGCTTTGGATATTATAGGTTCGATATTCCTATCAACGATTTGATCCAGATCTGCCGAAATATTAATACCTAAATATACGGCGGAGTCAACTACTCGTACATCATTACAGACTGCACCCTTGTTCTTAATTATCTGGGTCTTAGGCCCATTTAGCGCATAGCCTGAAGCCTGTCCAAATAGCTGAGCTTCTAATTCAACCTCAGCGATAGCACTAGCGCGAAAAGGGGTCACTATAGCAACGTCGTCTGTGTATGCTAGAGTTTTAAAATCTCGACGTTGGGCTTTTACTTGGAGGATCTTATCATTTGCCTCCAGCGTCAATATATAGTGCGAATAAGAGTGGTGAGCATGGGCACCCTTGGCGAGTCCCACGCTTAATCGGAAGGGACGCAGTATAACCTCTATTAATTCTAAGTCGGGCTGTAGGAGCGTATAAAGAGCCTGAACTGCTCTGATAAATCCTTCACCGATGCCCACCCACCACAAAACCATCGAAAGATAGTTCCAGGAGACCCTATCGAATGCTTTTTCTGCATCCAGCAGCATAACCGCCATAGGGTCTCCTGAAACTTCCATTGCATTAAAGAGGGGGATGACTTTACGGACATGCTGTGTTGTGCCCCTCCCTGGGATAAACCCATGTTGAGTAGGACTAACCAAATCCCCTATAATTCTGCAAAGTCTTAAGGCCATTGTCTTAGAAAAAAAAATTGCATCTGAATTCATGAGAGTAATAGGTCTATAAGACCCTGGTTCTAAGGGTGATTTACCCTTTTTGAGTATTACCACAATATCTGCCCCTGCCCAGGAACTTGGTATAGAATTTCCAGTCTCAGCCTGTAGTATCGTATCTACTAAATCTTGATGGATAACCTCATAAAACACCTTATAGAATTCAACGGGGATCTGGTCAGGGCCTGCAGCTTTACCTGGAGGGAGGCTGTTTAATGCTACAGCTATCTCATCAGGAATCAAAGGTACTTCGAGTTCCTCCCTATCCTCCTCGGAGAGCAGAGGAGCAGAAATATTCCTGAAATACCCTTGAATGACTGCCAAATCCTTTGGTTGGTCCACACTGTACAACTCAGCATAAAACTGCCTGAAAACCTCACGGATCTCGTTAGGGTCAGTTACTGTGGCCCCTTTACCGTCCGAGATCTCCTTGACCTCACCCGAGGCCGCCTTCTGCCTTGTGCGGACCGCCAGGGTATGCCCCACATGCTTACTCAGTTCATGACATTGATCCTTTTTTATTAAATAACTAGTAGCCGCCTTGCTAGCAATACCCTCAACTGCTTCCGCCTTTGTGCAAATAACTTTAAGGAGTACTTGATCCAGGGGGGCCCTGGATAGAATTGCTGAATTCAATTTCTCCTCCGCATCAGTAACTGCCTTAACAAGTGCTTTTGATCTTAACTCCTCTTGTTTCTGCCTATATAGGCTAAAACTCAGCGTCTCCCCACGGATGCGTGCCTTAAAAGCATCCCAGGTCACCCCAGAAGAAGCCCCTCCTCTATTAATCTCCCAATATGTTGCAATCCAATCCTTCATATTTCTAATATAATTTTCATCCTTAAGCAATCCTCTTTCAAAAGTCCATATCTGCTCCCGCCTACCTGCCCTTGTAAGTTTTAGTGTTAATACCAACGGATTATGATCAGAGATAATCCGAGACAGTTTCTCAATCTGGACTCTTGACATCAGGGAGTTAGAAATAAAGAAATAATCCAGCCTAACACAGACCTTGTGCGGGGCTGAATAGTAAGTGCTACCGGTGTCTAGAGGATTTAATCGTGCCCACACATCAGTTAGAGAATTGTGCTGGGCCAAGTTGACTACTGCGCAACATGTTCTTTTTTTACGACCGAGATAACTATGTCCTACCTTCGTACCCAGCCCATCAAGCCCGTTTATATTGAAATCCCCGTATAGTATGACCGGCTCAGGCCATAAGGCTAACTCTAAGTCCACATACTCAAAAATATCTGGGTCATCCTCAATAGACCCATACACCGATCCTATAGTAAATACTTCACCATTAATTATACATCCAAGAAGAACCCATCTACCCCATTGATCTTCAGCCTTTCTTTTAACTGTGACATCATTCCTTTTTGACAATATAGCGACCCCTCTGGTCTTGCCCCCTGTTTTGTATGGGCTAGTAAAAAAAAAACCAATTGTTCCAACAAATTGCCCATTGTCCCCTCTACATGTGTCTCCTGCAAACAAACAAAATCTAATCGCATTGATCTCAGAATAGCGGCAGCTCGCTGTCTTTTTAGGTGATCATTAAGCCAACAGATATTAACAGAAGCAATCCGCAGACTCATTAAAAGACATCAAAAACCTGTCCCATCCATTTAACCAGGAAATCAAGATCCAAGTTCCTCTTCGCTCCTCCTGCATTCTTTCTTCCCCAACTCTTGCCACACCTCGTGTGTCCAACCCCCCACCTCAGGTGCCATGTTGTGCTATACTGTATAGAGCCCCCTCCTCCCCCAGCCCCCTCCCCCACCTAAGCCCTTCCCACCAAACCCCACCACCCCACTTACAGGCAAATAGGTCATTCATGACCTATGTGTGACAGCTTAGCCCGCAGCAAGTCACACCCTTCCCCCCTTCCACTATTTTCACCATTTATGTCCCTTGATGACACCTTAATTTCAGATACCCAGGAAAAGAAAAAAGAAATGAAAGAAACCACAGGGGCACCAACAGGAACAAGACCCCTGGCTAGACCTTATTCTCGGCAAAAGGCCCCCACTCTCATCCACCCTTCTGTTCCTTCAACTCAGCCAAATATTGTTGAGCCTTGACCTTGGAAAAAAGCATTCTGACTTGTCCTTTGGTAATCACTTTAAGCCTTGCAGGATACAAAAGGTAAGCCTCACAGCCAAGGCCCTGAAAAGGGGCAATCAATTGCCTTAACCTCCATCTTCTTTCGAATGACAGAAATCAGGTCGGTCAAAGAATGTTGTACCGTCAAAAGAACGCCTAGATTCAGGCTTTGCCTTATCCATAACTTCTTGCCTCAAAACATAATTGCCAACATAGACAAGGATTGTTCTTTCAAGTTCAGATGCCCCATGACCTTTCCTCTGAACTGGTGGAAACCGGTGGGCTCGCTGCACCTCATTCTCCCAGTTCCAAGCACTCAACTCGGGAAAGGAGCCCTTCAATAAATTATTAACGAACAACCTAACATCCTGCCCTTCAGCCACCCCCAGCAACCTTATATTATTCCGTCTCTGGCAGTTATCAAAATCCTCCAATTTCCACTGGACGTCCTCAACTGGTTTTTAGGTCTCGCTGAGCCAAAGGCTCGAAGAGACATTTTATATGTGGGATTTTCAAAGTGCTACCCACAGTCTTTTGGCTGGCCTAAACCTTGATTGCACGATCACATGCACGTGCACAGCTGCTCCTACTCCCCCCTCCCTTCTCTATAGCTTTCTTTCACTTTAGCCGCTTTGACCTTTACAATCCCCCCTCCCTTCTCACCCAGCTCTTTGATGCTCTGCTCGATTACTTTCACTTTCGCCGCTTTGATGTTTGATCCTGTTTTCCTGCCTTTCGGGCACTCACGAATCAACTTGTTTTGTCTATCCCAGGAAACATTTGGCAGATCGGTTTGGAATGGAACTCAGTAACCCACTGATTCACAAATGCCTCGTTGTTTAACCACTACTGCTTATTTTACTTTGAGTGCGAGGCGCGTGCGGCCAATGCTTGTTTAGTTAGGGAATTTGAGATGTAGCCCCCTGATTCTCACTGACTAAACTGCGCCCCTGCCCACGGGAAGGTAACAAAAGTAGCGGCACAAATCTTGTTTGAGTGCTTTGCAGCAATTTACTTTAATACGGGCTCGGTTTGAGAACGATCATAAGGAATGGAAAATGTTATCTTGAAAACACATCACTTGTCAGTTGGCCGCTTTTTTTATTGCTGTTAATTGTGGATTTATGATGTACTGTTATAGACTCACTTACGTTCACGGAACTGGAGGTTTTGTTATACAATTAAAAACACTTTTAAATATGTGAGAACACACATCATTTGACGTAAATTGCACGTTTCAAAATTAAACCCCGATCACTGCAGCTCAGAGAAACAGAATTTATGTCTAGTTTGCAATTCACAATTCTTTTACTTTGGTGCCCTCTAGGGGCACATTTTTTATTACAAATAATTATTTTTCTTTAATTCACAATTTTCTTGTTGTTATTGCAGGGGGCCTGTTTTCGGCCCCCAGCAACAAAAGCTGCACAAAGCTTTCCTTCCGCTAGCAACATCTACCCCAGCCCCCCCCTCACTCCTCCGCCCTCTTCCTACTCCCCGCTGGCCGAGCTTCTTTTCCACAGTGCCTCTGCATCCATAGACATGATGAGGGAGGCAGGCGATGCTCAGGAGCTACTCATGACTGCTTTACCCTTGTGGTATATCCTCCGAAGTGGAATAACCATGGAAATCTTTAGTATCCTTGACAAGAATCTTGGCTAAGATAGGAGTGGACCAATGTATGAATAAACAGAAACAATCGTGAAACAAACCACATCAGTCGTGCTGAGAAATGTATAATTTTTCAGGAGATGACTGTGGTTGTTTTCATAACAGCCCTAAAGTTCAAGGACTATGTCATGGCATGGCATACTACATTTACTTCTATAGAGCACAATCGTAGAGCTTCCGGGTGCTGAGTAATAGAATATATGACCAACAAGGGCGAGTGAGAGGTGGTATAGGGTTTACAGTTCACCCTCTCTTCTATAACATTAACAAGCATTTGCAATGCAATAGGTGTCGCATTACGCGAGTATGCGCTATTGACATTGCAAATAACAATGCCTTTTATTTTTGTTTTCGTTTTCGTTTCTAAAACAAATAAAAGGCATTGTCATTTACAATGCCAATAGCTTAAACTCGCATAAATGCGAGACCTATTGCATTGCAAATGCTTGTTCTTGTGCTTGTTTGAAAGTCTGCCATCTACTAACATCATCTACCAATCTTCCTGTTCTCTCCTCCACGTGGGCAACTCTGTCTGCCATGTCCTCGTATAACTTGTTCATCTTCCTCAGAGAACTCTGTATCTTTTTAGTAGCCAGCTTGGCTCTCTGGCTCTCTGTCCTAGCTTCTCCCTGCATTTGCTTCAGGGTAGTGTAAAGGAGATCAAGTGATGGAGCCTGAGGCGGACTGCTTGGGTTGTTCTGCCCACCTGGATATTTGCGCCACTTTCATCTTGGTATAGCTGGGATGTGGCTGAATAGTCCCACAGGAGCTTCCTGGCAGTCCCAGTGTTTGAGGGACTGTCTGGCAATTCGGACTTTGATTTAACCCTCTTTTTCTGATGAGTAGCCCTATGATGTGCCAGGGCTTTCTGGACCGATGAACTCTCTGCCGAGTCATAATCACTAGACAAACTTGCCTCACTTGAGAGCAAAGAGTCCGAATCATCATTCAGAGAAAAGAAGCACTCGCCATCAGGTGAACCAGTAGCCCCCTTGTCCTGTAACCTGTGCAACTGTCTAAAGTTTCCAGAGTCCATGGGTACAGAGGAGGCTGCTGTGGGGATCGAATCCTGACTACTCGCAAAATCCCCGAGAAGGCTTTTTCTGCTTCAGTCCTACTTCGAGGAGGTTCCCCCTCAACACCCCCAGCTTTGTTAATGGCACCGGGGTCGGATTTTCTTCCCTCGGCATATAACACATCATGAGCCGTGCCTGATGGAGCAGCGAGCTCAGCGCTCTGCCCGCGCTGACTCGCGTCTGCCCCGGGAGATGCCTGCAACATTGTATCCACACGTTGCTCGGATACCAAGCCTTCAGCTTCCGCAAGCCCCGCGATTCCAGCCCCGGCTCCAGCTTCCACACTCTCCGATGGTCTCACCGTGAAGGACTCGATCAGGGTAGGTTGTCGAAATGTGCTTTCCTTAGTTTTGCCCACATCCCGGCCAGATTTTACGGGCATCATCGGTAGAGTCTTTGTCACCGCTGAGCACGGTACCGGCGCCATTACCCTGCTGTTCGTTCAATTTTCGGGCGATTGTCCTGCGCGTCTGCCCCATGCTACGCTGAGCTGAGTTCAGGGCCGACACATCCTTTGTAGTATCTTTCATCGCTTGTTTACTGACACCAGGGTCTCTTAAGTCTTTCTGATCCTTAGGTTGCTTTGGGCCCCTCGGTGCCATCCCGCGCCTAGCTCTCCACCACTGTAGCAGCCCCGCTGCTCGTACACAATTATACTGGACAAAGACCACCAGTGAGGCAAAGTGCGGGAGCCACCACAGTAAATCAAGTTCCTGTAGTCAAGCAGCCGAGGGGAGATTCTTCCCAGTAGGGACCATCAGTATTCTTTAGATCACCATTGAAAGACAGAAGGTGGGAGAGGATTCTGCAACCTCTCGCTATGGCCAGTCAGCGGCCATCTTGCCTCCTCCTCCCGAAGCCCAGTAGTATTTTTGAAGGTCTGGAATGGCCAAATAACCCCTCAAATAACTTAAAAATCTGTAGTAGCCGATTTACTGTGAACCGCAGTCGCGCCGCGTACAGAAGGACATCGTCAGCTTATAACGATATTCTCTCTTCCCATTGTTCCCCCCATAGATGCCCGAGATCACCGGGTCTTCCGTCACCCATGCCGCAAGCGGTTCGAGTGCTAGTGCAATTAAAATCGGAGAAAGAGGGTACCCCTGTCTCGTTCCCTTATGAAGAGCAAAGGAGCGAGACACTGAACCGTTCACTCGAACTCTGGCCAAGGGATTTTTATATAGCAGCTTAATCCAGGATTGGAGTTGGGGGCCAAAACCCGAACCACTTCAGATAGTGCCACTCTATACTGTTGAACGCCATATAGGCGTCAATAGACAGTAGCGCCGCCTCCACCCCTGGATTCGTTCTTACTAGATGCATCACCCCGTATAGCCGTCGAAGATTAAGCCTAGTGCTTCGGCGGGGCATAAAGCCAGATTGGTCTGGGTGAATCAACATCGTGATTGGTCCTAGGAGACGATTCACCAAGACTGTAGCCAGTATTTTAACCTCCATGTTCAACAAGGATATGGACCGGTACGAACCGCACTGATCAGCTGCCTTGCCCGCCTTTGGGATTACAACTATGGTTGCTGTTCGCTGATCTGTTTGGAGACACCCTTTCTCTCTTGCTTCATATGGGGCCACTATACTCGCTGTGTATTTAAAGAGCTCCACAGGCAAACCATTTGGTCCCGGTGCTTTCCCTACCTGTAGATCCTGTATAATGCCTATTATTTTGTCATTCGTTATGTCCTCCATATTTTCTCTATCTTCCTCGGACAACACTGGCAGTCTCATTTCCTCTAACAGTTCACTACAGTCTGTCTCTGTCCTGATGGGGTTGGACTCGTATATCTCCTTATTATTTTGTCAGTCGTTATGTCCTTGATATTATCTCTATCTTCCTCGGACAACACTGGCAGTCTCATTTCCTCTAACAGTTCACTACAGTCTGTCTCTGTCCTGAAGGGGTTGGACTCATATTTCTCCTCATAATAATCTGCAAAAACCTGTGTTATGTCCTCCCCAGTAGTGTACGTGTGTTCGCTTTGTTGCGTATTTCTGCCAGCCAGCTCCTCTCCCTGTCTCTCTTTTCTAACCAGGCAATCATTTTATTAGCTTTATCGCCAAGGTCATAGTTTCGTCTCTGCGTTGCCAGGACTTCCGATCTTGCAGCATTATTCAGCAGGTCTTGCAGATCCTGTCGTTTGAGTTCTAAACGGTGCGCTAAGTCCTGGTCAGTCCTCTCACCCTCCAGAAAGCTTGCCTCCATCTCCATTACTGTCGCCTCCAGTCTGTCCCACTGAAGTCTTTTTTCTTTGTTACTACCTCCTATGCAGGTCTGGACATGCCCCCTTCTAACTATTTTAAATGCTTCCCACAGAGTACAGGCCGCCTCAACCGTCCCCTTGTTTTTCTGGAAGTAGAGTTGTGCCTGTTCCCTGACTTTTTGAGTATTATCCTTATTCTTAAAGAACCATGAATTCACCCTGGGTGGTAGACTGTGTGTCTGAGTCGGTCCCCTCACCATTACCTCCACCGGGGAGTGGTCCGAGATACCTCGGGGGCCAATTTGTGCATTAGAAAACCACGCTTCCCCACCTCTGTGTGTCAGTATGTGGTCTAGCCATGAGTAACTGCAATGGGCAGCTGAGTAGAAGGTGTACTGGGGAGTACCCAAGTTATGCAACCACCTGAGATCTGTTAGTCCCACAGCTTCAACATACTCGCTAAGCGGCTCCACCACTTTCTCTCTAGTTCGTATGGTATCCCTATCAATCCCTCGCTCAATAGTAGAGTTCATGGCGCCGCCCAGCACCAGTGGTCCAGGTGGAAGATCAACCAGCAAGGTCCCCAGCGCTGTGAACGCCTCGGACCGCACTGCCGGTGGAATTTAACTGGAGACAATAATAATAGCCTCCCCTTCCCATTAACCTGCAAGGGCCACTGACCTTCCCAGGAGATCATGCCGGATCTTGTCTATTACCAAGGGGAGACCCGTCTTGACCAGTATTCCCACTCCTCTTGATCCGGTTGTATACCCAGCATGGGCGACCAACTTATATCCATATCTAATGAACGGTATCTATGGCCTTTGAGATGCGTTTCCTGCAGTAACACAATGCCTGGGGAGTGTCCATGTAGATATTGTAGCACTTTACTATGTTTAATACGACTCCCCAGACCATTCACATTCCATGACATGATTTTTAGTCTAGTAGTCCCTTGATGCCCCTCCCGCTGCCCCCATGTTGCTTTCTGTCCTGTACCCTGTGGTGTTACCGTCATGTCAGATGCCATTTCTGTGTTGAGGCTCCCATCACTTGTTTCCCAAATTGTATCAACCTACTAGCCTGAACTTGCAATTTTAAAGAGCTAACAATAAAACAATAAGAACTTACTAAACATAGCATTCCCCAATGGAACTAACCCCCTCTCTGCTGTCCTGCTGGTGGGTATAGCAACTCCCACCACCTCAACTCACAGAGTGCCTGTCGCCCCGAAACAAGTAACTAAAATGGGGTTGGTTGGTGCCGAGCTGCAGTAGCCCCTTCCCCGGGATCCCATCATCTCCCCGCAACAGGATGTTTGTTTCTATCCTATAGCAACAAAGTTAGAACTGTGCCGAAAGTCTCAATATTAGAAAGTCGGTATCCATACCATCTCCCCCCTCCCCCACCCGTCACCCATGCCACACGACCTGGTCTTCACAGTTCTTGACACAACATCTTGTCGGAGTCTCATTTTCCAGACCGTCCTTCCCTCTGAAGCTAAGCAGCGTTCCTTTTCCTCTCTGTCCAATTCTTCCCTCGTCGTCCTGTGCTTTTCTCGCCATCTCCCTCATTGAGAGTTTGAGCCTACGTTGCGCCATCCCTCCAGCAACTTCTGGGCCTCCTCTGGGGAACTGAAGAACCACGTTTTCCCTTCGGTCTCAGCTCTCAACTTAGCTGGAAACATCATAGAGTACCTGAGTTCTTTGGCCCGCAGTTCCTTTTTCACTGTTTTGAATGCATGCCTCTGCCGTTGTACATTTAGTGTAAAGTCGGGGAAAAATCGGATCACAGCATTTTCATGGCGCAGGTCCCTCTGTTGACTTGCCATCTGTAGGATGCTATCTCTATCCCAGAAATTGAGAACCCTAGCTATGATTGTCCTTGGTAGAGCGCCTGGTTTGGGCCTAGGGATGGGTGCCCTATGCGTGCGCTCAATAGTAAAATAGTTGGAGAGACGCTTCGGTTTGAGATGGCTCAGGATCAAGTCCTCCAGAAAGAGGTCAATATTAGGTCCCTCCATGCCTTGCGGCACCCCCGCCACTCTTATATTGTTCCTGCCCGCCCTTCCTGGTCCTCCAGCTTAGCTGCCATGACATCCTGCTGTTTCGTGAGGGCCTGAACCCGTTCCTCCAAACTGTTTGTGCTGGTCTGTAGTTGGGTCACCTCTTGTTCGGTAGCAGCTACTTTATCCGACATCTTCCTTAGGTCTGCTCTCAGGAGGTTAACATCCACCATTACGGCATCTATTTTAGGGTCGATCGTACCCTTAAGGTCCGCAATGGCCGACATGATCGCGCTCAATGAGGGTTCCTTCTGTTCATCTGAGTTGTGACTCTGCAACGCCACAGCTTGGCTCGGTACCTCCTATTTGTCCATTTTGTTTGTCTGTGCCCCTGCTTGTCCTTTTGGCTTCATTTGGGTGTTTACCTTGGTATCTTGACGCCAATATGGTGGGGATTGAGGGCTCTAACTCTCTGTCATGTCCTCTGTTGTAGGAACTGCGGTCTCATTTTCTTTTTCTCTGGGGAACCCACGTCTGGGTGCAACACCTGTGGTCACCTTTTTGTCCGCCCTGGTCTGCATGTCATTCACCCACGTACTGTAGGTGTGATCGCCTACTGTGGGAAGTACCTCGTCTGGCGGTGACCAATTCCCTTTCCTTTGTTTTCCCCTCCTTGGGTCTAGTTTGTCATTCCTGGTCGTATCTCCTGTGTTTTGGGCGGGCTGCTCATTATGTGTCCCGTTCCATCAGGATCCTTTTGGTCCTTGCCTCTCTTCGCACTCCCCCCCGGTTCAGGAGTGCCTGTGTTCCCGTTGTCTCGCTGCCTCGTCGTTCTCTGGCCTGCGTGGGTGTTCTTTGGCACGTGCCCCCGACTTGGTGCATCGACTTTTCCCTGACCTTGCCCGGTCTTCATGCTCCCGCTAATTACCCTTGTATGTTCATATAGCTTCTTCCTCATACATGGGACCACTAACTCAGTTCGGGGTCCCATTCGGCTCCACGTAACTCGTCGCCCAGTCGACCGGACTGGTCTGACACCCACTGTTCAGGAAATGGGAACGGGAGAGGGCCAATCCCAACTCTGCGGCTTATGGTCAAGGCCGCCACACGCTGCTTGTGCTCCTCTTGCAGCCTCCGAGGCCACGCCCCCCCGCCAACAGCCCATGGAAATCGAGGAATGTCCTAACGATGCATCGGAGTGCGCCCCCTTCCTCTGGGCGTTTCTAGTACTCATGCGGTCTCTCAACAGCCACCACTATTCACCGGCAGTTACCACCATGGGTTGCCGACCGGCGCTGCAGGCCCCCAATGCACACCTTTGTTGGGCCTTCTGGCCGAACGTGTGTTGGTCCTGCTGGGTGAAGGGCGGGAGGAGGAGCTGGGCCTTGTCTACCGCTGCAAAGCATTCCTAGTCCCTTCTCCTTCCGTCAGGTTCCTGCTATGGTGTGGCGTCTCCCCGCTGGGGGTGACTGCCTGTCTGTGTCGCAGCAGCCTCCGGCCTCGCAGAGCGATGCAGTGTTGTCTCACCCGTTCTTCCCGGCCCGGCTCCTTAACTCCGGCCGCACCCAATTTTCTCCTCACCGCGCAGTGGTCCCCACTCTATTTCGCGAGCAGGGGTCCCTTCCAACGCCGCCTCTGATCTAATTCCGGCATCAAATTAAAGCCCACGGCTCTCCAATTTAGTGTGCAGGCATCTGCGTTGCTACTGGCCAGCTAAATATACAGATTTTACGGGTTTTAGGGACCCAAGAGCTGTAGCTCTTCTAGGACACCGCCATTACCGTCAGCTCCGAAGCCACCCTCTCTGGGAATTCTTAGAGCCCTGGTGATCATAAGGAGCTCTCTTGTGCCGCTACATCCTGCACAAGTTGCACTCGGGGGAAAAACTTGATTCCCCTGACCACTCTACAGCACCGTCAAAGCTTCCTAGCTAGGGCTGCGCTGGGCACTAGAGTTGCCGAATACTTGACCTGCCTCTCTCAGTGACTGGGCCCTGGCCTGGGCCCATTTTCCTCCACAATGGGTCTGGCCTGCTGACCTCCTCAGGTCTGTTCTTCCTTGTGCTCTTCCTGTGTTGTGCCGCTTCCTTGAACCACACAACCTCATCCGCTCTTCCACTCCATGGTGCTGACTTCTTCAGAGGGCCTCTGCCTCTCTATACTTAGCCCAACCCACCCTGTGCTGTGCTGTGCTGTGCTGCCCGTTGGCCCTGCCCGCATGCCCTTGGGCAGACCTGCCAGGGACATTTTGGTGGTCTTCCTTCGGGCCAAATCACCTACATACAACATGGCTGGTAAGAATGAACTCTCCATAACACAGGACTACCTAGAAAAATGTCTAGACGACATTTGCCAGGAGATAGGCTCCTTAAAGACTGACTTCAAAAGCTGCCTCGATGACTTGCAAAAGACACCTCTGCAGTTGGCCACTGGGTTAATGACCTGGAAAACACTGTTGATTCGCATGCAGAGGACCAAGAGGTCCTTTGGAGAAGGGTCAGTTTGTTGCAGGAGCAACACTTTGAGCTCCAGGCCAAGCAAGAAGGCCTGGAAAATCAGGGAAGAAGTAATAACCTCCAAATCTGGGGCGTTCCAAAGGAACAGAGGGGGAGGATATTGTGACTTTCACCAGGGATCTTCTGATGGCCATACGAGGCGACCCAGAGGGACCCCCTCTCAGGCCAGGACTGGCCTTTGTGGGCACTGGGCAATACCCCGGTGCGCCGCACGGGTGGGGGCCAGTTTTGGGCCCCTGGGGTCCGTTTTTGTAACAGGGCCGTTTTTGCAGCATAGCTGCAAAATCGGACCTGCAACAAAATCGGTCGAAAACCGGCCCTGGCAAAGAACTCGGCGGCACCCCCAACCCCCCAGGGGGCCTGCCGAGCACTTTGCCAGGGCCGGTTTTGGTTCCCAGTCCGGCCCTGCCCCCTCTGATGTCGGACTGAGAGCATCGTGTAACTGCAGCCCCGCGCCAGCCTGAGGCACCCTCTGATATCCTTACTAGAATCCACGTTTTTCAAGATAAAGAGTCTGTGCTCTGTGCTGCAAGAGGCAAGGCAGACATTGTATATCAAGTCCATACTCTGCAAATCTTTCAAGATCGCTCTCCTCTGACTCTAAGGATGAGGCACTAATTCAAACCTGTGACTGATCACTTAGGCTCTCAGGGCACCAAATATTAATGGGCTCACCTCTTTGGCTTACTTTTCACTTTGAATGGGAAGTGGCATATAGTCCATTGCCTCACAGAGGCCAGATCGCTCGTTGGCTTCCCGGAGGATTCCTCTAATGAGAACTCGCCACCTCTTCCCTCTGCATGCCCAGATCCTTGGAGGGAGACCCCAGTGACATACTGTTCAATGACGGGGGGCGTAACCGCAACGCCAAGTCAGCACAAGCCTCAGACGCAGCTAAAGTAGACATCAATGCGCATCTCAAGAAGACAAAGACAGAACAGGCTCGCTCCTCAGCCGAAGATAAATGACTCTAGACTGCAGACCTAGACCTCACTTTTGTTTAGTTCTTGGTAGTCCTCGGCCCTCTGATATGAGGCTCCCTTAGCAGGGCCCGTGGAGCAGGGCCAGATCTCCACTTATTTGCTGATTGTCACTCTCCACTTATCTCTTTTTTTCCACAGGAGTGAATTATTGGACACACCATTTATGAGCCCCTGCATCACTTTTGCGCCGCCGGTGCGTCACTTTTTGTGACGCACCAGTGGCATAAAACATGCGCCATGTTGCGCCATATTTACAAAGTGACGCATCTAGGTAGATGCGTCACTTTGTAAACCCCTGCGCCACATTATACCTGCGCCAGGTATAATGTATGCAAGGGGGGCGTTTTGAAGCAACAAAGGGTCGTAGAAGTGACGCAGTGAAATCTACGAGATTTCACTGCGCCACTTAAAGTGTGCAAATGCGTCAATTTCTTGCGCCTGCCTCACAGCAGGCGTAAGACTGACGCAGGCCCTTTCACATGGGGCTTGCCCCATGTGAAAGGACACATTGCTGGAGTTGCGTCACTTTTGTGACACACTCCAGCGATGCGTCACTTTTGCGCCTACAGATACGTCAGAAATACTGACGTATCTGTGACTCCTTGCGACATGATGCGTCATACTGTAAATATGACGCATCACTGGAGTCGCAGGGAGGGCGCAGTGAAAAGTGGCGCATCACTGTTTTCACGCAGTGATGCGTCACTTTTCATAAATGAGGCCCACTATATTTTGGAGCCGCTTGTGGCCTTTGAACCCCCTACAACAAGCTTTAGTCCATTGAGGGCAGCACCTCGTTGGGTCTGGTATCTTCGTCCTGACCCTCTGTCGAGTGGTTCACACAGTTGGGCCCTGTTGGCCCTTGAGTTTCCATTTGCATTCTCCTATTACCTCACTGAACTCACTAGTTCTCTCAGCCAATGCCACACCCAATAAGGAATTACTGCAATGGAGGGGGCTCTTCTCCTTCCACTCCATGTCCTGGAACTGCCATCAGACATGCAGAGAACTAGTCCCTCTCCATGGCCACAAGACATTACTTTCCCTCAACTACCCCAGTAAATGTCGCCAGCTGTGGTGCTATCTCCTACAGTGTGAGCCTGACATTATCTTCTTACAGGAGACCCATTTACTCCGCACTGATTACCACTGCATGGCCTATCCTAAATACCCACACCAACACTGGACATATGCAGACTCCAAGACGTTGGGAGTCATTATACTTTGCAAGAGGGTCTTTTATGCAAAAGTTCTTAACCTAACCAAGGACCCTGATGGAAGGTTTCTCCCCTTAACTGTGGAAAAGGGAAGAGACACCTTGACACCTCCTAACCTTTATGTTCCTAAACAGGCACAGTAGAGTGGTCTACGCCTTGCTCACTCTGATCAACTTTGTCATATAAAAGATGATTTAATTATGTGGGTGTGGGATCTCTCGTTAGACAAAAACTCATCCCATTTATAAGGCGTTAGGGCAATGTCAGTGGCGCTCAAAAAAGAACTCTGAGATGCAGGCTTAGTAGATGCCTGGCAATACTTACACCCAGACACAAAATATTTCTGCTTCTATTTACAAGTGCACCTATCTTACTCCTGCATTGATTACCTGTTCATTTCCTTTTCCCTATCGAACGCCCTCACCTCAGCACAAAGATCCGATATCGCGATCTCAAATCAGGTACATGTTGAGCTCACATATACGACCTGCGCTGGCCTACCACATACATTATGTTGCTGGCGCCTATCGTCACAGCTCCTGAGAGATTCTGTATACATATCTGCTATACAGGATGCCATCACAGAATGCTTTGTGATCAACTCCTTTCCACATACTCCCCCCATGTTCTATGGGATGGCCTTAAGGCCATCATACGTGGAGTATTTACTTCTATTTATGGCTAGGGCTCTGGAGGTACACCTGTTTGAAGCAAAGCTCTCTGAAGAGATCCTTGCATTACAGCACAACAATAGGCAAACCCCAACAGTGTGGGCCAAGCGTCAATTGGCTGTTCTGCAGGGCCAACTTCAGGCAGATCCGGTGATAAAAGCTGAAGGCTCCTTGCTTACGCTCAAGCAGAAGTACTATGAAGGTGAGAAAAAGGTTGGTTCTTTCCTCGCGCATAGACTGCAACACCAACATGCTAGGTATCACATTGCCAAGCTCCAAATAGATGACTCAGACTGGGCTGCTACGGAAGTGGATACACATAGGGCCTTCCAAGCTTATTATCAGAATATTTACGCTGCAGGAGGAGAAGATCCCTCTGAGATTGCATGGACCTCCAGACTTGCCCTTGGCAGATGCAAGATCCTTTACTAGTACAGGACCTGGAGGAGCACTTCTCTGCAGATGAGCTTTGCAATGCTTTTAACGTGCTCTCCATGGACAGGTCTTGTGGTCCTCATTGCCTTACCCTATCTTTTGACATTGTTTTCCTGTCCCAACTACAACCTCACTTGCTTGCACTTTATAATTTGTTCACCCATGTATTTGTATTTGTATTTGTATTTTATTCTTGTAGAGCGCTACTGTCACCCAACGGGTATCCTGGCGCTAGACTGAGATGGTGAGAGAAACTTTTAACCGGTCAGGTAGCCGCATGCAGACTACGAGAGAGGCCGAGGTCGGCCAAAAGGTGCAGGATTAGGAGATCAAACGATCAGGGGCTTCTCCCTAGGGAATAGCCAGGTTTTCAAGCTGTGCCTAAAGTTCATCAAAGAGTTGGCCTGTCTAATGTTCAACGGAAGATCATTCCAGTACCGTGCTGCCACTGTGCTAAAGGCCCTGCCCCCCATCCTGGCTTTCTTAACCTTGCCAGTAGTTAGCAAAAAGGCATTTGAAGAGCGCAGCATCCTTTGAGGCTTATACCAGGACAATTTCTCTTGCAGGGAGGTCGGGCCGAGGCCGTGTACCGCTTTATAGGCAATGCATAGGGCTTTGAAGCTAACCCTTTCCTTTATAGGAAGCCAGTGGAGCTCTTGTAGCGCCATTGTGGTCGAAAATTTGCGTTTCTTATTCAACGCTAGTTTGGCTGCCAAAGACTGGACCCTCTGCAAGCTCTGGAAGGCCTTACACCATCCATGTCCGATTCTAAAATCACACTGGTTCCCAAACCAGGCAAGGACCGGACGCTTTGCTCCTCTTACCACCTGATTTCCCATTTCAATATAGAAGCGAAGCTCTTCACCAAGATGTTGGCCAACCACCTAGAATACCTCCTTCCTGGCTCAATTGACCCAGACCAGGTGGGTTTCATATGACATCGGGAGGGATATGACAACATACGACACATGGCCCATCTAGTAGAAAAGGCCCAGCGATGCTCTATCCCCACTCTTCTTCTCTCCTTAGAGGCTGAAAAGGTATTTGATCGGGTTAGCTGGGCCTTCTTAAATGCATTCTTGCAGAAAATAAGCCTAGACATGGTCATAATTAGTAAGACCATGGTCTACTAGTCCCCTACTGCCTCTATCCGCATCAATGACCAGACTTATAGCCACCTCCCTATCCCGAGGCACCCAGCAAGTGTGCCCCCATCTCCTCTCCTTTTCGCCCTCGCAGGCAACCCCCTTGCTATCTACTTATGACTCTCAGCAGACGTTAGGGGGATCCCCTCCGGAGGCCACGACTATAAGGTTTTCCTATATGCAGATGACCTCCTCCTCTTGTTATAAGATCCAGACACCTTCCACCCTGCAGTGGTTCATATCCTCTGAGCATATGAATGGGTGTCCAGATATAAGATTAACCTAGTGAAATTACAGGCGCTGAACGTTACCCTCCCACCACATCACCTCCTCCATTTGCAGATTCTCTCCCCCTTTCAATGGACCCCCACTCTCTACAGTATTTAGACCTCACAATCACAAACTCCCTGTCTACCTGGAAGAGTGTGAACTGGTGAAGACACCGTAAAGTGTTTCTGGAAAATCTTTGGAGATGGATGCCACTTCACATCTCCTGGTTAGGCCGCATTAACATGGTTAAAATGAACATCCGCCTGTATTTATTTCAATCTTTGCCCACGTCTATCCCCTTGGAGGATATCGCCCAGTTACAGTCAGATCTCAGCTCTTTTATATGGAAAGGGAAGCACCCCGTCATCCCTGCTGCGCTACTCATGCTTCCACAGAACCGAGGGGGACTTGCTTGTCCCAATCTCCAGGATTATTACTTGGTTGCGCTTTTACGCTATCTTTCTGAGTGGGCAGTGTGGGAGAGTTAGAAACACTGGGTTCACATAGACAAAGTGGTCACTAGTAGACTGCTCTGGGAACTCACTAGCCTGCCTAGACACTCCTGCCCATGCACTGCTTACATTGCGACCCTTATCTACATGGTATTAGAGATATGGGATAGACTTTCGACCAGACAGGGCCTGACCACGTTCCCATCTTGAAATTCCCCAATTGCATGTCATCCCGACTTCTGCCCTGCCCTCCCCGGAAATCCTTCCAGATTGGATAAAGGGTGAGTGTAGGCTATTACATGGCCTCTTCAAGGGCCAGACGATTAAGTCCTTTGATCAGTGTAAGAATGATTTTCGTCTCCCAGAGTCTGCCTGTCACTGATATTTCCAGCTTCCGCATCGCACCCTTCACGCTTCCAATACAGAAGCCAGCACTCGCCCACTTTCCTCTTTTGAGCAACATGTCCAAAACTTTGAAGGTACTCGGGGCTAATCTCCAAGTCATGCGCTGTCTTGCAACAGTCATTCCTTCTGCCTTATCACCACTATCAATGGAAATGGTCCACTGACACCGTCACCACCATCACCCAGAAACACTGAGAACTTCTTTGTTGGGAAATACCACCCACCCACAGAAGCATTCACCAACAGTGGTATTATACTTCGTCCCGTCTCCACACGAGGTTTCCAATGGACTCTGCCTCATGCTGGTGCTTTGCTGCATCAACAGCCGGTTTCCATCACATAAGGCTTGTCCTTTGGTACAAATCTTCTGGAAGGAGATCCTAAATCATATCAAGGCCACCCTGGGTTATCCTATACCAGAAGACTATCATGCTATTATCCTAGGCATCCGCCCAAAATCACTAACTGCCATGACATGGTATGGTATGATAGGTTTTTATTAACAAGATTCAGACTCAGCATATTCCATAGACTTACCAGCTTTCCTAACATGAATAATTGGAGCCGCACTATGACAGTCTGTCCTTGTGACGATTGCTCATGTCAATCCACCATCCATGTCATCTTTTTTGTGGGTTTTATTCTGATATTAGGAAAGTGTCGATACGACCAATGTTAAAAATGATGGGGCTCAGGACTTGCCGACCTGCGTATATTGCACTGCAAACCTTGGACAACGCGGATATGATCTGGAAAGTTGCGATGTTTTTAAAAACGGTGGTTGCTTATAGGAAGAGTATAGTGTTTTAATGAACTTTGGATTTAATTTTTGTTATCCCGGATTATATCAATGTTTTTAATTTTTATGTACGACTGATGTTAATGGAGTGATCTAATTTTATGCATTGTTATTTTGAACATTTTGGTGTATGTACTGCTTTTATGATTGCACTATTTTATAATCGAATAAAGCTTTATTTTTTATTTGACAGCAAAACACATTGGTAAAATAAAATATTAGCCCACAAGCCCTCGCACAGAAGAGAGCTTCTTTTAATGAACATGTGCACATGTGATCATGCACAATGCTGCCACTCACAATGCAAGAGAGCCAGTGGCTGAAGGGCGCTGACCCATCGCCTCAAGTGTTGTGCTGTTGTGGGGAAAAATAAGTTGTGATTGACAATTAAAAAGAGCAATGCATGAAAAGGGGTGACCCAAATCACCTCTAAATATGCATATATGAATATAATTTTTTCATGATCTTTTTTTGAGTACATGAATCTATGTGGGCAGATAAAGCTGTATTTAAGCCTGCTCTAAAAATAATTTTTTAAAGCAGCGGATATTAACAATTTCTACTCGACTTCCCTGCTTTCCGACCTGGGGAAACTGCTCAATAGGTTGGCTTTTAACCAGATTCAAGGGTTTTCAGAGGTAAATTGATGGTTGGCCTTTATTTTTATTTTATTTTTATTTTTAGAGGTTTCTATAGCGCGGACCAGACCCAGGGAAGGGTATCAGAGCGCTTTACACTGAGGGCACAATACGAATAAAACAATTTGCAAAAAAGAATAGCATACATAAGATCAACTTATTTATAAAGTTCGTAAGGTCGCAAGCATGAGAGTATTTCTAAGCAACGGGTCAAGAGCAGCGAAGGTGTCTTTCGAGGGATAGCAGGGGCAAGTTTAGGGTGTACATCTGGAATGGTCCATGTGATAGTTATGGTAGGAATTTGCACATAAGGAATGATTTTGCTTCTTTTAATAATAGAAGAGTAGAGGAGATTTTTCTGATGTAGGGAGGAAGCGAGTTCCATATTCTTGGTGCTGCTTCGGAGAATGCTCTGTCAGAAGTTTTTTTCTTTCTAAAGCGTGAGGGTTTCAGAAGTAAATTATCAGCACTTCTTGAATGTCAGTTTTTGGGATAGGTACTGGGGAGTATTGTGGTTAAGCGCTTTGTGAGTGATGCATGCCATTTTCAGGTGGATTCGAGCTTCAAAAGGAAGCCAGTTGAGCACTTTCAGGTGTGGCGATATGTGGTCAAATTTCCTGGATCCTGTTAGGAGTCTTGCTGCGGCATTGAGACAGGCTTTTAATGGGGCGATTGAGATTTTGGGAAGTCCCGCAAGGGTGGTGCATTCGTACTCCAGCCTTGAGATGACTAAGGATTGATCTGCAGTTTTGAGGTCCTGGTTATCGATGAAAATTTTCATTTTCCTGAGATAGCTGAGGTGAAAGCGTGCGTTTTTAGCTAACAGGTTGATGTGTGTTTTCATGTTAAGGTTCTTATCTATAGTAATCCCAAGTGATTTGGTGGAGTCCACCAGAGTTGGTGTAAAGTTAAGTGCAGTGATCAACTTGGACCATTCCTTGGTCTCCTGGGAATTATTAGGGGGGGAGATTAGAAGAAATTCAGTTTTTTGTGAGTTTAGCTTGAGGAAGTTGGTTGTTAGCCAGTTGGCGGTCTTTTTGAGTGCCATGTTCATCGATATTATGTCTTCAATAGAGGAGATCTTGATGTAAAGTTGGGTGTCGTCCGCGTACATGAGGTAGGCTGTGTTTGCCTGTTGTAATAGTTCGGTTAGCGGTTCGACATATAGGTTGAATAGAGTGGGGGATAGGGTAGAGCCTTGTGGTACACCCAGAGGGTTTTAGTGAGGAGCGAGAAAGATTTTTGTTCACCATGAAAGATTGCGTTCTGTTTTTGAGAGAGGATTTGAACCATTGAAGGACTGAACCAGATAAACCCATCCTATTTTCTAGGCCACTTTCCTAGCGGGGTCTTGCCTGGGGCTTAGCACAGCATTAGTTGTGCTGCCATTGTTAGATGATCTAAGAAAATTAGTAGATGGCATTATCATGGAGTGCTGATTTTGTCTTCCTTGAGCACAATCAACTACTCCATTTTTATGCACAGATTAGCTGAAGAAGGGAGTTAAGTCATCAAGTTGCCCTACACCTTGGAACTCAGAGTAAAATAATCAGGCCTGTTGTCCCACAATGATCGGCATTGCCCATATATCTATTCAATAATTAAATACTAGTAGTGGTTAAAGAGCTCCACCTAGCTCCTGTCTGTTTTTAGCTGCATGCCGATGACACACAGATGATCTTCAAACTTTCTGCAACCCTCAAAGGCATGCAATGTGGGAGACACGTATTCCAGCTTAATAAATTGACTCTTCTTCATTTGCTAGTAGATGTCCACAACGTTTGGAAGCAACATCCTTCCAAGATTGTGCTCTTTATTATCAAGAATACCATTTCCAATTGTATCTGGCTAAAGTGGTCGAGTGGGTATGGAACCAGAATATCATAATCAGAATATTGCAACCAAAACGTCAATTTATTAAAAAAATAATGTCCTGACCATTCTTTACAAAAATATTTTTGTAAACAGCTGTTAAGACACCACACTTCTTCTAGACTATATTTTTGTTAATGAAATGACATTCAACCTGCTAGGTGTAATGTGCCCCCTGCCCGCCCCTCCAAGAAGATGCATAACGTTTACATCTTCATCAATGCTGAACCATCTTTGAAAGCTAAGGGGGTTTATCTTTTTTTTTATAAATAGACTCTCCAGAGTGCTGCTCTTAGCCAGGTACATCATCGTGTACCTGTTGTGAGCACTCTTGACCTGTCTGGACTGGACTACTGTAACTCCATTTAAAGGTGGCTTCTGCTAAACTATTAGAAAGACTACAGCTGGTGCAGAATGCAAACCTGTGGCTACTCACTAGGGTTTCAAGAGGCGAACATGTGTGACCCAGTCTCAATTCTTTCCAAGGGCTCTCTGTAAGCAACAGAGCGCATTTCAAAATTATGGTAATTACATTTAAATCACCGTGGTTCGACCTGACTGGACACTGGGATATTTCCGAGTGAACTCTTTTCTAAATGCCAGCAAGGGGTTGTAGGGCCATGCTCCTTATCATCTAGTGGGTCCCCTTCTGCTTACAGTAGCTTCACATGACAATCAAAATTACCTCAATGGAGTTAATTCTCTTGGGTAAATGATGAGATCTTTCCATCAGTGCTTTGTGGGCCATATCAGATGTGTACGTTTACATACACATGCTGAAGCTGAAGGCAGTTTCATCCTGAAGGCCATGAAGGACTTTCTTCCAATGAGCAGGTCCAGAGTAGCGATAATCAAGGCAGACAACACCATGTACCTGTTCCATAAAAGAAAGCATAAGCAACTCACTGCTAATTACCTCTACTGCTTGGAGCAGAACTGTAGGACTGGATCATCTCGCATGGTACTTTATCACTACCCTCCCAATGTGTGCTCGTTAACAATCAAAAAACCTGTATTCTAAAAAGGCATCTCCTCTCTCCTTACAAGTGAGATCTCCATCAAGAAGCCCTCAACTCCATTTTAAGGTCCATACATTGAGATCTATGCACACACACACCCTCTGCCATACTGCCATAACTCCAACTGAGGGTAACTACACTCCTGGATGCAGAGAGTTCCAATGTTTCTGGGTACGGCCTGAGATTTGATTGGAGAGGAGTGTTTCTATATGTATTTTCAGTCCACTCTAATTTTGAAAGCCCTGGAGAAAATTGATAACAGTCTTGTATTATGTATCAGTATGGTGGTCCAACTTGGCCTCGCAAGGTGTGAGTCCAAAAGCCACTTCACCCTCATCAGAGGAAACCATACCTCCCCAGAAATGGGACCACTTGCCATTGGAAATGCAGCAAGTCCATTGTTCAACTTGGGATGTAGCCTTTGTCCACTTCTGCCTATCTTCAGAGAAGTTGGCCTCCCAGGCAGCTGCCTCAATGTCCTCCACAACAGCACAGCACAAGCAGAAGAAGCTAGGATTCTGCTGCGAAGCGCTGCTAAAGAATATCAACTCACATTCTTGTTCATGGGCAATGCATGTCCTTTTCCAGACATTTTGCTGCATCGTGTCCAGGTGGACATTTGCAAAAAATAGTTTGTGGCCATTGGGGTCTTTAGGAACAGACCAAGCCAATAGGACTGAACTGAGAACTAGAAGCAACACAGGCGAACATGTTCAAACTAACAGTGTTCCTTTCCTCTTTCTTTCGATTAATGTTCATTATCTGTTTTCTCCATCACTCTCTCTCTCTATCTGACTTTCTTATTCTCTGTCTCATTCCCTCACTCTCTTTTTGACTACACTGTGTTGACTAGCATAAACCCCCAGCGAGCTGGAGATAGAGGTGGTGGCCAACAACTTTCTAAAACTGACCTCCAGTGCCAAAGCCCCCAAATGCCTGATGGAATATATGGCCGGTCTGACCCTGCAGGTGTATCCATATCAACCACTAACCTGGTCCCTTGGCTCCTATGCCCTCCTCCTGGCAGGCACTCCATGATGTCTTGTGCTTTAAATCTGTTTATGGGCAGATTAAAGCACAAGCCCTTCAAGACTATGGCCTCCAATAACCTGAACAACCTCTCTTGGAAGACTTACTTCTCAGTCACCAATATTTCAGCTGGGCTCAATGCCCTGCTTAACTCTCTAATGTAGTCCATCACGGCAAAGTGGTAATGGACTTGCATCGCTGTTTTGTCTTAAGATGTTGATTGCATTTTTTCCCATTTCGAATATGCGTTTGGTTGATGACGATCCATGCAGGTACAGTGCGACGCTGCGTTACTCTGTGCTCAGCTGTAAGCTCAATGTTTTTTTTCGTAAAAATGTTTACTCTGTGGTCAGCTGCAGGCTCAAGGGCTTTTTCGTAACATTTTTTAAAGCTATGGTTGATGAAACACAGCACAACCTTGATGTTAGATGCACCACTCATTCTTTTTTAGATAGAAACAATGCCAGGCAATGTACACTCTCCTCATTGTGACATTTGGGGACAAAGATGCTGACTAAGGAGGCCACTCTTGCCAGGTGAAATGCACCATGCTTCTCCCCCTACTATACTATGCATTGAACTGACCCACTCACCATTTAGTGTCTAAGCACATCTCACTAAAGCTAAGGCACCGCCAGTGGCAGTTTCCAAGAAATTACTTACTAGGCTTATTTGAAAGGCGACTAAATGGGATTATCCACGTGCATTCCGCAGGCACTTCACTCTTCAGCCTTCCTCCCAACGCAGTGCATTATTCAACTAGGAAGTTCTGTAGAGCCTGTTTTCTTAGGCATAAGGGGGCCTGATGCTGGTTATCCTTCTCCATCTGTATTGTCTGTGCAGCAAAGGCGGTTCCTCCTTTGGGGCAGAGGGGCATTGCCCCCGAAAGCTGTGAGCCGTGTATTGCATATTTAAAATGTAATATGCACTCACTAGTTTCTATGTTCCCAAGGCCAATACTATGACCGCAGCGCTCTTTCTATTGTGCCGGCTGGGGCATGGGGGGAGGGGGGTGAAGGAGGGGGGGTCTTTCAGGGCTGGGCCAATGCTGGCAGCAGAGAGAGAAGGAGCATTGGAAATGGTCGATGCATCTGTAGTGCGCATATGTAGTTCGACAGTTGTTTTAGGCTGTCCAACCTGACATGCGCACTCAAACCCTTTCAAATACTCACTGTATTAGGAGCTGGGGAGAACACAGATGCAGCTCCCCAGTCTCCTATGGAGCGCTGGATTTGTCTGACCAAACCAATCCTGGTGCTGCTCTCACACAGTAAATAGTATGAGAGCAACATCTAGATTGGTTTTGCAGATTGGCCTGTACTCCAATGGCCAGGCTCAAGATGCAATGTGGGGCAGGAGAATTAAACAGCTTGACCAATCGCCGTGTGACTTTGTTTTGAAGCCACACAGTGATTGCTCATTCACCCGTGACAGTCTCTCTCTCTCTCCCTGGCAGCTTGCTCACACCCTTAGCACTGCACAGCTCACAGCACTGTGCGAAGGGGTAAAAACGAGAGCGCTGCCGGCAGGCGAGCTGTCTGTTGGCCACTGTGTGCACAAACAGGCAGACCCAATTGGCATTCAGCATGCCCGGACTTCAGCACCTGAGTTTCTATTGGCAAATTCAGCATCACTTTAATAGGAAATTAAATTACCTGAAGCGTTGTAAAATGTGATGGTATTTCCTCCAGAGTGTTTTCTTTGAATTGATGAGTTTTGGACTTCTGAGAGGCGTTTTTCTTTTTAGACATCCCTGTATTAGTACAGTCCATGCGTTCCATCCGAAGAGGATACCATTATTTGATTTCCTCACGCATTCTGCCTCCTATGTTAATCTTACTCAGCTGCTGGCCCTTATGTAAACAGTATTAACATTTGAAACGGCCATTTCCCCATCTTTCTTGCCTTCTAGTGACAGGCAGCGGTTTTGTTTGTTATATTTTGCTTTGTTGATAAAAGGCAGTCCTCTCCGCTTTATTTGTCCTCAGCTTGTACAGGTTCCTTTTGTGAGATCTTCTGCACATTAGCTGGACATGTCTGTGCAGGGCATACAGGCTGGCACACTAGTGCAGAAGTTATTTGTTTCTGAAGGCCAGCGTGCCTACTTCTTTATGCTACCCGATTTTACGAATTAATTTTTATTGAAAAATTAGCCACTCACAACTGGTTCTGCTTTTTAACCAAATATCTTTGCAACATTTATTGGAAAATGCATTATTTTGGCCTCATGAATCCCCCAATTGACAAAAGGACTAGCTTGTTTGGTTCGTTCCATCGACAGCCGGGTTTAAGCCGCGCCACTTTCAAAAGTCGCCATCCGCCAGTGCTGGGCTGTGGAATTGACCCACAGGTTGTGGATGGATGAGAGAAGGATGTAAGAGGAAGATATAACAACCTGAATGAGTCTTACGGTGATTCCATTACTTCTAACCTGGCTTCCATTATGAATAGTTTTCCGTCAAAGCTCGGCTACTGGTTCAATATTCATGCATGGATTGCCTCCTATTCTTCTGAATGGATCTGGTGGGACTGTCAGTCGTGGCCGGCATGGCTCACGGGTGGGGGGAACGGGCGCGGGAGTGGACGGGCGAGTGGTCACGCGGGGAGGGTGGGTTTACATAATAATAAAAAATGTACCGATGCCGGGTCCTGCATTTTCCAAGCTCCGGCTCCTGCATTCCTGCCTCTGCAGGAACAGAAAGCAGGCAGCCTCCATCCCCTCACCTAAGCCAATCACAACGCTGCAATGGCAGCGTTGTGATTGACTGGGACGCCAACAGCACAGGTGTCTATGGGGAGGCCATTTTCTCCATGTAGGCTGCAGAGGGCTGACCAAACAGTCAGGGCCCACAACATTGGGCTAGCCATTCCTCCCCTGCACTCGAGCAGGACCGCCCAACCTCCCGCCCCCAACCAAACCCTTCTTCTAGTTTCTCGCACTGCGAGAAGCAGAAACATAAAATGGTATTTATATTACCATTTTATGTTTCTGCTTCTCGCACTGTGAGAAAGCAGTGGGGCGACGCTCCTCTGCCCACATGGTGGAGCCGCCCCAGGGGGCTGCACATCAATACAGTTTAGTGGCTCGCCTACATATGACGTCAGTGATATCACTATCAGTAGAGATGTAGTGGCTCAAGGGCTCAGTGCTGTGCGGAGCCCATTGCACCCCTATTGTGCATGTCATTTACTTCATAAACAGGAAGCAAAAGGCCTATTTTTGTTGCTCACATGAGGACCCAGCATAATTGCTATGCGGCTGCATGACGTACACCCCTATGTCATACTTGGTGTGCAAAACCCTTTTAAACACCTAATGAAGTAGTTTCACTTCCTACTACTTGGTGGCACAGTATAGGGGCCTGTGTATCAGTGGTGCAGCGAGTGCAGTGGCACCAGGGCCCAGAGGCAGAAGGGGGCTCAATGGACATGTAGCTTTGCTTTCCTCTACACAATTCAAGACAGCAAATGCCAGTATGCAACAAAAATAGAACTCCATAAACCTCCTACACCTGACATAGGTCACTAGTGACCTTCATTCGCTCAGTTCTCTGAAATGCACTTTCCGAAGTTTGGGGGATGCTTTCTAGACTGTTCGCATTATGAAGATTACAACTATAGCACGGAAGACCTTTCCACGCACGGTGTGCAGGTCGTTACTATGCTCACACCTGTTCAGTTACATGTGCCGGTCAGGCGGATATGGTAGTGATGCAGCTACTGTGACAGTAAGTAGGACAGGCACCTTCTATGGTGAGTCGGGTCCTGTCAAAACATGCATGTGATTATGCAAGCGCAGTCCCAAACGAACTATGGATATGTATGTATTTGGTATTTGCATAGCTTGAACCAAGCCAAAATGCACGGAAGTGCTGTACAGGGTCAAAGGCAAGCATAAAGTCAATGAGTGATAGGAGAGGTTCATTGGACACTGAACTGGACGTCACTGTTCCCACGAGGCTATTGACTCGCCTGTGTGTCGACCACTTTAAGCATGAAGCCTTTGTTACAGTCTTCTGGTCACTGAAGGGCAAGTATGTGTCCAAGTGCTACGGGGTGTCGGACAGTGAGTGGTTGAGTAGGAGGATGGTTGGTTCAGTTTATGCTCACGAGGTTGAGGAGTAACGCTGATGGTGGCCAATAGCATTGGTCTATCACCCAAGGAGATGAAGGGGGCCCCTTGTCCTTGCACTAGGGCCCTCGACAACTCTGCAATGCCACTGGTACAGAACCAATGCGGTAATTATGAGTTGCTTGGCACTGGGGAGATTGTATCATTTCCGATTGGTAAAATCGCACTAGTTCCATACAATTATAAGGAAAAACCCCATTGAATGGGTAATTACCATATTGGGCGGATCATTTTTTTTTGCCATAAAACAACACAGAGTCTACTCTTTCATGCGGTGGGGTGGAGGAGTAGGGGTGATAAGGGGTAGGTTTTTTTTGCAGGGAGATGCGTGCAGCGCTTCTTCCTGCCAGAAATAAACAGGCCTGAGACTTGGCCTCTGCTGCAGCCAAAGTCTCATGTGATTTTTCAGGACAGAAAAATCAGGTGAGGTTTTTCCACAGCGGGTAGATCTGGGCGCAGCAAATCCTAACGAAAGTAAGCAATTTCATTTAATTATGTGCGACTAATGATGAGACCTTCGAAGCTGGCAACGGGAGAGAACCTTGGACTTTGAGTAACACAGTAACAATAAAGTTAGCTTTATATTTTTTCTCTAAAAGTGAATAAAATTAAAATAATTGCAACACCTATATGACCTCAACAATAGTTCTGTGTATGAAACTAAAACAAATTGCACCAAATGTTTTTCCTCAGTGTCTGCATTAAAAAGGTTGCATTAATATTGACTTTATCGGTCTCACCCAGCACCTGAAATCAAGAGAATTGCGGTAAACCACGTGACACACCTTTCTCCCGCCACACATATGACAACAGCTCGGTGATGATTTATATGTGTCTTTTAGAAAACAGGTCATCAGCCATGCGCTGTCATCTTTGTTTCGCTTTCATTGTATAAGATTAAAGACAATGTGACACCTTTGAAGTTGTCCATACATTTCTTCTAACACCTGAATTAAAAAAGCATTGCGAACACTATTTGATGTCCCCACCCCCGTGTCTCCCCTGAGACAAACATAGCAAGAACTCTGTGACGTTATCCGTTCATCTGTCCATCTGCACTAAATGCAAGACCACTGGACCCTCTTCTGGGTGTCCTCGCCAGCATCTGGAATAAAAACTATTGAAGTAATGTTGTCCTCAAGTCCATCCTTCACTACGCAGACACAAAAGTGAAAAGTGGCCATCATCCGGGGAAGAAGTGTGGTTCACTTAGGTATCACCCGTGGAACCAGGAAATGGAAGTCCTAAACTCAACTTGTCAATTGAACCGAATTGTTTGACCCATGAAATGCACGCAGGGCCTGATCTAGAAGTGTGTGGTGATGTTACACCTGCAGATGCCTGGTGGGTAGCTGTATTAAAGCTGAATTATCACTTCCACCAAAGGCAGGATTGGCATATTGACTGGGATCCAGACTTTACCTCAACACCCACATCGAAGCACGGCCATATTTTCCTTACGCTTTAGCACCCTTACATACTGACATTGGACCAAATTTAAAACGTTCTTTTCGTGAAGGGGTGCATATTAATATTCATATTTATTGGACAGGGGTGAACAAAAATACAAATAAAAAAAACAGACAAACACGTGCAGCGGTCCAATATTTTCCTAGAAGCCTGGTGCTGCCAAAATTCTGGAATGCCAAATACCAAAGTCGCCTAGAATTGATTCTATCCCATGCCACTTTTTTCCACCGCCTTTAACTTCCTAGCTGTTGATTTCACTTCTTTTCATTCTCGCTGTCCCCCTTTGAAACTGTGTTCCTATCTTTCTCTTCCTTCTACTTTCTCCTTTTTTTGCCTTTCTCTCTCTTTCTGTGGGTCAAAATCTAAACTGGAAATATAAAATCTGATCCCTCAAAATCATTGCCACTGCCCACCACATGCAATCACCGGAACACATATAGCACTGGCTGGAAATTCAGCTGTAACTTTCACTTAAGTTTAGAATAAGTCAACTTCTAACAGAGGAAGCTTTGTGAATCCTGCCAACTGGGGGCAGTTGGAAATTAGGTTTGTACCAAAATTGAGGCACAAGTAAATTAATACCTTGATAAAATTCTCCCAAAACAAGAAATATAAAACCACGCTGCAATAAGTGTATACGAACCACAAGCCACTCCCAGCGCAAGAAATAAATAGGAGCAGAGGCTGTGTAATGCTGTCCTTCCATCTGGACAACCCCATAGCTTTCGCTTAACCCCACGTTGGGTCTGATTCCGAGTGGGTTGGTGTTTTCTGATTGAGGCACAAACCCCTGCTTGCATATGCGCTGGTAGCATTACCACATTTCGGAATTACAAGGAGCAGTCAATATCTCAAACGTCATTACATTTCGTCAAGTCAATCCTGCTGGAATTTAACTAGAAAAGTGTACGGTATTTACTGTACAATGGGGATTTTGTCGTGGCAAACATCTTATTCCTCAGAAACTCATACTAGGTGCTATTTTGCACACTCAATAAATAACATACCCTATGGTATCAATATTTATCCAGTGCAATAAAATGCCCCATAAATTCCGACGAAATAGGATTGGCGAACAATGTCTTCAATATCTTTTCCATCTTAGAGGCTGTGCATTTTTCTTTCACGTCATATAAAAAGTAACAACAGGTGTTTGATCATGAACCAGAAAAAAGATATGGCACAAAGAGGAGTTGCTTGAAAACAGATAAGATGGCTCCTAGATTTAGCCCAAAACACGGCAATTTCTTTGCGAAGATCACAGACTTTGGCTGTGGTGGCTCATGCAGACTGGCCAGTGGGCAACATGTCTTTGTGGTCGCTCGTGTGAGGGTACGTGACCACCGCGGGGGAATGGACAGACTCGAGCTTGGCCGAGGGCAGCTGGTCACACAGTCTCAGTTCCAGGTTCTCCGCGCTCAAATGGCAGGCTGGACCCCGACCCTCTTTGCGATGGACATAGTTTGATGGACCCACTTTGGGTCTCTCGGACAGCAGGCTCTCCCTCTTCTCCGCCGGCTCAGGGTTCCGAAGGCTGCAGAAGAGGATAGCCACAAAGCTCTTCTTGAAGTTCTCGTTCATGAATGTGTACACCACCGGGTTGTTGAAGGAGTTGAAAAATCCCACTGCTTGCACAATGGCAATGATCATTTTGATGGTTACGTCATCGTACTCTTCTTCCAAGTTATCTGGAGAATAAACAAAGAGAAAAGTTATATTAAAGTGTCCCAACAATTTAACCAATATGTATGTTCCTTTATTGATCAATCTAGGTACAATGACATCCCAGCTCTAATATTTAATAAACTACATTTCCAAATTGTTCAATATCACAGCTGCTTGCTTGTGCACATGCAGTGGTTGTCCTATACTCACAGCTACTCACAGAAGTCTCGATGCTAATATATACGTCATAGCCAAAAAGAAGGCTGCACCACATTTACAAGAATGTGGTGCAGCCTTGCGTTTCCCCATGCAATGGCGCTAAGTTTAACAACTTAGCGCCAACGTAAGTACCCTTTCACCAGAGTGCAAGGGTGTCTGTGTGCAGGGGAGGATTGGTTATTTGTAGGAAGGTCTCCCTTCCTGCACCTAAACAATCCTAAAATGCCATTTTGAAACGTTCATGTGTGCTGCTTCATGCAGCACACTTGAAAGTTATGAAATGGCATTTTTTAAAAGGTTTGTTTATGTATAGGAAGGGAAAGAAATAAATAAAACGAATTTCGTAGCGCGCGCTGCATCGCAAAATGCAATGCAGCGCGCGCTACGAAATTCGTTTTATTTATTTAATTGTTTACTTACCTCTAATTATCCATATTCCAGTTTTTAGTACCCCCCACCCTGCCCCTCCCCCGCCCCGCCTTTCCGCCCCACGGAACTCCCTCCACGGGCCGCGGCTGTGTGCCATGGAATGTCACAAAAAGTAAAATAAATGAGGCCCTATGATTTTACCAAGTTAATATCAGAACACCATATATATATATATATATCAACGACTATACATTTCTACTTTATACAGTGATAAAGTTAGTATTAGTTTATTAGAAATATCCACAAGAATGTTTAATGTTTCTTTCATTTAATTACACTTTAGGAAATTGTCAGACCATTTCTGTGGTCACTGATGGGTTTAGGTAAAGAGTGTAACTTTGGTTTGTGCAAAATGAGCAAATTTCACAGAAACTGTCTCTACAGACCATACTTACATATGCAACTACATGCTACTTACGTGACTGTGGTCTGTACAGGCAGTTTCTGGGAACTAAGCCCCGCAGGCTTCAGTGGTGAATTCTCTTGGAGTCAAATATGTTTCTCATGCTGATGGCACCCAGCTGCACTTTGTCTTTCGATAAGACTTTCAAAGATTGCAAGCAGGGGGTTTTCAGCTGGATGCAGAGTAACCAGCTGAAATGCAAATCTGAGAAAACAGAAGTTCTTTTGTTTCTCTCTCACACCCCCCCAATTTTTGGGAAGTAGCCTGGCATTCTGCTTTGCGGGCTATTTCTCTTCCATCCTTGTGAGAAGGGTGTGCCCAGACGTGGGTCCCGTGCTCACTACGCCACTGGAGTCAAGCTATCCTGGCTGAAGAGGGGTGAAACCCCGAAACCGGTCCTAGGATGCTTGATTCCGGTAAAGGGAAGACATGGCTTGGCAGTTCGGGCTGGACTGTTCCCATGAGGCTCAGGGTCAAGACTGATTTGCATATGGCCATGTCTGAACTGGGGTGGCGTGGTGAGCAAAATAACGATGGATTAAACCCAGATCTGTGACTGGGGGTGAATGTTTTGCCAATGTGCAACATTCCGTCCATCATCTTGTGTGTTTCCCTTTCTCTTCCATCTCCAGTGGTTAAAAATCTGAGAGGTAAATTCGAAAATCACCTCTATTGGCAACTGCAGTGTTCGGCAATGGTTGGCATCTGTTTGGAGTTGCTTCGATCCATCAAGAGCTTTCACCTTGCTACCTACACAGTGTAAGAGACCGTGGCCCATGCACTGGTCGTCTCTCGGTTGGACAAAGCCAACACTCTCTATCTGGGGGCACCAGAGGTTCGGCTACACCAGCTCCAGGTTGTGCAAAATCCTGTCGTCTGCCTTGTCTTGACCCATCCTAATTAGACGTTGATTTCACCTTATTTAAGATCTCTCCATTGGCTGCTCATCAATAAGTGGGTGCTTTTTAAACCACTATCCTTGGTTCATTGGGCGCTGTTCCAAGCCAGCCTGGGCTATCTTGCAGTTAGATTTTCTCCCTATGGCCCTGCCAGATCTTTGCAATCAGCGGTTGCAGCCTTGATGGTAGTGCCCTGAATATAGCATATGAGGAGGGAAGGTAAGTCGTTCTCTTTCTTAGCTGCCAAAGCCTGGAACTAGCTTCACTTGGAAATTCTGTCTCTTCCTTTGGAGGAAGCTTTTCACAGGAAACTAAAAACTTGGCTCTTTGCCTGCATTTTGTAGGGAACGTTTGCACACAGGTCTTTGTTGTTGGGGTTTACCAGTAGTCTTTAGTGCCAGGACAACCAGTTGAGAAGCTGTGCATTCTACAAATCCCTTCATTCATAAAAATCCAATCATTTATTATGCTCGTTTTGCACATGCCCAAGTTACACATATAGACTAGGCTGGCTGAGCCGTCATAATGGGATTAGGAGTCCTTCCAACGCGGAAGTGCAGCAGAATCCCCCCGCAGGATTCCATCCGACCCCCGGTATTGTAATACAGCAGTCAGAGGGAAACCACCGATGTCAGGCAGAATGCCTCTGAATAGCTGTCAGATGTCTTTCCACCCAACATCGAAATCGGGCCCATAGTATGGAAGTGAGGCCCAATAAAAAAAAATCAATATGTTTTACTCAATTATCTCTTAAAGAGGACACTTCTATCACTGTTGTGCATTCTTTTAAAATGCATGAGTAGATCTCACTGTTTCTCACGCCATTTGGCCAGGAGTAATCCCTTTACTAGGAGATACAGAAAGTCACTTTTTCAGGCATTTGCTAAAGTTTCAATGTGCATTATCTTCATGATACGTAGGGGAATGGGAGTTATTAAAACATCCTTCTTTTATGACCAGTGTCATACACAATTTTCTTCTGTATCATTTTACCCAAAAAGCAGGATTCTTTTGGAATCAGTTCCAAGCTGTGTCTATCTCAGAGGGAATCCTGATGCATGTACACTGAGAATCTATGCCGTATATATATATTTTTTAGATTATATCCATGTTTGACCGTCTTCCTTACAACATTTGTTTAATTTTAGGAACTTCCCTCTGCCTTCTTCTGATGTGTTCTGGCACTTGGACGACTTGCGAGATGTTCAGAACACACATGTTCCATTCTGACCTTTTGCTTTTTCGTGTGCTACTCTAAAATATTTTGTGGACTTCTTAGATGTTCAAGCACTGTCAGCAAACTCTCATATAACACCAGTTTAGTGCAGCTACGTGCGTATGCCACATTGGTCTACCCTTTGCTAACTAAAATCTAATTAACTCTTCTCATTTTCAAAAATGGTAATTAACTATTTGAGAGTATTGGAGTTGTATGTTAAGGATCCATTTCACATGTATAAAACAGGTTGACACTGTTAACACAACACAACAATTTTCCAAATAGATCTGATTGTTAATGAAAAAGCTGTGGAAGTTGTTAGACACGGGGTTTCCCGGTAAGCTAGGGCTGTTGCAGGGATTCTGCTTATGCGCAGAACTATGCGCAGGAACCCAGGCCCTCAGTGAATTGCGGTGTACCAAAAACTCACCTCAGAACCCACAACCCCTCATCTGGCCAGCACCAGTGTCTCATTCGTTATCCGAGGTTTAGCTCGGCGGTCCCAATGTATAGACAACCCAGAACAAGCGACTTAGTATATTTCTCAGGAATGGTGGGAATCAGAAATACCTTTTTGTAATTATTCTCATACCAGTCCACAACAGAATAAACAGAGACACGGTAAAAGTTTAAAGAGTTTATTTTATAAACCTCGTGTCCTAAAATGCAGCAGTTTGGCTAACATAAGCAGACAAACGATTAAAATCAAAACCATCAGCATAGTTACAATACCATAGAAAATGAAAGGAGCAATCATACTAAAATGACAGTGGATCTAAGCCACCTTCCTTTCTCTAACACACTAATAGTATTATTAGACTAATAAAATGTCTCTAGGCTTGAATGGGGAACCCCATACCGTAAAGATCAGCTCAGAGAGTTCACATCACAGGATCAGCTATGCTCTGCTCCTAGGAACGCTCTTCTTCCGAATGTAATGAAAACATGTAACACTGCAATATTAAAAGCACTCGACATTCAGGTATTTGCAGCTGCATGCGTGTTATGGCTAAACTAGTGGGCCGATCAACCTGAACTCAACAACATGCACCGTCTAGCGACCCAGACTGTTTCTTTTACACTGTGTACAGACCAAGGTCGCTGCTCACTGTTTGGGATGTTAACAACAGACAGTTCTCATGTGAAGCAAAGTCGAGTAAGCATTTCTCAATTGAATAACATGTGACTGCAGTGTCGTGTGAAAAAGCAGTAAAAGCAGCAAGATGGCATTCTAACATCTAACGCGGTTATGCTAACTTAGCATTGTACATATGTAGATAACGATCTTCACTACACCCCCCCTTGATCGGACCACTAACCAGTAGGGGCGCACTTGCAAGAACGCAGAGTTCAAGTTTGATAGAACGGAACCAAGGGCATGAACTGTAAGTCCATAGAAGGTAAGTGAAAAAGTTCGAAGAAAAAAAAAACAAAGAAAAAGTTAAAACGGAGTAAAAAAACCATGTAGAGGATAAAAAAAACATCATAGAAGGACGTAGGACGAAATGAAAGTAAAAAAAAGTAAATCCATCAATGTATAGGCACAATAAGTTGCAACGGCTTCCAAGAGGAAATCATTGGAACGTTCCGCAAAAGTATCTGCCATCCAGTTCAGGACGGGGAAGGAACATACATGCTCCTCAACCACCGGAGCTTCCAGCACCAGACGAGGACAACTGGCGTGTTCTTCAAGATAACTTCTTACTAAGAAGTCAATCGCAGCCGTTCCGATGTCCCAATTTCCAAGAACTCCATGCGCTGCTGCACAGGCCATAATCCCGACACCAGAACAGTCCAACTCATGAGCCACTAAGGGGCTCATTAGCCGATCATAATCCGAGTCAGGAGACACCGAGTTAGACAGACACAAATCCAGAGCCCATTGGAACGGACAATCTAGGCAATGAAAGACTGGCTGCACACAAGTAAAGTAGGCAAACCGGAAGGACAATCCATAGGCTACGCTCAGAGTTGCCAGCGGTAAAGTGCCATAGAATTCAAGCATCCGGTTACGAAGATGGAGCAGCCGGGACATGTTGTCGTGTGACGCAAGTTGTGCATCCATAGCGCAGGGCGCAGATCAACAAAAGTATTCCAGCAATGAGGGCGAGAAGCAAAGGGAGACCTCCGAAGACGCTGGAAAAAATAGAATGAAAAAAGGCCGGGATCACTCCAATAATAGTTTGAAAAGAGGTCACGAGGCCGGAGCCCACAAGTTTAAAAAAATGAGCTATGCCGCTTGTGACTGAGGCATTAAAGATAGTCTGTATCAGAGTCCCAAAATGAAGGGGTAGATCAGTATTTAAAAGCGCTTGCACCTCAGTGCGCGTGTTTGCTACGTGAAGGACAAATGTTTCCCGGGATGAAGTCAACGCGACTTCTTTCTGAGACAATAGAGCCCTTATTCTGCTCATCTTGTTGAACTCTGCTTTCAAGGTTGGAATGGAAGGCCAGATGGATACATCGAGCCGGCCATGCGGGGGTGGGATTAGGACGTTATTACAGCAAACTACCCTCTGTGATACAGTTACTATGTAGGGAATTCCCACTAACATCCCACAGCAAGCTTCATTATTTAATTGCAAATAACTACCGTTAGCAAGCAGCGTAAAAGACGGCGTTATAACTGGCACAGGAATCCCTTTCAGGATGCAAGCTAAATTAGGGGCGTGCACATTACATGCACCATGCAATTGAATGTGCCTACACACAACAGAGTGATCCGGAGTGGAAGTGCACTCTTCACCTTTCAAGTAAACCTCCTTGCCGTCTCTCACACATCTATATGTGAAAGAGAGTGACCAAACTTCGTGCAGGAAGGCGGTACCAAGTTGTTCATATCTGCCTAACGCATAATGTTTCATGCACGAACTAAACTTAAACTGGGGAACGGTAACGTGATCAACCCATGTACAAGCCACACAGCAGAATTCAATTCAGCAACAGAGAAAGGCAAAGGTTCTAACTTTTCAATGTGTAGTAATGAATATGTAGAATCTTTCATGGACATGAACTGCTGTTTTGCAGTTAAATTAAAAGGAAGGAACAAAGATGAAGTATTCATGTAATCCCAAGGGACTCTCCCTGCCTTTAAAGTTTGCAACGTCCATGCAAACTGCATAATAGAACGCAACTGATTTTGACCATGATACAATACAGACAAATCATCCTGCACAATGTCTACCACAGATGATACAATATTATCTAAGGTATAAATTCTAGAAGAGAGAGTGTTAATACTATTATCTATTACAGCCAACACCTTTTCCATATTGGCTTGATCAATAGCACGTAATCTGGATGCAGCCTCAATTTGTGATAACTTCCAAACTTCGTTATCAATAGCATACACCCATCGTTTGGGCCTGCCAACAGCAGGACCCTTAACAAAATCATTCAAATCTATTTTGTCATTTAATCGTGCTAAATGAAGTTTAACAGACGCTAAAGTGGAATGTTGCAGCCAAGACAGGCATAACTTCCCTACTGAGTAGGTAGTTACAGTGTGAGAAGATTCAAAACGGGGGTCCACACAAACCTGTGTATACCCCTGCTTTAAATCCAGAAACCTATGTTGACAGGAGTCCGAACTCGTTTGCCACACCAACCACCCATCCGCATTCAATTCAGAAATATTGAAGGACATGTTGGAAACCTGTGTCTGCAGCATAGCAAGAGATAGATCCGTATGATTACCTCAATTGGGATAAGCACCCAGATCCGGAACGGAGGGAGAATTTAATTTTTTTAGACGTAGCCAATCCAAAACAGGTTGTCTGAAAAATCGAGGAACTTAAAAATAACATATGATTCGGGATAAGACAGGCACGATGCAAAGCTTCTGTTCCCTGTACTTGCCATCGTTTGGAGCCCCAAACCGATTTAAGATCGACTGTAGCTTTCCAAGGATCATACCCGCCAATTGCCAACTCGTCCATAAAGGACTTGGAATACAATAATTTGGTGTGTGTCAGCCTAACTTTAGAAGCAGACTCAGGCGCAACTTTAAAATAAAAGGAGGCCGGATTGGACACACTAAAATCAGAAAAAAAAGTCTACCTTTCTACCAACGTGGCAGAGCTGCCCATCCTAGGGGCGGGGCAGTGTTCCCATTGTGTATAATTTACAAAATTTCTAAACGTATTTGCTTTGTGTAGGAAATGTGTGCCATAATGTTGATAACAAAATTGCTCATCATAATTAGCAGTATCTAAATACAAATCCTCAGCATCAAACGCAGCATAATATTTCAAATCAGAAAACAGTGCTTCTATGGCTTGAACATACCAATCATCTGAGTGAATGTTCTGCTTAACGACATCACCCATAGAAACACGAAATACATTTGGCACATTAATCACTTCAGTGGGGCCATGAATTTGAAATTTAACGGCATCCCAAGCGATCCCATCACGTACAGGCCAGGCAGTAATGTTCACAAAAGTCTGGTCCCTTTTCATAATGTGTGATGAGGAGTGGGGGGCCAAAGTTCCATTAATAAGTCGAATCGAAGACCTTTCATTCAGGTAGTGTCCATTGATAAGTCTAAAAAACACTACCACAAAGCCAATGGACATAAACAAAAAAACACATATGAGCACCAGCCAAATGTAAGTCCAAGGGGGAATTAAAAAATGTCTTTTGAACCAGGCCACAAACATCGAAACTTTGGACGGGGCAACGGAAGGCATTGAATGAGAATCAAAAGAGTCTTGTGAGAGGGCAACTGTTGTGGATTGTAAAACAGGCAAGGTAACATCCGCAGGATAAGCATACTCAACGTCTTCAAGCACACCACTAGGTGTTTGTGGCAACAAGGGACCAGTAACGGCATGCATCTCGATGGCAACATCAGGCACTGTGTCAGAAGCTCGGGCCACAACAGAATTTCTCAGCATCGAAGGGCAGGAAACCGCCGGAGTCATACTAAGAAGAATCGGCCACTCGCTGTAGTTTGACATTGTCAATCAAAATGTACCTGTTATCCTTACGACCAGGAAGTGGAGGTAAAATGACTGTTCTAGTACCCTGCACTCCAAGCACTGGAACCGGTGCACGATAAGAGGGGCCGAACTCCTTCTTGTTCTCCACCTTCTCACGGACCAGATCACCAACTCGAGGTAGCCAGCCGACTACCGGAATCTGAATTTCAGCTTCAGATGAGGAGGGTACGTGTTCCTTCGCTAGACTGTTTCTGGCTTCTTGATGATTCTGCAATACAGCACAGTGTTCATCTACGTCAAAGGGTGCGGCTTACGCCGCCATGTCTAGACCATCGAGGTCTGGAACAAACATCCGAACACCAAAGAGCATCATGTATGGGGTCCGCCCACCCAGAGACCTTCTAGGGAGATTATTAAGTGCACGTTGCACGTCATACAAGTGGGCTAGCCAGTTCCGGCCAGTAACCAAAACTCTGGCTGTCAAAGATTGCTTTAAGTCACGGTTCATTCGCTCCACTACACTATTACCCTCAGGCCGGTATGGAGACGAAAATTTGACCTGGACCCCCAAAATTTCTCATGGCCTCTTTGTACGCCTTAGAGGCGAACGCCGGGCCCTGATCAGAATGAAAGGTACCACATGCAAAACTCCCAACAAAGACACGCAAATCGTTTATGACAGTGCGAGAATCAGCACTCCTTTGTGGCCACACCCACAGAAAACGTGTGCACGAATCTACTGCAACCAAGATGTATTTGTACGCAGTATCAGAGGTAAAAGGACCGCAATGATCTAAATAAACACAACCCATTGGTTTATCAGATATGTACAACTGAGTTTGTGGTGGGCGCGCCGCAGTTGAAGATTTAATCTGCTGGCAAATGTCGCAATTAAGAACATAAGCTCTGGCCTGTTTGTACAAACCGCACCACCAGTAACGTTGTTGTAGCAGAGATACAGTAGCTGCCACGCCGGCATGCGCGGACGCCATGCCCTCGTGAGCCACTAATTTCAAAGAAGGTCCGCAGTCCGCGTTGGGAATCAATCTGTCACCAACGTCATTAATCCTCACTAATGGGACTTTATCAGGACTTAAGCGATAATCGTAACGAGCAGGGAAACCTCTCGGTGGCTTCGTTCCCTGCTCTGTAGCAGCAATAGCTGCCAAGATGTCATCATCGATCTTACTTTTGGATCTTGTAACTGCTGCTACCAAGTATGTCGCCACTGCTGTTTTTGCTGCCTCGTCAGCTAGGCTGTTGCCGACAGCATGGACACCAACTCGTTGGTGACCAAGAGTGTGAATTACATTCACGAGAGGCAGACGGTCTTTAAGATCTGCCACTCTAACCCAAAGCAGTTTATGCTTAATCGTGCTACCTTTGGAATCATGGTAGTCATTCTGAGACTAAAAATGTAGATTGTCGTTGTAAGATTGAACACAATAAAAGGAGTCACTCACTATAAGGGTAGTGACTCGGGGATCAGCAAACTCTAGCGCTAGCACCAGAGCACGAAGCTCCGCCAACTGCGCGGTACAATCACCCAATGACTGCGTATGCACGACATCGGACTGGAATTCTCCATTTACGAAAGTACCGACTACAATTGCGCAAGCCGCTGAATAGGCGTGCTTTGATCCAGTTGCGGGTTGCGCAGACCCGTCAGTGTATATGACACAATGGTAATCCTCGAGCGGGCGCAAGGACAGAGGAGCCGGATGAACGAATTCATACTGCAAAAACTCCTGAGTCTGAAGTGCCGCGTCAAAGATAAATGTGACGTCCGGCGAAGTCAAGGAAGTAGCCCATTGTATCCACCTTGGATGCAAAGCTTTAGAATTTGGTACACACGCTTTTGTCACCGCCTCAAGGGCAGGATAGGGTGTTACCACCAACATGCGTTTTCCTTGCGACAGCGCTCGATCTTTCAGAATCGCCATCTGCACTGCTGTCAGAACCTTCTCGACAGCGGAAAAAAGCAGTTCAGCTGAAGTGTACAAGTGAGATTTGTAAGCAATGGGGACGGTGTCGCCCTCATTGAACGTTAAGTATGTGAAACCAACTGCGCCGGGCACTATTCTTATGACCAGGTTAGTGTGGTTATCACGTGTCAGTAAGTACTTAGAAACAAAAAGATCAGCTTGCAATAACTGCAATATAGCTGAATGCTCTGGCAGCCAACAAGATTTGGAATAAGTAGGTTGTACCAAGGCGTAAAGCGGCTTGATACGCTGGGCATAATCCGGGATGTAACTTCGACCGAAATTCAAAAAATCCAGCAGGGATTGTAATTTCTTCAGTGAAGTAGGAGCACAGAGGCATGTGCACTTCTCTAGAAAGTGCGGAGCCAATCCTCGACCTTCCTTGTTGAGTTCGTACCCCAAGAACAACACTGTATATTCCGCAATGTGTGACTTCGCAAAGTTGAATTTGTAACCGAAGTCTGTAAACAAAACAATAATGCGATCAACGCGTCGGAGATGCGGGTCCAACTCGTCATCTGTGAGATAAATATCATCCACATACGAGTACGCATCCGGGTCTGTACCCTCCAAGAGGGAGACCACGCGAGCGGCAAAGACTCCCGGGCTGTTCTTATAGCCCATTGGCAATCTTTTGAATTGTTTTTGTTTGCCACCGGAGGTGAACGCCGTCCACTCACTACTAAGAGAGGACAGGTTATGGCTGTAAAAGCCATTGGAAATGTCAAGTGTGGTTTTAAACCTCTTTCTCACGAGACTATCGACGAGAGCCGAACTGTGGGTGTTCTGTACTGCACAGGTCCGGCAATGAGAGTTTAAGTGCGTCCGTACCATCTGAGGCATACCTCGCTGTCAGTGCAGCAACTTTTTTCTTCTGAAACGGGGGTCTTTGACGTGCAGAGTCTTCTTGCTTGCCTTTGCCGTCAGTCTGTCGGGATTGCTCACGTGGTTGTGGTGCACCCCGACTTTTGCCACCGCCTCCGCCACCGGACTGTGAAGCCGATGTTTCCTGTGAAGAACGAGGAGAACGTTGGTCAGAAACCTGAAATCGATCAGGTGACTTAATAGTAGCACGATCACGCAGATCATAAGTGCGTTCACTACTTGACTGTACTGGAGAGGCAGGACGAGACCCCTGTTTCTGTTGCTGCTTCTCCTGTTTTTTCGCACTCCAACTCTGTTTTGGAAAATTAGGGCGTTCGTCCTTACCAGACGAGTTTGCCTTCGTCTGCTGTATCAAATCAGGCTTCTTCACAGTTGGTTTAACACCTAAGGCGCTACGACCAACTTGTCTATAGGCGTTCGCGATAATTTTCGCGAATTCCCTCGGCTTGTCGTCTTCGTTCACTGTCTCTAATTTATTAAGCACTTGGAATTGCATAGAATCTCCTTTGAGGTTGCCCAGTATCATGGTAGCAACCATATCGAACACACCGACAAGCCGTATTCCCAATTCAATAGCAGCCTCCGCACCGTGATTCTCCTGAACACGTTTTATAATGGAGGGTAGTACCGACAGAGACGGAGTGCCAAAGCACTTCGAGTATGTCGCTGCAAAGACCTTACCCCAGTTCTCACAATGGGCGATATCTGGGACTAAGTCTTTCGGCAAAGCGATGGTAAGGATCCTGTGCTTCTCCACAGGAATCATACGCGGATAAACCGCTTCTATCTGATCAAATTTCTCAGCAAGCCAATAAGGGAAATCATCCCTATTTTGGGGTCGCTTGCCCACAACCGAATTGATCATAACAGGACTAATAACCACCGCGTGGTGGTCCGTTGGTTGTCCCGCAACAGCAGTAGCGACCACCTGCACATTTCGTGACACGTACTGCACTAAAGCCCTATGTACTGTAATAAGGGCAGTGTGCAATACACACAACTCAGCCACCGTCACCTGTAGGTAGCGGGGATGAGGCGTATATCCGGCTAATACCGGCCATGTGGCCCCTGCAATCGACAAAGGGCCCATTCTCGCCGGTATAACCGCATGGGGAAGGGCGCCATTAAAGCAAATGCTATGCTGCCAGGCAGAAATAGGAATTTCCTGAGTCCTATATGGCGTATAGTTGGCTGGTAGCTGCGTGGCAGTATAGGTGTGGAACGTATCATCGTCTTCACTTACAGCCGGCAAAGTAACCCAAGAGTTGAACAACTCAAACGGAAACAACGCATCGGCACTTACCACAAAAATCACAGCCATACAATCGTCCGGCACCCCATACTGCGCCAAATGACGTTTCAGGGGTGCCCGGCTATGAGCCGGAATATCGACCGCCATTAGGACACTAACAGTAAATCTACAATATATCAGTAGCACTAGGGTTCAGATTAAATAACCTTTTAAATGATCAAGCTTGAAGGAACCTATTTAGTCGAAACACAGGTAGGTTAAACCGTCACTCCCGTTATCCGGAAACCAGAGTGAGGGTGTTGTGGACTAATACAAGCACTACTAAGGCGTCTCAAATCAATAGACCAAACGTTAGGTGCGCCATGTTGCAGGGATTCTGCTTATGCGCAGAACTATGCGCAGGAACCCAGGCCCTCAGTGAATTGCGGTGTACCAAAAACTCACCTCTGAACCCAGAACCCCTCATCCGGCCAGCATCAGTGTCCCATTCGTTATCCGAGGTTTAGCTCGGCGGTCCCAATGTATAGACAACCCAGAACAAGCGACTTAGTATATTTCTCAGGAATGGTGGGAATCAGAAATACCTTTTCGTAATTATTCTCGTACCAGTCCACAACAGAATAAACAGAGACACGGTAAAAGTTTAAAGAGTTTATTTTATAAACCTTGTGTCCTAAGATGCAGCAGTTTGGCTAACATAAGCAGACAAACGATTAAAATCAAAACCATCAGCATAGTTACAATACCATAGAAAATTAAAGGAGCAATCATACTAAAATGACAGTGGATCTAAGCCACCTTCCTTTCTCTAATACACTAATAGTATTATTAGACTAATAAAAGGTCTCTAGGCTTGAATGGGGAACCCCATACCGTAAAGATCATCTCAGAGAGTTCACATCACAGGATCAGCTATGCTCTGCTCCTAGGAATGCTCTTCTTCCGAATGTAATGAAAACATGCAACACTGCAATATTAAAAGCACTCGACTTTCAGGTATTTGCAGCTGCGTGCGTGTTATGGCTAAACTAGTGGGCCGATCAACCTGAACTCAACAACATGCACCGTCTAGCGACCCAGACTGTTTCTTTTACACTGTGTACAGACCAAGGTCACTGCTCACTGTTTGGGATGTTAACAACAGACAGTTCTCATGTGAAGCAAAGTCGAGTAAGCATTTCTCAATTGAATAACATGTGACTACAGTGTTGTGTGCAAAAGCAGCAAAAGCGGCAAGATGGCATTCTAACAACTAACGCGGTTATGCTAACTTAGCATTGTACATATGTAGATAACGATCTTCACTACAGGGCAAGCTCCAAAGCCAGGCAAAAACCCCGTTCTAGTCAGGGCGAGGGAGGTACACACTGAGGATAACCCCTGCTCACCCCCTTGGTAGCTTGGCACGAGCAGTCAGGCTTATCCCAGAGGTAATGTGTAAAGCATTTGTGCAACACACACACACAGCGGCGACACACTAGGCACACTACAAAAGAGACTTCACACAAGGTTATATAAAAATAGCCTTTGTATTAGGTAAAACACATTAAAATCACATTCACAGATATATACACTGTGCCAACTGGCACAAGGTCACACTTTACAGGGGATTATGTACAGGGCAGCGCCAATCGAGTCGCTGCCAGAACCATCACAAAAATACATGTAATAAGTACAAAACAACCAGTAATAACTGCCAGTAGCTACTGGTAAATGGATGAACCTAGCACTATATCACAATAGGCATAAATCACTTTTAGATCAAGCATAAACCTAAAACACCATAACCTCATATTAGGCATGCACATTAGCATTAGGCATACTCATAGTGTCTTATAGGGCATAAACAGTGAATGCGAGACCACCAGTAATAAATGGATAGCAGCCTGTACCTACTGGCAGGCTCATAAACTTAGCATCCTCACATTAGCGTAAACACCCTATGCAAAAGATAAGCATATTATGCATACTCATTAGGCATAAACACATTAGCAAAACATTATGGTATTACAGAGAGAGGGAAACAACCAAGTCATCAGCACAAGTGGCCCATGCATATAGCATTACCGCCAAGGGCCGATGTGGACCCCACTCTGGGACTCTCCAAATAGGCTTTGCCCCAAATGTTGCAGATTAGTTTTTGGCACCACTGTGCCTGGGGAGCCCACTACTCTGGGACTCTAGCCATCGAAATTGCCCATCATTGCAGCTGCCCGCTTCTGCGGTGCAGCTGGGTAAAATCAACAAGTATCGGCTCATCGGAGTCCCCCTCCGGAACTCTAGAATCCAAAAATGCCCCAAACGTTGCAGTGGCCCGCAACTGCAGCGCCGCTGTGTAGTCAAGAGAACACTGGTTCTTCTAGGGCCCCCCCCCTCGGGGGCTCTCTGCACAGATATGGCCCCCGGGGAAAATGGTGCTGGCTCTGAAAGTAGTTTTTCCCCCAATAATGTTGCAGCGACCCGCAACTGCGGCGCCGCTGTGTAGCCCAAGGGGTACTGGCTTCTCACCACTGCAGCCCGGGAGAGCACGACCAAGGGGAAATACAAGAAAGAGAGGCTCAGCCCAACTCACCACTCCTTGGGGGCTGAGCGAAGTAGACAGCAGCCGTCCGCTGCAGCCACTGACCAGCAGTCTTGCGTCGGTCTGCCCGCGATCTCTGCCTCCCCTTCTGGCCGGCGGGGGAGCCTGGACTTGAGCACGCACCGCTCCAACTTCTCCGTGGCTGCAGGGCTCTCTCCGACTCATGAGAGCCCCTCTCTGGCAGGGATTACTTCTGGGTTCTTCCTCCTTCTGCCGCGCTGGGGTAGGTGGCCTAGGCTGCCTCCTGCTCAGGATCCCGCCTCGAGTCCGGCAGCAGACGCCTGGCTTCCGGGTTGCTGCTCCTCTCGGCGGCGGCTCTTTTTCGGCTGCTTGGGTCGTGGCGGTGAAACCTGGTGGTGACACCGGGGTGGGCACCCGCTTTCAAATAAAGGCAGATGCGGGGTGGGCACCCGCTGGAGAGTGCACACACGAGGGGTGGGCACCTGCTAAGCAACATAAGTGGGGGGTGGACACCTGCCGGATTTCTTGGCAAAAGGCAGCATAAATGCGGGGTAGGCACCTGCTAGAGAGCGCAAAAACGCGGGGTGGGCACCCGCGGTGGAAGGAAACTCGGGGGAAGCCCCATGCCAGGATTCCCTCCAGCAATCTCGACAGCTGCACACTGCAGGCGCCAGCCCCTCTCTCTCCTGGCAGGCAGAATCAAATTCCTTTGGGCAGTTGCCATATGGGGCTGGAAGGCTGGTAGAGGTTCAGGGACATCCAGATAACGCTCCTCTTCTCCTGGAGCACAGTACAAGGGCCCAGGCTGGGCAAGGATCAGGGCCCAGGCAGGCCAAGGATCAGCAGGCAGTAGGGCAGCTCAGCCAAAACCGGGTAGCAGTTCCTAGGAACAGTCTTAACTCAGCAAGGTGGCAATCCTCCTGGCGCAGCAGTCTTTACTCCAGCAAAAGCCTCTACCTGGTGCAGTAGAAGACAGAGGGGCAGAGCTGGGCACAGGGGCCAGCACGCAGGGCCCCGCGGTGGTTCCTCCTGGCAGAATGTCCCCTCCAAGTCAGCACAAGCACAGCACACACATGGGGTCACAGCCCCTGTATTTATACACCTTTCTGCCCTGCATCTAGAAGGGGGCAGAAGCTTCTGGAAGGGTCCTTGAAGTTCCAGTCCTAACTGGAACTGGGAGGGGTGTTAGTAGGGGGGCGGAGCTAGCATTGTACAGGGCAGGCATAGACCTATTCAGGGACAGGGGATTTCTCCGCTCACTACTCCAGTTGCAGACCTCCCATTCAGCCTGACCCTGCCTCCCCCTGCCTCAGCACACAGAAAGGCCAACTTCAAAAAGTGGCATTCGTAAAATAGTAAAAATAAATCTGCGCACACCATTGCACAGCATTTATCATTTCCATTCCACACATGCCAAACATGCCACACTTATTTTGTTTTATTTAGGAGCTATCCCATAAGGGGGGGGTCTCAGTGTTAGCCTATGGAGGGCAGAGAGCACACGCACTCTGCACTGCTAACCAGTGCTAAAGTGCCCAGAGTCCGAAAACCACCAACACCAGGAGGAAGGAGGAAGGCAAAAAGTTTAGGGATGACCCTGCAGGAGTCCAACAGAAGTTATTCACAATTATAAATGTTTTACAGTCACTAATAAGTCTATTGTAGGAAATCCATATTTTAGCTGATCCAATGGCATAAATGAAAGATATTATGAATATTGAATATAGTGATACACAGTACAACTCAGCGCATTAGGTGAGGAGGAAAGAAAGAAGGATGAGTGGTAAAATCTTTCTTCAGGGACAAGCACAGTGAATGGGTTAATCCACTCTTAGAAAACTCAGTGAAAGAAGCGGTATATCCCAATATAGATCAGAGGATTTCGGTGTTGAATAGCCACAACATACCGTAGCTAACTCCCCATCTTCATAAATATTTGGGGCAATTTTAACATGCCACTAAACCCATGTATTAATAAATCAAGTAGGTACCATGAGGCAGATTTACAAGCCCCTTGCGCCACTCTTGCATCACTTTTAACATGGGAAAATTGACGCAAAAGTGGCGCAAGGGGCTTGTAAATCTGGCCCAATGTATTTATTTATTTATTTGAAAGTTATATATAGCGCTGGCTACACCCGGAGTTATCAGAGCGCTTTACATGGGGAGGTACAACTGCATTCAAAACATAGTTACATAGTTACAACAGTTTCAGGAACGTAGATACTGAAGATACAAGAGTTACAAAGGGATGGCTCAGTTATGGGGAAGGAAGGTCGGCAGGGGAGAGAGATTCGGGGAAGTGAGGGAGGAAATAGAAGAGGAAGATAAAGAGAGGGAGGACAGCGGAGAGGGCGGTGGTAGGAGAACACCACGGGGCGATCAGAGAGGAAACAGTGTCAGACCATCGGATGGGTAGGTGACAGCCAAGTGGGGGACCAGAGCCAGCTCCTCAGTAGTTGTGTAGGGCAACTTCACCGGTCATCAGCTCAAGGTTCCTCGGTCGCCGAAGTACCTCAGAGGATAAAAGTATCAGCCTGGAGGAGATCATCGAAAGGTTTCAAGGAGAGCGCCTTTCACGGTGTAAGTTGCTGGGTCTCCAGAGATAATGGGAACTATCCCAGACCTCTGCTAAGTGAAGAATCCCTTAACACTGTGGACTCTCTCAGAGGGGTATCTGATCCCTCCCCAACAAGGGGAGAAGGAGTGCTTTGGCAAGGGGCACATTCAAGGAGGCCAATTTAGGCCTTTTTCCGTTATGTGTGAGACCCCTAACACAGTGGACTCTCTCGGAGGGGAATCCGAGACTCAGAGGCAATAATGCTGGAACCCTCCCCATCAAGGGGAGAGAGAGTGCTTTGGCAAGGGGCATAATCATGGAGGCCGATAAGGGACAGTTGGGCGGTGGGGGAGGACCTGTAGGGCAGACAGGGAGGGGGGAAATGCTTTACATAAGGTTCCACAGAAATAAAAAAATTACATCAGTTACACAATTACATCAGATACTAAAAGGGCATTTCAAGAGAATAGAAGACGAACTAAATGGATCTTAGAAGGGTAAGGGGGTATAGATAAATATATGCGACCCATTAAAGAGCGAGAAGGGGAGAGAAATAGAGCGGATAGGGGGAGAGGGGGATTGAGAAGGGAGAGGAAGAGGGGGTAGACATTATGAAGAGACGAAGGGAAAGTCTGCCCAATGACCGACTGGGTAGGTGACGGTCGAGGAGGGAATCTACAGCCAGTCTCGCCTTTAGCTCACAGGGTAGCTCCATCGGGCATCGGTCATGCTTCATTCGAAACTGACGCAAAGGAGATAGATTTTTTCTTACCACAAGAATCCAATTAAAAATGGGATCGGCCGCCCTGGTGCCCAAGCATGACCTTGGCATCAGGGATTTTGCTGAACAGTGCGCGGTAGGTGGGGGACCAGCGCTGAAAGGGTTAGGGTCCAGGAGTCCAGATGTTGGATTTTTGCCTCGTCAGCAGAGGGTCGATTGCCACGTGGTCCGGAGTGGTTTCCCGGAGGCCCACCCCCGATGTCGCGGCCCCCGCTCTGCTACGACCAAGAGCGAGCTCGCTCAGTCACCAGGCGCCATCTCGAGGCGCGATCACCTGGGGAGAATAAAACCGATAACACTGCAATGCAGCAGCCAGCTGCGACGGCGGCCACAGCGGCAGACGCTCCCAATCTTCTGATGTCGGGAGTTGGCCCTTTCTGCTGGTTTTGTGGGGATTGAAGCACCGCCCTAGGTTGTTTAGTGCAAGGCTTCCACGGAGCATAAGCTCCGAGCAGCCATGATGGAGCTAGCTCCTCCTCCTCCTCCCTCCATGTATCACATGCTTTACTATGCGTGGCAAATTCTTAGTAGGAAAGACAATATATGTTTAAGACATTTGATTTGATAGATATTTTGAGATAGCAATATCCTACAGGAATGTATTTTATGTTTTATTTTCATTATCAGAAGATCATACAAATGTTTCTATTTGTAATGTCTTGGTCATTTGTGGCTCGGTTTGAATATACAAAAGTGTCTTATTCCTTTTCTAATCACAGCTATCTCATTATAGCTACAAAATTAGTAATAGTGAAAGAACAACCTTTTTTGGACCATATTGGCATATGGCAGTATTGCCATATTCTATTTTATTGATTATGTTTTGAGTCAAATTAAAGAGTAAAATATGTTTATTACATCTCACTAGAATGGTTTAGAACACTGGGATGACATGACAGTATCTACTGACTTGTTCATCATTTTAAAGGTGTATTTAATGAAAGAGAATTAGACTTTTCTTTACTTCTCAATACCAATTTGAACCCATTTTCAAAAATATAGGCTAACTTTTGGCTAAGATGGCAGGCACTTTGATAGCCCTTGTGCCAAAATCCAAGAACATTAGAATCACAACGTTTTCCGGGGCATGAGCATGCCTACCCTTTGGTGAAAAATGGTAATAAATGTCGAGAAGCCACTAGCCGGCGCAATTATCATGAGTAACATGCAAAATGGCTGTGGGCCCAAGAGTGCAAGGAGACTGCTCTGGGTGAGGTACAAGAGGACTCAAAGTGGACTGGAGCACTGCCTTTGGGGGTTGACAAAGGAACCCTAAGGGCACTCAATAAATTGGGGTTTGCAGCAGTTTTTTGGTGAGGCTCAAGGCACAGAGAGATACCCGCAGCAGAGGAAATACGATTGGCTGTGGAAGCGATGGAGCGAGGTGGAGCTGCGGTAGGCGGCAGAGTTGAATGGTCCAACCAATGCTCAGTGTGAGCGCTGTTTGTAGGTTGGTGCAAATGCTGAGGTGACAGTTGAAGTGCTAGGATAATGGTGTGACACAATGGAAGGGCAAAAAAATGCAGGAGAGCCATACGAAGTGAAATATGCGCTGAGGAGACAGCGATGAGCAGGAGGAGCCATCTCAGTGGATTGGTTGCAGCTTAAGAAGGCAAAAAAAATAGAAAGGAGCCTTATGTGCAGAATAGCAATGTAACCACCACTCATTGTGCTTCAAAGACTCTAAGGGGCAGATTTACAAGCCCCATGCGCCACTTTTGAGTCACTTTTAACATGGCAAAAGTGACGCAAAAGTGGCGCAAGGGGCTTGTAAATCTGCCCCTAAGAAGGTAGCTACTGGTGATATAATGGAGACAGTCATGTGGCAATTGAACAATGGACCAAATATAGAAAAATCAGCCAGTAGCGAGTGGAAGGTCAAACTCGTCCAGTGTGCAAATAGAACCGCCCAATAGTGAGATAAGGATCGCCGCTGTGTGACTGGAGCACAGCTGATGCAATGGGGATGAGTCCTATGCACATTAGAATGAAGAGCTATCCTCCTAGCGTTTAGACCTGCGAACTGACGCGTGACACTGACAACTGTCCACATGTTGCTTACCTCTGTGGCCTTGCTAAATGGACCCATAGATTAAAACTGATATGGCCTTTACGAGGAATAAGCGTGAAAAGCATTTGAGGGCACAGCGAAGACATTGTTTGCATGGGGATGCAAGCCCACGAGAAATAAGTAAGCTGTCTTGACGGTAAGGTAAGGGAGTTTCACTCAAAGCAGCAGACCTGAATTCTACAGAACCACACTCAAAATCCTAGAGTGGAAATGACTGAGAAAATGGCAGCAAAGGCTTGTCCCTTGCCTATGAGTCAGGATTTCAAAGCCTCTCTAATAGGCTTAAAAAACAGAATTTGATAAGCAAAGACATCACCGACTTAGAAGTAGACAGGGAGGTCTTACTTTAAGGCTCAAGTTGGCAAAAAGGCAATTTTAAGTAATTTCAAAAGTAGCACAAGTAGAAAAAACATCTAAAGCAGGCCCTGAATCACAGACTAAAGGAGCTTAAATAACTGAATAAGCTAGAGAGGAAATCTGTAAGGATCTGCAATTTAGCAATACTGCAAGAAGGTGAGGCATTACTGATTGAAATTGAGAGGGAACACACAGCAGGCAGAAATTGCAGAAATGTCAGTCCACTTCAATCTCTTAATAAGGCCATAAATGTTTCTGGCTAGTTATCTCAAAGGACATGCAACAGGGAAGGGAAAAAAAATCAACTCTATCTATATGCATCTCTGCACACATTGAAACTGACTGCAGAAATGGGGAATGCACAAAAAAGCCATAATACATGGCGACTAAATGGCGCTTTGACATAGAATCAACTCACAGCAAGCAAATTGCCACAGGGGCCAAGACATTTTTCAACGTCACCAGACATGAACTCGTATATATTTAAGCCTTGTATGAAGAAGAATCCATTTGCACTTGTTATTAAGGCTGAAGAAGAAGCTGTGTGGATCTATTTCGCGACAGTTTGTGAAAGTGACTCAGAAACCCTGTCCAGAGAGCCTTAGTGAAACTATAGCCTCAATGTAAGAACACCCAAAATCACTAAAAGGCATAATTTTCTAATCAACGTAAATCTAACTTTATTTCAATGTAACACACCTGCCAACTTGCACTCTGCATTTTCACTCTTCTTATCTGCAGATCAACACTCAGGTGAAAAATAACACACTTACTGTTTTAATCCTACATTACAAGCTGTTAATGGATGCCTGTGCTGCTGCACACATGCAGTGATGTAACCTTCCTTGCAGGGTCAAGACTGATTTGCATATGGCCGGATCCAAACAGGGGTGGCATAGTGAGCAAAAGAACAAAGGATTAAACCCAGGTCTGTGACTGGGGGTGAGGGGTTGAAACGTTTCAGCACTCCGGCCATCATCTTGTTGTATTTGTTGTGTTTGCCCTAAGTGGCCATGGGTATGCCCAGACTTGGGTCCCTTGCTTGCTGTGCCACCGGATTCAAGCTAGCCTGGCTGTTGAGGGGTGATACCTCAAAACCGGTCCTAGAATGCTAGTTTCCAGTCCAGGGAAGATCTGGCCTAGCAGTTCTAGCTGGACTGTTTCCCTGAAGAGCAGGGTAAAGACTGATTTCCATAGGGCTGGGTCCAAACTGGGGTGGCATAGTGAGCAAAAGAACGATGGATTATAACCAGATCTCTTGACTGGAAGTGAGTGGTTGAAAAGTTTAATCACTCAGTCCATCAGCTGATTGCGCTATCTAAAAGTGGTATTTTCAGAATGGAGAGTTTTTCTACCGTTCAAAACAACCAACACCTATTTGCGACCATGTCTGCCCAAAAAACATTTAGCGTGCTGCTTTGGTATGGAGTAAATATATGGAAGGGACTCGAGTGGTGCACCCATCGAGCCTGAGAGAAGAGAAAAGAAGGGATGGCAGCACCAGGCCAATATCTGTTACAAGAAAAGAGTAGGCCGGAAAGGAATATAGCAGTAGCAAAGAACACAGAAGATCAATTTGTGAGCACAAAAGTCTTAAAGTTGCTTTGGAGACGAGATGTAAAAAGCCTATTATCTTGAAACTCTAAGAAGCAAATTATTGTCTTTCAGTAAAAAATACTACTTCATAAAGACTGTGCTGAAATGTGGGTTAATGCGCATTCATGCCCACAAAAATATGATCATATGGTTTTCTACCTAGCAATTACTGTATTTTTTATCATGGACCATGAAATATAAAGGCAAAAGCACTCCAATCTTCCGTAGCAAATGGTTTTCCCCACCCTGCATAAAATGGCATTTCTATATGCTGCAAATGCTAACTGTGTTTCAATGCAAATACACAATTACTGTGAATTTATTTGCACTTTTTTTTGTATATGTACGTTTGTGAAAAAATACCCACTCAATTTTAGTCTATATTTTCACATAACGTGGAAAGCAAGATCTTAATCCGGAGGACGTTCCTTACATAGAAGGTAAAACTTATCCAAACTGAGGGGTGAAGAAATAGAGACATTTAGATTGTCAGCGGCTACAGCAATAACTTCTCCATGAAAGGCTGTTTTTCTATAAGGGAAATAAGTGTGCCTCATTTGGCTCATAAGTGCTCAAAAACACTTCATAGCTGTGGTTCTTAACCGTTTAACTTCTGTGGATCCCAATGTAATCATTATTGAAACCTGGGGACTCCACCAATGAATCTTTTCTGGAATTTGGGGATCCCCAGTGAGTTATTACTGGAAGTTAGGGACACCGGCGTAAGCATTTTTGATGATTTGAACAGCAAAACATTACATGAGGGCCAGAATTACGTCCCTTTTTAGCGATCGCAAATGAAAAATCAGGCTGTTTGCGACTGCCAAAAAGGGTCATGGTATATACAAACCATATTTTGTGCCAAGCGCATCCCTTCCTAATAGAGAGTCACGCTGATATGTATGATTGTTTTGCTACAAATAGGTGGTAAGCCAGTCACAAACAGGAAAGGGACCCCTTCCTCTGTGTATTGAGCAGCAAAAGTATTTTTGAAGAGCACGCAGTGGTCCCACGGACCACTGTCTACTCTTAAAAAAATGAAACAGATACGTTTCATTTTTCTTTTTTAAATGCATCCCATTTTCCTTTAGGAAATGTGGGCTGCATTAAAAAAAAATGCTTTATTTAAAAAGCATTATCAAAAAAGGAGGGGTTTGGCCCAAAGGATTAGAAGGTAGGTAGGGCCAGTTATACTACATAAGAAAAAAAAATACTTTTCGTTTATCTTACTTCATATGAATAAGTGTTGAAGTCACTAGAGGTATAGGTAATTTTTTTTTTCTTATTTAAAAAGCAGTCACAGACATGGTGGTCTACTGACCCCAGCAGGCCACCATCCCTATGAGTGCTGGCCATTCCCAATGGGTGCAAATTGCGACCTGCCTCAGGAATATTGATGAGGCAAGTCATTTGGGACCCCATTGGGAATTGCTAAATGTGTCTGACACACATTAGTACATTCCGTTTTGTGAGTCACAAATTGTGGGTTTCAAAAAATCATAATTTGCGATCACCAAAATGAAATGGTCATACATCTGGCCCTAAAAATACTCCTGAAGCAAATGTGCAAATGATGACATTTTCACAAACACATATAAAAAAGATAACAACAAATAATTTTAAAGGTAAGTTTGGAGCTTTTCTAAATGTAATTGAGGCCACTCATCATCCATAATATAATCTGTTTGATTTACTTGCAACATTCCCACAAATCAATCTGAGAATACTAATTTAGGGGCCTCATTAAGATGTCGGTGGGAAAGGTTCCGAACAGCATTCGGATTTTTCTAACCCGTGTCGGAACCCATGTTTCTGACCGACTCAAAAACATAATGATAGAATGTAAACGTTCAGTCTTTCCGACTCGGATTCCGACTCGGATCCGACCTGCATTCATAGAAATTGAGTCGGTCGGAGCCGAATCATACAGGTATATGGACCGTGTTTCCGACCAACATATTACAATGTTGGATTAGGGCAGCCTTTTCAACTAGGTCTGTCCAACACGGAACGGTTGTTGGGAACTGACTTTGGGGGCCCGTAGCAGGCCCCCCTTCACTCGGAGGCCTCTGGTTGGGGCCAGTGGGGGTACCCATGGGACCCCTCTTTGCAACCATGCACAGTGTGGCAGGCACCATGGGGTGATGATTCCGACAAGGGGTCGGTCGGAATGCTTTCCGACCGACATCGTAATGAGGCCCTTAATGTTTAACCTCCATTTTACAAATTCCTTCACACTCACTGAGCATTTAAAAATTGTCATGTTTACATTTTGCTTCTTTATTTATATAGACTTTATTCAATTCAATTCATGAAGCTTTATTCGGTTCATAAGATGTGATGACCATAAAAGCACACAGCAAAACACAGAGATACAAAGATACAGACTAAAAAGAAACACATTTAAAAAATCATTCTTTTCCTATAATAAATAGCTTTACAAATAAAACTTGCAGTACAAAAACATATATCAGGGGAATTCATATTAAAAAGCAACCTCATTGCATCTTCCGTATTAAAAATACCATATTTTAAAAACATGGGTTTTAAAAATGTAATCCTTACATTCAAGAACAGAGTGCAAATAAGCATAAAGTGCATACTGCTTTGTTTGTTTACTTGCTGCACTTTCACTCCTTCTATAAAAAAGGCGTGGTTCTTACTGGGCTTAGGCCCGCAAATCATAATATGAGTTTTACTTTTATTTATCAATAGCTTCCTCTCCCCTATAAATTCGGAAAACCGATCCATCAGGCGCTGCAAACCAATAGGTGTCCGAGATAGGAGCACAGCATCATCCGCATAAAGCAGAACCGGCACACCTATCCCGGTAACCTGAGGAGCATCAGCCTTAACTGTTTTCAGGATGGTTTCCACCCCATTAATAAATAAAATAAACAACAAAGGGGCAAGGACACAGCCCTGTCTAATTCCCCGTTTCACACTAAAATTCGGGGTACACTCCCCATTGACCCCATATCGAACGCTTGCTTGCATCTTGTTATATAATCTAGCAAGGAAGAAAATAATTTCCTTAGGGGCACCTAATTCTAACAAGACTGACCAGAGAAGCGGATGATTAACTAGATCAAAAGCACTACTTAAATCGGCAAAGCAAAGATACAAATTGCCACGCATAGCCTTGGTATACTTGCCGATTAATAGTTCTAAGTTGAGGCACTGGTCCAAGGTTCCACGGCCCTTTCTAAAACCATATTGGGAGTTGGCAAGAATCCCATTCTCCTCTGCCCACGCTTCCAATCTAAACAGCAACACCCTGCTCATAATCTTCACCGATGAATCCAACAGGCTAATCGGTCGATAATTACAAGCTAAAGCCTTATCCCCCTTTTTATAGATAGGGACAATAATTGAGTCTCCCCATGTGGGCGGAATCAAAGTGGTTACCGCTGCATTGAGGACCAAAGTAAGTATCGGTCCCCAAATCCGCGGTTCGGCCTTATAAACATCAATAGGGACTCCGTTGGGCCCCTGGGCCTTTCCCCCCTTGCTAGCCTTAATACTGCATTCCACCTCACCGAGGGAGATGTCTAGTGGAAGCATGGGCCAATGCCTTTGCTCATTATCAGTCGAGACACTATCTTGAAAAATAGATGAGAAATGTGACACCCAGGCCTCACTTCCCACATGAGAAGAGAGTTGGGTAATTGTATCATCATGTAGGAAGGGGGAATTAATAGTAGACCAGAATAAGCGGCTGTCCAAAGTTTCTGCCGCCTGAGTTAAGTTATCCCAGGCTTCCTGCTGTAGTTCTTTTTTCCTTCTAGTTAGTGCCATTTTGTAATCATATCGTAAGAGTGTGACTAGATTCTTGTCCCTTGGGGTAAGGGCTAGCGCTTTTTTAAGTTGGGAAAAAAGGGCTGTACAAGCATGATCAAACCAACCCTTACCCTTACCTCTCATACCCGGCTTATTTCCCGTAAATATATTATCAGTCTGCGTTGGGAATCAATCTGTCACCAACGTCATTAATCCTCACTAATGGGACTTTATCAGGACTTAAGCGATAATCGTAACGAGCAGGGAAACCTCTCGGTGGCTTCGTTCCCTGCTCTGTAGCAGCAATAGCTGCCAAGATGTCATCATCGATCTTACTTTTGGATCTTGTAACTGCTGCTACCAAGTATGTCGCCACTGCTGTTTTTGCTGCCTCGTCAGCTAGGCTGTTGCCGACAGCATGGACACCAACTCGTTGGTGACCAAGAGTGTGAATTACATTCACGAGAGGCAGACGGTCTTTAAGATCTGCCACTCTAACCCAAAGCAGTTTATGCTTAATCGTGCTACCTTTGGAATCATGGTAGTCATTCTGAGACTAAAAATGTAGATTGTCGTTGTAAGATTGAACACAATAAAAGGAGTCACTCACTATAAGGGTAGTGACTCGGGGATCAGCAAACTCTAGCGCTAGCACCAGAGCACGAAGCTCCGCCAACTGCGCGGTACAATCACCCAATGACTGCGTATGCACGACATCGGACTGGAATTCTCCATTTACGAAAGTACCGACTACAATTGCGCAAGCCGCTGAATAGGCGTGCTTTGATCCAGTTGCGGGTTGCGCAGACCCGTCAGTGTATATGACACAATGGTAATCCTCGAGCGGGCGCAAGGACAGAGGAGCCGGATGAACGAATTCATACTGCAAAAACTCCTGAGTCTGAAGTGCCGCGTCAAAGATAAATGTGACGTCCGGCGAAGTCAAGGAAGTAGCCCATTGTATCCACCTTGGATGCAAAGCTTTAGAATTTGGTACACACGCTTTTGTCACCGCCTCAAGGGCAGGATAGGGTGTTACCACCAACATGCGTTTTCCTTGCGACAGCGCTCGATCTTTCAGAATCGCCATCTGCACTGCTGTCAGAACCTTCTCGACAGCGGAAAAAAGCAGTTCAGCTGAAGAGTACAAGTGAGATTTGTAAGCAATGGGGACGGTGTCGCCCTCATTGAACGTTAAGTATGTGAAACCAACTGCACCGGGCACTATTCTTATGACCAGGTTAGTGTGGTTATCACGTGTCAGTAAGTACTTAGAAGCAAAAAGATCAGCTTGCAATAACTGCAATATAGCTGAATGCTCTGGCAGCCAACAAGATTTGGAAAAAGTAGGTTGTACCAAGGCGTAAAGCGGCTTGATACGCTGGGCATAATCCGGGATGTAACTTCGACCGAAATTCAAAAAACCCAGCAGGGATTGTAATTTCTTCAGTGAAGTAGGAGCACAGAGGCATGTGCACTTCTCTAGAAAGTGCGGAGCCAATCCTCGACCTTCCTTGTTGAGTTCGTACCCCAAGAACAACACTGTATATTCCGCAATGCGTGACTTCGCAAAGTTGAATTTGTAACCGAAGTCTGTAAACAAAACAATAATGCGATCAACGCGTCGGAGATGCGGGTCCAACTCGTCATCTGTGAGATAAATATCATCCACATACGAGTACGCATCCGGGTCTGTACCCTCCAAGAGGGAGACCACGCGAGCGGCAAAGACTCCCGGGCTGTTCTTATAGCCCATTGGCAATCTTTTGAATTGTTTTTGTTTGCCACCGGAGGTGAACGCCGTCCACTCACTACTAAGAGAGGACAGGTTATGGCTGTAAAAGCCATTGGAAATGTCAAGTGTGGTTTTAAACCTCTTTCTCACGAGACTATCGACGAGAGCCGAACTGTGGGTGTTCTGTACTGCACAGGTCCGGCAATGAGAGTTTAAGTGCGTCCGTACCATCTGAGGCATACCTCGCTGTCAGTGCAGCAACTTTTTTCTTCTGAAACGGGGGTCTTTGACGTGCAGAGTCTTCTTGCTTGCCTTTGCCGTCAGTCTGTCGGGATTGCTCACGTGGTTGTGGTGCACCCCGACTTTTGCCACCGCCTCCGCCACCGGACTGTGAAGCCGATGTTTCCTGTGAAGAACGAGGAGAACGTTGGTCAGAAACCTGAAATCGATCAGGTGACTTAATAGTAGCACGATCACGCAGATCATAAGTGCGTTCACTACTTGACTGTACTGGAGAGGCGGGACGAGACCCCTGTTTCTGTTGCTGCTTCTCCTGTTTTTTCGCACTCCAACTCTGTTTTGGAAAATTAGGGCGTTCGTCCTTACCAGACGAGTTTGCCTTCGTCTGCTGTATCAAATCAGGCTTCTTCACAGTTGGTTTAACACCTAAGGCGCTACGACCAACTTGTCTATAGGCGTTCGCGATAATTTTCGCGAATTCCCTCGGCTTGTCTTCGTTCACTGTCTCTAATTTATTAAGCACTTGGAATTGCATAGAATCTCCTTTGAGGTTGCCCAGTATCATGGTAGCAACCATATCGAACACACCGACAAGCCGCATTCCCAATTCAATAGCAGCCTCCGCACCGTGATTCTCCTGAACACGTTTTATAATGGAGGGTAGTACCGACAGAGACGGAGTGCCAAAGCACTTCGAGTATGTCGCTGCAAAGACCTTACCCCAGTTCTCACAATGGGCGATATCTGGGACTAAGTCTTTCGGCAAAGCGATGGTAAGGATCCTGTGCTTCTCCACAGGAATCATACGCGGATAAACCGCTTCTATCTGATCAAATTTCTCAGCAAGCCAATAAGGGAAATCATCCCTATTTTGGGGTCGCTTGCCCACAACCGAATTGATCATAACAGGACTAATAACCACCGCGTGGTGGTCCGTCGGTTGTCCCGCAACAGCAGTAGCGACCACCTGCACATTTCGTGACACGTACTGCACTAAAGCCCTATGTACTGTAATAAGGGCAGTGTGCAATACACACAACTCAGCCACCGTCACCTGTAGGTAGCGGGGATGAGGCGTATATCCGGCTAATACCGGCCATGTGGCCCCTGCAATCGACAAAGGGCCCATTCTCGCCGGTATAACCGCATGGGGAAGGGCGCCATTAAAGCAAATGCTATGCTGCCAGGCAGAAATAGGAATTTCCTGAGTCCTATATGGCGTATAGTTGGCTGGTAGCTGCGTGGCAGTATAGGTGTGGAACGTATCATCGTCTTCACTTACAGTCGGCAAAGTAACCCAAGAGTAGAACAACTCAAACGGAAACAACGCATCGGCACTTACCACAAAAATCACAGCCATACCATCGTCCGGCACCCCATACTGCGCCAAATGACGTTTCAGGGGTGCCCGGCTATGAGCCGGAATATCGACCGCCATTAGGACACTAACAGTAAATCTACAATATATCAGTAGCACTAGGGTTCAGATTAAATAACCTTTTAAATGATCAAGCTTGAAGGAACCTATTTAGTCGAAACACAGGTAGGTTAAACCGTCACTCCCGTTATCCGGAAACCAGAGTGAGGGTGTTGTGGACTAATACAAGTACTACTAAGGCGTCTCAAATCAATAGACCAAACGTTAGGTGCGCCATGTTGCAGGGATTCTGCTTATGCGCAGAACTATGCGCAGGAACCCAGGCCCTCAGTGAATTGCGGTGTACCAAAAACTCACCTCTGAACCCAGAACCCCTCATCCGGCCAGCATCAGTGTCCCATTCGTTATCCGAGGTTTAGCTCGGCGGTCCCAATGTATAGACAACCCAGAACAAGCGACTTAGTATATTTCTCAGGAATGGTGGGAATCAGAAATACCTTTTCGTAATTATTCTCGTACCAGTCCACAACAGAATAAACAGAGACACGGTAAAAGTTTAAAGAGTTTATTTTATAAACCTTGTGTCCTAAGATGCAGCAGTTTGGCTAACATAAGCAGACAAACGATTAAAATCAAAACCATCAGCATAGTTACAATACCATAGAAAATTAAAGGAGCAATCATACTAAAATGACAGTGGATCTAAGCCACCTTCCTTTCTCTAATACACTAATAGTATTATTAGACTAATAAAAGGTCTCTAGGCTTGAATGGGGAACCCCATACCGTAAAGATCAGCTCAGAGAGTTCACATCACAGGATCAGCTATGCTCTGCTCCTAGGAATGCTCTTCTTCCGAATGTAATGAAAACATGCAACACTGCAATATTAAAAGCACTCGACTTTCAGGTATTTGCAGCTGCGTGCGTGTTATGGCTAAACTAGTGGGCCGATCAACCTGAACTCAACAACATGCACCGTCTAGCGACCCAGACTGTTTCTTTTACACTGTGTACAGACCAAGGTCACTGCTCACTGTTTGGGATGTTAACAACAGACAGTTCTCATGTGAAGCAAAGTCGAGTAAGCATTTCTCAATTGAATAACATGTGACTACAGTGTTGTGTGCAAAAGCAGCAAAAGCGGCAAGATGGCATTCTAACAACTAACGCGGTTATGCTAACTTAGCATTGTACATATGTAGATAACGATCTTCACTACAGGGCAAGCTCCAAAGCCAGGCAAAAACCCCGTTCTAGTCAGGGCGAGGGAGGTACACACTGAGGATAACCCCTGCTCACCCCCTTGGTAGCTTGGCACGAGCAGTCAGGCTTATCCCAGAGGTAATGTGTAAAGCATTTGTGCAACACACACACACAGCGGCGACACACTAGGCACACTACAAAAGAGACTTCACACAAGGTTATATAAAAATAGCCTTTGTATTAGGTAAAACACATTAAAATCACATTCACAGATATATACACTGTGCCAACTGGCACAAGGTCACACTTTACAGGGGATTATGTACAGGGCAGCGCCAATCGAGTCGCTGCCAGAACCATCACAAAAATACATGTAATAAGTACAAAACAACCAGTAATAACTGCCAGTAGCTACTGGTAAATGGATGAACCTAGCACTATATCACAATAGGCATAAATCACTTTTAGATCAAGCATAAACCTAAAACACCATAACCTCATATTAGGCATGCACATTAGCATTAGGCATACTCATAGTGTCTTATAGGGCATAAACAGTGAATGCGAGACCACCAGTAATAAATGGATAGCAGCCTGTACCTACTGGCAGGCTCTTAAACTTAGCATCCTCACATTAGCGTAAACACCCTATGCAAAAGATAAGCATATTATGCATACTCATTAGGCATAAACACATTAGCAAAACATTATGGTATTACAGAGAGAGGGAAACAACCAAGTCATCAGCACAAGTGGCCCATGCATATAGCATTACCGCCAAGGGCCGATGTGGACCCCACTCTGGGACTCTCCAAATAGGCTTTGCCCCAAATGTTGCAGATTAGTTTTTGGCACCACTGTGCCTGGGGAGCCCACTACTCTGGGACTCTAGCCATCGAAATTGCCCATCATTGCAGCTGCCCGCTTCTGCGGTGCAGCTGGGTAAAATCAACAAGTATCGGCTCATCGGAGTCCCCCTCCGGAACTCTAGAATCCAAAAATGCCCCAAACGTTGCAGTGGCCCGCAACTGCAGCGCCGCTGTGTAGTCAAGAGAACACTGGTTCTTCTAGGGCCCCCCCCCTCGGGGGCTCTCTGCACAGATATGGCCCCCGGGGAAAATGGTGCTGGCTCTGAAAGTAGTTTTTCCCCCAATAATGTTGCAGCGACCCGCAACTGCGGCGCCGCTGTGTAGCCCAAGGGGTACTGGCTTCTCACCACTGCAGCCCGGGAGAGCACGACCAAGGGGAAATACAAGAAAGAGAGGCTCAGCCCAACTCACCACTCCTTGGGGGCTGAGCGAAGTAGACAGCAGCCGTCCGCTGCAGCCACTGACCAGCAGTCTTGCGTCGGTCTGCCCGCGATCTCTGCCTCCCCTTCTGGCCGGCGGGGGAGCCTGGACTTGAGCACGCACCGCTCCAACTTCTCCGTGGCTGCAGGGCTCTCTCCGACTCATGAGAGCCCCTCTCTGGCAGGGATTACTTCTGGGTTCTTCCTCCTTCTGCCGCGCTGGGGTAGGTGGCCTAGGCTGCCTCCTGCTCAGGATCCCGCCTCGAGTCCGGCAGCAGACGCCTGGCTTCCGGGTTGCTGCTCCTCTCGGCGGCGGCTCTTTTTCGGCTGCTTGGGTCGTGGCGGTGAAACCTGGTGGTGACACCGGGGTGGGCACCCGCTTTCAAATAAAGGCAGATGCGGGGTGGGCACCCGCTGGAGAGTGCACACACGAGGGGTGGGCACCTGCTAAGCAACATAAGTGGGGGGTGGACACCTGCCGGATTTCTTGGCAAAAGGCAGCATAAATGCGGGGTAGGCACCTGCTAGAGAGCGTAAAAACGCGGGGTGGGCACCCGCGGTGGAAGGAAACTCGGGGGAAGCCCCATGCCAGGATTCCCTCCAGCAATCTCGACAGCTGCACACTGCAGGCGCCAGCCCCTCTCTCTCCTGGCAGGCAGAATCAAATTCCTTTGGGCAGTTGCCATATGGGGCTGGAAGGCTGGTAGAGGTTCAGGGACATCCAGATAACGCTCCTCTTCTCCTGGAGCACAGTACAAGGGCCCAGGCTGGGCAAGGATCAGGGCCCAGGCAGGCCAAGGATCAGCAGGCAGTAGGGCAGCTCAGCCAAAACCGGGTAGCAGTTCCTAGGAACAGTCTTAACTCAGCAAGGTGGCAATCCTCCTGGCGCAGCAGTCTTTACTCCAGCAAAAGCCTCTACCTGGTGCAGTAGAAGACAGAGGGGCAGAGCTGGGCACAGGGGCCAGCACGCAGGGCCCCGCGGTGGTTCCTCCTGGCAGAATGTCCCCTCCAAGTCAGCACAAGCACAGCACACACATGGGGTCACAGCCCCTGTATTTATACACCTTTCTGCCCTGCATCTAGAAGGGGGCAGAAGCTTCTGGAAGGGTCCTTGAAGTTCCAGTCCTAACTGGAACTGGGAGGGGTGTTAGTAGGGGGGCGGAGCTAGCATTGTACAGGGCAGGCATAGACCTATTCAGGGACAGGGGATTTCTCCGCTCACTACTCCAGTTGCAGACCTCCCATTCAGCCTGACCCTGCCTCCCCCTGCCTCAGCACACAGAAAGGCCAACTTCAAAAAGTGGCATTCGTAAAATAGTAAAAATAAATCTGCGCACACCATTGCACAGCATTTATCATTTCCATTCCACACATGCCAAACATGCCACACTTATTTTGTTTTATTTAGGAGCTATCCCATAAGGGGGGGGTCTCAGTGTTAGCCTATGGAGGGCAGAGAGCACACGCACTCTGCACTGCTAACCAGTGCTAAAGTGCCCAGAGTCCGAAAACCACCAACACCAGGAGGAAGGAGGAAGGCAAAAAGTTTAGGGATGACCCTGCAGGAGTCCAACAGAAGTTATTCACAATTATAAATGTTTTACAGTCACTAATAAGTCTATTGTAGGAAATCCATATTTTAGCTGATCCAATGGCATAAATGAAAGATATTATGAATATTGAATATAGTGATACACAGTACAACTCAGCGCATTAGGTGAGGAGGAAAGAAAGAAGGATGAGTGGTAAAATCTTTCTTCAGGGACAAGCACAGTGAATGGGTTAATCCACTCTTAGAAAACTCAGTGAAAGAAGCGGTATATCCCAATATAGATCAGAGGATTTCGGTGTTGAATAGCCACAACATACCGTAGCTAACTCCCCATCTTCATAAATATTTGGGGCAATTTTAACATGCCACTAAACCCATGTATTAATAAATCAAGTAGGTACCATGAGGCAGATTTACAAGCCCCTTGCGCCACTCTTGCATCACTTTTAACATGGGAAAATTGACGCAAAAGTGGCGCAAGGGGCTTGTAAATCTGGCCCAATGTATTTATTTATTTATTTGAAAGTTATATATAGCGCTGGCTACACCCGGAGTTATCAGAGCGCTTTACATGGGGAGGTACAACTGCATTCAAAACATAGTTACATAGTTACAACAGTTTCAGGAACGTAGATACTGAAGATACAAGAGTTACAAAGGGATGGCTCAGTTATGGGGAAGGAAGGTCGGCAGGGGAGAGAGATTCGGGGAAGTGAGGGAGGGAATAGAAGAGGAAGATAAAGAGAGGGAGGACAGCGGAGAGGGCGGTGGTAGGAGAACACCACGGGGCGATCAGAGAGGAAACAGTGTCAGACCATCGGATGGGTAGGTGACAGCCAAGTGGGGGACCAGAGCCAGCTCCTCAGTAGTTGTGTAGGGCAACTTCACCGGTCATCAGCTCAAGGTTCCTCGGTCGCCGAAGTACCTCAGAGGATAAAAGTATCAGCCTGGAGGAGATCATCGAAAGGTTTCAAGGAGAGCGCCTTTCACGGTATAAGTTGCTGGGTCTCCAGAGATAATGGGAACTATCCCAGACCTCTGCTAAGTGAAGAATCCCTTAACACTGTGGACTCTCTCAGAGGGGTATCTGATCCCTCCCCAACAAGGGGAGAAGGAGTGCTTTGGCAAGGGGCACATTCAAGGAGGCCAATTTAGGCCTTTTTCCGTTATGTGTGAGACCCCTAACACAGTGGACTCTCTCGGAGGGGAATCCGAGACTCAGAGGCAATAATGCTGGAACCCTCCCCAACAAGGGGAGAGAGAGTGCTTTGGCAAGGGGCATAATCATGGAGGCCGATAAGGGACAGTTGGGCGGTGGGGGAGGACCTGTAGGGCAGACAGGGAGGGGGGAAATGCTTTACATAAGGTTCCACAGAAATAAAAAAATTACATCAGTTACACAATTACATCAGATACTAAAAGGGCATTTCAAGAGAATAGAAGACGAACTAAATGGATCTTAGAAGGGTAAGGGGGTATAGATAAATATATGCGACCCATTAAAGAGCGAGAAGGGGAGAGAAATAGAGCGGATAGGGGGAGAGGGGGATTGAGAAGGGAGAGGAAGAGGGGGTAGACATTATGAAGAGACGAAGGGAAAGTCTGCCCAATGACCGACTGGGTAGGTGACGGTCGAGGAGGGAATCTACAGCCAGTCTCGCCTTTAGCTCACAGGGTAGCTCCATCGGGCATCGGTCATGCTTCATTCGAAACTGACGCAAAGGAGATAGATTTTTTCTTACCACAAGAATCCAATTAAAAACGGGACCGGCCGCCCTGGTGCCCAAGCATGACCTTGGCATCAGGGATTTTGCTGAACAGTGCGCGGTAGGTGGGGGACCAGCGCTGAAAGGGTTAGGGTCCAGGAGTCCAGATGTTGGATTTTTGCCTCGTCAGCAGAGGGTCGATTGCCACGTGGTCCGGAGTGGTTTCCCGGAGGCCCAAAAGAGCGAGCTCGCTCAGTCACCAGGCGCCATCTCGAGGCGCGATCACCTGGGGAGAATAAAACCGATAACACTGCAATGCAGCAGCCAGCTGCGACGGCGGCCACAGCGGCAGACGCTCCCAATCTTCTGATGTCGGGAGTTGGCCCTTTCTGCTGGTTTTGTGGGGATTGAAGCACCGCCCTAGGTTGTTTAGTGCAAGGCTTCCACGGAGCATAAGCTCCGAGCAGCCATGATGGAGCTAGCTCCTCCTCCTCCTCCCTCCATGTATCACATGCTTTACTATGCGTGGCAAATTCTTAGTAGGAAAGACAATATATGTTTAAGACATTTGATTTGATAGATATTTTGAGATAGCAATATCCTACAGGAATGTATTTTATGTTTTATTTTCATTATCAGAAGATCATACAAATGTTTCTATTTGTAATGTCTTGGTCATTTGTGGCTCGGTTTGAATATACAAAAGTGTCTTATTCCTTTTCTAATCACAGCTATCTCATTATAGCTACAAAATTAGTAATAGTGAAAGAACAACCTTTTTTGGACCATATTGGCATATGGCAGTATTGCCATATTCTATTTTATTGATTATGTTTTGAGTCAAATTAAAGAGTAAAATATGTTTATTACATCTCACTAGAATGGTTTAGAACACTGGGATGACATGACAGTATCTACTGACTTGTTCATCATTTTAAAGGTGTATTTAATGAAAGAGAATTAGACTTTTCTTTACTTCTCAATACCAATTTGAACCCATTTTCAAAAATATAGGCTAACTTTTGGCTAAGATGGCAGGCACTTTGATAGCCCTTGTGCCAAAATCCAAGAACATTAGAATCACAACGTTTTCCGGGGCATGAGCATGCCTACCCTTTGGTGAAAAATGGTAATAAATGTCGAGAAGCCTCTAGCCGGCGCAATTATCATGAGTAACATGCAAAATGGCTGTGGGCCCAAGAGTGCAAAGAGACTGCTCTGGGTGAGGTACAAGAGGACTCAAAGTGGACTGGAGCACTGCCTTTGGGGGTTGACAAAGGAACCCTAAGGGCACTCAATAAATTGGGGTTTGCAGCAGTTTTTTGGTGAGGCTCAAGGCACAGAGAGATACCCGCAGCAGAGGAAATACGATTGGCTGTGGAAGCGACGGAGCGAGGTGGAGCTGCGGTAGGCGGCAGAGTTGAATGGTCCAACCAATGCTCAGTGTGAGCGCTGTTTGTAGGTTGGTGCAAATGCTGAGGTGACAGTTGAAGTGCTAGGATAATGGTGTGACACAATGGAAGGGCAAAAAAATGCAGGAGAGCCATACGAAGTGAAATATGCGCTGAGGAGACAGCGATGAGCAGGAGGAGCCATCTCAGTGGATTGGTTGCAGCTTAAGAAGGCAAAAAAAATAGAAAGGAGCCTTATGTGCAGAATAGCAATGTAACCACCACTCATTGTGCTTCAAAGACTCTAAGGGGCAGATTTACAAGCCCCATGCGCCACGTTTGAGTCACTTTTAACATGGCAAAAGTGACGCAAAAGTGGCGCAAGGGGCTTGTAAATCTGCCCCTAAGAAGGTAGCTACTGATGATATAATGGAGACAGTCATGTGGCAATTGAACAATGGACCAAATATAGAAAAATCAGCCAGTAGCGAGTGGAAGGTCAAACTCGTCCAGTGTGCAAATAGAACCGCCCAATAGTGAGATAAGGATCGCCGCTGTGTGACTGGAGCACAGCTGATGCAATGGGGATGAGTCCTATGCACATTAGAATGAAGAGCTATCCTCCTAGCGTTTAGACCTGCGAACTGACGCGTGACACTGACAACTGTCCACATGTTGCTTACCTCTGTGGCCTTGCTAAATGGACCCATAGATTAAAACTGATATGGCCTTTACGAGGAATAAGCGTGAAAAGCATTTGAGGGCACAGCGAAGACATTGTTTGCATGGGGATGCAAGCCCACGAGAAATAAGTAAGCTGTCTTGACGGTAAGGTAAGGGAGTTTCACTCAAAGCAGCAGACCTGAATTCTACAGAACCACACTCAAAATCCTAGAGTGGAAATGACTGAGAAAATGGCAGCAAAGGCTTGTCCCTTGCCTATGAGTCAGGATTTCAAAGCCTCTCTAATAGGCTTAAAAAACAGAATTTGATAAGCAAAGACATCACCGACTTAGAAGTAGACAGGGAGGTCTTACTTTAAGGCTCAAGTTGGCAAAAAGGCAATTTTAAGTAATTTCAAAAGTAGCACAAGTAGAAAAAACATCTAAAGCAGGCCCTGAATCACAGACTAAAGGAGCTTAAATAACTGAATAAGCTAGAGAGGAAATCTGTAAGGATCTGCAATTTAGCAATACTGCAAGAGGGTGAGGCATTACTGATTGAAATTGAGAGGGAACACACAGCAGGCAGAAATTGCAGAAATGTCAGTCCACTTCAATCTCTTAATAAGGCCATAAATGTTTCTGGCTAGTTATCTCAAAGGACATGCAACAGGGAAGGGAAAAAAAATCAACTCTATCTATATGCATCTCTGCACACATTGAAACTGACTGCAGAAATGGGGAATGCACAAAAAAGCCATAATACATGGCGACTAAATGGCGCTTTGACATAGAATCAACTCACAGCAAGCAAATTGCCACAGGGGCCAAGACATTTTTCAACGTCACCAGACATGAACTCGTATATATTTAAGCCTTGTATGAAGAAGAATCCATTTGCACTTGTTATTAAGGCTGAAGAAGAAGCTGTGTGGATCTATTTCGCGACAGTTTGTGAAAGTGACTCAGAAACCCTGTCCAGATAGCCTTAGTGAAACTATAGCCTCAATGTAAGAACACCCAAAATCACTAAAAGGCATAATTTTCTAATCAACGTAAATCTAACTTTATTTCAATGTAACACACCTGCCAACTTGCACTCTGCATTTTCACTCTTCTTATCTGCAGATCAACACTCAGGTGAAAAATAACACACTTACTGTTTTAATCCTACTTTACAAGCTGTTAATGGATGCCTGTGCTGCTGCACACATGCAGTGATGTAACCTTCCTTGCAGGGTCAATACTGATTTGCATATGGCCGGGTCCAAACAGGAGTGGCATAGTGAGCAAAACAACAAAGGATTAAACCCAGGTCTGTGACTGGGGGTGAGGGGTTGAAACGTTTCAGCACTCCGGCCATCATCTTGTTGTATTTGTTGTGTTTGCCCTAAGTGGCCATGGGTATGCCCAGACTTGGGTCCCTTGCTTGCTGTGCCACCGGATTCAAGCTAGCCTGGCTGTTGAGGGGTGATACCTCAAAACCGGTCCTAGAATGCTAGTTTCCAGTCCAGGGAAGATCTGGCCTAGCAGTTCTAGCTGGACTGTTTCCCTGAAGAGCAGGGTAAAGACTGATTTCCATAGGGCTGGGTCCAAACTGGGGTGGCATAGTGAGCAAAAGAACGATGGATAATAACCAGATCTCTTGACTGGAAGTGAGTGGTTGAAAAGTTTAATCACTCAGTCCATCAGCTTATTGCGCTATCTAAAAGTGGTATTTTCAGAATGGAGAGTTTTTCTACCGTTCAAAACAACCAACACCTATTCGCGACCATGTCTGCCCAAAAAACATTTAGCGTGCTGCTTTGGTATGGAGTAAATATATGGAAGGGACTCGAGTGGTGCACCCATCGAGCCTGAGAGAAGAGAAAAGAAGGGATGGCAGCACCAGGCCAATATCTGTTACAAGAAAAGAGTAGGCCGGAAAGGAATATAGCAGTAGCAAAGAACACAGAAGATCAATTTGTGAGCACAAAAGTCTTAAAGTTGCTTTGGAGACGAGATGTAAAAAGCCTATTATCTTGAAACTCTAAGAAGCAAATTATTGTCTTTCAGTAAAAAATACTACTTCATAAAGACTGTGCTGAAATGTGGGTTAATGCGCATTCATGCCCACAAAAATATGATCATATGGTTTTCTACCTAGCAATTACTGTATTTTTTATCATGGACCATGAAATATAAAGGCAAAAGCACTCCAATCTTCCGTAGCAAATGGTTTTCCCCACCCTGCATAAAATGGCATTTCTATATGCTGCAAATGCTAACTGTGTTTCAATGCAAATACACAATTACTGTGAATTTATTTGCACTTTTTTTTGTATATGTACGTTTGTGAAAAAATACCCACTCAATTTTAGTCTATATTTTCACATAACGTGGAAAGCAAGATCTTAATCCGGAGGACGTTCCTTACATAGAAGGTAAAACTTATCCAAACTGAGGGGTGAAGAAATAGAGACATTTAGATTGTCAGCGGCTACAGCAATAACTTCTCCATGAAAGGCTGTTTTTCTATAAGGGAAATAAGTGTGCCTCATTTGGCTCATAAGTGCTCAAAAACACTTCATAGCTGTGGTTCTTAACCGTTTAACTTCTGTGGATCCCAATGTAATCATTATTGAAACCTGGGGACTCCACCAATGAATCTTTTCTGGAATTTGGGGATCCCCAGTGAGTTATTACTGGAAGTTAGGGACACCGGTGTAAGCATTTTTGATGATTTGAACAGCAAAACATTACATGAGGGCCAGAATTACGTCCCTTTTTAGCGATCGCAAATGAAAAATCAGGCTGTTTGCGACTGCCAAAAAGGGTCATGGTATATACAAACCATATTTTGTGCCAAGCGCATCCCTTCCTAATAGAGAGTCACGCTGATATGTATGATTGTTTTGCTACAAATAGGTGGTAAGCCAGTCACAAACAGGAAAGGGACCCCTTCCTCTGTGTATTGAGCAGCAAAAGTATTTTTAAAGAGCACGCAGTGGTCCCACGGACCACTGTCTACTCTTAAAAAAATGAAACAGATACGTTTCATTTTTCTTTTTTAAATGCATCCCATTTTCCTTTAGGAAATGTGGGCTGCATTAAAAAAAAATGCTTTATTTAAAAAGCATTATCAAAAAAGGAGGGGTTTGGCCCAAAGGATTAGAAGGTAGGTAGGGCCAGTTATACTACATAAGAAAAAAAAATACTTTTCGTTTATCTTACTTCATATGAATAAGTGTTGAAGTCACTAGAGGTATAGGTAATTTTTTTTTTCTTATTTAAAAAGCAGTCACAGACATGGTGGTCTACTGACCCCAGCAGGCCACCATCCCTATGAGTGCTGGCCATTCCCAATGGGTGCAAATTGCGACCTGCCTCAGGAATATTGATGAGGCAAGTCATTTGGGACCCCATTGGGAATTGCTAAATGTGTCTGACACACATTAGTACATTCCGTTTTGTGAGTCACAAATTGTGGGTTTCAAAAAATCATAATTTGCGATCACCAAAATGAAATGGTCATACATCTGGCCCTAAAAATACTCCTGAAGCAAATGTGCAAATGATGACATTTTCACAAACACATATAAAAAAGATAACAACAAATAATTTTAAAGGTAAGTTTGGAGCTTTTCTAAATGTAATTGAGGCCACTCATCATCCATAATATAATCTGTTTGATTTACTTGCAACATTCCCACAAATCAATCTGAGAATACTAATTTAGGGGCCTCATTAAGATGTCGGTGGGAAAGGTTCCGAACAGCATTCGGATTTTTCTAACCCGTGTCGGAACCCATGTTTCTGACCGACTCGAAAACATAATGATAGAATGTAAACGTTCAGTCTTTCCGACTCGGATTCCGACTCGGATCCGACCTGCATTCATAGAAATTGAGTCGGTCGGAGCCGAATCATACAGGTATATGGACCGTGTTTCCGACCAACATATTACAATGTTGGATTAGGGCAGCCTTTTCAACTAGGTCTGTCCAACACGGAACGGTTGTTGGGAACTGACTTTGGGGGCCCGTAGCAGGCCCCCCTTCACTCGGAGGCCTCTGGTTGGGGCCAGTGGGGGTACCCATGGGACCCCTCTTTGCAACCATGCACAGTGTGGCAGGCACCATGGGGTGATGATTCCGACAAGGGGTCGGTCGGAATGCTTTCCGACCGACATCGTAATGAGGCCCTTAATGTTTAACCTCCATTTTACAAATTCCTTCACACTCACTGAGCATTTAAAAATTGTCATGTTTACATTTTGCTTCTTTATTTATATAGACTTTATTCAATTCAATTCATGAAGCTTTATTCGGTTCATAAGATGTGATGACCATAAAAGCACACAGCAAAACACAGAGATACAAAGATACAGACTAAAAAGAAACACATTTAAAAAATCATTCTTTTCCTATAATAAATAGCTTTACAAATAAAACTTGCAGTACAAAAACATATATCAGGGGAATTCATATTAAAAAGCAACCTCATTGCATCTTCCGTATTAAAAATACCATATTTTAAAAACATGGGTTTTAAAAATTTAATCCTTACATTCAAGAACAGAGTGCAAATAAGCATAAAGTGCATACTGCTTTGTTTGGAGTGTCCGTCGCACGGGCAAGGGCCAACAGGGTATCTTTTTTGTTGGGGGAAGGCCACCAAGACATGCACCATTGCTAGCCTTAATCTGGTTAGGACAAATCTATGCGCTGGGCGGGTTACCATGTTCAGGTACTGCTGAAAACCCTCATTTTCAGTGAATTTATTATATAGTTCAACAGTAATAGAGGGACCAGACTCAACTAAACGTTTTTGGGTTCTAGACAACAAAAAGGATTTTTTCATATCATGTTTGACTAGAACTCGTGGGGAATAACAATCTAATAACAAGTTCAACCCAAAAATAGCCTGATAGCTCTCGACAACATACTTAAGCCAAGGGATTTTCATACAGTTATCTAATTTAAAACAGTCCTTGATAACAAGTTGGTTGAACTCAGTCTCTTCCTTAAGCCAAATTGCTTTGTAAAGTGACAGGGGTCTAAGGGAAACAAGGTCACTCAAATAGGCAGCCCCGACCTCTTTATGAATTAGCTCTGTTGAGGCAGAAGCGGGAAGACACATTAGTTTCTTGAGGAAGGTGTTTTCTTCCCTCTGAAGACAACCAACGTTAGAATAACCCCACAACCCTGCCCCATATAGGGCAATGGAGACACTTTTGGCCTTATATATCTCCATCATGTCTCTTATTCGTCTATCCCCTATTTTTGCGGCAAATTTAAATATGCCGTAGGAACTTTTGGCCATTTTAGTTCTTACATTTATTAAATCCTGGGCCCAGCTACCATCGTCCGAGAAAGTGACACCCAAATAGCAGAAATTTCTTACTTGCTGCACTTTCACTCCTTCTATAAAAAAGGCGTGGTTCTTACTGGGCTTAGGCCCGCAAATCATAATATGAGTTTTACTTTTATTTATCAATAGCTTCCTCTCCCCTATAAATTCGGAAAACCGATCCATCAGGCGCTGCAAACCAATAGGTGTCCGAGATAGGAGCACAGCATCATCCGCATAAAGCAGAACCGGCACACCTATCCCGGTAACCTGAGGAGCATCAGCCTTAACTGTTTTCAGGATGGTTTCCACCCCATTAATAAATAAAATAAACAACAAAGGGGCAAGGACACAGCCCTGTCTAATTCCCCGTTTCACACTAAAATTCGGGGTACACTCCCCATTGACCCCATATCGAACGCTTGCTTGCATCTTGTTATATAATCTAGCAAGGAAGAAAATAATTTCCTTAGGGGCACCTAATTCTAACAAGACTGACCAGAGAAGTGGATGATTAACTAGATCAAAAGCGCTACTTAAATCGGCAAAGCAAAGATACAAATTGCCACGCATAGCCTTGGTATACTTGCCGATTAATAGTTCTAAGTTGAGGCACTGGTCCAAGGTTCCACGGCCCTTTCTAAAACCATATTGGGAGTTGGCAAGAATCCCATTCTCCTCTGCCCACGCTTCCAATCTAAACAGCAACACCCTGCTCATAATCTTCACCGATGAATCCAACAGGCTAATCGGTCGATAATTACAAGCTAAAGCCTTATCCCCCTTTTTATAGATAGGGACAATAATTGAGTCTCCCCATGTGGGCGGAATCAAAGTGGTTACCGCTGCATTGAGGACCAAAGTAAGTATCGGTCCCCAAATCCGCGGTTCGGCCTTATAAACATCAATAGGGACTCCGTTGGGCCCCTGGGCCTTTCCCCCCTTGCTAGCCTTAATACTGCATTCCACCTCACCGAGGGAGATGTCTAGTGGAAGCATGGGCCAATGCCTTTGCTCATTATCAGTCGAGACACTATCTTGAAAAATAGATGAGAAATGTGACACCCAGGCCTCACTTCCCACATGAGAAGAGAGTTGGGGAATTGTATCATCATGTAGGAAGGGGGAATTAATAGTAGACCAGAATAAGCGGCTGTCCAAAGTTTCTGCCGCCTGAGTTAAGTTATCCCAGGCTTCCTGCTGTAGTTCTTTTTTCCTTCTAGTTAGTGCCATTTTGTAATCATATCGTAAGAGTGTGACTAGATTCTTGTCCCTTGGGGTAAGGGCTAGCGCTTTTTTAAGTTGGGAAAAAAGGGCTGTACAAGCATGATCAAACCAACCCTTACCCTTACCTCTCATACCCGGCTTATTTCCCGTAAATATATTATTAATAATCAAATTGATATTAATAAAATTAGTCACAACGGAGATAGCTGAACACCCTGGTGTTAGAATGGTATTAATATCTTCCAAACTTTTAGATATGATTATAGGCACTACTACTGCAGATTTTTCCCCTTTCCACCTAAGCCTAGTTCCGTTAGCTCTATGCGGTTCAATATTAGCTATGGTTCTTGGCGCTTTCTGGTCTCTGCAATTCCATGACTCAATTCGCATGGTAATGCAATTGTGATCACTCATGCTGGAAACATCCTTTATCATGATCGAACACTGGGGCATTAGACTAGATGAAACCAGAATATGATCAATGCTAGAACTGGCGTTCCTCCCAGTAAATGTAGGGATAAAATAACCACTAGCCTCTACATCAGGCCTCACCAGCTCTAAATCATAGGTTGCCATTATACTATTAATGGCCTCCCCATAGGTGTTATGTGGGAAATGAGGCGTATTTTCGCCACTATTGTTTTGTACCCCACAAGCCCTAGAGGAGGACAAACTGCATATTGTAGAATTAAAATCACCTAACCAAATAAGAGTAAGAATGCATTTTGCTTCTGCTACAAGCTTCATGAGGGCACTATCAAGCTCAGCTATTACTTTGTGCCGGGAATTGTTAAAAATATTATTATAGAAATTTATTAAAAGCACTTCAGAACCTTCTGTTAGTCGCACCCAGAGAATTTGGGAATGGGTACCAACTGTTAGATGTTTAACAACCGTCAACTTAAGGTCTACTGATATAAGAAAAAGCAGTCCCCACTTTGCTCTTCCATGTCTAGACTCAGTAGCATCCAAGCTATAACAAATATAACCATCAAAGCAAGGTTGAGCAGTACACCAGGATTCTTGAAGACAAAGAATATCATGTGATCTAATCAGGACCTCCCATCCCGGATTGTTTTCCTTAGAGGCCCAACCGGCTATATTCCAGCTAGCAATAGAGATACCCCTATGTGAGCAGTTATTAAGCTCATCTTGAACAGTATTGGGGATGTCTCCATCGCAGCATAGATCAATCACAGGCACACCCAAGCTGCTAGCTACATCATTAATCGATTCCAAATTACCCCCAATAACATTTGCTACTACTGATCCACTGTTAATAGTTCCCAGGTTATCATTAAACTGGGGATCCTCATGAGCTAACTTAAACCCATCAGAATGTTTAGACAGACCGCTAGGAATAACGGTCGCCTGAGACCTGAATGTCTTCTGATGTCAGTCATTCTGATCTAAGGAGCTCAGGGATTTGTATCTATTCTGAACAGGGATTTCAAAAACTAACCTGTAATTGGGGGATAATAATCTATTTCTGTTTATGGTATGATTAGGAGGGGGGACTCTATCCCTGTTACTAGCATGGGGCGGCTTACTAAGATGGTTGTAAAAATAACCCAAAGGTCGTACAGTTATGTCAGTCTCATTCTGTGATATAGAGGCTGCTCTTAGCAGGACAGTCGCAACATGCTGAGGGTGTTGAAAATTAACAATAACACAATCCCCCCTACATGACTTCCTTGTGTTTCCTATCCAGCTAACCCTTCTTGTAGTTATAATTTGATCAAAGAACTTTACCGGGAACCCACAATGCTTATTTAGCCAGAAGGTTGTTTTATTTTTTAGTGAGTCCTGCGACTCTAAAGAGGTTCTAGTCCGGCCAAGATCTAAGCAGGGGACATTGGATAGGACAGCAACATAAGGTGCACACTCAGGTGGGAGGTCTACAGATCGGTTGTTGTTGGGTGCAGCTTCCCTAACTGATATAGCAGTCATAACAGGCTCCTGCACAGTAGTGCTTGTATTACAAGCCTGTAGTTCACTCCGACTTGCCGGTGCAGGTACTACTTGGACCTGCTTTGTCCGACCACCTGCTCGTGTGGCTACTTGCACAGAACAGGCGCTTTTATTAGTCGGTTTTATGGCAGGTTCAGCTCTACTACCATCCTTCACTGAAGGCCCATGGTGTTCCATCTCAGTCATAAGCCTATCTAGGGCACTCCCCAATCTAGACACTTCGGCTGTAAGTTCGTCTATTTTGGTGGTTAATGGCTTAACAATCAGCTCAAATTTACTCTCGATATTACCAACTAGTAGATTAAATTGCTCGGTATTAATGGTAACTGAATTGTCCTTAGCCAAGGTCCCATTTTCACAAACAAAGTTCTTGGATGCAGGTTCGGCTTTTCTTCTAGTAGAATTTCCTCCCCGTTTGTTAGGTACTTTTCTGCATGCCCTCACTGCACGCGGGGCCAACGGGCATTGCTGTGGGACAAGCTCCGGTACTACCAATAGATCTTCAATCAAGGCAGAAACCGCTGGGGGATCAGAAACTGCTACAGGTAGAACTTCGGAATCACAATGGGTGACCACGGACTCAACAGTGTCAGTTATTTCTTCTTCACGGAGTCCCAAGGACAGGGGCAGAGCAGGCAAATTATCTCGCCCTAAGGATTTTCTGCGGTCACTGTTTATCTTGCTTACAACTTTGACCAGATAGTTATCCATGGTTGACTTTTGTTTGGTCATAGTGGCATTAATTGGATTACACAACTACTGCGCAACAACAGGCTATGTGTTGCAGGGCTGTTAAACTGATATACGCCAATCCCCTGAAACTGGAGGCACACACAGCTCAGGGGAACTATCAAACAATCACAAAGAGATTACTGGATTCTGGGAAAGACGACCAAAGGGGATGGCCCAACCCGGCCTCAATCGGTCCTCTGAGGGCCACAGAGGGCCCGCCTTTTGCCTGGGCTTAGCCCGGTGCCACTCGCGCGCGTCCTCGCGGGATGAGGGACCGAGCCCACCTTTAAGCGCCTCCTGGCGCGGGATTGTGAGGCGTCCTGCCCCTAGGAATGCTGGGGGTTGTGGTCCGGTGGAGCACAGCCCAGCCCCGGTAGAGCAGGAAACACCAAACAGCCAGGTGAGGACAAACAGCACACCGAGGGACTCAGCACCGAGCCCGCCTTTAAGCGCCTCCTGGCGCGGGATTGTGAGGCGTCCTGCCCCAGCCCCTAGGAATGCTGGGGGTTGTGGTCCGGTGGAGCAAAGCCCAGCCCCGGTAGAGCAGGAAACACCAAACAGCCAGCTGAGGACAAACAGCACACCCCCAGACTTTATTAATCTGTTGTAGTTATTATCTGATGTTTTAAGAAGGTTTTCCCGGCCACAGGCTTCCCTGGGCCACAGGTTAAGAATCACGTCTCAACAGGATAGAATTGCAGGATAGATTGAGTGAATATTTAATCATATGAATCTAGTTGTATTAAGAACTCAATATTTTAATCCTGCTGAGTTGGATTTGATCACTTATGACACATCATAAAGGGATGTGAAGTATTATTCAGTACAATAAAAGCACAAAAATGAGGGTAGAGGCTGATTGAATCCGCACCCAGCAAATGTCAGTGGTTGTCGTAATCAGTGAATAGTGGTGCACGAAACCAGAGAGTACTCCCCTCTTTACTCCCAAAGGTGTAGGATAAAATCCTACATCAACATATATAAACACAAACGGTTCAGCACTATTATAATCAGAGCATGTGACACAAAATATAAAGATTTTCATCTTTATTTCTCTTGGTTGAAGATTTCTTGTATTTCATATGTTCACATAGCCGTAGCCAACGCGTTTCGTCTCACACGAGACTTCTTCAGGGCTCAAATATATCATGTGTACGATCCTTCTGTAATGGAGATTTCCTATGGTATGGATTCTGCGATGAATGCTTCTCAAAGCCACATATTATTTTGTGGCGGTCTGATAGCCAGCGTGTTCAAATCATGGTTGCGGCGAAAAAAAATGAAAAGTTGATAGAAGGAATACAATAAGTAGTTGTACTGATTATCAGAAAATGCAGTGGGTTTATGTATTTCTTTTTGTGAAAAAAATAGTTTTGACTTGGATGAAGCAGAACATTGATGGTGTCCACTAGAATCAAGTCTGTGTGGTGTACTGTTGCCTTTCTGAGAATATATATTATAATTTAAGTTGAGTATAGGATTTACTTACTGCAGTGTGCAGTGTATTTCCCTCCATCGCTCATTATGCAATATTGTTCTCGTCTTTGCCAAACATAATGGGCCAAACCACATACTTGTAATTGCTATTTATGTTTGCTAGGCAGAGACCTGGATAATGGTCGGAAATTGATACCAATAGTTTTGGGGACAGGCACCAGGCTGGGCTCCTGCCTCTCACCCATTCTGTTTGCTTTATCAATTAAACCAATGGTGACTAGATTCTTATGTGCTCTGAAGATAAGAGGGATTCCAGTTGGTGATGAGAACCACCAAATAAAGCTATTTGCATATGATGTATTTCCTGCTCTGGCCAACTTAGTAAAATGCAGCAGGTTTGAAAAGGATTTAGGATAAACTTGGAAAAATCAGAAGTATTAAATTTAGCAGTGGCATTAGAAGAAATCCCAAAACGAAAATAAAATACAACGTTGAGACAGGTATTGCAATCCATTAAGGACCTGTAGACCGATTTTACAAACGTTGCCAGTTGAAACTGAAAATGGGTATTACAAAACAACTAACAAAATAGACATTTCTATTTGTCTCATTAGTACGGTTAATTTATGTGGTGAAAATTACGTTTCTACACCTTCTCTTGTATCTCTTTTAGATTAGGGATTTCATATGGATAGATAGCAGGGGAGAGTTTCTAGGAAGATATTTATGGCCTCCAAACATGGGAGCAGGTTGGCAGATCGTGACCTCCTAAAATATTACTAGGAGTTAAATTTGAGAAAATACAGAAATAATTGGTCCTTATGGACCAACAAAAACACATGTAGTTTGCTTTGGGTCGTACTTTGGACCCCCGGGACCACATATTAGAACAGTATTGAAACATGTGTTTGCGGTCTGGCCTCAACTAGGAGGTAAAGTAATGCTATGACATTTTCCATCACTGCTAACCTTCATTTTAAAATTGACCACAACACTGAAGAGAGTTCATTTTTTACGTTTTACGTTTGGAGGCACAGATGTTGCAGAACGATTTCAAATATAATTTATAATGAAAAAAATAAAATACTTAAACACGTTAGTCAGAGCGAGGATCACAGGGAATCAAGAGACTGAATTACATGAAAATTAGACATTCTGTAACGCCCATGCCAAAAGTTAGAGTGAATAGGTCATTAATAGTATTTGAAACATTAGCAAAAGGGTGTATGGGCACCAGAGACTGATATGCACATTATATAGATTCAGTTTGGAACAGAAATAGAAGACAGAGGCAGAAAGGGAAATAAATAAAATGCTGGTGGACCTATGGGAGAATGTGCTATAGAACCTCTGCTGCCTGCTGCCCTCTTGCCTGGGTAAGATGTATTGAGCTTCCATCCCTTGAACTCAGAACCCAGGTTGACTCCAAGAGCTAGTTGGCGGGAGTCCTGACCTGAAGCCTCAGGGACATAACAGGCTGCTAGCCCCTGCACCTGACACTGCCATCTGTGAGTCTACCTTGCCAAGTGGTGCCAACCCGTCCTGGACCTTTGAAAGTGGGCCTATGGTGCTTGCCAGTGAAACCAATTCATCTTCTCTTCTGAGCGACGCATGTCTGAGCAAAACCGACGCATCTCATCGGTTGAGCGGTGCATCACTGAGCAAAATAAACACATTACTGATGCTGCGTGGACTGGACCCATCGCAAAAGCTGCCACCTTCCGCATCTTGGAACTGGTGCATCGTCTTTGGAACCGTCGCTGTGTGATGCTTCTCCTGGCGCAAGCTCCTCACATCCCTTGTCGATGGCAGCCTCGACGATGAAAACGAAACACAGAATCACAGCTTCACCACTCATCAGAACCGACGCATTGCATCAGCTGCACCTCACCTCCTTGACACCAGACTTTGCATCAGAAGCCCCGTCAACAGGATCCTCAACATCGACGCATCAGGACAGCGCAGCGCAGCCTCACTGCATTGTGGAACCAACGCATAGCCTGGGCTGCACAAAGCATCTTCGACACAGATCAACTCAACTCTTCACAACTAGGATTTTAGGTATTTTGTTCATCTGGCCTAACTGGGTAACTGTGGCTAGCCCGTGCTCCATAGTGGTTGGCCTGAATTTGTGACTTTGTTCCGGTCCAGCACGACCAGATGTCCACTAATAGCGCTTTATGTTTTATGAGCTATTTTCCACTATAAAATTTAAAATTCAATAACTCCAGTTCTACTAATTGGTCTTTTGTTGTTTTGGGCTTGTTTTATTTTTTAAAGTTAGATCTGTTTTTCTAACTTGATGTAGAATCATTTTTTGTGATATTTTTACTGTTTTATTGTTTGAAGTGTTGTACAAATACTTTACCCACTGCCCTTAAAGTTAACCCTGACTGCTCTATGCCAAGCTACCAGATGAGCGCACAACTTAATTTAGGGTTTGCCTGCCTCTTACCCTAACTAGGATTGGGGTTGCTGTTTGACCAGGACTTACAACCCAGTCAACCAACAACCTAATTTCTAACACTGATCAGCGATGCAATAACAACTTGTGTTTGTACAGTGCAATACAGTGAATTGGTATACACTACCATTGAATATCTAAGACCAATTTCAATTTTAAATTATCCATGATTGGCATTTTTGATTTTCCAAATAATTTCTGTCTGTGGGATCTGAAATCACACCTGCAATCATAGGATTTGATCTGGGTATCATGGAGCTTTACACTGTAGCCCAGCTCAAGGACTTCTGCAATTAGTTTGGATCTCCTGCCAATAGCACCAACAGGAGAGCCACGGCAAAAGCTCACTCCATACCAGGTGAGACCACAGGAGAGGATGAAAATGTGGAGGAACCATCTGCAGTAGAAAGGGAGAATATGAGCCCTAGAATGGAACTTATTATGTGGGCTGAAAGCAGCATCTACAGTCATGGCCTGTCCCTAGAGGAACTGGGGAAAAGGAGAGAGGAGAAGGATTTCAAGATGGAAATGGCTAAATTAAAAATAGAGGAGAAAAAGGCTGAAGGAGCCATGGATGAGAACATTTTACTGGCTCATGAACTGAGTCTAAAAATGACATCAAGGCCAAACAGGCAGATTCCAGCAGTGATGGTGGCAGCATACTGGCAGTTTGTGAAGGACACACAAAAGTTTGCATACCTAAGGATCTGGTGCCCAGTTATGTGGTGGGAGTTGACATTGACAAATGATTTTAAGCTTACGAGGAAGCACTGAGGGTCCACAGGGTCCCAGAAGAGCACTGGGCAGGAGGGTCTGTGGAAACACATGGCATTACAGTTCTCAGAATAACCAAAGCACGCACTGGAGGTCGCTCCTTCAGTTATTGAGCCGCAAAACTGTGGAACTATCTTCATGCAGAGTTGAGGTAAAAACGGTCTGAAGCTATATTTTGAAAAAAGTTAATAACTTGTTTTTTCAGACAACTGTAATATTTCTTCTTTCTTAGGAGCTGGCTCTGTTTCTCTAGTGTATTGTGGAATTTTAGCACGGGGACACTCAGTTGTAGTAAGCACTGCACTTTACAAATAAGATAACATAACATACTGTGGGGCGGGACACACTTCTAATACTAGAGGTTGGGGACCAAACCAGGTACACTCCAATGAAAGCTATTTTGATTGCAAAGTTTGGGCTGACCCCTGAAAAGTACTGTCAAAGATTCAGGAACAGCCATTAGCTCCCCAATCACTCCTGGGTCAATTTTGCGGATTACGCCAGCAAGGCACTGAATGGTTGGGTGCGATGCAGCAAAGTGAATTATTACAATGTGTCGTATGATCTGATTATGAGAGAGCACATGCTCAGTATTTGTTTTGCAGATTTGTACCAGCATTTAATTGCCAGTAAGCTGACTGACCCCAGGAAGGTTACTCAGAGGGCAGACCTCTGGGCTAGTACCAGAGTGCCCAAAAAAGTATCTGGAGAGAGTCCCACAAAGATGGACAGGGTTCCAATCAGAAGATAAAAGAGGGAGAAAAACTTAAAAGTAAAGAGTTCTCTAATGGTCCCCAAAATAGTTCTTAAGGGAGTAGTGCTAACTAGTCCCAGTCTGACCCTAGGAAGAAAGGATACTTTGGTAAGCAGACAGGTAGGTTTGTAATCCAAAGTACTGAGTGCTATAAGTATGGGCACTCCAAAGGTGACTCAAAATGATGTCCAAGAGGTCACAGCCCCCCACCAGTGGGCAGACAGCTGGGCTGGTGAGTTGTCGTGCAGCTTCTGCTTCCTCAGTAGGAACTGTGCATTTGCTGGACAACATAAACTTTGGGATGGTGCCAGACTGAATCTAACACAAGGAGATGATGGACAGAGTGCTGAAACTTTTCAGTCACTCACCCCCAGTCACAGATCTGAGTTGAATCCATCATCATTCTTTAGCTCACTTCGTCACCTCAGTTCAGACCCAGCTATAATCAAACCAGTCTTGACTCTGTGCCTCATGGAAACAGTCCAGCCGGAACTGACAAGCCAGGTCTTCCCTGAACCAGAAACAAGCATCCTGGGACCGGTTTCTGGGTAACACCCTTCATCAGCCAGGCTATCTTGAATCCAGTGGCAAAGTGAGCAAGGGACCCACGTCTGGGCCTACCCTGCCAACTATGAGCGAACAAAGCAAACACAAGGAGATGATGGACGGAGTGCTGAAACTTTTCAGATACTCACCCCCAGTCACAGATCTGGGTTGAATCCATCATCATTCTTTAGCTCACTTCGCCACCTCAGTTCAGACCCAGCTATATCCAAATCAGTCTTGACCCAGTGCCTCTGGGGAACAGTCCAGCCCGAACTGCCAAGCCAGGTCTTCCCTGAACCAGAAAAAAGCATCCTGGGACCGGTTTCTGGGTAACACCCTTCATCAGCCAGGCTAGCTTGAATCCAGTGGCAAAGTGAGCAAGTGACCCACATCTGGCCATACCCTGCCAACTATGACATCTATGCACCCCTCAAGATATGTTGGCCTATAGTCCTGCTAGCTCGAAGTGCCACCATGGATACCCCTAAATGTGAAAAGGTAACAAATGGATTGAGAAACCTCAGAACATGACAACCCTGACTCCTCAAGGAATTGTGGTAACAGATCTAGAACCTTTTCACTTAGTCACTTGTGTATACTTAGAGAATCGACAAGAAATCCACAAAGAGGTGTTTCAATATTTATTGAACCATTGTGATTCTTGTGTAAAATATATTTGTTGCAATGATTAATAGACACAAGCAAATGAAAGTGATTAGCAGTATAAGGAAAGTGAAAAGGATAAGCAATTCAACCATTGTGCTAAAGCAGTATCTCTATGCTGGTATATAAGTACTGTGCACAGTATGCTCCTATTATGCGTTCCCTAACCTAGTTGCCTGGGGGGTGATCAGCCAAAATCCCCTACTGGATAATCTAACTCTCTATTACCTGAAGATGAGTGTATGCAGGTCCCCGTCTTGGTCACAAGTTGGACATCCCTCTTTGCAGAGGGTTAACAGGAATCAGCTAGGCTGAGACTTTGATGAACAGCGACCTCACAGTGACAGCAGAGTTTTCCTATTCTAAGACCACGGAAGTGCTCTTATTTATATAAGAAAACAGATCCATGCTTCTGTGCGAAGACCTGAGCCAGGCTGGCATTGTTTACCCTCTCCTGATAGATATGTCACCTTATGGATGATAAACAAACAACATTTGCACTGTGAACTTTATCCATTGTACTGAATGTTCAGGGTGTTGTGATAATGGATAGATGAAGTGGAAATGTAATAAAATATGGTATCCTGCATATACAAGAAAATATGTGTCAAAAGTCAACGTGTAGAAAGGAAGGCAACTTAAGGAACTTGTATATGTAAAATGGCAGCGTTTCTCCCCGGGCCTAACCCAGCCACGTGACAGAGTGTAGCGCTCAGGCAGGAGATAGTCCAGGTTGATTTTGGGGAACAGATAGAGGTAACCCTAGTGTCCCTGGGGGATAAAGAGTTAGTGCCAAAAGCCAATATGCCTGCCAATACTTCCAAGTACAGGCAGTGGGTCACCATCAGTGGGCAAGGGGTGGAGGCTCTGAAAGAAAAAGGAGCCAGTAGGACTACTGTGAAGAGTCAGTTCCTCCCGAACACATTCCACCAAGTTATAGTCGCCAACAATTATGAGAGCCATATACTGACTGGTCCCTCTGGTTCCCCTTGAGTGGAGTGGGGGCTGAGTTTCTCTGAGGATAGCTGTGAACATGCCATGCCTGTTGATTGCCTGTTAGGCAGTGACCTGGAACACACTACCCGGATGGAGGTAGAGTTCAGGTCACACTTGGAGATGTTGGGAATGCCGGAGTGGGTCTGTATGAGCACCCTGTCCATGGCAGCCCAGGAAGGGATTCAGGGGCATCTGGAGCCTGACACAATGGCCCAGACAGCTGCCAAGAAAGAGAGAGGCAAGGGGCATGAGAAACCAGCTCTAGAAATTCCCACGGTCGAGGTTGAGGGGGCAGCTGGCAGGAGGCTCCCGCGCCATCCAGGAAAAACGCTGCTGCATTGGGTGACCTGCCTGAGCTTGCTGGTTTGCAAGTTGAGAGTGGGCCCACCAGGGAGGAATTCTGCAAGATGCACAAAGAGTGTCCTGCTCTAGAGGGCTTGAAGCGGCAAGCCAAAGCCCAGGCAACAGGTGACATCGCTTGGGATCACTTGATCTTCTGGGAGAATGACCTCCTATACAGTGAGCTTAAGGTTCCTGCTTCTGGGGCAGCCCATGTGCTTGTGGTTCCTTAGTGTTACAGGATCTTTCTACTGGATTTGGCTTATGACATTCCCTTGACAGGACACCTACTGCAAGACAAGACCTTTGCCAGGCTTGTTGCCCATTTTTAACAGCCCCGGATGAAGAAGGCCTCAAATGCATTCTGTAGGTCCTGTCCCACTTGCTAGGCCAGTGTGAAGTCAGGGAAAAAGCTCAAAGCTCCCCTGGCCCCTTTTCCTGCCATTGGTACTCCATTTGAAAGGGCAGACATCAGCATCATTGGGCTTTGGACCCCAAGACAGCCTTACGCAACACGTTTGTCCTGGTCTTGTTGGGCCATGCCACCACAAGGCTAGTTGGCTTGCCTTCTGATCTGAAGACTCAGGGACATAACAGCCTTCCAGCCTCTACATCTGGACACTACCATCTTTAGATCTTCTCTGCCAATGGTGCCAAAAGAGTCATGGCACTCGGAAGTGGGCCGAAGGTGCATGCCAGAAGAACCAACTCATCTTCTCTGCTTAGCGAAACATCCCTGAGCAGAACCAATGCATCTCCTCATCTGAACAGCGCATCCTGAAGTAGAATCAATGCATCCCAGCTGCTGCGTGGATTTGACCCATCACAAAAGACTCATATCACTGCCTCTTCCCACATTTTGTGACAGATGCATCTCCTTCGGAAGTGCTGCTGTGCAACGCTTTTCCCGGCACCAATTCCTCCCATCCCTTGCCAATGGCAGCCTCCATGATGCTGCCGAAACCCCGCATCACCGCTACTGAGAACTAATGCATCTCCTTAGCTGCGCCTTGCATCCTCAACACCAGACTTCGCTTTACAAGCCCATTGACAGGATCCTCGACGTTGACACATCAGGACCTCTGTCTCACCTCATCTCGGAACTGATGCATCGTATCGGCTGCACGACACATCTTCGACACGTATCCATGCAAAGCTCACAACCAAGAATTTAGTTACTTTGTTCAGGGGGCCTAACAGGATCACTGTGGCTGGCACACACTCCATTGCTGTGAACCTTAATTTGTGACTTTATTCTGATCTGGCGCGACCAGATGTCCCCCATTAGCACTTTGTTCTTTTAGGTGCTATTTCCCACTATAAAACTTTAAAATTCAATAACTCCAGTGCTACTAATTGGAGTTTTTTAGTTTTAGTCTTCTCATATTTATTAAAGTCAGATCTATTTTTCAAACTTGGTGTGAAATCCTTCTGTGTAGTGTTTTGCCTGTTTTTCTGTTTGAAGTTTTCCACAAATACTTTGCACACTGCCTCTAAAGTTGCAGTTGTCCCTGTGCCAAGCTACCAGAGGGTGGGCACAGGTTAATTTAGGGTCTGCCTGCCTCTTACCCTGACTAGGATTGTGATTGCTGCTTGACCAGGGCTTACACCCCAGTCAGCCAACATCCCACTTTATAACATACACTCTCTAAGAGCAAAGATTGTTATTAGTGGGTGGCTGATGTCAGGGCTTTTACCAAAAAGGGATTGGGGGAGGGGCTTGCCATCAAAGTGTAATGAGACAAAGATATTTACTGTCACCATATATTGATTTTATCAAAGATGTTTACATAACTCAACATCAGACTATGGTGGAGAAAATATTGTGATGCAAACATTTTTGGGACATAATATTGAGTTCCAAATAACATGAATGTCAATGTAAGTGTATATATATGCAAGTATAGTTTTACTATTCTTAACCCGACAAATATGCACTTAGATGGTACATGTATATCTTCAATATCTACTTTTGATGATACATGTATATCTTCAAGGGACCTCGTTGTGGGGTAAAGAATAGGAAGTCTGCACTTGTCTGTAACAACTTTTGTTCACAATATTTATACCACAGTATGTAAGCAATATGTTTGCTGCATGATATTTCTGTCCTCAATTTTCTGACATACAAATCAAAACACATTGCAAGTTAAGATGATATGCGCTTCAATTAGATGTTTAACATGCTCCATCAGTGAAATAAGGGATCTTTATCTGGATAATAAAAATAGGTAGAAATGAAGGACGAATATGTTGACTCATCTAAAGCAATAAGAACATAGGTAATGGGAACATTTTAATTTACAAATGGTAATTGAAGGTGTTTTGACAAGAAAATAATATTTCTGAAAAACAAATTAGCACTACAAACTCAAAGATATAAAAGCAGTAAATACTAAGCTTTGTGTATTTATTCAGGACAAAAAATCCCCAGAGATGATAAAATATTTCATAAAATGGTTAAGTTAGGCCATGGAATTGAAAAGCCAGTTCTTGGGGGCATGGACTGGGTCACATGGAGGCAGTGGCGTAAAAACGGAGCTCCCGTGCCTGAGGTCTTTCTGAGGCTGTTTCTCCTTCTCCGTCCTGGGCTCCAATGGCAGTGGTAGGCTGCCTGAGCCCGGGGGCGGAGTATAGTGAAGGCTCTGAATAAGGGTTGTTGGACAAGAGGAGTACACACTGGTCTCAGCGGTGCTCTTGGCAAACAAGATGAAGCCGGCATCAGCCACAGGCAAGGAGCAGCGGTGGTTTCATGTGCTGCAAGGCTGTGTGCGCGACCTCGACCAGAGTGGGATACTCAGAGGGATGCCTGTCCATTCAGGTGGTTCTCCTGGGAACAAACTTGAGGGGATCCTCACATACAGCTGCTGTTGTTGGTGCATTGGAGCCCAGTCTTGTTGGAAGAAGGTGATGGGTGGCAGGTGGTGAATGAGCCTGGCCAGAGGGGTAGCACAGTGGCTGATAGGGGTGCTTGTGCCCAGGGGTCTGAGGCAGTGGAAGAGAAGGGTGACACTGACCCCAGAGAAGCCTGTAGTGCCTGCCGGAGGCAGACCAGAGAAAACTGAGCCCAGACACACATGGATGGACCTGCTTAAGGGTGTGTTAAGAGCAGCAACAGCCAGTGCCACTGCTAAAAGCAGAGGAGGCAGCGGAGGCTGTCAAATCGTTCGCCCAGCCCCTGCCAGTGCTGATGGATCAAGTGGTGGAATCCCACATGGCAACTATCCTTGTGACCATCAAGGACGCAAAAGAGTTGCTGGAAAGGAAAATCAAAACGGTGGTCCAAGATGTGAACCTACTGAGGGAAGACCGTAGGAAACTGGTGGATAGGGTGGCAGACACAGAATTGACCTTGGCCCAAACTATCTTGAAGGTGCTGGAACATGAAACCCGCCAAACACAATGGAAAAAGGAATGACGATTATCCAATTATCATACAGAGAGAATCTTGATTTCATTAAAGACAACGGAGGCTAACATTATGCAATGTACTTTTATTGCTGCCCCCAACTGCAGCCCTTTAAAGAACACTTTACATCATGAATGCATTACATCATGAATAACAAAGTTCCAAACAATAGTATATAGCGCCATAGCAACAAGTCAACATCCCCTTTTATTCGCTGCTTCTGGACAGTTAAGTGTACTCTTCCTTACTCTCCTACTCAATGTCATTTATAGAAACTTTTAGATTCATATCCTTGTTTTTATTAAACTCCAAGGTAGGTAAACCTTAAACTAATTTGTAATTTCTTTATAGTTTTTTTAATAGTTTTTTCATATTTGTGATTCCTCTATAACAGGTAAGTTATTGCCTAATCTTAGTTTAATCAACACCCCTCCAATTTATGGTTGGGTTATTCCCTTTAATTGCCTACCAAATACTAGAAATATGACAGTTTACCATGCTCCGGTCATGCTATCTGTCATGCCTTGAAGAGAGTTACGGTGCAAGCTACAGATGGCCTGAGCTGATCCGCGAAGGAGACTGCCAAACCTCAGATGCGCTGTTCTGACCCACTAGACTGACTCCGCATTTAGAACCTCTGCCGCCGGGCCTCACGATTCGCTCTGGGAATATCTTTCCCTTGACGTGCAGAAAGAGGCGACAGCCCTTCCTCGTCCTTAAACAAATCACCGACTCTCCTCGGACCAAGACGCACACATCGGAGATTACGCTGCGTTCGTGCCCACTCCCCTTCACTTTTCCCATCAAATTAAGATGGAAAGGGTAAAAATTACCAAACGACGAGGAGAGAAATGCCAAATGCTCGCGCTGTGTCTCCATAGCAACACACAGCGCGAGCAGCCAACGGCCTCCCACGTTTTTCAAAGACTAAGACCTCCTTATTACTTGCTAAAACACTATTCCTATTAACAATTTATCCTATATAAAAAAAGGGGGAAAGAATGGAAAATGGCAATGGCAATGGCAATGGTTCACATGAGGAAGATGACAATACCTTCCCTAATGAAACCAGTATAATGAATTACCTAGAGAAACATCTTAAGTCCTCTTTAAAAGAGGCTGCTGACTCTATCATGAACAAAAGAAAAAGGGATTTTGTAACTGAAGAGGACTCAGTGTTCCTCTCTGAAGATGAACACTCACCTAAAAAAGGAGAAAAGGCTTAATAAAAACGAAACACCTTGAACCCCATGGTAGCCAATGCGCTACAAAGGACCAAGCCTTCTCGCTAGGTAGCCTAAGTGCTACAAAAGACCGTACTTTACCAAAAAGTAGCCTACGTGCTACAAAAGGTAAATTTACTCTCAGACCATGTGCCCAAAGCGACACAACTAGAAAGAGCAGCCTTATTGGCACAACAAATAGAAGTGTCCCCCGCGACAGAAGAAGACATAGTGACCCTTCTGGCACAAATGACCTCAGTCTGCATACTGATAACTTTGATTTCCCCTCTACTAGTAGTTTTGATGGGGGCGAAGACGAGTACATTTTTGATCCCCTTGAGACCTTAGACATTGACCTCCTTGATGACGATTTAGTCAAGTCATCTAAGAGCAATACAACCTACTGAGGGAAAGGTTTATGATGCGGAAGGACATTTGTGCCAGAATAATGTCAGGGTGGTGGTCCTACTTGAACAGGCAGAAGGCCCACCAATGGAACTGCTTCTTTCGGGTTGGCTGGCTGCGGAGATCTTGGAGGGTAAGACTTAAAAATGGTTCATGGTGGAATGAGCTCATGGGGATCTGGTAATCCTCCAATCCCCAGGGCTTCGCTGAGAGCAGTGGTGGCAGGATTGCTGAATTTTAGCGACCTGAACGCAATATTACAAAGGGCGAGGGTACATGGACTCTGGCAGGTGGGTGGTTTTTCACATTTACCCAAACTATCTCACGCTGGTGCAGCAGCAGCGGCAAAAGTTAATGGCTTCCACGAGGCGTTTGAGGAGTCTAGATATCAAACATGCTCTGTTTTTTCCAGCCAGGCTCAGCATTTGGGTGGACGGTGAAATGCACTTCTTCTCCACACCAGCGGAGACATTGGAGTGGCTGGAGCGGTGGGAGTACCTGGCCCCCAAGGAAGCATGAGGAACATGGCAGCCTCAGAGTGGCAGGAGCAAAAGTGGTGCTGCAGGCCTCGGAGTATGGCGTCCCTAGGACTGTCCAGGGACCAGGCGGAATCCTAGCATGTGAAGGTCGTGGAGACATTCCATTGTCAGAGAGGCTGTAACACTGACTCCAGGAGGGATGTTCTTTGGGGCAAAGTGGAGGACCTGGTGAGGAACCTTTGGACTTAGGGATTGGAGATGGAGGTCTTCCCCGCTGGTGGTGACACCAATGACTTAGGATAAAATTGTTTGAGGCCCTGGGGTCTCCATGAGGTCTGCTGGGATATAAGCAAGGAGTACTCCTTTCACTGACCCTCAGTGCTGGGGGGCCGAGCACTGAACAGTTGGAGCCAGGACAGATTCAGTTCATTCCTCATGAACCCTGCCTCATCTGCACTGTGTCTAGGACATTGGGCTGTGATGGGGGTGAATGTATGTTTTGTATTGATGGGGTGAAAAACATACTCTTAATTGTGGGAGTGGCCAGTTCTAAGACCACAGCCTGGTAAGGTAGGGTGGGTGGGGAGTTGGGATTTGTTTCAACAGATTGATTTACTTTACTTTCAGGAGGTACATACAGAATCTGAGTTTAACCAGTTTGAAATAGGGCCGCAAGAGGAAGCCACAAAGTATGTATCAATGAGTAAGGGTGTGCAAACTTTCACATTGTTGATTTGGAATGTGAATGGTCTGAGGTACAGAATTAAGCGAGGGCTAGTGGCGGAGGCACTCGTGCACTTTTTGATAGAAGTGGTATTTCTGCAGGAGACGTACATGAGGGGAAATCATGCTCCAGATTTAGGGTGGGGGAAATATAAAATGGTGGGCCATGCAGGTTTTTCTACAGGCTCTAGAAGGGTGGCTATAATCCTTACTGCTACAGGTGATGAAAGTGTGGATAGATGCTGTAGGTCAATATGTAGTGGTCCTTGGGAATTGGGATGGGGAAACCCAGGCATTTATCAATGTGTACATCCCCCCTGGGCTGTGCGCCCTCTTGGGGGTGACTTTATTATGATCATGTACCCCCACCTGGACCGTACATACAGGTTCAACAAGCAAATGTGGCGAGGTTGGAGGGATTCGTTTGGGCACTACGTCTGGGGGATGTTTGGATTGCACTGCACGATCAAACCATGGGTTATTCATATTATTATGAAGTCCACAATATGCACTCCTGAATACATTTTTTGCACCAGAATGCTCCTTCATAGATTTAGGAGCAGACTATGAGGTCTGAGGAATTTCTGATCATGCTCTACTGGAGATTGAACTGGCCACGCCGCATTTGAGGGGGGCAGGTGAGTGGCACATTACGGTATGGCGTCTTACTGATCCATTAGAGCTGTGATGGGTCACAGAATTGTATTTTGTGGAAAAGGGGCATTCAGTGGGCAGCACCAACACCCTGTGGGAGGCCTACAAGGCAACGATATGGGATGAGATAATTTCGGGGGAGGTAAGTGATAAAAGACAGAGGGAGTGGGACTACCAGGAAGCAGAAGGGTCCTCTGGGGTCTGGAGGAGATGTGTGTCCATATCCCAAACCCAGAACTCACCCGGAGGCTGGTTAGGAAAGAGAGGACTATCAGTCCTTGGCGACCAATGTGCAGGTGACCAATGTGCAGGTGTGCAGGGCCAAATAAGAGAGGGTATATGAAGTGGGAGATAAGGCAGGCAAGTTACTAGCGTGGCTGGCAGCTAGGGATGCAGAAAGATCCCACATTAGTGAGATCACGGGCCCGCAGAAGAGATGGTTACAGGTAGCGAAGCCATTGCGGAAGTCATGGCAGAATACCTGCAGGGTTTCTATGCGGAGGGACAACCTGCTCATGTGTCTGATCTTCGGACTTTGTCAGGGACTGCCCTTGCAGGATGTTGGAGTGCCAGAGGATGCTTGAGCTCAAGGATGACTTAACGGAGGGTGAGATACGGACCGTGCTTTCACAGTTGTAGGCTGGGAAGGCCCTGGGTCCCAATGGGCTTCCAGTGGAGCTTATGAGTCAGCTGTCTGCAAAAATTGCTGACCGCTCCATAAAATGTATATAGTGGCCCACAAGATGGGGGAGCTTCCTCAGGAGTTGAGGATTATGACGGTGATACCTATTCTTAAGCCGAGGAAGCCACCGGATAGGTGGGAATCCTTTTGACCTATCTCCCTCCTTAATAGAGATACTAAAATCCTGGCCAAGGCTTTTGCCAACAGTTTGTGGGGGGTTATTATGGACTTGGTTCATCCAGAACAGAATGGGTTCATCCACCATGCTCAAACTTCAGAGGCTCCAGAATAATATTGCGGCCACACGAGGTAGGGGCGTCACTAGCGGAGGTCTCCCTTGACACCCATAAGGCTTTCGATTCAATGGAGTGGCTCTTTCTATTTGCAGTTCCGGAGAAGATGGACTTTGGGCCAAAGTTTTGGGCCTGGATCTCTTTACTCTATAAAAATCAAAGGGCAAGGCTCAAGGTAAATGGGTCATCTCCCTGGACGTCCAAGGTTTAGAGGGGCATGAGGCAGGGTTGTCCTCTTTTGTCAATGCAATTAGCATTGATGATGGAACCACTTGCTGAGTGGGTGTGCATTGATCCCTGGATTGAAGGTTGGAGGTGGGACCCCCATGGGAGGAGCATATCTCATCGAATTTAGATGCCATTCTGTTATACTTAGCCGACCTGGACCAGAATCTGGGCAGAGTGGGTGAAATATTTGCATTTATGGTAAGTACTCTGGCCTTCAAATTCATTGGGATAAGTCCTTGATCTTTCTCGTGGGTACCTGGGGAGCACCGCTGCATCACCCCATGCCGCTCAGGGTTGAATGTGGGCATTTAAAATTTTTGGGATTGTGGATTTTCAGGAGGAGGCCTACCATTACGAAGACAATATGGCACTGCAGCTCTAAAATTGGAGACAGATGTTAAACACGGTGAGGTGACTCCACTTTCCATGATGGGTAGAGCAGCGCTGTTTAAGATGGTGGCCCTGCTGCATTTTACGTATACACTCCTGACCAGCCCATATGGCATCCTGAAGCCATTATTCAAAGCGGTTGATGCCTTGCCGAGGAAGTTGCTGTGGCAAGATGACACCCGGAGGATAGTGCTGTCCCCTCTCTAGAGCTTGGTGTATGAGGGGAGCTTAGAACTCCTGAGTTTACGGTGCCACTACGAAGCTGCCCAGATAAGCGTTGTTAATGGATGGGCATATGCACAGCTAGATGGCCTGGCTTATCAGCTGGACAGGGCAGTGCTTGGGGAGATAGTGTCGGTGGAGGGAGTGGTCCTCTCCCCATCCTTGACTCCTGAGCAACAGAGGGACTGCCGCCAAGTCCTGGAGCAGTTCTCCTCAGTGTTTTCCCTTATCCCTGGGATTACCCACCTGTGTACCCATGATGTGGACACAGGAGACAGCCTGCATGTATTATACGGTGGGAGAGTGTCTAAGGGTGTTTTCCCGGTGACGAAAATGGTGATTGCATTCTGGCTTAAATTGAATAGAGAGATGAACTGGCACAAGAGGCTAACAACTAAGGCCTCTCTTTAGTTGGGCATGCGGCTGGGCACGGTGCACGGTCTTTCATGTTTACAATAGGGGAATGACATAGGGATTCATACCCTTGCAGAGATGTGGAATGCAATTGGGGAGGTTTAGTTTGATTATCCAAGGGTTGAATATGATATGCGAGCTTCCCAAGTGTTTAAATACCTTTAGTTGTGACCTGCACTGAGGACGGTGGTGCCACTGCAGTGGAAGTCCTGAAGACCTCTTTGTTGGTATATAGATTGCTGGATGGCCCCATTGATCACCAAGGAGATATCCCTTACATACCAGAATATGTCGAGGAACATGCAGAGGGACTTAGAACTCCTAAGGGCCAGGTGGCAAGGGGTTGTAGGTGAGATAGGGCTGACGATTGGGGCGGGGCTGAGTTGCACTTCACAAGGCTTTTCGCGATTAAGGCCAGTTACCACCTAATACAGCTTAAGATTTGACATTGCCTTCTGCATAGAACGGGAAAGATTCCTGATGAAAGGTTCCTGCGGGGTTGTGGACAGAGGGGCACTTTTATCCATACATTGTGGAAATATTAGCATCTTCTCGCTTTTTTGGGAAGGGGTGATGCACAGACTAGAGAGCGCCATGGGCATACGTGAAGAACCAAGGGCACAGTTAGTGTTGTTAGGGATCTGGAGTAAGACTGATGCATCCTCGTCAGCGGCTGCTATTCAACCTGGGCTTTACTCTGGCCATGAGGGAACCGGTGTGTACTTGGGGGTCCAAGGTGGTACCGGAGGTGAGGGATTGGGAACAGGAGATGGATCTGTGTATGTATATGAAGGAGAGATCTATAACCCCTTCCATGCTCATGACGGAACGGTTCCGTCATGAGCCACGGTTGAGCTGTGCTCATGACGGAACCGTTCCGTCATGGTCCCGCCCGCGCTCGAACCCTTCAGCACCGCGGCGGAATTCGCCCAGCGCTGAAGGGGTTAAAGAGAGAGGCTGTCCCAAAAAATCTGACAAAATCTGGCAAGGATGAGTGGGGGAAATCTAGTGTAGCACAGGCAGGCCACAGGGGACTGGTGTAGTGGGAGAGCCGAACTCATAGCCTTACAAAGATGGTGCTCGGAATACACGGGTCATGGTGAGCTACGTGATGATTGGGGCGCCTTCCTGCATTGTTTGGGATAGGGGGGTGATAGTAGGATGGTGACCCCAGAGGGAGAGGGGTTGGGAAGGGGTTAATTGTTGGTTGTATCAGTTGTGAAGCTGTTTTACCAAGCAACTAAATGGCAGCAGACCCGGAAGCAGAGGACGGCCCGGGACCAGGGTTCAATTCCCGACGCGGCAGGGTCTTGGACCAGGGCCAGCGGACTCGATAATTCTCGCCTCGGTGCCTACTCGAGGGATCACACTCGGCAACTCTGGGCATTAGCTTGCCTCATCTCCACAACGGCCCCCCACATTCGCCGGGGATGCCTGGTTTCACCTTGGAGATACCCAGGAGGGACCATCTCACAGGGATAGCCAGGATGGGTTCCCCAGCGGTCTACAGCGCCGGGACACGTCCGAGTAGCTGTGCGCTGAATAAATTAAAATAACATAACATAACATAACATAATAGAAATGTCATGGTAGTGGTAAAAAAATACTAGAACGTTTTTAACAGCGATGCCTACATTATCATACCTATCAATTATTTACAAACACAACATTTTGTAATATATCAATTGCATTCCTATGTTTTTGGAATTATGTATTTGCCTGTCTCTCGATAGTGTTACATTAGCAGTTGATTCCAGTTGTTACAATTATTTTTTACAAGTCCGCAGAGATGGTATTGCCAGAAGGTGTGTAATGACCCTCCAAAAGGTAGGGCGTGGTGAGCTAAACTGTGCTAGTTAAGCTGAGCAGAAGAATGAATTGAACGGAAAGAGTAATTGACAGGCACATGGACCACAATGCTTTTGTATAATTGGGATGAATTTGCGAAATGAAAAAAATGGTGATGGTAACACTTCTTTTTCGCATCGTATCATTCTGTACCATTTCAATGTTTAATGAGTACTCAGCAAGTAACACATATTATTTATTAATATGTTCTTGAATGCACATAAAATGATAAAAACAGCTACCCCTACATTCTAGAAAAGTTTGAATTGTTGAAGAAACTTTGCCCATTAGGTAGGGTGATACTCTTATTTCCCTTCGAATAAATTCAGACAAGCAAGCAGAATTGTTCTTTCTCCTTCATGAATCTATGCAGCTCCCCTAACTATGCCAGCATTTTCAAAACGGTGTGTAAAGTAGGCAGCCACAGAACAAGAGAACATTGTGTACGCCGCATGCGGGGCACAGCATCATTCCCATAGGTAAGTGCACTCACTGTATTCAAAGAGAATATGAACAATGTGGAAAGGTGCCCAACACACCGTGAAGAACAGGACCACGATCACCATCATCATCACCGCCCGCTTCTTCTTCCTGCAAAGATCAAGAAAAAGGAATCAGGAAAGGTTCTCTTCTCTGGCAGTGCATTGGGTCGTCATGCCAGTTTATGCGTTCAGATGCATGTGTGTAGATCCCGTGTCTATCTACATCCAACATATTTTATCATCAAACATTCCCACCTGTGCTTAATATTTATGATGTACACTCCGCCATTGGTCAATGCCCCATCAACAATAATAATCACCACTTGGAACATGCTTGGGGGCGAAGTAGTCACTTGTGCCTGTTTATAATTTTATGCGAGTGGGGGGAGGGTGGGGAGAATAAATATATTTTAAAAAGTTAGCAAGAAATAAACATTTTAGAAAATGTTATTAAACACAAAGAAAAGAAAAATAAATAAGACACTTATTCCATGAATTTGAATGAAGGAAGCAAAAATCTAATTTGCATAAATGTTCTTAAAAATGAAAAAAGTTATTAAAAGTACTTATGCACATAAATATTGTATTTGTTACTTCAAATCCACTATATTCACCATCAGTAATAGGCATACCGACATCGGAGTTCAGCCCATTTACGGTTAGAACAACACTAAAAGGAAAGACAATGTTCTTACTGTTGCCCCATTTAGGTCAAAAGATGCAATTCTCTACCCCCATATAGTTAATTATAGAGTGCTGGGGACTGGCTCTCAGGAAAAACCTTGGACCCTGGACCTCTGAATCAGGTTGGATATGTATAATATCTCTTAATAATGGGAACATTTCCTTCTCTCTCTGGTGGGCTAGATAACTAGAACAAAATGCTTTCCTTCATAAAAATATTTGGGCAGATTTACAAGCCCCTTGCGCCTCATTTACGCCGCCGTTGCTTCGCTTTTGTGACGCAGCGGCGGCGCAAATCCTGCGCCATGGTGCGGGGTACTTACAACGTGACGCATCTGGGAGATGTGTCACATTGTAAAGCCCTGCGCCACATGTAGGCGTTCCTGGGCAGGGGTGGGCGTTCCGGCGCAGGAACGCCTCCTAAAAGTGGCTGAGTGAAATCTACAAGATTTCACTCAGTCACTTTTAGGCCCATGCTGCGTCAAAACCCTGCGCCTGCTTGAAGCAGGCGTAAGGATTGACGCAGCATTAACAAGATAGGGCCCCCCAGAGCATTGCTGGAGCTGCGTCACGCTTGCGACGCAACTCCAGCAATGCGCCACTTTTACGGCACAGATGCGTCACGCATCTGTGCCGTTTTTGCCCCATGGTGCGCCGCATTGTAAATGCGGCGCATCCATGGAAGAGGAGCTGTGGCGCACAATAACTGGCGCATCCCTGCTGATATGCAGGGATGCGCCAGTTATTGTAAATATGCCCCATTGTATTTTAAAGGTATATGCTTTCCTGTCCTTTTTATGTGACTAGTTCCGGTTTCTTCAATCTAAGACCACAAAAATACTGGGCACTTCATCTGTTTCCTCAATCTCCCCTTGAAGAGGAGTGGATTGTTTTATTACAGGTGTGCACTAGTGGAGAGACCATGTTACTATAGGACATTTAATCAATTCCAACCTTCCCTAATGGCTTATTTAAGTGTCCTCCCCATCTGTTTTTATTTCAATTTTCTAACACCACTTGATATCTGAGACACTTATGACTGAATGGCCTTCTAGACGTGCGCCTCCACAGGGGCAACATTTTCAAGCATCGTCAGGTTTTCGTGCTCTTTGGACACCTTCCCATATGGAATAATCCAACCTCACCTGAAATGTGTTAAGGTCTCCAGAGTTCTCACTGTTTCAATTACAAAGTAAAACTCACCCACCAGATATACCATCTCTCTAATCTTCGTTGGAGTGCCAAAATGAATTTAGTATTTTTGGCTCTGAATGTTTCAAATACCTGCAAATTATACAATACTTTCAATTTACTAGTTTAGAAGGATATTTTCGGTTTATCACTGTTTTATCTATGTTATATAAATGATCACCATTTAAAATGTAATAATATATTTTGTACTGTGCAGTTAATTGAAAATCATTGCAATATCAATAAAATTGAGCATTAAAAATAAAAATAAAATTGACAGTTGTAGGAAAATGCCTCTTTTTGCATAGTTAGCCCCCACTTTTTGCCTGATGCCTGATGTGATTTCAAACTGTAAGTGCACTGGGTCCCTCCTAACCTGATTCACAGTGCCAGATCTCTTTCCCCAAAATGACCACGATTGCCACAAATTCAGCCCCCCCCATAGGTCCCTGGTAAATGGTACCCCTGCTACCTAGGGCATGGGTACTAATGAGGGTCCTCTGGGACTGCATCACTGATTGTGCCACACCAGGGCCCCTCACCAAGGCTATGCATTTTGCCACTGCAGGCTGCGGGTCTGGGTGTAGGAAAATCTAAAGAGTCAACAAGGGACACAGCCCTGTTTGAAATGCCTCCCAGGCACTGCATAAGGTATAGGTAAGTCACCCCTACCGCTGGCATTTAGCCCTAAGGCAGGGTGCACTATATCCTATGCGTGGGCATAACTACGTGAGCAGATAAGCCCTTACAATGTCCAACCTATTCTGTGATGTTGTAAGTTAACAGACGAGGCCGGTGCAACTAAGAGTGATGGTGCGGGGGGAGTCAACAGACGACGGAATAGGGAAAATAAAATAAATAAAACTGTTACCTTGTGCTTGCCTCATCGCAAAGTCGGTGATGCAGCAAGTGCAAGGTAAGTGATTTTCTTTTCTTTAAACATTTTATTTTCCCTATCCTGTCATCTTTCAACTTCCCCCCGTGCCCTACCCGCCCCACCACGATACTGCTCTTACCTGCACCAGCCTTGTGTTGTCAGTGAACAGGGAAGCGATAAAGAGTACATGGGCTGTATACTCATCAAAACGAGTTTCCTAGCTCCATAAAGGCTTAATTGATTTCTATGATGTTTGGCACCACACATCTCATCTTAACGAATCCTCTCTGATGCCATTGGTGAATATATTAATACATTGACACAGGAGACCCTTTTAGAGGGTCCCCTGAAAACCTGACTAAACACTAGTGGGGTCTTTGGCCGGTTTTCTCAAGCCTGCCACCATCATACATGTTTCTGACCTTATGGAGTGAGAGCCAACGCTTTTAAAGGACAGAAACAATACCTGCTCTGGGAGGGGGTATTTCACACCTCCTCCAGTAAAGGATAGCCTTCACGGGTGGGAAACTTCAACGGCAATGCCGCATTTAAAATCCAAACCAGGAACCCTCCAGATAGTGGTGGAGGCAAGCCATTTTCCTGCTCCACTTTTGGCGAGAGGAAAGGTGAGAAAATGAGTTACCTGAGGAAGAGGATTCCCCCTCAGCCTGCACCACCCCTAGGGCTGGGCAGGCACAGTGAACTCCTCTCCTAAAATTCCACTGTCTTGAGATGGTGAGACAACTCCCAATCAGGGCTAGGGTAGTGGCTCTTCCACAGGACTTAGTCGCTATAGAGTGAAGACACCCTAAAGGTAAGTAGCCCATTGGCTACTACCTGTAAACCCTTGTAACACACCTAAATTTAGGATTTAGGTGGCTCCCTGAGACCTTGACTTCATATTCCACAGACCTAAAGAAGAAAAAAGGAAGGACACATGCTGGTGATCCAGGAACTGAGCTCTGCTGCAGTAGGAACCAGCGCCAAACCCTGCCAAAAATGAAAGAACTCAACAACCTTGGTCTGCCGTCCCTTCCTGAGTCCTATGTAGCCTCCAAGAACCCAAGAGCCCTGCCAGCCTTCGTCAATTGCCTGGGACTTCCCCTGTACAACGTCGGTATAAGACGGCCACTAGGTGAAGACCAGCAGAGACTGTCCACCAGCCTGAGGGAACTTTACAGTACCTGCGACCAATGGTGGAAACGTCCCCTCTCCTGTGAGTCTGTATCCGCTTTTTGGTGGCTTCGGCTGCCTGAAATCAGCAACTTGGGCGTGACCACCCCAACCGCTCTAAACTGCCTGAAGCACACTTGTAGTTGAACGCTGTGGGTGAAGAACCAATTCTGCATCCCAAGACCTCCAGCACCACCGATCCAGGTAACCCATAACTGCCTGCTGTGCTCGATTCCTTGGACTACCAAAACTCTAACTCCCCTGCATTAGAACTTCCCCTGAAAGTTGTACCCTAAAACTCAGTGGCGGAGTGTTCTTTCCATCTATCACGATGGTAAATGTGTAGGCAGTACGCTGCTGTCTAACCCTATGCTTTTCTTCCCTTTGACCACAATGGTCTCTGATTGATGGTAGTGACTGCCATTGCTTAAAACATATAAGCATTTGTGTTTGAACTGCATTTGGTTAAAAATCGACTTACAATCATTTATTAGATGTTAAACTAAGTTCTTAGTTTCTAAAAATATATACAAAGATGCAACTTTATTTTTCCTAATTGGCCTCAGATTTATTCTTGAGTGTCATTTATTTCCTCTGTGTGTGACAACAAATGCCTAGCACTACCCTCTGATAAGACTACACTGCTCGCACACACTATCAGAAAAAGAGCATTATAATTATCTAATTTTTCCTCTGCACACCTATAGGAGATCCACTGGACTCTCTGCACAGTGCACTTCATTTTAGTCCACTAAAGAAAGAAAGCATCCTAGTACAGTCAATCTCATTAATTTCATACTAAAAGTGAATAAGGACACTTGTACCTACAGGTATGATAATTGATTAATCAATTGGTTAAAAGGGTGGCCTGAATTCCTGAGTCTGAGCAGCCAGCTTACTCTTTGCTATTTTTTAAGGAATTTAGTTAGACAGTAAGCCAACTGCATGTATGCAGTGTTAAAACATTCTTTTACTGCAGAAGCACATGTTCGAATTCCCAGATGACAGAAGACTGGGAACAGTAACCATTTTTAGGTTGAGCCTAGCGGCAGCGTGCATGTGCTGCACGCTCTGCAAGCCCGCAGTAGTAGAGTATAGGAGAGAAGCCATGCCCACTCTCCGCCCCTATTTTTCAATGGCTTGAGTCATTGTCTTTCGTAAATGCTACCATCGGATTCGTTAATAAGCTTGTTAGTGGGTCCTTACTACGACCTTGTCTTCATTTGTAACCTCCCATGGCTACTGGCCCTTTTACTTTGGTTGTTACACGGGACCTGTTATTTAGTCTGTTAGCACTATCTACTTCCTTGAGTTTGCTTCAGCTGAAACCGCTTGTGTTTTTTTAAGCAGCACGGCCGCCCCCGTAGCACGGGCACCTGCTTTCAATCACTTTAACCTGGCATTATCGCATGTCTGTTTCAGCCCCCCCATGTAAAATGGATTTAGAAATGATTAACAAATTATGTCATGTCAATTCCAAGTAGCACATAATCCTGTGCTAATGGGCTGAAGCTGACAACAGCACATCTGTGTTACATGTCAACTGTACTAACACCACCACCAATACCACCACTACCACCACCAATACCATCACCAATACCACCACCACCAATACCACCACAAATACCACCACCATCACCACCAATTCCACCACCAATACTACCACCATCCCCATCAATACCACCACCACCACCAATACCACCAATACCCCCACCACCAATACCATCACCAATACCACCACCACCAATACCACTACCACCAATACAATACCACCAATAACACCATCGTCAATACCACTGCCACCAATACCACCACTAATATGACCACCACCACCAATACCAACACCAATAGCACCAAAGCCACCACCACCAATTGCATCACAAATACCACCAATACCACCACCACCACCAATACCACCACCAACACCACCACCACCAATACCAGCACCAATAATTCCACCAATACCACCACCACCAATACCACCAATACCATCACCACCACCACCAATTTCACCAATACCATCACAACCACCAATACCTTCCCCACCACCAATACCAACAGTACCACCACCACCAATACCACCACCACCAATACCACCACCACCGATAACACGACCAATACCACCAAAAACACCACCAAAGCACCACCACCAAAAACTCCACCACCAATACCATCACCAATGCCACCACCAATATCATCATCAATACCACCAATACCTTTATAAATACCACCAATACCACAACCACCAACACCACCACCAATACCACCACCAGCAATACCACCACCAATACCACCACTAATATGACGACCACCACCGATACCACCACCACTAATACCACCAATACCACCACCAATACCACCAACACCAATTACATCACAAATACCACTGATACCAGTACCGCCAATACCACCCCCACCTCCACCAATACCACCACCACCACCAATACCACCACCAACACCACCACCACCAATACCAGCACCAATAATTCCACCAATACCACCACCAGCAATTCCACCACCACCAATACACCCACAATCAATACCACCACCACCACCAATACCACCAACACCAATACCATCACCACCACCACCAATTTCACCAATACCACCACGACCACCAATACCTTCCCCACCGCCAATACCAACAGTACCACCACCACCAATACCACCACCACCACCAATACCACCACCACTGATAACACGACCAATACCACCAAAAACACCACCAAAGCACCACCACCAAAAACACCACCACCAATACCATCACCAATACCACCACCAATATCATCATCAATACCACCAATACCTTTATAAATACCAGCAATACCACAACCACCAACACCACCACCAATACCACCACCAGCAATACCACCACCAATACCACCACTAATATGACGACCACCACCGATACCACCACAACTAATACCACCAATACCACCACCAATACCACCAACACCAATTGCATCACAAATACCACTGATACCAGCACCACCAATACCACCCCCACCTCCACCAATACCACCACCACCACCAATACCAGCACCAATAATTCACTAATACAACCACCACCACCAATACCAGTACCACCGCCACCAATACCAATACCAGCACCAATAGCAATACCACCAAAACCTCCAATACTTTCACCAGCAATTCCATCTCCACCAATACACTCACCATAAATACCACCACCACCACCTATACCACCACCACCACCAATACCACCACCACCAATACCACCACCACCAATACCATCACCACCACCACCAATACCACCACCACCAATGCCACCAATACCACCACCAATACCACCACACATACCACCAATACCACCCAGACCACCACCACCAATACCACCACCACCAATACCACTACCAATACCACCATCACAACCAATACCACCACCAATACCACCACCACCAATACCACCATCACCATCAATACCACCACCATCACCACCAATACCACCACCACCAATACCACCATCACCACCAATACCACCACCACCAATACCACCAATACTACCACCACCAATACTAGTACAAATACCACCACCACCAATGCCACCTCTACCAATACCAACACCACCACCAACACAAATAGCACCACCATTAATACCACCACCACCAATACCACAACTACCAATACCATCACCAATACCAGCACCACCACCAATACCACCTCCAATACCAATACTGCCACCACCAATATCACTGATACCACCACCACCAATACTAATTCGACCACCAGTACCATCACCACCAATACCACCACCACCAATACAAGTTCTAATACCAATACCACCACCACCTCTACCAATACCACCACCACCACCAATACTACCACCACCAACACCACCACCACCAATACCACAGCTACCAATACCACCACCAATACCATCACCAACAATTCCACCACCAATACTATTACGACCACCAATACCACCACCACCAATACCACCACCACCAATGTCACCAATACCACCAATACCACCAATACCACCACCAATACCACCACACATACCACCACCACCAATACCACCCAGACCACCACCACCAATCCCACCACCACCAATACCACTACCAATACCACCATCACAACCAATACCACCACCAATACCACCACCACCAATACCACCATCACCATCAATACCACCACCATCACCACCAATACCACCACCACCAGTACCACCACCAATACCACCATCACCACCAATACCACCACCACCAATACCACCAATACTACCACCACCAATACCAGTACAAATACCACCACCACCAATGCCACCTCTACCAATACCAACACCACCACCAATACCAATAACACCACCATTAATACCACCACCACCAATACCACAACTACCAATACCATCACCAATACCAGCACCACCACCAATGCCACCACCAATACCACCTCCAATACCAATACCGCCACCACCAATACCACCAATATCACTGATACCACCACCACCAATACTAATTTGACCACCAGTACCATCACCACCAATACCACCACCACCAATACAAGTTCTAATACCAATACCACCACCACCTCTACCAATACCACCACCACCACCAATACTACCATCACCAACACCACCACCACCAATACCACAGCCACCAATACCACCACCAATACCATCACCACCAATTCCACCACCAATACTATTACGACCACCAATACCACCACCACCAATACCACTAATACCAATATCGTCACCACCAATACCACCACCACCAATACCACCACCACCAATACCACTAATACCAATACCGCCACCACCCACCACCAGTACCACCACCACCCACCACCAGTACCACCACCGCCAATACCACCACCAATAGCACCACCACCAGTGCCAATACTGCCACCAATACCATCACCACCAATGCCACCACCACCAATGCCACCACCAATACCAGCACCACCAATACCACCATCACCACCACTAATACTACCACCACCAATACCACCACCACCAATACCAATACCACTACCACCGCCAATACCGCCAATACCACCACCAATACCACCATCACCACCACTAATACTACCACCACCAATACCAATACCACCACCACCAATACCAATACCACCACCACCACCAATACTGCCACCCCAGTGCCTCTTGCTCACTAGTAGTAGCAGGGGCACTGTACGAGGCCGGAGCTGCAGCTGATACTTTCTCCCCCTCCATGCCTCCCATAAAGCACAGCCCGCCCTGCACCAGGAGGTGAAGCCAGGGCCCTACTACAGCTGGAGAGTTTTTTAATTGGCCAAAGATTGCAATGACATTACGCAATGCCACACTGCACACTCAAATCACAGAGAGGGCAGGTAATAGCCCCCTTGCTCTTCCTCCCGAACCGTGACAGTGTAATCACAGAGCGAAAGGTGTCAGAGGGCTTTTTTAGTGTTTATAGCTCGGATCACATGTAACTCTCACTTCCCACTTTGTGTCTGTGTAATTTACAACATTACCCATCTTCTTCACTGCACTATTTATGACTACTTTGAAGAGATCGCAGGCCGGTCTCTTCCTTTGATATAAACAATCAAACAAGTGGTCGAGAAGACCCTTTATTGCAATGCAATATGTCTCGCATTTGCGGGAGTTTAAGCTATTAGTATTGTAAATGACAATGCCTTTTATTTATGTTTTAAAACCCAAAACATCAATAAAAGGTATTGTCATTTACAATGCCAATAGCTCAAACTCGCTTGAAAGTGAGACTTATTGCACTGCAAATGCTTGTTTTCTATGTGAAGACTATTGAAGCAGCAATAGATATGAACCAGACGTTTCTTACTGTGGGCACAGAATCTGCAGACAACTGATGAACTTTGATATTTTCTATATTGGTATATTTATCCATGGTCAAATTGTTCAAATCAGAGTCTAGCATAGCATTTTTTAATTTCATTGAAGAGCTTTCCACTAAATAAGGCTGCAACATGTTTTACTATGAGAAAATGAAGCTACACCATGGCGTTTTAGCAGATGGCAGTATGTTGAGTCTATTTCGAATGAAAGAACATCAATGTGATTTTGTAAAAAAAAACCTTTAAAATTCTGGCACAATTAAATGGTTTCCCACGCTTCTAGTATGTTTAAATTATAAAGTGTTATATGGAGCTTAGCTGAACAGTCAAATTTACTTGTTCGAAGTGCCCTTTCAAGATGGAGCCATAGAAATGATTTTAATGAGCGTGGTTATACTGTTTTATATTGATGCCAAAAGCTGATAATGCGTGATTCTTGAAGGAATTGCTATCTAAACAAGCAGTACTCTAAGAGTAACTGTACTTAAGATGTAGAAAGTGTGAGAGAGAATATGCATCTGAATAACTTACATTGCATTATTTCCAGCCTTGGTATTTGAGAGATTTGAAATATTTCCCAGCCGTAATTTATAACAGGCATAAATTTAACTTTAATTACCCCCAACAGCAGTTTAAATGGTGGACCAGTCAAGCTACTTGACAGCCTTATCTTGGCAAACATTAATGACTTGGCGTTCGTGGTGGTAAGTTAGACAACCACTGTCTTGGAGACAAATTACAAGGTACTTTTAGACCTCAGCTGTGAGAAGATGGCCTGGTATATGATCTCCACTAATTTAAGTGAGTCCATTGCACCAGTCCAGACAACCCTTATGGTGATTATAGAGGACTCAGACAACCTTAGAAATCTCTCTAAGTGGTAGCTGTGGAGAGCAGCCTTCAGGCTCAGTCCAGGAGTGCAAAAGCAGCTGGTTTTACCAGAATGCAATCTTATAGTATTGATTAAGTGAAAAATAATCACACATGGTATTTATAAAAATATATTTGTATTGAAATATACTCTCTAACACGTTCAGATATCTCCTAACTGGAGATAATCACAATGCACATAATACTTTGCAAAGAAATACCGTGAGTAGCACAGAATACATAGTGGACCTCAGGGGGGGACCAAACCATATACTAAAAAAGTGGTATGAGAACCACGACTCGGGTCACAACAATGTCGAGAGGACATAGAAGTGCTGGGGACCCAAGCAACCACCCAAGGTGAGTGACTAGGAGTCTCACGGAAAGCAAGTGCAGTGTGGGAACACGACCGCATGTTCTGTATATCTCCACATGTAAGTCGGGGTTGGATTTTGAAAGATTAAGGACCCTTCCCAGTGGACCCTGAAGAAACCCAGTGGAAGACAGAAGGTTGGAGAGACACCCCACTCGCGAATACCCTGGTACCTACATTACCTACACCAGGGAAGCCAGGTGCATACGCATGATGTGGTGTCCGAACCCGTCATAAAACCCAATAGAGGACTTCAGGAAAGTGCTGCTGCTGAAGAAGGAGAAAGTGTCTGGGGGAATCTGAAGGTGGATTCTAGATGAGAGGTACCTGCAAGCATAGGTGACAGAGTCTATGTCACTCAGGAGTGACCAGGAGACTTGGAAGACAAATTCTCTCCGATGTCAGGTGTTGCAGGATATATGACGATGACCTTGACTCTGCAGCTGTGAGGACCAGGCGACACTGAGGAAGACCAGGAGCCGTGCACAAGCTGTTCCACAAAGGATGTCGAGTGCTGAGGGGTTGGTGTCCAGCAGGAGCAACAACAAGCCTTGGCAAATGCAACCAATGCAGGAATTGAAGAAGGAGCCAGCAAAGTCCAGGGGACTCACCACAAGCAGGGACATCAGGACAGGCCCCGAGCAATCAGGGGAGCCCAAAAGAAGCAAAGATGAACCTCATTTGGACACACAGGCCGGAGGCACTGGAGTCACAAGAGGACCTCAAGCAGTTCACCAAAAGACGCAGGCCAAGATGCACACAATGCTGTGTGGCTGAAGATTCTGGTCACTGGAGGTGCTCGAGGTTGGGGCTACTTGGAGTCCGAAAATCTTCTTGGGAGGAAGCCAACAAGCCTTTGCAACTGCAAATTGACACGTGCACAGGGGTTTGGTTATTACAATCCCCACGAGGGATACTGGCCTCAAACTTGGTGACAGGGCAGGACAGGCCCCGGGAGCTTTGGAAAATCACCACCTGTGTTGCAGAACCTTATGGAGTCTGGAGGAGCTCAGGATCAGCAGACCGGTCGACTTAGTTGCAGTGCCTGTCAATACAGGCGAGTGACTTCTTCATGCCAAGGAAGTTTCCTTCATGTGGCTTTGATGCCCACAGGCCTTGGAAGATTCCTGTATGGTGCACAGGCACAGATGATGCATCAGACTGAAAGGGAGACAAAGTGGAGCCCAAACGAAGTCCAGTGAAGTCCAGAGTGCCCAGATCGTAGAAAAAGAAGTGGTGTCTGATCTGAATCTTATCCTATGATGAATCTCGGGACCCACCCACAGGTAAGCCCTTAAGTACCCTTAGGAAAGAGTTGGGATGATTCAGGTGACCCTCCCAGGGTCTGGACAAGGGGGAGGTTACTGCCATGTCCTTTGTCCAGTTTTGTACGGGAGCCAACGGCTCCCAGGACTGGTTTGACCTAGTCTATGCACAGGGACACCAAATGTGCCCTTCATGCAGACTTAGTGGCACTGGCAAGTGCACCCACTCAGTCCCAATACACTAAATCCTGTCTGGGAGGTGGAGCAGGAGGGCAGAAATGTGTCTCAAAATTTTGTGCTGTCCGAGTCTAGGAGATTGGCACTGGGAGCACTGAGAGCTTAACGGAGTGCTCTACCCGTGCTTGGAATCATAACTCCCACACCATATACGGTGTGTGGGTATGATTCCAACATGTTTGATGCCAAACATGATAAGATTCATTGCAGCCATTTTCGAGATGGTCATCGCGTTGCCCCTCTATATGGTATATGGCTGCTTCACTGACAACCCTAGGCTGTAGGGGTGTCCTGCTCATGCAGGGGCACACTCTCACTTAGAAGCAAGCACCTTACCTTCAGGATTCCAAAGGCCTGCTATAAGGGTGACCTATAGGTTTAAGTGCAGTGACCCTAGATATAGGAAACCTATATCTTTAGTAAATGGTGCTAGCACCAGCTTACACATGCTGCAATGGCAGACCTGTACTTCCATTTTTTATGGTCTCCCATGGGTGGCATAATGCATGCTTCAGCCCATGGGGGACCTCTGGGGCACCTATGCCCTGGGTACCTTAGTACCATTTAGAGAGACGTATAAGGGTACCCCAGTATCCAATCTGGGATGTACCTAAGTACTTGTCCTAACAATTTAAGGGAGGGAGGCAGATAGACTGGGGTCCTGATTATCAGGATTCCCGTCAGACTAGTCAGTAACAACTTAGAACCATGCTAAAAGTGGGAGTAACAATAAAAGCAGATCCTAATTTCCAGCAGTTCTCCTGATGTGCTTTCTGTTAAGACTCCAATATGATTTTAACATATTCCTGTTAGAAATGGAGGTCTTTAGTTGGTAGGTGTAGGTACCTTTGTCCAAGTAGGGACCCTTGCTTGTAGTCAGGGTAAGAGGGATACACACTTTAGATAACCTCTGCTTACCCCCTGGGTAGCTTGGCACGAGTAGACAGGCTTATCCCAAAGGCAATGTGTAAAGCATTTGTACTCAAAACACACAGTAATACAGTGATAACACCACAAATGGACACCACACCAGTTTAGGAAAAATAAAGTATCTTTATCTAAACTTAACAAGACCAAAACAACAACAATCCAACATACATGTAATAGGAATATGACTTTTAAAAGGTTTCAAGCAATTTGGTCCATAGAAAACTAGGGATTCGTGATTCTGCACAAAGTACCTGTAGATGCGTCAAAATTCACAAGGCCAAACAGCAGCAGAGAAGGGAAGCATAAGGATACAAAGAGATGCGTCAGTTCCTGAGTCCTCGTGGAGGTGATGCAACAGTTCTGCTGCACGCAGGAGAAGTGATGCGTTGAATCCACACTGTAGGGGGAAGTGATGCGTCGACTCCAAGACGTTTCTGGTCTGTGGGTGATGTGTTAGGTAAACTTGACACACAGGTGCGACGCATGGAAATCCGGGATGTGTTGGCGATCGAGGTGGCTGCGGCAAGCAGAGCTGGATTGGTTTTTTCAGAAACGACCCCACGATGCGACGGTTCTTGCAGCTGTGACAGACGCTGCCTCTTCTCTGCAGCGGTGAGGAGGTGCGAGGAGATTCTTCTTGTACAGCGGTCCTGCATTGGGAAAACAGCCGCAAGAAGGGCGATGCATCGATTTTCTCAGTTTTTCAGGTTTCTTCCAGCTCTCAACAGCAGGAACAACCTCCAGAGGCCCAGAACTGGAAAAGGCACCTCCCGGAAGGTCAAAACTCACAGCAGCAGAGTTCAGGGGAGCTGGGGGTGAAGTCTTTGTGTCCCTGAGACTTCGTAACAGGAGTCCAGCACACACAGGCCCTTGGAAATTCTTCTTCAAGCAGGTTCACAGCAAAGTTCTAGTCTTTGTCATTTCCTTGGCAGAAACAGCAACTCCAGGCCAACCCCACACAGCAAAAGGGCAGTACTCCTCACAGATCTTCAGGTCTTCTCCTTGACAAAGGTTCCTCTTGAGTCCAGAAGTGATATAAAGTTCTGGGGTTTAAAGCCCACTACTTATACCCCATTTTGTCTTTGTTCTCTTTGTGCAAGGGTCTCTGAGCCCACTCCAAACCAATTCTGTCCTCGCTGGTGCAGTATGACCACAGGGGGTGGAGATAGCATTGTCCAAGGGGGACAGGCCCTATTGAGTTGCAAGAAAAACTCCTCCTACTAATGCAGCCAAGGTCCATTCAGCTTAGCTCTGAGTCATCCATGAAGGGCCAGGCACACCTCAACCCCCCAGTGGCTTTCTACAGTGAATTCACTTCCCCAGCACGGGTCACTCCAAAACCAGACAGTCAAGCCACAGATCGGCAGAGGCACACAGAGTGGACAATCAAGAAAATGCCCACTTTCTAAAAGTGGAAATTTAAAAACCATCTTTACTGCTAGATGTGTTATTAAAGTCTGAGTTCAGAGAGTCTAAACTTTATTCTTCCATCTTGTCGTAATGGGAAGTGACACTTGTAAGATATTACAATGTATCTCCCATTCTAACCTATGGGAGAGATAGCCTTTCAATAGTAAAAAAGCGAAATACTCTGTATTTCACTATCAGGACATCTCACACACACCAGTACATGTCCTACCTTCCACATACACTGCACCCTGCCTATCATAGGGATGCCTTACATGTAAGAAAAGGGAAGGATAGGGCCTGGCAAGGGGGTGCACTTGCCAGGTTGACACTGCAGTGGCAGGTCTGAGATACCTTTTCAGGGCTACTCATATGGGTGGCACAATCAGTGCTGCAAGCCCTCTAGTAGTATTTGATTTACAGGCCCTGGCACACTCAATGTACTTTACTAGGGGCTTACCAGTAAATCAAATATGCCAATCATGGATAACCAATTACGTTCACAATTTACACAGAGAGCATATGCACTTTAGCATTGATTAGCAGTGGTAAAGTGCCCAGAGTCCTAAAGCCAACAAAAGCAGGTCAGAAAAATTAGGAGGAAGAACCAAAAAGTTTGGGGGTAACCCTGTAAAAAGGGCCAAGTCCAACAATTCTCATAACTAAAAACTAGAACATCTGATTTTTTGTGGTTTGTGCTCAGACTGTTTTCACGACAATAGATTCCAAGACGATTTAGAGTATACTGGAGATCCATGCTGATTTTATCTAAGGTGGCAGTATTATCCACGTACAAGAGTATGGGCATACGTATACCTCTTCATTTTCAGTGGACAAGCTGTAGAATTTGAGAGAGAAGTACTGACCTCTGAAATGTATAAGTTAAATAGGGAAAGGACAAGGACACTACCTGGCCTAAACCTTGTAAGGGAATATATTTTCTTAGTTAATGACTTATTATCACCTAGTTTGACTTGTTTCCAAGTGTTAGTATAATGTTCTTGGGTGGCTTTTAACAATTTTGAATCAATACCCATGCTTTCAGCTTAACCCAAATCCTGTTTTTAATTATACAATTGAATGTGGTTTTAAAATCGATGAAGATGGCAGATCTTTCTTAATAAATCAGGCAAATATTTTCTTTAAATGCAATTTTTCTGCCACTAGAATATTCCTTAACGGATTGGTTTAGGAAATGATTTGGAGGGCTTGAATGAAAATAAATCAGAAACTCCTTGTGGATTCACTTAAAATGATGTATCAAGTTTCTAACATGGTTGAATTCAAATTGCATCATTATCTGCATTTTTTCTATCACACCTTTAAGATCTTTAAAAGGTCTAAGATTGATATGCTTGTGTTTACTATGCAAACTGAGGTGACATAGTGTGCAAAATAACAATGGATCAGGATGCGGACCTAGTAATCACCAGTGGCAGAGAATAATTCAAGCGTTCCATCCATCACTTTTTTGTATACTTTATTGTATTGCCCTAAGTGTGACTTGCATACGGTTAGGTCCGAACTGAGGTGAAATGGTGTGCAAAATAATGATGAATTGGGGTGTGGCCTCGAGTAATTGCCAGTGGCTGAGATTACTTCAAGCATTCCATCAATCACTTTTTGTATACATTAGTGATGTCGCCCTAAGTGGGACGGGTATGCTCAGACGTAGGTCTCATGCACACTGTGTTACAAGAATGAAGCTGTACCTGACTGATGAGCCCATAACTACGGTGAAACCAGTTCTGCGGTGCTTGTGTTTCAGTTCAGGGAGGACCTGGCTTGGTAGTTCAGGCTGGACTGTTCCAATTGGAGCAGGGTCAAGACTGATCTGCATGTGGCCAAATTAAGATGCCATGGTGTAGAAAATAACGACGCATTGGGATGCAGCCCAAGTAATTACCAGTGGCTGGGATTAATTCAAGCATTCCATCCATCACTTTTTTGTATACTTTTATGAAGAGGGTATATCAACATATATAAAGTACACCTATTGTCTTTGTCAAAGAATCACCAAGAATTGCAATCATATTTATATTTCATTAATTCACACATTGCAATGTTTAATGAGAGTCATTGTGCTAAAAAAGTAGCATAGTTTCATTTCAAACGAAAACATGAACATGTGTTTGAACCGTTTTAAAACATTTTTCAGGCTACAAAGTACAGCCATCGAACCAACCGCAAGAGGCTCTGCACTCCAGCTGAAGAGCATAGAACTCAAGCTAGGAGTGTTTTAAAAATATATGGTAAGTTCTCCTTGGTTCATGGAGTTAATGACCCAGGAGACTTTGGGCCCGATTACGACTTTGGTGTTGTGGCGCTGAGTCTGCCCCCCCCGCAACGCCGCCAAAGCCTTAGTCAGACTGCTTGCCCGATTAGGAGTTTCGTCCTCTCTGGCAGTCTTTGTTTTTTAAGTTCCCACAGCATTGCCTGGAAAATGGGCACTGCAATATGAATGGCAAAAACAGTTCCTGCATGGCATGGACTGAAAAGTCCATGCCTTTCAGGAACTGGTGTGCATGCACACAGGGGGGCACATGTTGTGCCCCCATGTGCATCCACAGGGTGTGAGGCACCAGGGGGTCCTGTTGGGCCCCCTCTGTTTCCTTTTTGTCACGGTTTCCGCCATGAAAACAGAGGCAGAGATGAAACTTGTAATATGTTTGGTGGACAGCGGCGGTCCCGCCAAGCTTATTACTTCCTCCTGACTGCTGCAACACCACCAGGCAGTGGCGGCTCCCCCATTGGGGCGTGGGGGCGTTGCCCCGCTGCTTTCTCGCAGTGCGAGAAGACAGAAACATAAAGGTATAAACTACCATTTATGTTTCTAAAGCAGAAGTGCCTATGTGCCTGGTTGGGGGGGGGGGGCCCTGCTTGAGGGCCGGGGGGAGTGGCTTACCCACTGTTGTGGGTACTGATTGTTTGATCGGCTCAAGGCCGACCAAACAGTCAGTACCCACAACAGTGGGTAAGCCAATCCCTCCTGTCCTCGAGCAGGACCGCCCACTCTCCGTCTTTCTCTATGCAGAGAAAGTGTCCCGGCTGGGGCGCTAGCCTGCTGCGCCTACCAGCATCGTGATTGGCTTCCCTTGCGTTGCGTGGTGGAGGGAAACTGCCTGCTGGCTGCTTCCTGTAGCAGGAACACGCGGACCCACCAGTACAGGCCGGAGCGGAGGCAGTGCGGTATCCTGGCGGCACTCAGGTACGTTTACTTTACTTTTAATTTTAATTTGTTTTATTCCCCACCCGTGACCCCCCTCCCTCGAGCATGCCAGCTGCCGCTGCCACCAGGGTGTCAAGTATTCCTGTCATGCGAGGGGAGGAAAACGGTAACCAGCGAAAACGGACTACATCTCCCAGGATGCTTAGCGGTTGAGAGGTTATGTAAACAGGAGAGCTGTTACATAACTCAAGGAAAACACGCCCTTATGTAAACAGGAGAGCTGTTACATAACTCAAGGAATACACGCCCTTATGTAAACAGGAGAGCTGTTACATAACTCAAGGAATACACGCCCTTATGTAAACAGGAGAGCTGTTACATAACTCAAGGAATACACGCCCTTATGTAAACAGGAGAGCTGTTACATAACTCAAGGAATACACGCCCTTATGTAAACAGGAGAGCTGTTACATAACTCAAGGAAAACACGCCCTATAAAGGGAGGAACCGGGAGGTACAACGCTGTCGGATATTGTGTTTACACTGACGTACCTGCTTCGTGAAGAGCAGTGTTCCGGAGTGGTGCTCCAGTAAAGCAAGAACGGAGGTAGGTCGAGTCGTTACTCCCTGGGCCGTGTCTTGCCCCATCGTCACCTGTGAAGGACCCGGAAGCTCTACCGGTCAACCATTGAGCTTCGCTTTTTGACTCGGCTGAGTCAAAGCGCATTGGCGCTTTTGCTGGTTGGAGTCGTAACTCCCAGCCCGACCAGAGATACAGGGACTGCCAGCTGTAACGCACACCAGGAGGTGTTTGCCGCGTTACAGACTCGGAAGTCCACAGGATCGATCGAGCGGCTGCTCTCGGTTCAGTCTTCTTGCTTTTGATTGGGGTATCGGTGACGCATCACCAGGAGGTGACTCCGCGTCCCGGTGCAGTCTGAGAAAGAGGTTGAGCGGCTGCTCCCTTCAGGTAGAGACCCCGGCTGGGTGTTTCCCTGACTCCTCGATTCTCCCCAACACTCTTCGTGCCCCTCACAGCCTACCGATTGGCATTGTCGGCCATTTCATTTCTGCCCTCTGTTGGCATACGCCGGGATCGGCGTATATGCAGAGGACGGTTAGGACCATCCGTGCTGTGGGCTGGTAACGTACTTAGCCTGGAGGATTCCAGTGACTATAACTTTTGTTTATTCTTTGTATTATTTTTGCCTTCATTAAATAACTAACCCTTCACAAGTGGTTGCGTCCTCATTATCGTGTCTGTTAAACGATCCTGAGACGTTCAGGGCGTTACACAGGGAATAGTGGTTCTCTGGCGGGTATGGGGGGGCTGTGACAGGCCCAATGCACATTTCATAATAGGGCGGTTGGGAGCCACAGCTGCCCCCCATGAGTCAGGTGGCATGTGGACTGCCAGACACGTAATCGGATGCTTACCCTGGGAATGTACGGCACACAAATTTCATGTCAACAGTTTTGGGCTAGATGAGGTCTGTCCATGATTAGAGTAGAATTGATTTGGATGTCATTTGTGTTCTATAGAGCCCTGATGAAGCTCTTTTTCCTGGGAGCGAAACATATTGGGTGTTTTGCATTATTTTATACCAAGAAGTTGAAGAACAACGAAGAGGTTTGTTTCTTACACCAAGTTCAGAACTAGGGAGCATTTCTTGGGCTGAGTGAATTCATCTACTTCATGTGGATGAATTTGCTGCCTTTTTCTTGGTTTTGCAATGTTTGTTGTAATATCAGGGAAATCAACAGTAACAAGCAGTAGCAAAGCCTACACAACAGCTATTGCTTTTGTCAATGTGTTTAAGCCATATTGTACAGCAGCATGGCTGAAAGTTAGTAAAAAAGCACTATGACATGGCCACCACTGACCAGAGCGCTTTTTTTCTGGCAGGACTGGAGGCTGTTGTGGGATTGGGCAAAGCAACTACCTGAAAAGGCTTCATGAGGGATGGGTCAAAAAAACAACACAGTAGGGGGATTGGGGACGGACAATGCAACAACATGGGAGGGGTGGGCAAAGCAAAATCAAGGGTGGGGGAATGGTACCAAGCAACAATGGAGCAAAGCAACAACGGTGGAGTGATGGACAAGCAATGACGGGGCATACAACATTGGGGCAAGCACTGATGGGGCACGCAGCAATGCAGGAGAGTGTAGGGAGGGATAGGCAAAGCAGCGACAAGGCAAGCGATAACATTTCAATAATGGGACAAGCAACAACAACAACTGGACAAGCAACAACAAAGATGTCCTGCATACACATGCACTGCTACAACTAAAAGAAAAAACAAGTACCTCTATAGTCCAATGGGCAGTGGAATGACAGACAGTGGGAAAGGACATGGTACTTGGGCCATGCTCAGGGGAGGAATAAACACGAAGATGAAGTGAAGCCAGCATGTGCTGATCAAGGAGAAGCAAGGAAATGAGAGTAACAATGAAGTCAACCAATGGTAAGCAATAAGCGGGCATAAAATATCATGCAAGCGACAGTGTGTGTGCTGCCACAGGTGAGAACTAAAAAAGAGCCCAACAGACCATAAAACAGGACCATAAACAGTAAAAACAATGTCTGGCACACTAGCATGTCAGACAGTCCTGGTGGCACTGCCAGATTACCCTATTGGCAGTCCAACCCTGTATATAATAGACATACGTTATGGCTTGGAGCCAAGTGTGGTTGTACATGGTGGAGCTCAGATGGTGTATGCTTTATCTACCAATAGGGAATCTGGCACAAGCTATACTGATGCTTACACAAGATAAAGGCTGAATACACCTGGCTCGGGATAGGAGTAAAATTACAACTTGTAGTGTCATTTTTAACGGACCGAATTTCACATGTTTTGCCTGTTTGTGGAACTTTTCTCTTGATAAACTTTGGCAGATATAAATCTTCTGGACTCTAGCAGGGAAAAGTCTGAGAGAGCATGATAACTGTCAAAGAGCCTTTGATTTCTTATCACTGTGCAAATGCCCTTGCCTTGTAATGAGGATCTCAGACTTTCATCTTTATCACATAAAATAGTTTTGATCTGGAACGAATAGTCAGTTATTGGATTGGCACAACACACTATTCAGACCCTCATCCATGATGTCACAGATGGTATTTCAAATGATCTTAGCAATGCTATCACTGGCAACATCACATATCACATCGCAACTGATATCATTAAAGACATAAGTATGCATGAATAAAGAAGCAACGTGGCACTACAGTGGGAGGGGCAAAGAGATAAATTATAGGATCGTTGAGAGACTGCGAACAGATTGATATTGGGACCTTTGCGAGGTTACCTCGTTGAAAGTTAACGTCGGAGGTGCATAGGGAGGTTGTTCCAGAGTTGTGTTCCAAGTGCAGAGAAAGCCTGTTGGCAGATATGGCCTTTAGAAGCCTTTTTTAATTATTCCATCTTGTATGTGGCCAGATTTCACTTTGGCTTTGTCTAGCAGGCCCAAAGCCTTGTGTCTGGCCTTTTGATTGGCTCTGTGGGGTGATTGTTAGGAAATGATTTATGGACATTGTTATTAAAGTTGAAATGTATTTATTTGATGAAATCATGTATTTTAATGTGCTTTTATGATTTTAATTACAACATCGAAAAAAGATGGAAATGAAATGACTGTGATCAGGAAGAAGAGATGTGGATGACAAAGCTTGCATTGGTCATACTGAGCAGGTTTTGGTCACGGTGTCAGAACCATGGCCAATCTCTATGCTCAACGTCCCCACTTCAGCAGCCCAATTCTCTGTGCTTGCTGCCTCCTTGGTGCCTAGGAACTTAGGCCCTGGACTCAGCACCCTCCTTCCAGGATCAATTAAGCATAAATCAAAGCCATGCTCTGAAGTCATTTGGAGTGGTGTCTCATCTTTGACCAAGCTCTGGGCTGAAAACCCCACCCAGAGAGTCATCTGACCCCAGCCTTCGATTGTGTCTAGTGGACGTCAGTGCTGGCGCTGCACTCAGCAACCCATGCCAAATACCTGCTAAATAGGACCCTCAGAAGCTGCATATCTGCTCTACGTGTAACACATTGGGCAACGCCAATGTCTGTGCTCAGTGTGCTTTGGTTGTTAGGCCTGGCATTCTTCAACTCTCAGAATTCAACATTTTTCATCCTCAGAACCTAGTGACGTCATCCATTAGCTGGTTCCAACAGCCTGTGAATGCAGAGCTGGCATATTGGCTAGATCTTGTCTCCAAATAGCAACCTCTTAAGAAACTTACAATTTCATCAAAGTTATTAAAAGTGAAATGTGATGTGTGCTATTACCAGTGAAGGAAGTGAAATAACATAGTGGCTGGCGGACATGTGACATTTGCAGGATGCTGCATTTTCCAATTCTTTTCCCAAAAAATGTTTAATGGGTTATGTTAGTACAAGAAAAAGGCTTTATATGCAAAGGTTCTACGTAGGTCACATTTCTGTTCAAACGGGTGATGATACATTCCACCAATAAATCTTTATAGCACACTTTTTTCATGAAACCCTTGTTTTAAACCGAAATGTTCCCACCAGGGACCCTAAAACGTCTTGTGCTTATTCGGACAGACACTTGCCAAATATTTCCCCTTTTGCATGTATGCACATGTACACAACCCTCGAAGTCATTCAGTGGCTGGTCATCGATGATCCAGTGACGTGCAATGTGCCTTTTTGCAATAGGCAAATAAATTCGAATTTCAATCAGTTAGCTGGTGAGATGTGAACTCTCCAATTATTCTCAGTAGGGTCATTCTGGGTAGGAGTCCCAGGACTTGTGTCAGGGTTAATTCTACAAATGTCTTAATCCATGTCTGCCAGGCAGCTACAAATAACATGAGAACATTGCAGATCTCTGGTTTGCATCCAGGACAGTCTGACAGCCGAGGTCTGCCCATCTTTACTAGATGCATACAGGCACAATAGTATCCAGAAAGGAACTTAAACTGAATCAGGCAAAGGTGGGCTGAGGTTCCAAGCTCAAAGGGTACCATCTTCACTTCTACCCACGCCTTTACCACCATGACTCCCACCTACTCCTCCTCCACACAGTGGGGCCGATTCACAGAACTAACTTAAGACAAAATCCTAAACTTACTACTTTTGGTATTCACAGAAGTTAGGATGTTGTCTTAAATTCGTCTAAGACAAACTTAAGACAGACTTAAGACAGACTTAAGACAGACTTAAGACAAACTTAAGACAAACTTAAGACAGACTTAAGACAGACTTAAGACAAACTTAAGACAAACTTAAGACAGACTTAAGACAGACTTAAGACAGACTTAAGACAAAATCCTAACTTAAGTCTGTCTTAAGTCTGTCTTAAGTCTGTCTTAAGTCTGTCTTAAGTTTGTCTTAAGTCTGTCTTAAGTCTGTCTTAAGTCTGTCTTAAGTTTGTCTTAAGACAAACTTAAGACAAAATTCTAACTTCTGTGAATACCAAAAGTATTAAGTTTAGGATTTTGTCTTAAGTTAGTTCTGTGAATCGGGCCCAGTGTGCTCAATGCGGTAAAGCAATCATGTGCACCGAATATGAGTGAACTACATGTCTTTGATATTTCCTATCTACCGAGTGTTCGTATTGTGATGTTAGCATCAAATGGTCTAAAACCAGGGAGATCCATTTAGTTGGGTAAAGTACTTCTCTAGGGCGTGTCTCAGGTACAACTATCTACAGAATTGGGATCAATGAGGCCCAAACTCATCTGAGAGATCTTCAAAAGATTTAAGATGACCCTGATCCCAAATATCTCTGAGTTTTGAACTCCCAATAAGATACCACTCCTGAAAACCCAGAAGTGCAACCACTTGTGGGCGATGTATACCTTGCCTCAGTGGTGCCCATTCAACAATTTGTTCCTCCAATTACTGCAGTGCTATGCCTCTCCCCAGGAACACAGTACCATTTTAGTGGCTGCTGGAAGGGACTTGTGCGCTTGTCAACTGTAAAGGAAGGCTGTTAGTTCGGGACTCTCGCATTTGGTCAGCTCTAGATTGATTAATGCATCGTCCTATGCCACAAAGCCAGACATTTATGAATTCTTGCTGAGCTGCCCATTCCTCTGTTTGTTGAGCCCCCTTCCCTGCTCTCCTAGATTAAGTGCCACTTTACATCGCTCGCTTCCTCACCTGGGCTTAGGAAGATCTTCGGATCTTGCACGGTGTGTGGTGGTGTAAGTTTCTGCCTTGTGATTGGGGTCAGGCATCTGTTCTGGTGGCTTCCTGCATGCAGCTTTGTGCTTGTAATCTGGATAAATGAGTCAGGAAGAAGGTGTGTTCTAGATAGTGTCATGGAAAGTATAGAGGTTTGTGGATGAAGTAGCGGCTGTCAGGAAACAGATCAGGAACGTAGGCATCTAAGCCAGGAAGTTCAGGAAGAATTGGAGGAGGAAGTAGGTGTTGATCCAGACACAATTCCCATACACAATTTGTGGTTTCGATGAAATCTGTGATACTTCCACAGATGGGAATAAAATGGACCTGCGTTCAAAACAGGAAATGTATGGGGGAAAAGGTGACTACAGTGGATGTTAGGATCAATTTCGCAGCTTCCAGGCAGTTCCACATGAGAAGTTGATCTAAATTCGATCGATGCGTCAATTGAGGAGACCGTAATCTCAACAGGACAAACACTATATCAAAGGGTCGTGGGTAGCCGAGACATACTTGATGTGCAAAGCTGTGTTTGTTGTTTCTTCACCACATAAAATATGCAAAGCTGTCGTTCACGCAGTACTGGGTAACAATATCAAAAGGGCTGTCATTTTCAGTTTCTGCTTCTCTTAACACATCTGCAGCCACAGGACAGTCTATCTGAAATGTGGAAGCAATAGCAGATGTCGATGCTGCTTTGGGTGTGATGATTTGTTCATCTCTTTGTTAAAAGCTGTGTAATGTTTAGCATCCAATTGCATCTCATATTTGGTGACATACATGTGCAGATATAGGCCTTATTCACGAAGCTAACTTACACTTTTCAGTAATTTACACCTTTGAGTATGTTTACTACTTTTGCCTTATTCCCAAACTCCTATTGCATGTTGTTTCATAAAAACAAAAACAGTATTTAGGCCTGCACCACACATAGCTAAGCACTTGCCGCTCAATATAGAATATAATGGGGGTAGTGAATTAAACTCTAACCCCATAGGAAATACATTTAAATTAAATTAAACAATTTAAAATAGTTACAAATATGAATAAATATAATTTAATATTATTAATATATTTAAAAAATAGTACATATTTGTTACGTAATTATAAAATATTTTAATGCCCTAGTTTGAATTAAAAAAATAATGCAATCATAATTTATATTTTCACATATTTTAAATAATTTAGTTTCATCTAACATTATTTCCTATGAGGTTTTATTTTAATTCTCCACCTCCATTATTTTGTATGGGAGGGTTTTGGCTGGCTATGTATGTTGCTGGGCTTACTACTGACTTATTTACTTGGTCTCTGCAAATCTTAAAGAACGCTGGGCCTCATTTACAAGGCTTCTGCGCCAACGGAGCATCACTTTTGTGACGCTCTGGTGGCACTATGCCCTGCTCCATATTTACAAGGCAGCATTGAACCACTTTGCGTGTTATGTTATGTTAAACTTTATTTGTATAGCGCACGTACACCAGGTTGGTTTCTTGGCGCTGCTCTGAAGGTGTTAGACTAAGGTGTTACTAGTATGCCTGTTTAAATAGCCAGGTTTTTAGGAGTTTGCGGAAGCTCATGAAGTTTGTGCAGGATCTGATCTCAAGAGGCAGGGAGTTCCAGAGTTTAGGGCCTAGGGTGGCGAACCTTGTACCCCCAGCGCGTTTTAGCCTGAAAGATGGTATGGTCAGGAGATGCATGTGAGCAGATCGTAAGTTGCGGTAGGAGTGTATCTATTGATCAAACTGTTTTGAATGAATGAATTTTGGGCTTTTACTATTCAGGGATTTGAAGATGATGCATCCTACCTTGAAGGCGCATCTCTGGGTTATGCAGTTTCTTAAGAAGAGGGGTAATATGTTGGCACCTGTTTCCTTGAAAGATCAGCCTGGCCGCCTGGTTTTGAACCCTTTGAACGCGGTGGGTGGGATAGGCCGGGATGCCAAGGTAAAGAGAGTTGGCATAATCAATGTGGGATATCACCATAGTGAGAACTGCCTGTATTTTTGCCTCCTGAGTGAGGAATCTTCTGATTTTCCTTATTTTCCTTAGTTGAAAGCAGCAGGGTGAGATCACAGACCCAATTTGATTTTTCATGGTGAGGTCATTGTTGATTATGACTCCCAAGGTTTTTGCAGATGCAGAGGGGACAGGGAGCTGTCCCAGTTCTTTAGGCCAGAAATGGGAGCTCCAGGGGTTCAATGAGCCTCCTGTGAGGATCACTTCCATTTTGTCCGGATTTAACTTGAGGTGGTTGCTGTTCATCCAGTCACGGATGAACAGCATAGTTGTCTGGAATTCGAGGACGGTGGTAGGGGAGTCATTAATCGGAAATATCAGTTGAAACTCATCTGCATAATTGAAGGTTTGGACTTTCCTTTCTTTTAGTGCATGGGTCAGGGGGAGGGGGTATGAATTAAATAAGTGCGGGAGAGAGAGGAGCCCTGGGGAACACCACAAGTGTTCTTAATCTTGGGGGTTGTGAAGTTTCCCAGGCCGACCGCTTGATAACGGTTTCTTAGAAAGGAGTTTATCCATTCAAGGGCCGATCCTTGCATTCCTGCATCCATGACACGGTCAACCAGGATGTTGTGGTCGACCGTGTCAAAGGCGGCAGAAAGATCCAGCAGCACCAGGGCTGGGGGGGAACCTCTGTCTGCTTTCTCTCGCAGGGAATCCAAGACTGACAATACCACTGATTCTGTAGAGTGAGCTGGGCAGACCCATGCTTGATGAGGGTCCAGGTAATCTGACTGCTCCAGAAAGGTGGATAGGCTTTTGGCTATGTGGGCTTCGAGTAGTTTGGCCATATAGGGAAGCAGTGAGATAGGTCGGTAGTTGGTGAGAGTTCCGGGATCTGCTCCTGGCTTCTTCAGGAGGATGACAAAAGCCTCTTTGAAGGCATCAGGTATGTATCCTTGGGATAGCGATTTGTTTAAGAGGGCCATTGCTGGATCTGGGCAGGCCGTAAAGGCTTCCTTTAGGATCCAAGGGGGGCAACAGTCCCTAGGAGAGACAGATTTTACTTTGGTCAGTAGGTCTGTAAAAACTTCTTGGCTTATCATTGGGATTTGTTCTAGCCTTTGTGTGTTTTTTGGTTTGATTTGACAAGTAGGCTTTGTGCATGTGGGGATGCTTGCTTTGATAGTTTTGATTTTGTCAATGAAGAAGTTATTCAGGGAGTCGCATAAGGATTGCGAAGGTGTGGTTTTTAAGGTCACTCGGTCAGGGTTTGACAGGCCATTAATTATTGAGAAAATGTCCTTTGATCGGTTTTTGGAGGTGATGATTTTAAGTGAAAAGTATTCGGCCTTTGTGGTCAGAATCATTTTTTTATAAGTTCTAAGGGCTGTTAGATAGGTGCTTTTGTCGTCGGGTGAGTATTTGCTTCTCCATTTCCTTTCCGCTTGGCGCAGAGCAAGTTTTAACTTTTTCAAATCGTCGGAAAACCATTTCTGGGCTTCGTGACGACGTGCTCATTGTATTTTCCTTAGTGGGGCATGTTTATTGCTGACTGTCAAGAGCCATTCCGACAGGTTTCATTCCGACAGGTTTTCCTCACTCTCATCTATAGAGGATTGGCTGATGGGGATTGTATTGGCCAGGGTTTCAAGGAATTGGACTTTGTCGATGGTGTTCCAGCTCCTAAGGTATCCAGGTTCAGGTAGGGGTATTTTAGGTTTAGTAAGGTTGTTTATGGAAAATGTTATGAGATAGTGGTCTGACCAGATACAAGGAGTGACATCTGGATTTGTTATGGTCAGGTTTGTGGACCATAACTGGTCTAATGTATGCCCTTTAATGTGAGTAGCGGAGGTGATATGCTGACCGAGGTTTAGCCCTGTAAGTAAATCAGTTATTTCCGCTAAGTGAGGTCCACCTGCTGGGTCGTTAGCCCAGTAGTTAAGATCACCAATCAGTAGTATTTTCGCGTGGTTTGTTGTGATATGTGTCATCTGTTCACTCAAAGACTGGTTTAACGCAGTCTTGTAAATATTGTTCTCTTTGTCACAGCGTTCTGCTTCAAAGGGTTGTGCAATAGGTATTGCTGTGGGAGTTCCCAGCAACACCAAAGGCTTTTTGACACTGCCCCAGATTTACAAGGAATCGGAAGTCTGAGGCAGTGCCAAAACCGTATGCCTCCCCTGGGGAGGAGTAAGGGTGGGGCAACAAGGAGCAATACTTTTATTTCCCCTCGCTTTTTGCTCTTTCTATGTGTGCTGCATTCTGCACCACACATAGAAAGAGCAAAACACCATTAATGCTTGTTTTTTACAGGAAGGTTTCCCTTCCTGCACAACAACACTCATCCCTGCAACAAAGGCAAAACCCTTGCACCATTGTGAAAGGGTGTCTGTGTTGGTGCACTGCTGCTGTTTGTGTGCTGGTGCAGGGAAGAGTATAGGAATGTGCCGTATTCTTGTAAATACAGAGCATTCCTGCACTTAGACAATGATGCTGCTTGGCGCAGCAAAAATGCTTGTGGCACTGCGCTGTGCCATTGTCTTGTAAATATGCCCTGCTGTTTTGATGAAACGTAGGGCTTCTGCAATTCTCAGGCTCGCCCGACGTACACCATTCTAACCAGTATCCCTAGCTCTCGAAATTCACTGGGTGCAAGCAGCTGGTGCTGCTTTCTATGGTTCAGAAATCTGGGGATATTGTAGCTTTGACGCCCTTGCGATAGCTGAAAATAAATTTGTAACATCCTTGTTGGGGCTCCCAATGAGCACATTGTTACTCCTACTTAGATTTATTTAAGAGCTCAAACCGATAGCTGGGTTTGCCAAACTAAGGCCTATCCTTTTCTGGCTTTGCATATGGTCCACCGATGAACTAGAACCCTGCAGACTGTGTATAAGTGATATTACGAAAAGGCCACAAGCACTTAAAATCCATTGGCTTTTGTTTATTAAGGCAACATTGATGGAGCTTGGTCTGAGCGACTATTGGTACACTACCTCCTCTATTTCCCATGGTACTCTTAATATTGTGAAAGAAAGATTTTGGTAGTATGATTGGTAGAATCTACAAACATTGTCAGCCCCGGGAAGTCTGTTAAGCACTTTCCTGGAACTGAAATATGAATATAGATTAGAAGAATTCTTAAATTACATCCACCCTTCACTATCCAGATGCTGGTATGTAAAACTGAGACCAGAAACTCTTCAGCTAGCATCTTTTACCAAAAGGTGCTTGGCCAAAGTGTCTGAAAGAAAGCGGTGTCTTGATTGCCAATTGAGAAAAGTGAGGAACATTTATTGTCTTTTTAAATTTTGGTCAGCTTATGTAAAACAGAGAGGTACGTGGGTTATACCACTCTGCTGCATAATGTGAAGGAGGCATTATAAGGAAGAACTAAAAATATGTAAATTTGATACTAGACCACACGTGGTTTTGCTGTCTTCAAATTTGTAGAATCAGTTTAGTATGTACAATCTAGAGTATTGAGACTGGATCATTAAAATTAGAAGTGCTTGCTGCATCATGTACTTACCTCGAACTGCGTTCACCACTACCATGGCCGACTTCATCGCGCCCCACGCCATCGCCTCCATGGACTACATACTCATCGGAGACATCAACTTCCACCTCGACAACCTCAGCTACCCCAACTCTGCCACCCTTGTGGACAACCTCGCCAACCTCAGAATGAAACAGCTCATCACCACCCCCACCCACAAGGCAGGACACACCATCGACCCCATCTTCGAAGGAAGCAACAACATCAATTTCAGCCATACCACACAATCCCCTCTGGACGGACCACCACTGTGTACACTTCTCTTTCGACAAAGCCACCACCCCCAAATCTACACCACACCCTCCACCAAGGAACTGGAGCAAGGTCTCCGAGGAGCACCTCAACTCCGCCCTCATCCATGATCCCCCCACCTCGACTGACACTAACTCCGCAGCCAAAGAACTTCACAGATGGCTCACCAACTGGGCAGACAAGCTTGACCCCTTTGGCAACCCTGACAGACAGCGCCCCAGGAAGGCCACCTGGTTCACCGCCGACCTCCAAGAATCCAGACGCACCTGCAGATGTTTTGAGAAGCTATGGAGAAACAGGAAAACCTCAGAAGACCGTAGCACCTACAAGAACGCCATAACGGAATACCACCAACTCATCAGATCCACCAAAAAGACCTCCATCCGAAACAAAATCCATTCCAACACCAGCAACTCCACGGAACTCTTCAGCATCATTCAGGAATTCACCAAGCCCCCCAGCAATGCCACGGACATCACACCCTCCCAGGACCTCTGCAACCAACTCGGCTCTAACTTTCACTGAAAATAAGATCCCGCTATGACAACTTCAACGAACAGACTCCGGACACCGAACCCATTCCTCCCCTCAGTAATGACAGCCAGCCTATCATCTCCTCCTGGACCCCAGACACCACCAAAGACACCGCATCGACCATGAAAGGCATTCACTCAGGAGCCCCCACGGACCCCTGCCCCCGCACATCTTCCACAGACCCGCCGCCGCCGTAGCACCTGAGCTACGACACACCATCGCCCCCACCTTCGATGCAGGCATATTCCCCGACGACTGGAAAAGCGCAGAAGTCAAGCCCATCCTCAAGAAGCCCTCAAAAGATCTGATGGACCTCAAGAACTGCCGACCCATCTCTCTCCTCCCTTCCACAGCCAAAGTCACCGAGAAGATAGTCAATGCCCAACTAACAAACTTCATCGAAGAGAACTCCATTCTCAACTCCTCCCAATCCGGATTCTGCAGCAACCACAGCACCGAGACCACCCTACTTGCTGCCACAGATTGCATCCGCACCCTCCTCAACCAAGGCTACACCGCGGCCCTGATCCTCCTTGACCTCTCTGCAGCCTTCGACACTGTCTCCCTCCACACTCTCACCACCAGACTCCACAACGCAGGCATACAGGAAGCTACCCTCAACTGGTTCCGCTCCTTCCTCACCTGCAGAACTCAAAGAATCAGACTCACTCCCTTCCTCTCTGAACCCACAGAGATCAACTGTGGAGTGCCCCAGGGATCGTCGCTCAGCCCCATGCTCTTCAACATCTACATGGCCTTCCTCGCCGCCATCGTCAGACAGCATGGACTCAGAATAGTATCCTACGCCGAGAGCACCCAGCTCATCCTCTCCCTCACCAAGGACCCCCACACCACCAGACTCAGCTTTCAGGAAGGAATGAAGGATGTCGCATCCTGGATGAGCAGCAGCTGCCTGAAGCTCAACTCGGATAAGACAGAAGTCCTCGGACCATCCCCCTCTGCATGGGACAACACCTGGCCTCAGAAGCACCCCCACAGACCATGCCCGGAACCTCGGCATCATACTTGACTCCTCCCTCACCATGATCCGACAGATCAACGCTGTTGCCTCCAAGTGCTTCAACACCCTCAGCATCCTTCGCAAGACCTTCAAATGGATCCCCCCGAATCCAGAAAGACCATCACCCACACACTCATAACCAGCAGACTGGACTATGGAGACGCCCTCTAAGCTGGAATCAGCAAACCCCTGCTCTGCAAGCTCCAGATCATACAGAAAACCTCAGACAGACTCATCCTCCGCATACCTCGACATGGACACATCACCCAGCATCTGCGAGACCTCCACTGGCTCCCCGTCGAGAGCAGAGTAACCTTCAAGCTAATCACTCGCACCTACAAGTCCCTCCACAACATCGGACCCCAATACCTCAACGAAAGAGTCTCCTTCCACGTACCCAAGAAAGACCTCCGTCTGCTGACCTCGCCGAAACCCCACGCATCCGTAGACTCAGGACGGGTGGAAGAGCCTTCTCCTACATCATGGCTAAGACCTGGAACAAGCTCCCAATCAACATCAGACGTGCACCCTACTCTGCACACCTTCAGGAAGAGCCTCAAGACCTGGCTGACCCGGAGCTGCACCTATTCGCCCCCAGCGCCTTGAGACCCTCGCGGGTGAGTAGCACACTTCACAATTCCCTGACTGATGTGTAAATATTGACGGGAAAACACAATTTCATTGTTTTTATTTGATATTTAAGCTCATTTTGTGTAAGCTCTGATGAAATGTAAATGTGTGATTTTATACTGTTCTGTTGATGGCAATAAGTTTGAGATTTGAGATGCATTTATATAAGGCTTCCCAATGCCCACGCACTTGTCTAGTTATACATGCATGTCCTTACATTCATGTGCAGCTTGAAAATTCACGTGTCCATGTTGGTGCGTCACACACACAGATTCAAAATTCACTGACATATTACTTTAAATACCTATACAGATTCCTAGATTCAAATAAATATGTCAAAACTTGGCATATGGTTTTCAAAATCAAGAGGAACACCCATTAATTTGTTTTCATCGCTTTTTGCTAATATGACAAATCCTCTCGATTGTTATTAGTGACCGATTACAGGGAATTTATTCTGGCGAGTCTGTTTGTGAGCAAAAGTGTGCCTTTGAGACTATGAAATTTACAGACAAATTAATTCTGGACAATTGGAATCACTATTAAAGACCTACACCCGTATATTCTAGATGTTAGAATAGTAAATTAACTCCGTTCTAAAATGTGTCAAGTGGTACTGACTGAATTTAGGAAAATTATAGAGAGGTACTTATATAGAGACATATTTTGCAAGCCATTTCATCAGCAAAAGATGTTTTTTCAGTCTATTTTCACGCGTAACCGAGACACTCTGGAAGAAGCATTAATCAACTACTTGAGGAGAAAGTGGAGGGCTTTTAATAAATGCAAGGCAAATTCACGACTTTTTAGTGAATACAAATAATTAAGTAAAGACTATGGTATGGCCACTGGCCAGGTGAGAGTCTGGAATAGAATTGGAAAACTGGACAAGTTAGTGGAGGAACTCAGGAGAAAGGGGTGAGACAGGACAAGATGTACAGAGCCTGGGGGCGTGGCTAGGCGCCCGTAGGAGATGGCGGCGTCCGGGTGACGGCTCCGTCCGAACCGGAGGATACCGGCGGTTCGCGTACCTGTTTCCAGTAACGGAGGGAAGCCCTTCGCACCGGAAGATGCCAGGCTCACTTTCATTCCCCTTTCGTTCCTAAGGCACAGCTATTTTGGATTTTACAGCTCGTTTTACCTCCGGTCGCGGCTTGTCATCGGCCGCGACCGCCATTTTGTTTTTTTTTGCCCGCGAACGCTTCAGCAGCGCGTCCTAGCGCGCATGGGGTTCCTGGATGCCTCGTTCGCACTCAAATGACCCCAGCACCCTCTGAGGCACAAATGTGGCGGACCAATAACCTAAGGTGACTTTTCTTTACTTTTCTTCTGTAATGGTGCCCTTTTTCATGGTTTTGACTGGAATTTTTTGGCTCTCCTCATGCACGGCGGCCATTTTATGACTTTAGTCTTTGATACTTACGTCTACAGTTTTTTATCTGGCACACCTCTACGTTAATCTGTCCTTTGGAGCTTTTTTTTTTTTTTTTTTAGTCGAATCGCTGAGACAACAATCACCTTGCATGTTTTGACTGGAATTGTCGCCTCTCCTCATGAAAGGCGGCCATTTTTAGGATTCCAGTCTCCAACACCTATGAGTCCAATTTTTCGGCCTGGTCCTTTTTGAGTCGGGCAATAGGATATCTTAAGACCTCACGCTCCATAGGCGTGCTGATGGCGGATTGCTCTAGTAGAGTTCAAAAGCGTAATTTCATTAAAAATTCCAAGTTATTCACGGCACTAGCCCATTTGGAAGCTTCAACTGAGATGACGTCGACTGCGGACATCTCCTCACAATCTTCAGCAAAAGCGAACTCTAAGAGGTTAAAAAAGGACCCTCCTTCGCCTCCTAAGTCCTCTTCGCCCATCTCTATGGAGTTACTTCTCGAAGAGATACGGGCCTTGCGCCCTTACATGGAAGAGACTAATGCTAAGTTGCAGATTCTCACTGACAATTGGGCTTCGATGGATGAAAGAGTATCGTCGGTGGAGCGTGACGTTTCCTCTCTTCAGGACTCTGCGACCAAGGTCTCCCACATGCACACGCAGAGTTCCTCTCTTCAGAAGCAGGTGGAGGACCTTGAAAATCGCAACAGACGCAACAATCTCCGTATTTACGGCTTGGTGGAGGGTTGTGAGGGAAATGATCCCATCAGTTTCTTCAAGTCCTTTCTCCCGAAGCTTCTTCACCTACCTGATGACACCTCACTAAATATCCAACGTGCCCACAGGCTTGGTCGAGCTTCCTCCTCTCCTTCCACGTCAACGAAGCCTAGAGGTGTAATAATGTACTTTCTAGAGTACACAGACTTGTTGAAAGTCCTCTTAGCCGCCAAAGCCTCTCCTCGCCTCACATGGTCAGGCTCCACTTTGTTCTTTGCGCAGGATTATGCCAGGACCACTGCAAACCGTCGCAAGGCCTTCCTTGATATGAGACCTGACCTTCGCTCCATTGGTGCCAGATATGGGCTTTTTCATCCTTGTCTATTTAAGGTCATTCATAATAACAAGACTACGACATATGAGGATCCAGCGCGACTTCGAAGCTTCCTGAACTCATGTGGTCAACATGACATGGAGATAGCTGGTCCCTCTTCCCTCCCACCATGACTTGTCTTTGTAGTTGCAATTTGATTCTCTAATTTGTTCTGCTTTAATGCCTTCATTTTTGCAGGTTCTTCAGATTGTATGACTTCTAGTTAAGATTATATTTCTCATTTTATCGTCTGATAGTGTTGTTCTAGCTCCTCAGTTGGTCATATGTTTCTTTTTTATCTTCGTTGTGTTCGAGTTTCTAACCATGTTCTTTTTCTCCCTTCACAGATCATTGTTTTGCGTTCCGTTGTGTTATCTCTGGTTGGACGTCTCCCTCATCCCGAATGCCCTGCCTCTCCCAGTTGGCCCTACCTCCCTCCCCTCATCTCCGCGTGTGTTTCCGTTTGTTCCCAGTTCCTGATTGTATTTTTCCCATGCTACCCCTCGTAAGTACTCTTCTTTCCTTATTTATCATGTTTTTTTCCGTTCTATATTTTCTTATCTCACCTTTTCCCTCGTTGCTTTCAGATTTATTGGTGTCATTACCTTTTCCATGGTTCTTCTCCACTTCTCTTTCGTCATTTTCTCTTCTCCCCATTGTATATTGGCTCTCTTGCTTGTATTCATCTCCCTTTACCTATTTGATTCTCCATTGGACCTTACTTACCATTATCTTTAAGAATTACTGTATCTTCTTCTCATTCTTTCTATTTTCTTGGCTCTTTCCTATTTTTATGGCTTTGCTGATTCCTCTCTCATTTTTTCTTTTACCCTTGTTCCATCACGTTAGTTCTCACCTCATTCTCTTTTTCTCCTGTGCCCTTGCTCGCTGCAAGGCATTTCCTTGCTGTCCTACCTTCCAATTGGTCCACTTTTTGATTAATCCTTAATGTCAGTTCGAATTGTTTCCTGGAATGTTAAAGGTCTGCATTCTCCTATCAAGAGACAAAAAATCCTCTCTCATTTAGCCAAATTGAATGTAGACATTGCCTTTTTACAAGAAACCCATATGTCTGACGCTGAGGCTGCTAAACTTAAGAGAGGTTGGGTGGGTGCTGTATTCTCATCTCCGGGTGATGGTAAGAGAAACGGTGTGGTTGTATTAGTTCGCAAATCTTTTGCTCATTTGCTCTTGACTTCTGAATCAGACCCTGAAGGTAGATGGTTGTACGTCAAACTCTCCTCAAAGGCCGCCCCTCTCTCCCTCCTCAATATCTACGCCCCTACTGGTGGTGATCAGATTTTTTGGCGTGCAATAGCCTCCCGTATCACTGAATATATTGATGACAATTTTATTTTAGCAGGTGATTGTAACCTCCCCTTTGATCCTTTTTTAGACAGAAACTCCAAGGTACCTTTTGTCCCTAATAAATCTCACAGGCTTTTCGCTCAAGCGATATCCCAACATAAACTCATTGATGCTTGGCGTCTCTGCAATCCTACCTCTAAAGAATTCACCTTCTACTCCCCGACTCACCATTCCCAGTCGCGTATTGACTATATTTTCCTTTCCCACCATATGTCCCAATCCCTAACCCACGCTGATATAGGCCCCATCTTATTTTCTGACCATGCCCCCGTTTTGATAAACATTGACATCTTACCCAAGTCCACTGGACCAAAGAGATGGCGATTTAACAACACTTTACTCCTCGACCCCAAATTCTCCGCCTCCTTTGTAGATTTCACCACAGAATTTTTCACCATTAATGACACACCCACTGTGCCTAACCACGTTGTTTGGGACGCCTATAAAGCAGCAGCTAGAGGTTTTATTATCAGCTTTGTGGCTACTAAACGCAAGAATGCTCGTAAACGCACCAGTGACCTCCTTTGTACGATTAAAAAGTTAGAGCATTCTTTCTATACATCCCACTCGCAAGAAAGTCTGACTGCTCTCATTGCTGCTAAGATGCAATTTAACAAACAATCCACTGAGGATGCTTCATTGTATTTGTTGAAATCCAGTTCAAAATTCTATGGAGGTAAAAATAAGGCGGGGAAGGTCTTAGCCAATTATTTAAAAGTCAAACAAAACAAACTGAATATTGAATCTGTCTATGATGTTAATTCTGTTTTAAAGCATACAGATGCTGATATTTTAGAGCAATTCTCCCAGTTTTATTCCAAACTCTATTCTTCTGAGACGCACCCCACTGCTCACTCTCTTGCTACTTACTTTGCCACCATCCAACCACCTTCCAATTTCCCTGTTGATTTATCTGCCCTTGAATCACCAATCTCCGGTGATGAATTACTCACAGCACTTCAGTCACTCAAGAAGGATAAGGCCCCTGGGCCAGACGGATTCACAGTTGAATTTTATCTGCATTTCTCCAAATTGTTGCTGCCCAGACTCCACTCCCTTATTGATTCCTTCATATTAAATGGTTCTTCCTCAGGTACATTCTCAGACGCCCACATTTGTATTATACCCACAGAAGGCAAAGACACCCAGCATTGTAAGAATTACAGACCAATCTCTTTGGTCAACATTGATTATAAACTGTATGCCAAATCTCTCGCCATTCGATTAGACCCTTATCTTCCTGAACTGCTAGGCCCTGAACAATCTGGCTTCGTTAAAGGTCGCTTCATCACAGATAACACCAGACTTTTGTTTAATGTTCTTTCCAAATCTCCACAGTTCCAACATTCACTAGCAGCCATTGCCCTAGACGCAGAAAAAGCGTTCGATAGGGTGGAGTGGACTTTCCTTTTCTCCGCCCTCAAATGGTTTGGATTTGGCCCACATTTCATCTCTTTTATCTCCTTCCTTTATTCCAGTCCTAGAGCGGCGGTTTGCGCCAATGGTCTAGTTTCCTCTTTTTTCAATCTAGGTAGGGGTGTTCGTTAGGGATGCCCTCTTTCCCCTTTTCTTTTTAATTTGGCCCTAGAACCTTTTCTTTCAAAGCTTCGTCAGAATCCCAACTTACACGGTTTCCAAATCTCCCACACTAATATTAAACTTGCTGCCTACGCAGACGATATTCTATTATTCATGTCTAACCCCGCAACTTCTATTCCCGCATTCCTAGCTGAAGTCCATGACTACTCCCAGATTTCAGGTTATAAGCTTAACAATGACAAGTGTGAGATTTTACCCCTTACTAAGTTCACTTTTAAACCGGACTTTATGGCATCCAATTTTACTTGGAGCCCCTCACACATCAAATATCTAGGTCTACACATTACTTCCTCCCTCTCCGACACTGTCTCGCTGTGCCTCAATAAATGCACCCAGAAATTATCCGACCTCACTTCCAGATGGCACCCATTATACCTTTCCTGGTGGGGTCGTCTGGATACGATTAAAATGATGCTCTCCCCGTTAGTCCTTTACACCATCTCCAACATCCCAATTCCTATCCCTGCTAAGTTCTTTAAGAAAATCAACACTATTCTCTCTTCCTTTCTTTGGTCCGGCAAAAAAGCACGTATGTCCCTGCTTAGATTGCAACTCCCCAAATCCGAGGGTGGAGTTAATTTCCCGAATTTTCCCGCTTACCACAAAGCATTCCTTTTGCGGCAAGCTTCCCATTGGCTGCAAGACCCTGCTGAGCCGTCCCCCTTATGGGTTGTCATTGAACGGCTCTCTTTATCCCCTTTCACTTTTGCTGAATACCTCTCATTCTCTCGTAAGCCTCACTTTTCCTCCATTCCTATCCACAAATTTACGGCCAAGCTGCTTCTTTCCACCTCTCCAGGCCCCCCTTCCTCTATAGCAGAGTTTCTCAATTCAACTATCTGGCACAACAACAGTATAACCATCAATCGCAAGCCTTTTTATTGGAAAACCTGGAGACAGAGGGGTTTAATCTGGGTATCTCAACTCTTCTCTAATTCTGATTTCTTATCCTTCTCCGTTCTCAGCCAACACTTCCATCTCCCTCGTGCTTTTGCCTGCAAGTATCTTACGCTTAAAAATGCAGTCATGTCCACTTATGCTCTTCTCTCTAACCCCCTCATGCATACTCATCCTCCAAATCATACCTCACAGCTTCATTCCTTCTTGCGCACTCACCCTACAGCCTCCTCAATATACCACTCATTTCATGCGACTCTCACACCTAGGCCAAAGTCCAAAGTTGAGGAACAATGGGAATCTGACCTTGCCATTTCTTGGCCCACCTCCCTTTGGGATAAATTATGGACCAAACTTCGCAAGACATCTAGAGCTGCTTCTCTTACACAAACTCTCTTCTTCATATACAACAGGCTTCTCTTTTCTCCCCAGGGGTTGAATAAGAGATTCTCTTCTACACCGGATCTTTGTTGGTCCTGTTCTGCTCCTAAGGCCACTCTTTTTCACATGCTTTTCTCTTGCACTTTCACGCAAAATTTCTAGACACTAGTTTGGGCCCAAATCAATGCCATATTCCACACTACATCTCCCTTCTCTTTTGTCAATATTTTTTTAGGAAGCCTTTCTCCTTGTTGGGATGACATTGATCTTAATACGCAAATTGTTGACTTGTTGTTAGCTGTTGCTTTCCAGCAAATCACCGTCAACTGGAAAAACTTTACGAATATTTCTTTTAAAGCATGGTGGTACAATGTTTGTTATAATCACAGGCTAGATACTGCTTTTGTGCACCCCCTTAGTTTAGCTGCTAAACGACATGATTTATGGCTTCCTGTAACCTTGTATCTAGATACCTGTGCTAAACGCTCCTCTCATGTTTCACCTATTCAGCAAGAGGTCTCCAAGCCTCCCTGAGTGACATTGCTTTTCATTTGTACTACTCTTTTCATATAAGCTACTTTATTGCTCATTATTACCAGCGCTGCTTTTTGTTATTTAGCTTTAAACTTTTGTTATCCTCTGATTAATTGTATATTTTCATTACCATGTTTTACTTTTTTCCTCTATTTGAAGATATGTTTGTATTCTTTCTCATGTATTGACACCTTTACTTATCCAATAAAATTCTTTTGAACTTAAAAAAGATGTACAGAGCCATCAATGATGAGAATCTTCAATGGCAAGGCTAAGAGAATATCTGCCCATTAGAAGTTAATTTCCTACACTGCCCTGTAATGGTATTTCCATCTAAAAAAAATGATATATATATTCCCCTAGTGCCCCAATGAGTCCGTAAAATATGAAATGTGTTATACAGATTTATTTTCTTTTGGTCTTTTGAAGTTTCACATCCAGTCACCTTGCCACTCTGATGCATCAGCGTAGCCCACCCTTACCTCGTTATTTTGGCCATCTCATTGCGGCTCAACGTGTTCAGGGCAGACACATCTCCTATACGCTTCTTGATCCAGAGCTCATAGCCAATCCTGGAATAGAGCAGCAGCATGGCTGTGAGGGGAACCAGGAACAGGGCAACGAGGATGAAGATAGCGTAGGCCCGCCGCAGTTCCATAGTACTCCAGGACTCTTGACAGCACACATGATGAAGGTTATACAGGAAGTCATATTTCACCTAGAGGGGAACAAACAGAACTCCTGAGATACAAAAGGCATATCATTTGAGACAATCAGGGAGGAGAACCCTGCCAGTCAAGACCACAGGGCTCAAATCACAGAAAATACACACAGATAATACATTTGAGGTACAAGTGAAACTGAGGTGACCAGAAAGCCAGCGAGGTCTCCTAGAAGGGGAAATAGGGACAGCCAATATGCCATGTACTTATACTAGCATTGTGCCATGAATCAGTTAACTTCATGAAGGACAAATACAATTATCTTTTAATTGAGTATCAAATTATGTGATAATTTCTGTTGAATTATTTTGAAGTTATTATTTTGACATTTCAAGGCATGAGTGTTGATTCAAAAAAATATCTCAGGACTTTTACAGAGATCTCTTATGAAGGATCTAGACACATTCAGCAGTTCCAGTTCAAAATGTACTCGTACAACAATTAAGGATTTTATCGTGCAACGAAGCAAATGAAAATGTATTTTTTCTATTTTCCCGAGTAAAATGGTTTACTCAGCAGGGATCAAATCTATGTGTACAGACGTTTTGTAATAAAAACTGCGCCGCTTTTACTCTGCACGTCCAGGATAGTTTATAGGGTGTGCTCACGTTATGGAGAGAAGTGTTATAGAATGCACTAAGAGGTGTTTTGATTAGGATTTTTAACAGTTCCTGGGAGGAGAGTAAAATCATAAAGCTTACTACAAAATGGTGAAGAGCTGATGCAGTCTCTAGCTCGGAGGTAAAGAGTGCTTGCCTTACCTATTCTCTTCAAAGATTGTGACCCGACCTAGCTTGGCAGTTCGGGCTGGACTGTTCCCATGAGGCACAGGGTCAAGACTGATTTGCATATGGCCAGGTCTAAACTGGGGTGGCATGGTGAGCAAAAGAATGATGGATTTAACCCAGATCTCTTGACTGGGGATGAATTCCGTCCTCAATTGTGTGTCTTTTGCTTTCCCGACCATGGGGAGAGCACGAATAATGCCTGTGGTCACTAAAGGCACGAGAAACAATGAATTTGTTAATACTATCGTCCTCAAATGGAGGTGTATGCAACTGTATAGGTCACATATTCGTGAATATAGACCAACGAAGAAGTGGCGGAATTCTAACAAAACAGTGTATTGTCTGCAGCAGAGTCCCTGTGCTCAGGTGGGCATTTAGAGGGAAAGAGAATGAAAAACATAGGTCATCAATTCCGAACTATTAAAAAAGCAGAATAGGCATTGTTTAAGAGGTAAAGTTTAAGGAGACACTTTAAGATAAGGAAGAGTCAGAAGTAGATTAAGCTATCCGAAGAAAAGATGAAGGAAGACATATAGGAGTAAATATTTTATAGAGAATGGAAAATAGACAAATTAGGATTTGCAGTGGATACCCTCATCTTCCATCAAATTCGACATTTTGAGGTGTCGATATAAAGGTCACAGGAAAACAGGAAGTGACTATACAAGGAAGTGGAAGTGCATGATATTAAAAGAAAACAAAATAAAAGAATATTTGTTCAAAGAAAAACAGTAAGTAAATGTACTCTGTGCCTTAGGTTACACACTGTCATGGAACTATTTTACCATTCAAATATCAAACTGGACAAAGTGTGAGAATTAGGAAGTGAACGTACAAAATGCCTACTCAAAAATAGGTGTTAAATGTATTAGAATTTAAAGAAAACTGTGAGATAAAGTAAGAAGAGGTGACAGTTGTTCACATAAAAAGTGAGGCAAATCCATGTGGGTGACCTTTGAAGGACAACAGGAAGTGATGCTCACAAGTATGGTAGAATGAAGATTCAAGGTGTTCACAGAATGAGATGCTAGAAGTTAAGGTGCTCACAGGAAGTAAGATAACACAAGTGTAAGTGGTAGATTAGTAGTGATGGTAAAATATGGGCAAAAGAAAAGCAAGGTGACCAAAGTGAAATGAAAAAGTAGGCAGATGTACTCTTCCAGGGAACAAAAAAGTATCAATCGATAGATATGGGATTTAAGTAGAGTGGGATAAAAGGAATGAGCCCAATGGAGCATACAACCGAGGGCAATGCGTCAGCCCCCTTCAGCCATCGACTGACTTCACCATGAGTGACAGCATTCACAAGTAGCACATCCACATGCAAAGTAGTTCTCTAATGTGCTAGCGACTACTATAACAATGCGTGCCTTTTGCCATGAAACAGTCCGGCAGCTTTCCATCTAATAAAGTTTTAGAAAATCCATGACAAAACAAAACAAGCATTGACAAAGCCAAAAGCTGGCAACCAACTCCACACCTATTGGCTTTGCTGATGCTTGTTTTTGTATGTGTTTTTAAAAGGAGCCATTCATTTAGCTTTCAAATTAGTTGCTGCTGATTTAAGGTGATATGTAGAAGGAGGAAAATGAATTTCTATCCCGCATCATTTTGGCCACATACCCATTTATCCTACTCTTCAACTCATACTAGGCAGATTTGACTGATGCTTTCACATCTAAAGCCCACTAAAGCTGGTGGACCAAAATTAAACACCCTGCAGTACTCAGACAATACGATTCCCTTAGATCAAACAGCAATAGGGCTTCTGAGTCAATTGGACAAACTTTCTGCATTCCGTGGAAGCAATTACATCTGGATGAGCACCACCAACACGGAGATCATTATTTTTAGCCGCTGGCTGAAAAAGAAAGGAAATTGGACAATCAATAATGCCCTATTGAAAAAATAACAGCATGTAAGTATCTTGGGGTATGGTTTGAGTATAGAGGGCAGATAAAGCTGTGGAAAGCATTTCTCAAGCACTCTGTCCTGTGCACAACCTTTTCATGGATCCTGAAAAACATGGCTTCCCTGATATTGTCAAATTCTGTAAAACACTGGAATGCAAACTTATGCCGGCATTACTCCGCAGCGGGGGACTCCAGCCTTTTCTGTAATAAGAGCTACTTATGTTTAATGAAAATCATCACAAGCTACTAATTATCAGTGGTGTAATAATGACCATATAAGACAAGATAACATTAGTGCTGCTGCCATATGCAAGATTATGAGCAGTGATCACCTCAGTCTCTGCTAAGTTGCCAGCAGTAATGTACAAAAGGCTTTGTCAAAGTGGAATGCCTCTACTTGGGTAATACCAAACACCCATAGCTGAAATATTTCTCCCCAGCACTGTATGATTTATCACTCCCATGCCTACTTTACCTATATTTGGGATTGTTGTCCATTTTCTCCAAACAACAGCTTATGATTTCTGAAACTACACAAATTTCTTTGTCTCGAATACACACTTTGCAATTTTGGCAGACATATATTAATTCGACCCAGCAAACGCTTCTGATTTAGTAGAATGGGCTACCCACAGGAGAGCTACCTAGCGGTAGCAGGAGAGCTGCCAGTAGCTCATGAGCTACTCGATGCAGAAGCCTGCTCTATAGAATAGTCGCATACAGAAACACCTAGGAGTCCTGGTGAGACAAATTGCAGTGCTGCATTTACCATTCCCTATTGCGACTGCCAGACGCCACCTCCCATTGTCAACTAATATTAGAGTTCAATTTAGTGTTCTATACATTTATGCTCGAATCCAGATACATCTACTCTATTGATTCGAATTAAAAAGGGCAGACTCATACAGGTTAGAGTCAGTGCTATGGTCAGTAAAAGGGAAGGGATGCGGTCCGCAGTCAACGTATTTAAAATCCTCCATCCAGGACCTCAAATCCGACGAACTGTGGAATTAGCCACTGCCTGATGCACTTGCAGCAAAGCAAAAAAATTAACAAGCAAAGAAGGACTTAAATGATTTTTAGCTAAAAATCCTTTGCCAAAAGCCTGCCAGCTCTATATGACCCATGAGATTGCCAACCGTACCTGAGACAATCCTGGCCTCTGGAGAGCAAAAGACAATTACTGAGGTATTGATTTGTCTGCGTTCCCATAAGAGGGCTTTAATACAGCGGATTAAGGGAGACACCGCACAACAATGCCACCTATGCGGGCATGCAGAGGAATCACTCATATATGTGGACTCTTTAGCCCTACCCTAATTGTGCTCTGTAAATTTTGGTTAAAACTGCTATTTAGATGCCTAAATATTAGATTGGGGCATATAGCGGTGGATACCTGCCTGTAGAGTACCTCCGGCCAGCTCACTCAGAGATTTCATACATTTATAAAACTGGCTCTGACAGAAATGAGCAGCAGAGTCACCGCACAGAACATTGCTGCAGATCATTGATGACAAATTGTAATTCTATGAGAATTGCATTGAAGACTGCTCTTTCATTTATTAATCTTTTAATTTATTTATTATATTGTAATGATTTTAATTAATCAAGCTATACAATTCTTTTCATTCATTCATTTGTTCATTCATTCATTCATTCATTTATTCAATCCATCTGGCCTACAACATTAGCATGCTATGACAATGGGTTGGTGGTGCATCAGCTGCAGGTTTATATGTTGGACGGAAGAAGCAAGGAGTTTGGCATTCCACCATCATCTAAAGAACCGTACTTTGATGCTTCAATACTCACAATGTGCTTTGCCTTCTAGTTACTTTAATGCTTTAAAGAGTGACAGAGCTTTAATGAGAATCTGGGATTGGGTTTACCTCTAGAATCTGTACGTGCAGCATGGGTGATCCAACAATGATCGCAATAGTCCACACGAACCCTGGGAAAGAAGAGAAGAGAGTTAGTGAGTCTCATATATTTTTGCGTGGTTTTAGAGGTATTTAGGAAGGAACCTTGCACTCCATACAGTTTAAATGAAATGGCTGGCTGATGTCTTCATGAGGGATACTGCCAGAGTTCAGGATTGGAAGATATGCAAAGGTGCATGTGATTTTTAGATGTGATGTGCTATAGGGTTGGTAGTTGGAAGGCAGGCAACTGGTGCAGAAACTAATGGTGTGGTTGAGACTAGTGTTTTGTGGGAAGACAGTGAGTGGTCAATGCAGCCAAATCAAAGTGATATATTTGGGGCAGGGGAGGCTGGGAAGCAATAGGAGTAATATAGGAGGGGGGGGGGCTTCTGCAGGCAATCAAGGCAAATAGGGGTCAAAGAGTTATCATATCTGATGAACTCAAAAAACAAAAGAGGTGCGGGCCCTCTAAAATGAGACTGAAGGACCGAAAGATAAGATAAAGCCCTAGGTGTCCCACCTTCCTGAGAAGTCTTTCTACCTATCCAGAGGCATTGGTTGAGTGACTATCCTGTTGTCCTATTTATCAAAAGAGGGGGACTCTAGGAGCTATTCAAAAGGTCCGGTGACCCGTGCTCCTGAAGTTAAACTTATACCAAAAGGGAGTCACTGTTCCTAAGTAGAGAGAGAAAGAAGGGAAGTAAGAGGTACTCTCATCGTGTGCTACTCTTATTGTGGGGGGCAGTGTGTCCTCATCTTGATGCCCTCACACACCCCGAAGGATTTCATGCTTCATCATTGGGCTTTTGCTCCTCGTTGGGCCGGCTCTGCAATGCCCTACGGGTCCCCCAAAGGGTCTCTTTTTCGGAGATCTTTTGATGAAGCTGTATGGGTGCGTGAGTGTAAGTGGCAGTGAAGTCCTAGAATGTGTATTAAAAAATTACTGGAGGGAGAGTGATTAATTTTTATTACGGCGGTCCCTCTGTCAATATTAAAACAAAGTGTATGGTGCTTCTTTAAGGGATATTATGTCCCTTGGTAGCTGAGTAACTATATGTTCCTAATGGGCATATGTTCTGGTCAACATGTTTCGCACTTTAGTGGTCTCAGGGAGATCCAGGGCGCTTCGTCAGGACCGAGTAAGAAAGTTGTATCTACAGTGGCCCGAAAGCTTTGGTGCTCCCAGATAAACGAAGGGAGTAGAACTTCCCTTAGTAGGTAGGGTAAGATCCCATGAGATCAGTGTGGGTCACTTGAGAGGGTTCTCTCGGTTCATCTGAGCTGTGTCACCTGGGTGCCTCTCGCTGTATCCTGTCATTGATCATCAGGCAAAAATGAGGGGGCCTTAAGTGAATAGTGGGCTGTTGTTTGAAGACCAGGCTTCAACCTCCTGCCAAATTTGTATAGCGATTCGCTTCTTGCAGCTGCTGGACCAATATACAGACTTGAAAGCGATGACTGTATTGTGCACAAAAAAACCTTTCTTCCTGCCAGTGTTGACACACTGGGTCTAATTCAGCTAAGCTTTGGAACACTGATGTGCCACTTCAGAGTGCATAAAGCCCAAATTTCCAACCACAAACTCCACCACTGGAGAAAATCTAAAATTGCGAAACATTTTCCCAACAGGGTAAGGGGGAGAATATGAGTATTTCCAGTTGAGGGAAGTGGGACGGCCAATGGGAAGTTGTTGAAAGCCCACAATGAGATAACATTGAGGGGGGCAATTCACAAACTGTATTTTGTAGTACGTTTATTAGCACTACAATAGTACTACTAAGGTACTACAAAATGCTATTCACATACATACCTGCGGAGGCCTCTACCTCACCTATCTAGTTTGAGCAGAGTTCTGTGCCCCGACTCCAGAGATCTTTGCACTCATAAATATACATTTTAGCAGTGAATGTGGTAGGAACACAAAGGAGTGGCTGGAAAGTGGAGAATATTTATAACTAATGGGGAGGGATTAAGGGAGGAGTAAGGAGGGGACTGTTGAGGGCTAGATAGAAGTTTAGGGAGAGACATGCATCCACCTACAAAAGAGTAAGCCTATCCCTATCCTCAAACTGTACTTCAATAGTTACCACAGTCAAAAAAATACCCAAAGCAATGTCTAAATGTACTCCAGTTCAGAGCTAGAATTAAGTCCAGCACCACATATAGTCAACAACGGGTAATTCAACATCCTCCCATAGAAAATAATGAAAATAGGGTCATAAAATAAAACCCCATAGGAACTAGGTTAAAATTACATTAAATGATTTAACTATTTAAAAATATAAATAAATGTATTTCGAGGTTAAACTGTTATCTATAGATAAAACATATTTTTATTTTATTTGCAATATTTTAACAACTTTTTAATTTTAACAATGAGTGTAACATTAACTTTTATGTAAAATAATGTATTACTTTTAGTTAATTCCATACTTTATTTTTTCAAAATTCGTTTTTATTTGTCAGCATCAAAAATCCAATGTAACAACACTGGGGTTATGAGCATGCAAACCCCTAAAACAGAGAAGTTAGCTATTTGCAGTCCAGTTGCTTCAAATTTCAGGGATCATGCACGCACCCCTTATTGCCTCGGAGACGATGCTTGTTTTTGGTCCATTAGTCGCATGTGAACAATCTTACATAACAACAAAAAAAAAACATAAACTTAACCCCCCCCAAAACCTCCTAAGCAGCCTCCCTCCCCCCCAACCCCAGTGTTGTATGAGTGCTTTGAGGGGGATCTCTGACAAAATTTCGAAGGTCAGAAAATCGACCTACAAAAATATCGCAACACAAATATCGATGTCAAGAATATCGACATCCTATCTACAACATGGTAAGTGCAAAAATATCGAAAAAAAAATATAGATGTCAAAAATATCGTTTTTAAAAATATTGTTTTTTTTTTGTTACAATAAATATGTTAAATAAACATAATAATACTTATAAATAAAATAAACATAATTAAATATATTTAATAATGTTAAAAATTAATAATTAATCAATATAATTTAATAAAAAATCAATCAAATATATACATATAATATATAATATATATACTTACTTAATAATGTTTTTATAATTATTGTAATAAATTACAAATTATTTAAAAATATTAACATTTGCAAACACATTACACACATAAAACAATAACAAAAATAAAAATTAAATAATTATGTATAACAAATTTACAAAATTACATTTAATTTAAAGATTGTTAAAATTAATTATATACTACATTAGCTAAAATAATAAAAATAAATATTAAATAGCAGAGACAATAAAACTACTACTCCAGCTTCCAAAAAAACAACATAAAGGAAATTTTTGGATAGCGCAGGGCTAAAAATTACTATATCCACTCCAGATAGTGTAACAGTAGGGAAAGTGTTGGATAACGTAGAGGTATAAATTACTATTCCGACTCCAGGGAGTGCAACAGTAAGGAAAGTGTTGGATAGCGTAGGGGTAAAAATTAGTACTCCAACTCCAAAGAGTGCAACAGTAGGGAAAGTGTTGGATAGCGTAGGGGTAAAAATTAAGATTCCCACTCCAGACAGTGCAACAGTAGAAAAAGTGTTGGATAGCGTAGGGGTAAAAATTACTATTCCAACTCCAGAGAGTGCAACAGTAGGGAAAGTGTTGGATAGCGTAGGGTTAAAAATTACTATTCCAACTCCAGAGAGTGCAACAGTAGGAAAAGTGTTGGATAGCATAGGGGTAAAAATTACTATTCCAAATCCAGAGAGTGCAACAGTAGGGAAAGTGTTGGATAGCGTAGGGGTAAAAATTAATACTCCAACTCCAGAGAGTGCAACAGTAGGGAAAGTGTTGGATAGCGTAGGGGTAAAAATTAAGATTCCCACTCCAAAAGGTGCAACAGTAGGGAAAGTGCTGGATAGCGTAGGGGTAAAAATTACTATTCCAAATCCAGAGAGTGCAACAGTAGGGAAATGGTTGGATAGCGTAGGGGTAACAATTACTATTCCAACTCCAGAGAGTGCAACAGTAGGGAAAGTGTTGGATAGCGTAGGGGTAAAAATTACTATTCCAACTCCAGAGAGTGCAACAGTAGGGAAAGTGTTGGATAGCGTAGGTGTAAAAATTAGTACTCCAACTCCAGAGAGTGCAACAGTAGAGAAAGTGTTGGATAGCGTGGGGGTAAAAATTACTATTCCAACTCCAGAGAGTGCAACAGTAGGGAAAGTGTTGGATAGCGTAGTGGTAAAAATTAAAATTCCCACTCCAGACAGTGCAACAGTAGGGAAAGTGTTGGATAGCGTAGGGGTAAAAATTAATATTCCAACTCCAGAGACTGCAACAGTAGGGAAAGTGTTGGATAGCGTAGGGGTAACAATTACTATTCCAACTCCAAAGAGTGCAACAGTAGGGAAATTGTTGGATAGCGTAGGGGTAACAATTACAATTCCAACTCCACAGAGTGCAACAGTAGGGAAAGTGTTGGATAGCGTAGGGGTAAAAATCACTATTCCAACTCCAGAGAGTCCAACAGTAGGGAAAGTGTTGGATAGCGTAGGTGTAAAAATTACTATTCCAACTCCAGAGAGTGCAACAGTAGGGAAAGTGTTGGAGAGCGTAGGGGTAAAAATTAAAATTCCCACTCCAGACAGTGCAACAGTAGGGAAAGTGTTGGATAGCGTAGGGGTAAAAATCACTATTCCAACTCCAGAGAGTGCAACAGTAGGGAAAGTGTTGGATAGCGTAGGGGTAACAATTACTATTCCAACTCCAAAGAGTGCAACAGTAGGGAAAGTGTTGGATTGCGTAGGGATACAAATTACTATTCCAACTCCAGAGAATGCAACAGTAGGGAAAGTGTTGGATAGCGTAGGGTTAAAAATTACTATTCCAACTCCAGAGAGTGCAACAGTAGGAAAAGTGTTGGATAGCGTAGGGGTACAAATTACTATTCCAACTCCAGAGAGTGCAACTGTAGGGAAAGTGTTGGATAGCGTAGGGGTAACAATTAGTACTCCAACTCCAAAGAGTGCAACAGTAGGGAAAGTGTTGGATAGCGTAGGACTAACAATTACTATTCCAACTCCAGAGAGTGCAACAGTAGGGAAAGTGTTGGATAGCGTAGGGGTAACAATTACTATTACAACTCCAGAGAGTGCAACTGTAGGGAAAGTGTTGGATAGCGTAGGGGTACAAATTACTACTCCAACTCCAGAGAGTGCAACAGTAGGGAAAGTGTTGGATTGCGTAGGGGTAAAAATTACTATTCTAACTCCAGAGAGTGCAACAGTAGAGAAAGTGTTGGATAGCTTAGAAGTTAAAAATAACATACTTTTAAATAAAATAATTATTTAAAATAATTAATAATTTAATTATTAAATAACTCAAAATTACTTACAAATACCAATACATATTTATTAAAAACATAACTACCAATAAATAATTAATTAGCAAAAAATTATAAATAAATACCAATAAATAATAATTAAGGAATACTAATTACCAATTTAAAAATTATTGAACAATTAAATTTTGTATACCAAAAATTAATTATCAAACATTAATTACCAATTAAAAAATCTTAAACAATTACATATTTTTTTAACACAAAATAATAATTATTATACATTAATTACCAATTAATAATATCTTATTAATATATTAATCACTAAATAATATTTAAACATATTTAATTACCAATTGATTATTAATCAACAATACATTATTTTTCATAACCAAAAAAGTATTATTTTAAATATTTACCAATTAATAATTAATCTACAATTAATTAATTATCAATACCCAACTACAAATTTAATAATTACTTAATTAGATTTCAATTTCTTCCAACACTATTCCCCTATAAATGCACGAAACACTCAAATAATAAAATAATACAGTTAACATAATTATCAATTAATCAATTATTCAAAACTAATTACCAATTAATAAAAACTTAATTACCAATTAATACTTAATTAACAATATTATAATTAACAATTAATCAATTATTCAAAACTAATTACCAATTAATAAAAATTAATTACCAATTAATACTTAATTAACAATAATATAATTATCAATACCAATAAATAAATATAAATATTACTTAATTACAATTAAATTACTTCCCACCCTCTTCCCCTATAAACCCACAACCCGCTACAGAATTTAAACGCAAAAATTATTTAAAAAAAATTTATAATTCCTAAAAATGTATAATTAATTTCATATTATTAAATTACTTCCCACCCTAATCCCCTATAAACCCACAACCCGCTACAGAATTTAAACGCAAAAATTATTTCAAATTAATTTATAATTCCTAAACATTTATAATTCATTTCATATAATTAAACTACTTCCCACCCTGTTCCCCTATAAACCCACAACCCGCTACAGAATTTAAACGCAAAAAATATTTAAAATTAATTTATAATTCCCAAAAATGTATAATTAAATTCATATAATTAAATTACTTCCCACCCTATTCCCCTATAAACCCACAACCCGCTACGGTACTAAAACACAAAATTACCTTAAAATAAACCATTATTAACATATATAAATTGTATACATATATTTTAAAAACAGTAGAACACTTAACAAAAAATAATTAACACATACATATTAAATACATAATAAAATACATAACAATATTATAAATATCGATATTAGTGACATGGATTTTAGTAACATCGATATATTTCATATCGATATTACTAACTTCGATATTACTATCATCGATATAACAAAAATCGATATTACTTACCTTAGGGTCGATATTCTGTCCATCGATATTCTTGACATCGATATTCTGTCCCTACGATATTCTAGACTCGATATTATGGTAGGTCGAAATTAAATTATCGATATTTAGACTGCTCACCCTTTGAGGGTGGGTGCCTAGGTAAGGATGAACTCGACCAGACCATAGGGAACGCTCATGTCCATCTGGTGTCCCGCACGGAGCTTAGAATTGGAAGAGATGCATGGACCTTAGGGAGGGTGGGCAAACCGCTGATGGGAGGCCTCGGGACAGGTAGGTGACTAGAGGGCCCCATTTATGTTCAAAATTCTTATAGGCCGCCCGGAAGATGTCCGCCAGTTGTTCATGGAGAGTAACCTCCATAGACATGAATGCCATAATGATAGGGCTGGGGCGTCTTTCTGTTTCCAAGCCGCTGCAATTGGAAGTTTAGCCGCCCCAGTCCAGCCCACATTATTGCCTTATCGGCTATAGTTTGGCGTTCCAGCTCGGGATCTCTAATACCCAATCGGGCCCCCTCTATGGTCGTTGGTATGGGGTATGCTATGATTTCTTTAATATGGGAGAGAATTTCCTCCCAGAATGGCCGGATGCTTGGGCAGTCCCACCAGATGTGGCGGAAATCTCACTGCATACCACAGCCCCGCCAGCAGAGATCTGAGGTATCAGGGAATATTCGTTTGAGCTTAGTGGGATATAGATACCAGTCTAGAAGTGTCTTATAGTGGGCCTCGCACAGTGCAATAGAGTGATTGTGACTAGTAATGTGTCCCCAAATATGTTTCCACTCTTCCCCTGTAATGTCTCGACCTAGGACCTGTTCTCAGAAATGCATGTAGCGTGCTCAGGGGGCCTGTACGGTACTCAATAACAGAACGTATAGGGAAGAAATGGCCCCTTTCATGGTACCCGCCTTCCAAACTAAACTCTCTACGGCCGTCTGTTCCCTAGTGGCTGCCTCTCGTACATGTGGTTGCGTGGCCCAGTGTTTAAGCTGGAGGTAGTGGTAGTGTTTTCTGGAATCTGGAATTCTCTTTTTCAGCTATCAAACGTTAGTATATCATAGTTGTGGAAGAGATCGGAGAGCTTAATGCAGCCGCCCTCCTTCCAAAAATCAAATGGCCCTTCACGTAAGGCTGGGGGGAAGCCTGGGTTAAAGTGTATTGGTATATATGGTGAGGGGAAAGTGGTCCATCCCTGTAGTCTTGAAATATGATCCCAAACGATGAGAGTAGTACATGTGGGGCTGCTAAGATAAGCATTTGCCGGTCAGTCTTTATTAGGCTTCCAGAGGATGTCCCAGATAGAGCGGCCCACTATGGCCCGGTCCATATGGAGCCAGTGTTTCTCTGATTCCCTTGCAGACCATTCCAATACTACACGTAATTGTGCCACTTGATAATATAATGTGGTAGAGCCACGCCCCCCCCCCTCTTTCCTTGGTCACCGCAGCACATGAAATGGTAAATAAGCCCTCCCTGCCAAATAAAGTTGGTGGCCAGTGAGCGTAAACGGGACAAAAATTCACGGGGAAGCTCGATGGGGAGAGCTTGAAAGAGACAGAGAAACTTCAGCAGGACCGTCATTTTGACAGCATTTATTCGCCCAAGCCAAGAGATGAAAAGTGGTTTCCATCTCTTAAAATATTGTTGCATCTGGGACACGAGGTCTGGATAGTTAGCTTTGTAAAGGTCCCCAATTTTAGGCGTGAAATAGACGCCGAGGTGGAGGAGGGAGTGTGTCGCACATTGGAAGGTAGTTTGGCCACTTAGTCTCGCTGCTTCTGAATAAGAGAGTGTAAGGTTGAGAATGGAGGATTTGGTAAGATTAACTTTAAAGCCCGCCGCCAGTTCAAAACGGGCCAGCTCGTCCTGTACTGCCGGAAGGGAGGAGGCAGGGCCCCGGAGTGTTAGTAAAATATCATCCACAAATAGGGATGCCTTATGGTCCGTACCCCCGAAACGGATTCCCCGGATCTCCCCATTGGCTTGGAAGCTCTCGGCCAGGGGTTCCATACTGAGGGCAAATAATAGGGGGAAAGCGGACAGCCCTGTCTAGTGCCCCTCTAAGAGCAAATGAGAGAGACAAATGTCCATTGACCATATGGAGGAATTTTTCACCGAAGCCAAGTTTCCGCATTGTCAAGAAGAGTAATGACCAATCCACCCTGTCAAAGGCCTTCTCGGCGTCAAGGCCCACTAGTATTGCCGGGATGTTAAATTTAGAGACTTTCTCGATAGATGTACGGTGCGACTAATAAAATCATGGGTTTGTTGCCCCGTTATGAAGCCGGACTGATCAGGGTGGATTAGTATGGGCATCAGGATATTCAGTCTGGCCGCTAGGATTGCCAAGTACAATTTTGCATATAAGTTGAGTAGGGCTATTGGCCTATACGAGGCACATTGTTGGGGATCCTTCCCTAGTTTGGGAATGACTGAGATTACTGCTTCGGCCATGGATTCAGAGACCCGAGCATCGGATGCAATGGCGTTAAAGAGGATGACAAGATGTGGGACCAGCTCCGACATGAAGCATTTATAAAAGTGTGCTGTGAGCCCGTCGGGACCTGGGGCTTTGTGGAGTTTAAGTTTTGCAATGGCGTCTCTGACCTCCTCATCGGTGATGGGGACATCCAGGAACTCCGCGATCATGGGTGAGAGACGTGGAAGTTCGACCATGTCCAAGTATTATCGTTGCAGGGCTATGTCGGGCGGGGTGCCTGAGTAACGTTCCCCGTAAAACTTGCCAAAGGCATTAGCCTTACGATCATCTGCATGTATGATATGACCATCCCCATCCATTATACCCCCTGTGAACTCTCGTTCCCTCTTTTCACAGAGTTGACGCGCTAGGTGTCTCCCCACTTTGTTCCCCTGAGAGTATGCTGTGTGCCTCAGTTTCAAGCAGACTGAATTCCACTCTGTTGTTATAGATAGCGCACAATTTGCCTCTAAGCGCTGTGAGTTGCTGCTGAAGTGCACGCGTGGGGGCTGCCTTGTGGCCTGTTTCCACCTTTTTCAGCTCTCCCTCCAGCGCTACTCGCTCCTTCGTTCTCTGTTGGTTCAAAGCCGCATTAAGTTGTATGCATTTTCCCCTTACCACCGCATTGAAGTGGTCCCAGTTGTTTTGTGGGGAAGTGGCTTGTGGTGTGTTGAGTGTAAAGTATTCATTAATGGAGGAGCGCAATGCGGTGCAAAGGGTTTTGTCTCGGAGGAGCGAGCAGGGGAAGTACCAGCGTGTCGTGTCCGGTTTATTCCCACTCCAGGCTAGGCTAGCAGAGATTAGGCTATGGTCAGAGATTGAAAGGGGTAGTATCTGGGCTGCCCGTAGAGAGCCGACAAAGGCCTGACAAATACATTTTTTATCTATCCTGGAGTAGGACTGGTGGATGTGTGAGTAATAGGTGAAGCCCTTGGTAGTAGGATTGAGTGTTCGCCATGAGTCGTGAAGACCTAACTTAGACATTTTCTGTTTAACCCCTTTGGAGAAACCAATGGATATAGCCCGATGTGTGTGGGAGCTGTCTAGTGCTGACTGCCATGTTGAGTTAAAATCCCCCAAGAGCAAAACTGAGCCATCTGCGAAGTTTCCTATCATGTCGAGAGCGGAAGACAAGAAAGCTGACTGCCTCGAGCTGGGGGCATAGAGGGAAACGAACGTGCATAGCTTACCCCTGAGTCTCCCCTTTACCATCACAAGTCTGCCCTCCCGATCAGTTTTGAGAGCCTCAGGTTGAAATTTGGCTGTGCTGCGGAAGAGCAGTGGTACCCCATTGTGCTTGGTCCCCGCTGAGGATCTATAGATCAATGGGTATGTTTTGTGGCGTAGCCGTGCGTCGTCTGATTTCTTGAGGTGTGTTTCTTGGAGTGCTACCACATCAAATTGGTGATCATTGAGGTATTTCCATATTTTTTGACGTTTTTGGGGCAAATTTAAACCTTTGACGTTCCATGACACAATAGAAACCATTTACGCAGCTTTAACTCTCTCCACCCACTCGCAAAAGCACCTCTCGGACGAACACCCAACCGTCTTGGCGGCCAGCCTTGAAGGAGCCCAGCTCCCCATCCCCACCCTTTTGTAACCTAAGCTCACCACTCCTGTGTAATTGTGTACACCTACACCACACCACCACCGGAACCCCCCCAAAACAACCCCAAAAACCTCTAGAGGAATTGAGATGCCAACGGGCACCCAGCAAGACACTCTCTTGAAGAGAGTACAACAATTATGGGCGATACGGGCTAGGCCCGTCCCCGCCGGTCGCGTTGCTAAAGGAACGGAGAGAACAGTCAATGATGTCATTACTGTTTTATAATAATCATGTCGAAATAGTCAGTGTCTCAAAGCGTAGTCCGGACTTAACTTCCACCACTGGCTCGTGACCTCAGCATGTTAGCCCCACAGACCTACAAGTGCCAACCTGGCGCGTACGGAAAAGTTCTACGGTTCCCAGTTTAGAGAGAGTCACTTAGCTTGTTGTTTATTCTTGGTAACTGTCTGCCATGCTCGAATCCCTTTCTAAAGTTGGCTTGCATCATTTGCTTGACCTGGAGCCTCGTCAGTCTCAGGATCTGGTAGGCCCAAAAGGCGGAGGCCATCCCGGAGTTCCGTGACATACTGTGTCTTGTTCTTGTGCTCGAAAACGAGACCAAATGGGAAAGTCCAACGATAACGGATCCCCTCCTCACGCAGTTTGGTGGTGACTGGCCGAACTGTCTGCCTCCATGCCAGAGTTGAGGGTGCAAGGTCCGGAAAAGGCGCGCATTTGTCTCCCTGGAAAGAGGTTTCTTCTTTCTTCCCTGCGGCGGAGAGGATAGCTTTCTTTGCTTTGAATGAGTGTAGTTTTACCAAAACATCACGAGTCTTGCGCCGTTCCCCGTCAGCATGGCTCCGACTCTATGGACTCGGTCGATCTTCACCTTCAGTTGACGAGGTGCCAGGATGTCTGCGAAGAGACCGATCACAAACGCCTCGAGGTCAGGATCTTCCGCTCCCTCTTCCAGGTCTCGGATGCGTATGTTTTTCCTTCTGGCCCTATTTTCCAGGTCTTCCGCCTTCAAAATCACTTGCTGCAGTTGTGGCTGGAGGTTTGCTGTGATTCGTGCATTTTGGTTGAGCTAGCATCCAAGGTTTGCATCTGCTCTTCTACTTCCAGCACTTGAGAGCCCACTGCGTCGACATCTTGGCTGAGCGATGCCATTTTCTCCGTTAGGTCAGCCTTAAGTTGGTCCATCGAGGCATGGAGGTCTTGTTTTATTTCCTGGCAGAGCTCTGTTTTGAAGTCTTGCTGGGAGGCTAAAAGGTCTTCTCTGGTGAGGGCCATTGTTTTCGCCTGGTCTGGGTTGGTCTCGGGAGCAGGTTTGTCCGCCGACGTGCAATACTGAGAGACTTTATTTAGCGCCTTTTTGGGTGGCATAAGGGCAGAGCAATGTCTGAAGGTGCCAGGGACCCTCTGCAGGTTGTCGCCGCCTACCTCAAAACTTCCAGTCGCGGGATTGAACCTGGCATGGGCATCGCAACCGTGGACAAGTGCAAGTGACGTGCTTTGGCATGAGCCTCAGGAGGGACAGTGCATGGGTTGTCACAGTGACGGCGCCATCTTAGGGTGAGGCAGGCCTAGTAATATTGGACTCCTCCTGGGCTGTTTAATGGCTTCAGAGAGAAAAATATGTTAGGGAACACTGACCCATTTCGTGTCTTCTTGCGTTGGCCTCCTTTCGGACTCGTGGCTTGGGCAGAAACCAGGGCGGCAGCAACCCCCGGTCTCAAGCGCCGCACTCGCTCCCGATCCTACGCTGCCGCATATAGCTGCTGCACATGTCGGGAAGTTTGCTTCCTACTTGGGGATTAATCCATACGGGAGCCCACTGCCGTCCGGGCGATCGTCATGCTGCCGTCCGCTCGCTCATACCCCGAGAGGAGACCCGAAGCAGCACCACACTCACAAGCTGCAGCCATCTCCTCACCAGGGCACCATTTTGCCAGTCTCACCCGGACGCGTCCTCAGCTCTTCTCTCGTCTGCACCGGGTCGTGGCGGCAATCTCAGGACCGGGTGTCACGTTCTAGCTTAGCGCAGGTACGTGTCCGCTGTGGCCATGCGGGATCTGTCTCTCCGTCTGCATCAGAAATAGGCGAGAACAGCCAAGGGGGTCCAGAGCTGACACGGCTTACGACCGTTCAGCCATCTTACTTGGCCACCCCCCCACCCCATACTTTACTTTTAATACGTTTAATACATAATAAAGACATATATTATTTACTTTTAGTGATGATTATTTTTCTTAAATAAAACTTTTGAAAAATATTCTATTGCAATTTAATTTGAACGAAACTACATTTTTAATTAAAAATTATGATTTCATGTTTCAAGGTATTTTCTATTGCTCTACATTGAAAATAAATAACATCAATATTTACCCAAAAAATATGTTTTTTAATTTATTTAAAACTTTAAAAAATCTTTACACTTTTCCCTATACTGTATGCAGGGCCAATGGAATTATGCAGCAGGAGAGGGCCAAATTATGCTGCAGGTTTGAGTAAATTATGTGGCAAGAAAAGGCCAATTATGCGGCATAATGCAGCACATTTTGTAATAGTATTTCTTCATTATTTTGCTATTTTTAAACTTGGCAACCCTGCCTGGGCATTGGTTGCACCTCATTAGTACCATTTTAATACACAAATATAGCAATAAGCAACAATAAGGTGTCCAGTCCAGCTTTGCAAGGGGAGTTTCAGTGCACTGCAACACGTGTGGCTGCAGTTTTAGTAACTTTTAACCAATCGAGCTAGAAACAAAAAATATTTTGTTAAAATATGCAGATTATGTGGCAGATGATAGATTATGTGGCAAATGCAGCAAATCTACAATTATGTGAAAAAAGCATCAGTTGTCCAATTGCATAATTCCAGTCGCCCTGACTGCCAAGTGTGCAGAACCTCAAATACAGTTGGAAAAGCAGTACTATCAGTAAGTTCATGGTCATACATGATGTTTTTAGTGACTCTACCCCCTATTTCATTGGGTGGGCACATGTAAGTCTACTACACTGAGTAACTTTACAGTCATAAATGATGAACAGCCAAGAGTAGTAAAGTTACTCAAAAGTGTAAGAGTAAATTTACATTTGTAGATTTATCTTTGTGAATAGGCCCCTGTAAGTAATCAAAAACTCTACCAACTGATGTTTGTACTTAATTTGTACATCTATTTCTAGGCTTATTCAATGCTAGAGAAAATAGGTAAAATGGGTGTGAATGTACCCAGCAGCTCTAGAGTGGTTGTAAGGGAAGGGATTTGTCCTCATAAAAAAAAAATATGCCAAAAAATCTAAATTTGGAAATTCATATTGCCATTTAACTAAGGGTCTCATTTAAAGTTAGCAATCTGGCTGGGACCTACCCACCAAAGGTATAGGTGCTGGCAAAGCTGTTGGGGAATTTTCGCTGAAATTGCTATTGCTCACGAAGCAATAGCAGTGTTGGTGAAAATGTAATGCTGGCAAGGCCACGACTTTTTGGCAGCCAGGTCAGTATTTATTGTTTCTCCAAAACAAAGAAGCAATGTCCTTGATACACTTGGCATTTTCTCCCAGCATGTAAGGTTCAATTTTGATTGATCAGGGTATATCACTTGTGCCAGAAACAAATCTAGTCTGCCTGTTATTAGTCTGGTAAATATCATTACTTTTGAATTAAATTGTGAATTTTGTGTATACGTGTGCCCATTAATTTAGGTACCTTCTCAGGTTTTGGAATAACAGATATCTCTGTCCCTGCAACTGACCTTGTGAATATATAAGTGGTCTTGAAATTATTTATTGAACCAGACATGATATTCAAACAATCCCCTATATATTTCTTACAGAAGCCTTCTGAAAAACCATCAGGCCCAGAACCTGTCACAAACACCTATGTGAGGAATGAAAGTAGATATTCCGTCTGCCTGAATGGTGATAATGCCCTTCACCATGGCTCCCAGACTTCATAGTGGCAACCCTTAAAGGCATCCTACACACCGCAGGACATCTCATCCAGGACAAGAAGAAATGCGATCACATCAATCCTATCCTGATCGTAATTGATTTTCTCCCCTTCCCTGCTCGCACCATCTTCCAAACCAGCTGCATCATTTATAAAGATATTATAATGCTTATCTTGCAGACAAGCTCGTCATCTCTGGTGGCTCTCAGCACACTCACAGCCAGGCCACTATCAGACTGTTCACTAAGAATTGTAAAAACGAGACGTAAGGCAGCAGGCCTTTTCCATCTATGCACCCAGCATCTAGAACAACATCCCTGTATCCATAACGAACGCCCCAATTCTGCTCCAAATGAAGGAAAGAGTTAAAAGTGTTTGAAGAACAGTACTTGTAATGTAGTAACAATCTAATAACTGGCTACCTCTCCTAACTCCTGTTGACCATGTGCTTCCCTTTGACTTATTTCTGCCTTTTTCGATAGGTTTGTGTTATGAACATACAACATATATATATGCATATAGTATCTGAATAAACCTGCATAACAAGTGAAAACCAATGCAGCACATCAGACTTTGGGGAAATAGGTGAACAACATGTAGGAATTGGAGAAACACTGTTTTAAACATATGTCAAGACATTAGATCATAACAGAGTTTGCCAATGTTATACCTGCACTTCTACCACTGACCATCCTAGAAACAAGGAATAGCGGAGACTCAGGAGGTTCATGGCAGTGGATAATAAGACCAAGGAGAGACTTGATTAGCGTTTCAATAGAGACAGGTAGGTACACCAATGGTAAGTTCAGTCAGAAGAAGAACTTACATAGGAAGGAAACCGGAGGGAACGGCCAATAAAAAAAGTACTATCGAGGGGAAAGCAAGCTGGGATTGACAACAAAAACTTACCAGCATGCTCAGGTGCCAACCAAGGAAGTGAAGTTCTGGATGCAGTTTAAGGTTCTCTGCTACTTCCAACCCGGAAGAGTGTGTAAACTCTTGGTGGACGCCATTTTAGACTAATTTCCCTCAATCTGACAGAGATGGCCATTTTGTTTTGGGAAAGATGCTGCCCCGTTGTGCCCAGCCTCCAAACCACCATGAATCCCCAGGACCAAACTACCTTCAGTTCTCATTCCATCTGCTCTGCCTAATTCCCACTAACCCACATCTTTGTTTTCCTTGGTGTTTATCCTCCTGTCTTGAATGGGGATCTGCATAGGATTTCAGGTGAAGCCTGACAGAACCTTTGCTTCTTAATAACCGTATGTATATAACTGTGTTGACCTTAATTGGTTCAGGTCTCTGTAGTATGGTAAGGCAAGGGGCTGTTCTTGCTTTGGAAATTTTGCTGCTTCTCTTGTGAAAAAAGGATTGGTAATATGCCAGTAATTGGTGCACCTCACATCATCATGCCTATACCTCACAATCTCTTAGAGATCACAGAGGCCTGTTTCGCCCTGAGTGTGTTCACTAAGATACATCCTGTTTTAGTCTTTCCTTTACAGTATTTCTGTTGCACAAAAAAGAGCATACTTAGGATTGCTCAAAATAAGCACCTTAGGTTTGGGTCTTACTGCAGTTACCTTTCTACAGAGATCCTGACTGCCTGAACCCCCCATCCCCTTCAATTCCAACAGTTCCATTTTCAGCAGTGTCTAGAGATGCTAAGCTTTCAATCAAGTGCCATCTATGAACTTTTTGGAACTCATCCCAAACCATCTTATTACCCACATTCACTATCTAATTCTACTGCATTTAGTATTGTATCCTTTCCCTAGAGCCCTTTACCACCACTGAATCACTGAGAAGACCATTGCTCAACCTCTTTATGCTAGATCTGGATTTGCCTCTGCCTAAATTCACTTTATTATGCACTCGATTGTGGTTTGAGAGAATCATGAGTCCAGTTTGACATTTAAACATGTAACACATTTTTGGCTTAGTAGCACCTTGATATATGAAGTCTATGATATGTTTCATATGCTGCTGAATAATGTCTACAGTTTATTTCTCACTGTTGTCTCTTCCTCCAGACATCTGCTAAGTCTAGTGTTTCACACAACTCAATCCTTTTTTTCCTAGTGCCTCAGAATTTTCCATTTCTGCACAGAATTTTGGGGCACATGCTTCAAGCTAAGGAATTGCGATTCCTTAATAGCGATTATTAAGGAATCATTATTACGGAATCCCAATTCCTTATGCATGTAGGTTTTGCTAAAATATTAGCGATGTCTACACATTCCCTAATAGTGAATCTCAAATTGCCTGGGGGCCCATAGAAATAAATGTGAAAGCATTTGCACTTTGCGATTATCAAATACGTAATCGCAAATTGTGAATGCAATTTCAAGGGTGCTAGGGGGCCATAAGGCTCCCCTGATGCACCCCCAAAAATGGTATGTGTGCACATGTGGCGCACACACATGCCCCATGGCACTTAGAAAAATGCAATTTTGTGCATTTTTCTAAGTAATATACTGGCACATGCATCAACAATGCCATTTGCGATTCCTTAATAGCGAAAAATAAGGATTCGCTAATAAGGAATAGCAAAAGGCTATGCATGTAGAAATCGCTTACAAAATAGCGATTTCTAAACATTCCTTAATTGCTACTCGCAAATTGCGAGTCGCAATTAAGGAATACCTCCCCATTTATTCCTATGGGCCTAGAGGCCCATAGGAATGAATGGGAGGACTTTCTCAATTTGCTAATCTCAATTAGAGAATCGCAAATTGCTCATGCTATTTCAAGGGTGCCAGGGCGTCAAAAAGACACCCTGTTGCACCCCTGAAATCTGCATATGAATACATCTTGCAAACACACATGCCCCAGGGGCATGTGTGTGTGTAAAATCGAACTTTGAAAAATGCACTTTAGTGCATTTTTAAAAGTTTTTGCAAATTACCATGAAGTTCAACTTCATGGTAATTTGCTCCCCCTATTAGCGAAATCGCTAATTTTTAAACTTTCATGCATTGCATTTAAGGAATCTCAATTTGGGATTCCTTAAATGCAATCGCAATTTAAGGAATCGCTATTTAGAGATTCCTTAAATAGCGATTTTTGCATTTGGGATGATGCATCCCAAATGCAAAATTACCGGTCGCAAAGGGGCAGATTCTGCTAATCTGCCCGTTTGCGAGCAGTTTTCTCGTTGATGCATATGGCCCATTAAGTTGCATTCTGAAAATGTTTCCTGCATTGCATTTAGGGAATCGCATATTGTGATTCCCTAACTGCATTCATAAATATTTTAGGAATACATTTTGGGTTGATGCATCCCAAAAGGCTTTTTACCGGTTGCAAATGGTAAGATTCTGCGAATCGCCCCGTTTGCGACCGGTAAAAAGCTTGATACATGTGCCCCTTTATCTTTTGGGACATTCACCGATATGTTGTGATCTCCCCTTACTATCAAATGCCCCTCGTTATCATACTATTTATTGCATGATGTCTTGTACCTTTTGGCCAAACTTAGAAATGCTGCAATGTATTTCCCCCAAGTATTATCCTATTATCCCTACATACTGAAGCTACACTATCTTCAATCAATCAATCACGGGTTTGTTAAAGCACGTCTACTCACCCGTACAGGTCTCAAGGCGCTGGGGAGGAGGGGAGGTGCAGGTTCCAGTCCATCAAGGAGGGGGTCTGTCGAATAGCCAGGTTTTGAGGTTTCTCGTAAAGATGGGGAGTGATGTTGTCTGCCTGAGGTGGAGCGGGAGGGCGTTCCATGCTCTGGCCGCGAGGAAGGGGAAGAAGCGACCTCCTGATCTGGTCTTTCTGGCAAGGGGGACCACGGCGTAAGAGAGCTGGGCTGATCGTAGGGTTCTTTGGGGTGCGTGGAAGTTGATTCAGCTGTTGAGGTATGCTGGTCCGGTGTTGTGGAGGGCTTTGTGTGGGTGGGTGAAGATCTTGAAGGTCATTCTAGCCTCGATGGGGAGCCAGTGGAGGGGGTGCAGGTGTTGGAAGATGTGGCAGTGTTGTGGTAGGTTGGGGACCAGTCTTGCAGCGGCGTTCTGGGTGTTTTGTAGCTTGCGGATGAGGTTTTTGTTTATTCCAGCGTAGAGTGCGTTGCTGTAGTCGAGTCTGCTTGTGACGAGGGCGTGGGTGACGTTTTTTCTGTGCTTGAGGGGGATCCATTTGAAGGTCTTAGGTAGGAGGCGGAGGATGTGGATGCAGGAGGATGTGACGGAGTTGATCCGGCGGTCCATTTTGAGCTCGGAGTCTAGGATGATTTTTAAGGTAGCGTGTGTGGTCCGTGGGGGTGTCGTTCCAGGCCTTCGGATGTGGGCTCATGATAAGTACGTCTGTTTTGTCGGTGTTGAGTGCTACCTGCACTTTAAAAATGTTTAGATGACAAATCATAGCAGCAATGTTATTCTGCTTTTCTACTGTTGATAGATGGGTTAAATTGCAGAGTAAATTAAGATTATTTATTTGCGCCACAAATCTATTGAGCAGGTGCGTTTCTTGTAGCAAAAAAAGCTATTTTGCCTACCTCAGGGAACGCAATATTCCAAACATTTTACATGGTGTGTTCAGGGATGTTAAAGTCTAACCAATTAAATATGGAGCTCAGGACATGCAAACTATAACTATAACTTGTTTTTTAGGACCCTACAACAACAATGCAAATATTAATACCAACCCTTCACAGTCATCCTTCATTCTGTGGTCTCTGGTCATTACTACACTCTTGTGTCTTTGTAAATTAAACTTCATGAAACCAATTACTATATAGCCCCCTATTTCAATATCTCACACAATCCTAACCCTGAATGACCTAATATTCTTTTTTAACATTGCGCTCTCCTAAGTTTCGCTTCGGCATATCCTATCTTGGTTCGAAAATGTCCAACTCGACTCTCTTTGATGTCCTTCCTCATTTTCTGGCCACTTATGCACATTGGATCCTATGATCTTGTCCCAAATAAAACTCTCTCACTCCTTAGTTCTCTGAGCTCACAGTGGCACATAAAACAGTTAGGTGCTTCTTTCTCCAAATCGAGGGGGCATATTCACAAAATTAAATTTGTGAAAGAGTAAATACACATGTAAGTTGACTCTTACACTTTGTACTAAATCTTTTACTTTAGGATGTTCACCATTTACAAATGCAAATGTACTATAAGGTGTAAGCTTACCAGTCTCGACACCTTGAATTCTGAGGCTGGACCAAAACTTACGACTGTAAATTTACTACATGTAACATTGTAAAGCGTTGGGGAAAAGTTTAAACGTTGATTAAAGATAAAAAAAAATAGTAAAAATATTTCTATGATAAACTTTATTTTAAAATTCATTCAAAATATTTATTTTGAATGTAGAACAAACATTTGCAGAATGCTACAGCTATATTAACTTAATTTCTCACTATTTAATTATTTTGAAAGTATAAAATTAAATTGAAATATTGTGCTTAAGATTTACATAACAATACCGCCAAAATATGAATTGTTAATGTATTTGCTATGTAGTGAAAATGTGTAAAGTTATGTACATCTAAAATTTAAATTAATTTAAATATTGTATTAAAAACAGTAAGTTACATTAATAATTTAATCTAAAAAACATAATGAACATATTTTATAACATTTATACATTCTTTAACATTATATTACATATATTTATATTTTTAGAATGTTAAAAGAAGTTAATTTAATTTAACATTAGTTCCTGTGGGCTTTACATTATATTCCTGTCTCCATTATGTACTATGGGAGGATATTGCAATGATAGTGTCAGGATTGCCGAGTCCAGCGTCACCGTGCCGCGAGTGAATTACCTATAGCGTCTAGCTATCGTGCATGCGCGATAGCAGCGAAACAGTAGAAAAGCCTGCCGTTCAGGAACCTCGGGGCTTCGCGTTCTAGTGTTGCCCCGCAGGCGGTTCCCTGAACTTCCTGTATCCTGTTTCCTGGTTGCTTTGTGAGTGTGCGCTTGGCGTTCGTCTCGGAGGACTGGGACATTCTTCGTTCACTGGACTAATTCGAGTCTTAGTACGCCCCTTTTTTCCGACATACGTATGAGAGCCGTCTCTCATATTACAGAGCTCTGTTCTCCTCTTTTTTTTAGTGCTTCCGTTCTATTTTGTGCCGTGTCTCTGAGTTTGGTATACTGGAAGTGTGCCGTCCCTGGTTTCGGGACCTTGGTGTCTAGGGTCAGAGCGCTCCGCCCACCTTGCCGGATTTTGTCCCGCGGGCCGGCCGGGTGTCTCTGCCCTGTCTCCTTCCTCCCGAACTGCTCCCTTGGACCTGCCAGTTACCCTGGAAAGAGGCACCTGTTTACTTCACGTCGCCTTATTCCAGCCCCTTCTTCCTGAGTTCCTTCCCTGCTGCATCTTCCAGAGTCGAGCTGAAGAAGTCTGTACAGAAACCTAATTCCTCGATCGGTGATGACATCTGGATACCCCTTGTAAGATAAGTGGGCGAAAAGGGGGAGGGGAAGTGGTGTTTTCAGAAGTTCCGTGGGTGGATTGCTATATGGTTGCCTTTATCTATCCTAGGGACATCCTACTACAGTCCAGAAGGGAAATTACGACTTGCCTTTGCCTTTCCTGACCTCTTCAGTTCTTCTGTGCAACTATATAGATTGAACAAGCTGTTAGTTATAAGGTAACTAGATAGCAGAGCTACACAGTAGGAGGGGTTTCACCAGGGTTATTATAGGCCCTTAATTAGGGCCTCATTTATTGTTCTTCTTACCTTTTGCAGAATCCTTGCTTCATGAACACAGACACAGTTCCACAGATAAGGAAGGAAGAAGATCACAGCTCCTGTGTTTTCCCCTCTATCCTTGTTTTGTTTCCCCTCTTTCCGCCACACTCCTCTGCGCTCTAGGGTTTGATAGGCGCAGTGGGGTGGGGTGGAAGGTTGGGACCTTTCTACACCTGAAGTTGGAATTCCTTGACGCCCCTGCAGAATTTCGACCGGGTAAGATCCTTACAGAACGCGAAGCCCAAGTGGTGCGTTCTGCCCGGACGTCATGGAATTACAACAAGTGACATTGGCGGATCTCGCCAACATGATTGGGAATCTCCAGGCAGAGACCCAGGCATTGGCCTTGCGGGTGAACTCTATACAGAGGGAGAGACAAGGGGAGGGCAGTTCAAGGGATTCCGCTCCCATGATACAGGTCACTACTCCTCCCTCAATCCCTCTTGCCCCACCTGAGAGGTTTACGGGCGATTCCTCCAAGTTTACCACATTCATTAGCCAGTGTCAATTACATTTCACTTGCAAAACTCCCTGTTTTCCCACTGATCAAGCTAAAGTAGCCTTTGTGATATCATACTTAGGGGGGTCAGCTGCCAATTGGGCCATTCCGTTGATGGAAAGAGATGACCCTCTGTTACTGAATTATGGGGCTTTCAAGGACGAATTTAAGAAATTGTTTGATAAACATACTTACACTCTCACAGCTGATACGGATTTGCTCTCCCTAAGGCAAGGTACCACGGAGATTGCCACCTACATCACTTCCTTCCAGCGGCTAGTGGTTGAGGCGGGTTGGCCCGAGGAAAAAACGAGGTACTCTGTTCTATAGGGGGCTGAGGGAGGAGATCAAGGATGCCTTGTCTCACATAGGGGATCTCCCCCGTTCTTGTAAGGATCTTATGGATCTCGCGGTACAAATAGACCATCGTCTGCAGGAACGTAAGAAAGAGAGAGGAAAGACAGAGGTCAGGGTAGTGACAATCAGGGAGAAGAAACCTGACTTCCCATCTACTAGTGAGGAAGCAGAGCCAATGCAGATTGGGATTGTGAGAGGACCTCTGACTCCAGATGAGAGACGCCGGAGGCGAGAAAACCGACTGTGTCTGTATTGCGGTAAGGCGGGACACTTTTTGAGATCCTGTCCCACCAAGCCGGCGCCAAGCAAGAAGTCGGAAAACTAGGAAGCCCGGAGACCTGTGAGACAAGGACTTCGGGTTATTCAGGTTTGAGTGTCTCCTCTTCTGACCCCATAGCGCCTTCTTCTGGTCATTTCTTTCTCCCAGCTAAGTTGTTCTGGAAACAAGGACAGGCTAACACCCCAATTATGATAGATTCAGGGGCTACGGGGAATTTTATGGACAAGGCTTGGGCCCAGGAACATCACATTCAATCACTAGACAAGGGGTATGGTGAGACAGTCACCACCATAGATGGGAGTATGTTAAAATCAGGACCCATCACACACAAGACAGAATCTATCAAGGTTCTCCTAGAATCTAATCATGTTGAGCAGGTGGAATTCGATCTGATCCAGTCACCGCAGTTTCCTGTTCTCCTAGGTTTACCCTGGTTAAGGATGCATAATCCCCTTATAGATTGGCATAATGCCACATTACGGTTTCGTCCAGAGTGCTGCCAGGCACATACCCTATCTCTAAGTCAAAACAAGGAGATTATGATGACGGAGAAGGAAGAAGGGTTGCCTGAGGTATATCAAGACTTAAGCACTATTTTTGACCCAAAGGAGGCCACTTCCTTACCGCCTCACAGACCATTTGACTGTCGTATCGACCTTCAAGCAGGATCTAAGATACCATTCAGTCGAGTCTACTCCCTGACTGAAAAGGAGAATCTTTATTTGCGGGAATATTTAGATAACATGCTTTCCTTAGGGTTCATTCGTCCCTCCAAGTCCCCTGCCTCTTCATCTCTGTTTTTTATCCCTAAACGGGAAGGAGGTCTACGCTGTTGCATAGACTACAGGGCCTTAAATAAAATAACCATAAAGAACAGGTACCCTCTTCCACTCATCTCTGCTCTCCTAGATAGAGTAAAAGACGCCCGTGTGTTCACGAAATTGGACTTACGGGGGGCATATCATTTGGTACGTGTGGTAGAGGGGGATGAGTGGAAGACGGCTTTTTGTACCAAGTATGGACTTTTTGAATACTTGGTTATGCCCTTTGGGCTTTGTAATGCGCCCTCCGCTTTTCAGTTCTTCATAAATGAAGTGCTTAAGGACATGTTAGACGACTGTGTGATCGCCTATATCGACGATTTGTTGATATATTCACGGTCACTAAAAGAACACATACCGCATGTAAGACAGGTGTTACAGCGCTTGCAGGACAATCAGCTGTACTGCAAGCTAGAAAAGTGTACGTTCCATGTGCAGTCTGTTCCCTTTCTGGGGTTTATTATCTCTCCCCAGGGGTTGCAAATGGATCCACAAAAGGTGGAGGCCATTTCAAGGTGGCCTGCTCCACAAAAGATCAAAGACATCCAACGATTCATTGGGTTTGCCAATTTTTATCGGCGCTTTATCAATGGCTTTTCAAGGTTAGTGGCACCGATTACACGGTTGCTCAGAAAGGGGACTCCGTTTTTGTGGTCAGATGAGTCTGAGAAAGCATTTCAAACCCTGAAAGAGGCATTCACCCAAGCCCCAGTTCTTCAACACCCAGACCCGAGTTATCCATTTGTGTTGGAGGCCGATGCCTCCCAAGTTGCGGTAGGTGGGGTCCTGTCACAAGCAGATAAGCTCACCGGAGAATTGCATCCAGTAGCTTTTTTTTCACACAAATTAAACCCCGCGGAAGTGAACTATGCGGTGGGAGATAAGGAATTACTGGCCATTAAGAAAGCCTTTGAAGAATGGCGACAATACCTGCTAGGAACCAAACATACGGTGACTGTTTATACAGATCACCGTAATTTGCAATTCCTAAAATCAGCTAAGGCCTTATCAATGAGACAGCTCCGTTGGGCCCAGTTCTTTAGCGAATATGATTTCACCATCCAATATCAGGCGGGTAGAAAGAATGGCAAGGCGGATGCTATGTCCCGATTAGGATACGAGATACAAGAAGAACAGGCGGAACCTCCATCAATCATCTCGCCAGACAAAATCATCGGAGTGTTATCTGAAAAAGACTTCCTACTGGAAGTAGTGAGAGAACAACAAAGTGAAAAGGGGCAGGAACTGATCAAGACAGTAGAACCTGAGAGTCGAGATGGTATTCAGTATGTACAGGGGGGAATAGTCCTTACTACTCCAAACCTGCAAAGACAGGCTTTAGAATGGTGTCATTCCAATCCTTTGGCCGGTCATCCCGGGATTAAGAAAACCATTGATAATGTGCGACGCCAGTTTTGGTGGTCTACCCTAGGAAAGGACGTTGAGCAATACGTCAAGACCTGTCATGTATGTGCTCAAAGCAAAACATCTCATCAAAACCCCACAGGGCTGCTCCAACCCTTACCCACTCCTCCTCTTCCATGGCACACGGTGTCGTTAGATTTCATTGTAGAACTCCCTCCTACTTCTAAGGGCCATAACACACTGTTAGTTGTAGTAGATTTGTTCACAAAGACTGCCCACTTCATTCCCCTAAGGGGATTACCCACGGCAGCGGAACTTGCCGCTGTTTTCTTACAGCAGGTGGTTAGGTTACACGGATTCCCCTCGGTGGTGATTTCAGATAGGGGTGCCCAGTTTGTTTCCCGTTTTTGGCAACAACTCTGCTCCTTACTACAGATTGATGTGCGACTGTCTTCTAGCCACCATCCACAGACGGACGGGCAGACTGAAAGAGTCAATCAGTGTTTTGAACAGTACGTGCGGAGTCAGTCCTTACACTCACACAGTGATTGGGATAAGATGGTGTGGGTGGCGGAATTCGCATATAATAACAGCCAGCATGCATCCACGAAATACACGCCTTTCTTTTGTTCATCAGGCTATCATCCAAAGGCTTTCATCTCTCCGAGGTTATCATCTTGTACCGCACCGGCAGTTAGTGAGTTCATTCACGAAATCCAACAGATACATCAGCTGACACATACCAATTTAGACAAAGCTAAGGCAGCGTACAAGAAGGGAGCAGATAGACATAGACAGACAGAACCAGAATATAAGGTGGGGGATGAAGTATGGCTGTCAACCAAATACATTCCATTGAAGGGGTCTTGTAAGTTCCGACCTAAGTTCCTTGGACCCTACCCGATCTCTAGAATCATCAATCCAGTAGCAATGGAACTAAAACTCCCTGAGACCATCAAGGTACACCCCGTTTTTCATGTATCACTGATAAAACCTGTAGAACCCGGCACTCGCATGCCTGCTCAACCAGCTCCGGTGTTGGTAGACGGAGAGGAAGAATACGAAGTAGAATCCATCATTGACTCTCGAAGGAGTAGACGCCGTTTGCAGTATTTGATACACTGGAAGGGGTATGGAATTGAAGAACGTACATGGGAACCTGCCAGTCAAGTACATGCTCCCCGTTTGAGACGTTTGTTCCACAGGAGACATCCACACAAGCCCAAACCTGTGGGAGGAGTGTTGGGGGGGATGTACTGTCAGGATTGCCGAGTCCAGCGTCACCGTGCCGCGAGTGAATTACCTATAGCATCTAGCTATCGCGCATGCGCGATAGCAGCGAAACAGTAGAAAAGCCTGCCGTTCAGGAACCTCGGGGCTTCGCGTTCTAGTGTTGCCCCGCAGGCGGTTCCCTGAACTTCCTGTATCCTGTTTCCTGGTTGCTTTGTGAGTGTGCACTTGGCGTTCGTCTCGGAGGACTGGGACATTCTTCGTTCACTGGACTAATTCGAGTCTTAGTACGCCCCTTTTTTCGGACATACGTATGAGAGCCGTCTCTCATATTACAGAGCTCTGTTCTCCTCTTTTTTTTAGTGCTTCCGTTCTATTTTGTGCCGTGTCTCTGAGTTTGGTATACTGGAAGTGTGCCGTCCCTGGTTTCGGGACCTTGGTGTCTAGGGTCAGAGCGCTCCGCCCACCTTGCCGGATTTTGTCCCGCGGGCCGGCCGGGTGTCTCTGCCCTGTCTCCTTCCTCCCGAACTGCTCCCTTGGACCTGCCAGTTACCCTGGAAAGAGGCACCTGTTTACTTCACGTCGCCTTATTCCAGCCCCTTCTTCCTGAGTTCCTTCCCTGCTGCATCTTCCAGAGTCGAGCTGAAGAAGTCTCTACAGAAACCTAATTCCTCGATCGGTGATGACATCTGGATACCCCTTGTAAGATAAGTGGGCGAAAAGGGGGAGGGGAAGTGGTGTTTTCAGAAGTTCCGTGGGTGGATTGCTATATGGTTGCCTTTATCTATCCTAGGGACATCCTACTACAGTCCTGAAGGGAAATTACGACTTGCCTTTGCCTTTCCTGACCTCTTCAGTTCTTCTGTGCAACTATATAGATTGAACAAGCTGTTAGTTATAAGGTAACTAGATAGCAGAGCTACACAGTAGGAGGGGTTTCACCAGGGTTATTATAGGCCCTTAATTAGGGCCTCATTTATTGTTCTTCTTACCTTTTGCAGAATCCTTGCTTCATGAACACAGACACAGTTCCACAGATAAGGAAGGAAGAAGATCGCAGCTCCTGTGTTTTCCCCTCTATCCTTGTTTTGTTTCCCCTCTTTCCGCCACACTCCTCTGCGCTCTAGGGTTTGATAGGCGCAGTGGGGTGGGGTGGAAGGTTGGGACCTTTCTACACCTGAAGTTGGAATTCCTTGACGCCCCTGCAGAATTTCGACCGGGTAAGATCCTTACAGATAGTGGTTGGCCATGTGTGGTGCTGGTCTTACTCCAGCTCGGAGCTGGAATGCATTTATGACTGTTTTCAGTCCTTTTTGGTGTAGTAACTGTGGAAGTGTAGTTTGGGCATAGGAATAGGCTTACTCTCTTCTGGGTGAAAGCATGCCCTTCCCTAAACCCATTTTAGCCCTCCCTTAACACCACCTTACTCCTCCCTTACCCCTTCCCCTTCAGTAGTAATATTCCTCAATTTCCAGACAGTCCCCCCTGTCCCTCCCATATTTACTTCTAAAACACACATCTACCTGTGTGAAGATCTCTGCAGTCTGGTGGAGATTTCCACAAATAAAAAATCAAAGAGGCAGATCCGTTGCCCTCCACATGCAGGTATGTGAATAGCATTTTGTAGTACTTTGTCAACGCTATTGTAGTACAAATAAATGTACTAGAAAATACATTTTGAGACTAAGCCCCAAAGTCTTCAATGTTATGGCTATTGCTGACTATCTTCTCCTCTCCACAGCAATGTCCTTCCCCAACTGGTTGCTTTACTACTTTACTGCACACAACTCTGCCTCAACAGGCTCTGCTCCTGCCTGTGGTTGTGACAGTGCTTCTCTTTTCTCGGTACCCCTCCTCCTCTATATGCGGATACTTCTTTGTCTTCTGAAAAGATTTCACAGCTTTTCTTGCAAGTAGACATCACTCAAAAGTGGTGGGCTCAAAAGCACTATGTCTTGGTGCTAAGTGAATGTCCGGTCCCTACTTTGAAGGCTTCATATCTCTGTAGTGTTATCACTTATAAGTCCTAAAAGAGTTGTACCTGATGGCCCTCACAAAGTAGCTCACCATCTGCACTCACTCACATTGTCTCCATCATGTGCTGATTCATTTCCAAAAGGTTGCCTCCTGTTAGTATACCTTGAGGGGCCAGTGGTCCAGAAAATATTAGCATCACTGGGTGTATTCTATCTAGCTGCCCTAGAACGGTGCCTATCTGATCAAGGTTTGTCAAGCAGTTTCTGAACAAATGCCTGAATATTATGTGCCTTTTGCCCCCTGGTTCTCTCCCCTGATGATAATGTTTTTCTGCCTTGATTCTCTTCTAGGTCCTGTCTTGAACTATATTCCAGGGTCCTTCTAATTAGGTCACAATGATGCTTCGCTCTTCCAACAGTGACTAGGACCGACAGTTGGTTTTGCCAATTGTTCTTTCTTTTACTGGTCCATTTATGTTTTCTACCCCCTTTCCCGTAGGCTCTCGAGTTCCACAGTTATTGATTAAATGTCCTCTATGAGGTCTATAAGGACACTTTGCATGTTCTCTTTAATGATGGCAGTTCTTTTTTGTAACCTATCAGGGCTCTGCGGCAGAATACAGTGGGTCATTGGTTTTGGTGCAGGATGTACAAACATTTCCATGACGAGGGCTCCTTTCTTTCTCTTCCCCTCTTATATTGATAAGAAGCTCACAATTCCAACCACACAGAGGTATCTCAAATATTTGCTTATTCCATGCAACACCTCATTTGGCAGTGTCCCCTATGGAACTGCATGAATAGATTCCTCGTGTTCTGTAGGGCTAACAGTGGCATTAAAACTTGGGGTGTGGCTGGTTCTGCAGACCCAACATAATTTGGAGGAAGTTCAGAAAGAAGAGACTGGACAGTGCTAAGGTTTTCAAAAGGTGTGTTTCTTGCAACATTAGCTGTGGTTTTATAGACAGCCAAAGTCATTTCAGTTTTAGTGACACTCCTGCTGGGGCCACGAACTAATAAAAAGAGGATACATGTAATATGTGATAGAGCCTTTACATAAACAAAAGTAGATGAAATCTAGCGTCCTTTATAACCTTGAAACATTTTGAAACATTGTCAAAGCCAAGGCACATTTCACCCCGTAATAATTAAATATTATGAAGAGCAGGGGCTTAAGGAGATGTCAACGACCAAACAGAAGTATCACTTTTACTTTTTATTCTTACCTTTAAGAAACTCTCCCTCTCAGTTATACTTGACGCATTTGCAGACTAACTAATCAGTGTATTTTGTGAAGTGGAAGGTAAGCCTAATGGCCTAATGACAAAAGCAGCAGTATGAAACATTATATAAATGTGTAATTATCATTATCAGCAAAGGATTGTTCTGATATCCACTACTTGATTTTGACACTTTTATCTAGGTGATGCTGAAGCTTAAACATTATTTAGAGGCCATTTTTACAGGATGCAGTGTAATCCTGGGAGGTAATGCCACCTGGGGAAACACCGAAACTTCAGAGTTTAAGTTTTCCCTTGTGTTCAGGTTTTACCTTCCCACTCCTTGATCTACAGGTCAGAAAAAGGAATAAAGTGATAGTAGTAAATGTTTTACCAAACTCCAAGCTGAAAAACCCCAAATATTGAAGTTGTTCCACACACCAATTTCAACCAGATGAAATATTGGCAGGGAAGAGGTCCTCATATAACATCTCTCCTCCCTGTCTTAGCCTTATTTTCCCCATGGGTCTTTTTTAAATATTATTTTATTTTTGAATTTCATTGCAAACTAACATTGAAAGGGATGAACTGTCATGTACAGAGTTCTTGGCAAAGAACATGCATCCCAGCTCATGTGGTGTGTGCACATCAGGTAGACCCATCTGGAAATTAAAGGGACAATAGCACAATTTCTGAGACAAAGAGGAGTCAGTGACAGGCCAGTATAGTCCACAAATATCAGTCCTACATTAATTTAGGTGCCAAGTTAGTATCTATAGTGCATGAAATGGAAACCATAGCGCACCACAGAGGAGGTCCAAGATGCTTGGGCTCAGACACTCATGTATGGCCTAGAGCGAGTCGGCTATGTTGTGAAAGCCGCTGTGAGATCTCTGCTCTGTGGCCATGCATCGATAAGTTACGCCCACTTAGGGCAACAGCAACTACCCTTATGTGGGTGAGGTCCTCTGTGTATGTTAAAGGATGTTAAAGGATAGCCTTTTAAAGTGCCCAGGTATCTTAGAGCCAGGAGGCAAAGGGCAGCTGCTCAGTTAAGGGTTCATTGCAGTATCTTAAAGTCAGTTCTGGCAAGTCAGGTGTCTACTACTCCCAGCTGCAAGCTGCTTCCCTTTTCACCATCTGAAGAGCAAGAGCAAGAGCAATACCTTTTTTATGTGTGGAGTTGAGTCTCTGAATTTAACCCAAAAGTGTGATTTTGGGGTTTACGGGGATATCCAGTGGCATAGCATGTGTGCATAGGGGTGGTTGCCCCGGGTGCAAAATTCTAAGGAGTGCAAATTGGGGGCGCAAATTGTGCCGTGCAATACTTACCTTGCCCCGAGCGGTGGTATCCCACGCTACGCCGCTGGGGATATCACACTTAGGGAGACTGCCATCATTTCCTCACACAACTCCTCCCCTGGTTGATTTCTAGCCGGGCATAAATTAGCCTGGACATTGGCCTACATTCCCCCATAGAATGCAGAAATCAGCTGCTTTGTGGTCAGTAAGACCCCCAGCCCAGGGAATGAAGCCGGCTTGTGGATAAGATCGAGAGTGACAGATCTGCATGCCCCCCTTAGCAAGTAATATAGAAAGCCATCCAGGAGAAATTAGGTCGATTACCCAGAAAGTTTGCTACGGCAATGAAAGTCCCACTGTCATAGATAGCACCCCATGTAGTGATGTCTAAGCTCTCGAGCTGTGATATTGCCTTTGTGTGTCACAGGTAAACTCAGGTGATGGTGTAACAGGAGATCGGTGAGTATGCCATCTTCCATTCGGACTACTTCGTCAGACTATTCTAGGCATCGAGCAGTGCTTAATTTGTGCCGGTGGTTTCCGATGATCGGCACTAGCACTTATTTGGTCTCTGGTGCTCAGCACCAGCACTTAATACTCATCGCCATACTTGGTGGTGCTGTTCATCTAATTTAGAGATGAGCAGAACAACGGTTGTTTATGAATACAGTATACATTTAAAAATCCTAATACCTGGCTCTATGACATTCCTTTAGATTTGGGGACCTGGAATAATCTGAACGTTTGCACTTGCAGGCGAGAAAGATAGTTAGTAGTTGCTTTGGTACAGTCCATGGTAGCGATGACAGTACAATGGGTGGTGCAAGCTGCAGTGGCCTCCTGGTCACGTCCCTGGCACTTAATATTTTACAAATTAAGTACTGACCTGGGTTCAGCTGGTCATGCTGGGGGCCACCTTAGGTGCCTGGAGGGATTGCTGATCAATGACTATCGGGGAACAGGTTCCACTTCATTGCACTCCACTGGTATATGTGGCAGGTAGGGGCAGAATGCATCCAGTAGTTAGCAAAGTGTGCCTGGGTGCCAAGGTATGGCATTTTGGGAGCGGGGCCATAAAGACACCCTGCTAAAATGGTATTTATGTTATGTGAGAGGATTGTAGACCGCCTGGTGACTCCATTTGACGTGTCCCCACACTAGGATTCTCCTTAAAGCATCATAAGAGCCAACCAAAGCCACTAGTTTGCAATAGATTGCCTGAAGCACCAGGTCTTTCGTTTTTTGTGAAACAAAACTTCAGAGTGTTGCATTCTAAGGTCCTCAGGAGGAGGTTCCACATATTGACCGCGAAGAAGCTAAGGGAGCCACCACCCAGACAATCTCTTTGAGTTTTGGGAGGGCAGTGTGTACATTCTCAGTGCACCCTGGCCTGCTTTCAGCCCCAAACCAACCTGATCAGCTTTGTCCTGACAGAGCTGAAGAACGACATACGAAGAAGGAGTGGCACATTCATATACAGATACAACCATCTAGGCAGCGCAACCATTTTGATTAGGCCAATAAGTCCTGTCAAGAGAGAGGGAGAGAGTTCCATTGCATGATCTGTTCGGAGGTTTTAGTGAGCAAGACACATAGAGCCAGTTTTATGAAATAGTGGCGCAGCACAGCAAGTCACCTTGATTCGCGGTGTCACTGGGAAAGTGCACTGTATTTAAGGCAATCCAGAGCATTCCTGTCCTTTCCCTTGTGCTGGTGTCCAATTGGCTGTCTAGTGCCAATGCAGGCACCCTTGCACCATGGTGCAAAGGTGCCTGCATTGCATGCAGGATTGTTTTTGTGAAACAATCCTGAGAGGCTTTATCCTCGCTCTATGTGTGCTGCAGAATTGCGCATTCCCAGGTTTCCTGTTCTTGTAAATCTGGGAATACGTCAAAATCCATGGATGTTGTGTGGGAACACCCGTGCAACAGCCATGGAAATGCCTCCATGGCGGAGTAATGCAACGCAGCATGGCTTCATAAATCTCATTTTTGATTTGCATCTTCCTTGCATCATGGTGTGTGGTGCAAGAGTGATGCAAAGTGGCTCATAAATATGGCCCCTAGTTTTCAGTTATAACTGCTTCCATATCACAGTTAACCCCACACCTAAGTACTTAAATGAATCCTCACACCACTCTAAGAGTAAATCCATTTCAAATTTGGTTGTGTTGTCAGTGAGAGGAAATACCTAGAATTTTGACCAGTATATGGTATCTGCGAAGAGATTACCCTACTGGATGTACTCATGCATAATTGGTTGAGCCAGAGTCACGATTCCCTGATGTATAAGGTCCTGCCGTTCATGTAGAGGGAAATTAAGACATATCTGCCTCTATACAGCAAAGCACACATTGAGTAATGTTTTCTAAGTTTAGCAACCAGCTGGTCCAGCATCAGTGGAAATACTATGGGCAAGAGCTGGCATCCCTGGCTTTTCTCCCATGAGACTGTGATTTAGTCTGACAGGGCACCATTCACTCTGACCCTTGCCATAAGGGAGGTGTATAATAGCCTGCTCCATGCCAGAATTTCATGTGGCAGACCAATTAGACTAATTATAGTGAAGAGATAACCCCACTCAAGAGAGTCAAAGGCTTAGAGGTGTCCAGGAAGAATGGTTGTGGAATCTATCCATGGTTAAAGTCATGTAGTATGCCAACTGTGGATTTACCCATGGGTTTCTGACCCTCCTTAATGGGCAGCTTTATGGCTGCTTCTTCATGGCCTACCCACCCTGACTCTAGGCATCAGTCTGAAACAGGCCACTAGCACTTAGATGCAAAAGCCAGCTCACAATAGCTTTTGAGGTGCTTTTCTTTGTGCAAAACCAAAGGGGATGATGGACGGAGTGTTGAACATTTCAACCACTCACTCCCAGTCAACTGATCTGGGTTTAGTCCATCATCATTCTTTAGCTCACTCCGCCACCCCAGTGCAGACATGGCCAAATGCAAATCAGTCTCACCCTGTGCCTCATGGGAACAGTCCAGCCCGAACTGCCAAGCCATGTCTTCCCTGGACCGGAAACAAGCATCCTGAGACCGGTTTCGGGTTCATAACCCTCATCAGCTAGGCTATCTTGAATCCAGTGGCAAAGTGAGCAAGGGAACCACGTCTGGGCCTACCCTGCCAACTTAGTGCGAACAAAGCAAAACCAAAGGGGATGATGGACGGAGTGTTGAACATTGCAAGCACTCACCCCCAGTCAACTGATCTGGGTTTAATTCATCATCATTGTTTAGCTCACACCGCAACCCCATTTCAGACATGGCCATATGCAAATCAGTCTGACCCTGTGCCTCATGGGAACAGTCCAGCCCGAACTACCAAGCCATCTCTTCCCTGGACCGGAAACAAGCATCCTGGGACCGGTTTCAGGTTCATAACCCTCATCAGCCAGGCTATCTTGAATCTAGTGGCAAAGTGAGAAGGGACCCATGTCTTGGCATTCCCTGCCAACCTAGGGCGAACAAAGCAAAACCAAAGGGAATGATGGACGAACTGTTGAACATTTCAAGCACTCACCCCCAGTCAACTGATCTGGGTTTAATCCATCATCATTCTTTAGCTCACTCCGCCACCCCAGTTCAGACATGGCCATATGCAAATTAGTCTGACCCTGTGCCTCATGGGAACAGTCCAGCCCGAACTGCCAAGCCTTGTCTTCCCTGGACCGGAAACAAGCATCCTGGGACCGGTTTCGGGTTCATAACCCTCATCAGCCAGGCTATCTTGAATCCAATAGCAAAGTGAGCAAGGGACCCACGTCTGGACATACCCTGCCAATTTAGGGCGAACAAAGCAAAACCAAAGGGGATGATGGACGGAGTGTTGAACATTGCAAGCACTCACCCTCAGTCAACTGATCTGGGTTTAATCCATCATCATTGTTTAGCTCACTCCGCCACCCCATTTCAGACATGTCCATATGCAAATGAGTCTGACCCTGTGCCTCATGGGAACAGTCCAGCTCAAACTACCAAGCCATCTCTTCCCTGGACAGGAAACAAGCATCCTGGGACCGGTTTCAGGTTCATAACCCTCATCAGCCAGGCTATCTTGAATCCAGTGGCAAAGTGAGAAGGGACCCATGTCTTGGCATACCCTGCCAATCTAGGGCGAACAAAGCAAAACCAAAGGGGATGATGGACGGAGTGTTGAACATTGCAAGCACTCACCCCCAGTCAACTGATCTGGGTTTAATCCATCATCATTCTTCAGCTCACTCCGCCACCCCAGTTCAGACATGGCCATATGCAAATCGGTCTGACCCTGTGCCTCATGGGAACAGTCCAGCCCAAACTGCCAAGCCATGTCTTCCCTGGACCGGAAACAAGCATCCTGGGACCGGTTTCAGGTTCATAACCCTCATCAGCCAGGCTATCTTGAATCCAGTGGCAAAGTGAGCAAGGGACCCACGTCTGGGCATACCCTGCCAACTTAGGGCGAACAAAGCAAAACCAAAGGGGATGATGGACGGAGTGTTGAACATTGCAAGCACTCACCCCAAGTCAACTGATCTGGGTTCAATCCATCATCATTCTTTAGCTCACTCCGCCACCCAGTGCAGACATGTCCATATGCAAATGAGTCTGACCCTGTGCCTCATGGGAACAGTTCAGCCCGAACTACCAAGCCATCTCTTCCCTGGACCGGAAACAAACATCCTGGGACCGGTTTCAGGTTCATAACCCTCATCAGCCAGGCTAGCTTGAATCCAGTGGCAAAGTGAGAAGGGACCCATGTCTTGGCATTCTCTGCCAACCTAGGGCGAACAAAGCAAAACCAAAGGGAATGATGGACGAAGTGTTGAACATTTCAAGCACTCATGCCCAGTCAACTGATCTGGGTTTAATCCATCATCATTCTTTAGCTCACTCCGCCACCCCAGTTCAGACATGGCCATATGCAAATCAGTCTGACCATGTACCTCATGGGAACAGTCCAGCCCGAACTGCCAAGCCATGTCTTCCCTGGACCGGAAACAAGCACCCTGGGACCGGTTTCGGGTTCATAACCCTCATCAGCCAGGCTATCTTGAATCCAGTGGCAAAGTGAGCAAGGGACCCACGTCTGGGCATACCCTGCCAACTTAGGGCGAACAAAGCAAAACCAAAGTGGATGATGGACATAGTGCTGAACATTGCAAGCACTCACCCCCAGTCAACTGATCTGGGTTTAATCCATCATCATTGTTTAGCTCACTCCGCCACCCCATTTCAGACATGGCCATATGCAAATCAGTCTGACCCTGTGCCTCATGGGAACAGTCCAGCCTGAACTACCAAGCCATCTCTTCCCTGGACCAGAAACAAGCATCCTGGGACCGGTTTCAGGTTCATAACCCTCCTCAGCCAGGCTATCTTAAATCCAGTGGCAAAGTGAGAAGGGACCCATTTCTTGGCATACCCTGCCAACTTAGGGCGAACAAAGAAAAACCAAAGGGGATGATGGACGGAGTGTTGAACATTGCAAGCACTCACCCTCAGTCAACTGATCTGGATTAAATCCATCATCATTGTTTAGCTCACTCCGCCACCCCATTTCAGACATGGCCATATGCAAATGAGTCTGACCCTGTGCCTCATGGGAACAGTCCAGCCCAAACTACCAAGCCATCTCTTCCCTGGACCGAAAACAAGCATCCTGGGACCGGTTTCAGGTTCATAACCCTCATCAGCCAGGCTATCTTGAATCCAGTGGCAAAGTGAGAAGGGACCCATGTCTTGGCATACCCTGCCAACCTAGGGCGAACAAAGCAAAACCAAAGGGGATGATGGACAGAGTGCTGAACATTGCAAGCACTCACCCCCAGTCAACTGATCTGGGTTTAATCCATCATCATTGTTTAGCTCACTCTGCCACCCCAGTTCAGACATGGCCATATGCAAATCGGTCTGACCCTGTGCCTCATGGGAACAGTCCAGCCCGAACTGCCAAGCCATGTCTTCCCTGGACCGGAAACAAGCATCCTGAGACCGGTTTCTGGTTCATAACCCTCATCAGCCAGGCTATCTTGAATCCAGTGGCAAAGTGAGCAAGGGACACACGTCTGGGCATACCCTGCCAACTTAGGGCGAACAAAGCAAAACCAAAGGGGATGATGGACAGAGTGCTGAACATTGCAAGCACTCACCCCCAGTCAACTGATCTGGGTTTAATCCATCATCATTGTTTAGCTCACTCCGCCACCCCATTTCAGACATGGCCATATGCAAATCGGTCTGACCCTGTGCCTCATGGGAACAGTCCAGCCCGAACTGCCAAGCCATGTCTTCCCTGGACCGGAAACAAGCATCCTGAGACCGGTTTCTGGTTCATAACCCTCATCAGCCAGGCTATCTTGAATCCAGTGGCAAAGTGAGCAAGGGACACACGTCTGGGCATACCCTGCCAACTTAGGGCGAACAAAGCAAAACCAAAGGGGATGATGGACAGAGTGCTGAACATTGCAAGCACTCACCCCCAGTCAACTGATCTGGGTTTAATCCACCATCATTGTTTAGCTCACTCCGCCACTCCATTTCAGACATGGCCATATGCAAATCAGTCTGACCCTGTGCCTCATGGGAGCATTCCAGCCTGAACTACCAAGCCATCTCTTCCCTGGACCAGAAACAAGCATCCTGGGACTGGTTTCAGGTTCATAACCCTCATCAGCCAGGCTATCTTGAATCCAGTGGCAAAGTGAGAAGGGACCCATGTCTTGGCATACCCTGCCAACCTACGGCGAACAAAGCAAAACCAAAGGGGATGATGGACGGAGTGTTGAACATTGCAAGCACTCACCCCCAGTCCACTGATCTGGGTTTAATCCATCATCATTCTTTAGCTCACTCTGCCACCCCAGTTCAGACATGGCCATATGCAAATCGGTCTGACCCTTTGCCTCATGGGAACAGTCCAGCCCGAACAGCCAAGCCATGTCTTCCCTGGACCGGAAACAAGCACCCTGGGACCGGTTTCGGGTTCATAACCCTCATCAGCCAGGCTATCTTGAATCCAGTGGCAAAGTGAGCAAGGGACCCACGTCTGGGCATACCCTGCCAACTTAGGGCAAACAAAGCAAAACCAAAGGGGATGATGGACGGAGTGTTGAACATTGCAAGCACTCACCCCCAGTCAACTGATCTGGGTTTAATCCATCATCATTGTTTAGCTCACTCCGCCACCCCATTTCAGACATGGCCATATGCAAATCAGTCTGACCCTGTGCCTCATGGGAACAGTCCAGCCCGAACTACCAAGCCATCTCTTCCCTGGACCAGAAACAAGCATCCTGGAACCGGTTTCAGGTTCATAACCCTCATCAGCCAGGCTATCTTGAATCCAGTGGCAAAGTGAGAAGGGACCCATGTCTTGGCATACCCTGCCAACCTAGGGCGAAGAAAGCAAAACCAAAGGGGATGATGGACGGAGTGTTGAACATTGCAAGCACTCACCCCCAGTCAACTGATCTGGGTTTAATCCATCATCATTCTTTAGCTCACTCTGCCACCCCAGTTCAGACATGGCCATATGCAAATCGGTCTGACCCTGTGCCTCATGAGAACAGTCCAGCCCGAACTGGCAAGCCATGTCTTCCCTGGATCGGAAACAAGCATCCTGGGACTGGTTTCGGGTTCATAACCCTCATCAGCCAGGCTATCTTGAATCCAGTGGCAAAGAGAGCAAGGGACCCACGTACGGGCATCCCCTGCCAACTTAAGGCAAACAAAGCAAAACCAAAGGGGATGATGGACGGAGTGTTGAATATTGCAAGCACTCACCCCCAGTCAACTGATCTGGGTTTAATCCATCATCATTCTTTAGCTCACTCCGCCACCCCAGTGCAGACATGGCCATATGCAAATCAGTCTGACCCTGTGCCTCATGGGAACAGTCCAGCCCGAACTGCCAACCCATGTCTTCCCTGGACCGGAAACAAGCATCTTGGGACCAGTTTCTGGTTCATAACCCTCATCAGCCAGGCTATCTTGAATCCAGTGGCAAAGTGAGAAGGGACCCATGTCTTGGCATACCCTGCCAACCTAGGGCGAACAAAGCAAAACCAAAAGGGATGATGGACGGAGTGTTGAATATTGCAGGCACTCACCCCCAGTCAACTGATCTGGGTTTAATCCATCATCATTCTTTAGCTCACTCCGCCACCCCAGTGCAGACATGCCCATATGCAAATCAGTCTGACCCTGTGCCTCATGGGAACAGTCCAGCCCGAACTGCCAAGCCATGTCTTCCCTGGACCGGAAACAAGCATCCTGGGACCGTTTTCTGGTTCATAACCCTCATCAGCCAGGCTATCTTGAATCCACTGGCAAAGTGAGCAAGGAAGGGAAGGGTATGCCCAGACGTGGGTCCCGTGCTCTCCATGCCACTGGAATCAAGCTATCCTGGCTGAAGAGGGGTGAAACCCCGAAACCAGTCCTAGGATGCTTGTTTCCAGTGCAGGGAGGACCTGGCTTGGCAGTTAGGGCTGGACTGTTCCCATGAGGCACATTGTCAAGACTGATCTGCATATGGCTGGTGTCATGAGGCAAGAACTGGAGGTGCGCAGTCCGCATGTCCGCAAAACGCCTGCCCCACCATACGGACTATATATGAACTACACTCCCCAGAATGCTTGGCGGATCACGCTCCACGTGACCCGCGATACGCTCGACTGAGCAGATGCTTGGCGGATCACGCTCCACGTGACCCGCGTTACGCTCGACTGAGCGGATAAAGCCCACCACGTCTAAGGAGCGGTGCCGATGATTCCTGATTGTCCCATGACTCTCCACTGGCCCCTCGTTCCTGTTTTGCTGCCTCGGCTATCTGCGAAACCCTCGCCTTTCCGACCACGAGCACCTCCGCTCCAGCGGCAACGTCCACGCCGGGACCTCCTGGCTCTAGGGACGACGTCAGAGAAACTCCGCCCTCAACTCTCCTGACCATCGCAAAGATCCTCCAGCGCTCCTCTGCCTACGGAGTTCCGGGTTCAGAGTCGCAGCGCGAACAGGTGCGCTCCTCTGCCCACGGAGTTCCGGGTTCAGAGTCGCAGCGCGAACAGGTGCGCTCCTCGGCCCACGGAGTTCCGGGTACAGAGTCGCAGCGCCCACACCGTTCCCTGCTCCTCAGGAAACCGTGAGTACTGAATTACATTTGTCTTTAGGGAGACATCTTCCTTCGTTCTCTCTTCTGACCCTGCTTTGTGAGCGCGCGCTCTGGAGCATTAAGCACTGGCTAGAAGTGCTGTCAGTTGCTCCCAGAGATTTTGCGCTCTTGAACCTGGAGAGCCAGCTGCTAGGTTCGCCCTAGCTTCCTGATCATTATCCAGTGCTCCCTTTTAACTGGATTACGAATTTTCCCCTGGCTTCCAGCTTTCCTCGATTTAGAGGTTGGGAAGGTGACAGGTGAGAACCCGAATAACCGAGTCCTGGGAAGTAGACGGGAGGGTACAAGGTATCGTGTATCTTATGGTGTGCTTGTCTCGTTCCAGGTCCCTCTCCCAGCTGTTCCTTCCCTTCCTTCACTCGCTCACCTGTCTCCATAGTCCGTGTGTGTCATACGTTTTCCGGACATGGGGACGGATGGGAGGTGGACCCCTTTAGAGCATCAGCGCCATCCTGAGGAGAGAGCATCCCGGCCATCGTGACAGAATCATCGGCCCACGAATTATCGCTCCTCCCGATCGCGCTGACTTAGGGGATGGCCACCTTAGAGGATGTAGTGGCGGCCTTGGCGCTTGTGCAGGTAGAATTGGCTGCGTCAAGGCAAGAAACAGCAGCATTGCACTCCCGGATAGACCGACTCCAAAGAAACCCCTTTGATGCAGGAAGCATAGGGCCTACCCCCGCACCCCAGGTCGTGGTTGAGATGCCCGCGCATGTTCCTCTGGCCCCTCCCGAAAGGTTTCATGGGGATATTCAGAAGGTGCAGGTGTTCATGACACAAATACTATTGCATTTCCACTGTAAGCCTAAACTGTTCACCACCAACCAGTCCCGGGTGGCGTTCCTTATCTCATATCTAACCGGAGGAGCGGCTCAATGGGCGGTTCCAATCGTTAGGAGGGACGACGCCCTGCTCTACGATTGGGACGCGTTCCGCGTGGAATTCGAGAAGACGTTCGACCGACGAGCCGACACCATCTCCGCGGACCGTGATCTTCTAGACCTTAAACAAAGCAGCTCCGATTTCCTCGGATACCTCAACAGTTTCAGGTGGCTGGTAGCGGAGACGGATTGGCCGGAATCGAAACAATCTGCCATCTTTTACAGGGGGTTAATGGAGGAGCTGAAGGACGTCATCGCCCAAATCGACCCCCAACCCTGCACATGTTCCGCAATGGTGGAGCTCGCCTCTCGGCTAGAATATCGACTCCGAGAGAGAAAGGGGGACCACAGGAGGAAGGAAAAACCCCCTCCGATAGCAGAACTAACACGAGCTCCGGATCATGGGCTGACCAGGTCCGAACCCATGGAAATTGGGGCGCTAAGAGCGTCCCTAACGCTGAGTGAGAGAGATTACCGCAGAAAACAAGGCCTCTGTTTGTACTGTGGCAAGAAAGGCCACTATCTCCGAGAATGTCCCGTTCGACCCAAGGTCGGGAGACCTCGCGCGGGGCAAGCGGCAGCGGTGACCGGATAAGGAGAGACGGGAAACGCTCGAGCTTGAAGGTCCTCGAAGGGAAGCCTTCAAGCTACCACTCCATCCCTTCCATGGAGTCGGATGCTACTACAGAACCGGATCATTTCTTCCTTACGCTCAAAGTAGTGATCGACCACACCACTCGGACGATTAGGGCCATGATAGATTCAGGGGCCACGGGCTGCTTTATGGATGAAGCAAAAGCCCAGAGATTGGGAGTGAAACTCCTAACGAAGCGCACGCCTGAACTCGTCTACGCCGTAGACGGGAAGGAGCTGGACTCCGGACCCATTCGTTACGTTACGCCTGCCCTCTGGATGACCATAGGGGGAACCCACGGTGAATGGCTTGCCCTGAACATTATCAAAGCTCCCCGGTGCAAGCTCATCCTGGGACTGCCATGGTTGAGACGACACAAACCCACCATCGAGTGGTCCACGAATACCTTGTCCTTTTGTTCTACCTTTTGCCATCAACAATGTAAGGTGCCCGATTCGTCTCCAACCCAACCATTGGCTTCTCCACAATGCATTGCCACTGCAGCGGAGAAAGAAGTGATTCTTCCGGCCTGGTGTGGCACCTATTCTGACGTATTCGACAAACAGAAGGCAGAGAAACTGCCTCCTCATCGGGCCTACGACTGCCGCATTGACCTGGAACCCGGAGCAGCCGTCCCCTGCTGTCGAGTTTATGCTCTCACGGGTCCCGAAACAAGCCACCTCCGAGAGTATTTGGACACTTACCTCACATTAGGGTTCATTCGCCCCTCCCGGTCACCCGCGGCTTCCCCGCTCTTCTTCATCCCGAAGGCCAACGGCGAGTTGCGCTGCTGCATAGACTATCGCGCTCTCAACGCAGTAACGATAAAGAACCAATACCCCTTGTTGTTGATCCCAGGTTCGGGAAGCTGCCCTGTATACCAAACTGGACCTTCGTGGGGCGTACCACTTAGTACGGATGAGAGAGGGGGACGAATGGAAAACGTCCTTCAAGACGCGGTATGGGTTATTCGAATATCTTGTTATGCCCTTCGGGCTATGCAACGCCCTGGCCGCTTTTCAGTTCTTCCTCAATGAGGCCTTGAGGGACTTCCTAGATAAATTTGTTATAGTATACATCGACGACATCCTTATCTTTTCATCCAACTCGGAAGAGCACGTCGTCCATGTGAGACAGGTCTTACAAGCACTACGTGATCACCGCTTGTACTGTAAGCTCACCAAGTGTGAGTTTCACGTGACTACAGTGGAATTCCCGGGCGTACTGCTAACCCCCGCCGGACAAGTCATGTCGGACCGTAAAGTGCAAGCCGTGGTGAAGTGGCCTCCACCCCAAACACTCAAAGATGTACAAAGTTTCCTCGGCTTCTCGAACTTCTACAGGCGCTTTATCCACCATTTCTCCCAGCTAGTGGCCCCGCTTACGAGATTGACGCGCAAAGGCGTTCCGTTTTCCTGGCATCCCGAGGCGCAGAAGTCGTTCGAACAGCTCAAGATGGCTTTCACCTCCGCCCGATTCTGCGACACGCCAAACCCGAACTTCCGTTTATCGTAGAGGCCGATGCCTCTGACATAGCTGTAGGGGCGGTCCTGTCACAAAGACATCCAGACACCGGACATCTCCATCCCGTGGCCTACCTGTCCAGGAAACTAAATCCCGCCGAAAGAAATTATACCATCGCCGAGAAAGAGCTGCTGGCCATTCGGGAAGCCTTCCTGGAATGGAGACACTGGCTGATGGGCGCTCAACACCAGGTAACGGTCTACACCGACCACCGCAATCTCCAGTTTTTGCGGTCAGCACGACACCTCTCTCCACGCCAACAACGGTGGATGCTGTTCTTCGCGGAGTACCACTTCCTCGTAACGTTTCGACCAGGAACGCAGAACAGGAAGGCTGACACATTATCACGACATGGAACGGCCTGCCTCCCTTCGGCGGACCCTGAGCAACCAATCATCTCGCCCGACAAAGTGGTGGGAAGGGTGGAAACGGAGACGTTCGTGGCTGGAGTGAAACGAGGCATACGGACGTTCGCTTGGACTTCTTGGTTGCGAAGCCACAAAGAGTGGTGAATGCATCAAGGCTTCCCCATGTGGGGCTCACGGGTATTGGTCCCGACTCTCCGCCTCCGAAAACTCGTGTTCGGCTGGTGTCACGAAGCACCCAGCGCTGGTCATATGGGTGGCACCAAAACCCTAGAAAAGGTCCTGCGACAGTTCTGGTGGCCGTCGGTTCGGCCGGATGTGCTGCAGTGGGTAAAGAACTGCTCCATATGTGCCCAAATGAAGACCGATCACTGCAAAAAACAAGGCCTTCTGCTTCCGCTGTCAACCCCTATGAATCCTTGGGAAAAGATCTCGGTCGATTTCATTGTGGGTCTTCCAAAGGACCAAAATTGCACGGCTATCGTGGTAGTCATCGATTTCCTCACAAAGATGGGGCATTTCATAGCGTGCAAACAGGTACCCACGGCAGGTACTTTGGCAACACTCATGTTAAAACACATCGTAAGGCTGCACGGACTTCCCCTTGAGATCGTGTCGGACAGAGGATCCCAATTCACCGCCCGTTTCTGGAAGGTCTGGTGCACCGAGTTGGGTATTCAGTCATCCCTGTCCGCAAGTTTTCATCCCCAATCTGATGGACAAACAGAGCGCCTCAACCAGACCCTGAAGCAGTATCTTCGATGCTACGTGGACAAGGCCTCTGAGGCCTGGGTGGACTGGCTGTGGGTGGCTGAAATAGCTTATAACAGCACGATCCATACATCCACACAACACACTCCCTTCTATCTCTCTTCAGGGTTTCACCCTCGTTTCACACCTTTTTTGCTCCCCCGCACGAGTGTCACTCTGCCCGACCTACAACACAGACTCACGCTGATCAGCTCAACCCTCAAAGCTGCCCGCGTGAACCTTCACCTTGCGAAGGAGAGGTACAAAGCGCAAGCCGACAAACACCGTAGGCCCAATCCCGTGTACCACAAGGGGGATAAAGTATGGTTGTCCACTAAGAACATCACGTTAAAAAAAACCAGCGTATTCAATCCCAAGTACATAGGTCCCTACTCGGTGGTCCGTCACGTCAACCCTGTGGCGGCGCAGCTCCGTCTCCCGGCACACATGCACATTCACCCCGTGTTCCACATGTCTTTGCTCAAGCCCTCACTGTTTCCTGTGAAAAGAGTCCCTCCTCCCGTATGGGTGCAACATGAGAGGGAATACGTGGTGAAAAAGGTGCTTGATTCAAAGCTGGTATGGGGCCGGGTGTGGTATCTCTTGGCATGGAAGGGGTATGGTCCTGAGGAGCATTCTTGGGAGCCGGCAACGGCGATTCACGCTTCCCGCCTGGTGGCTGCCTTTCACCGCCGCTGCCCTGGCAAGCCCGGTGCTGCTCCCAGCGCATGAGACGGTGGGAGGAGGGGTGTACTGTCATGAGGCAAGAACTGGAGGTGCGCTGTCCGCATGTCCGCAAAACGCCTGCCCCACCATACGGACTATATATGACCTACACTCCCCAGAATGCTTGGCGGATCACGCTCCACGTGACCCGCGTTACGCTCGACTGAGCGGATGCTTGGCGGATCACGCTCCACGTGACCCGCGTTACGATCGACTGAGCGGATAAAGCCCACCACGTCTAAGGAGCGGTGCCGATGATTCCTGATTGTCCCGTGACTCTCCACCAGCCCCTCGTTCCTGTTTTGCTGCCTCGGCTATCTGCAAAACCCTCGCCTTTCCGACCACGAGCACCTCCTCTCCAGCGGCAACGTCCACGCCGGGACCTCCTGGCTCTAGGGACGACGTCAGAGAAACTCCGCCCTTGACTCTCCTGACCATCGCAAAGATCCTCCAGTGCTCCTCTGCCCACGGAGTTCCGGGTTCAGAGTCGCAGCGCGAACAGGTGCGCTCCTCTGCCCACGGAGTTCCGGGTTCAGAGTCGCAGCGCGAACAGGTGCGCTCCTCGGCCCACGGAGTTCCGGGTACAGAGTAGCAGCGCCCACACCGTTCCCTGCTCATCAGGAAACCGTGAGTACTGAATTACATTTGTCTTTAGGGAGACATCTTCCTTCGTTCTCTCTTCTGACCCTGCTTTGTGAGCGCGCGCTCTGGAGCATTAAGCACTGGCTAGAAGTGCTGTCAGTTGCTCCCAGAGATTTTGCGCTCTTGAACCTGGAGAGCCAGCCGCTAGGTTCGCCCTAGCTTCCTGATCATTATCCAGTGCTCCCTTTTAACTGGATTACGAATTTTCCCCTGGCTTCCAGCTTTCCTCGATTTAGAGGTTGGGAAGGTGACAGGTGAGAACCTGAATAACCGAGTCCTGGGAAGTAGACGGGAGGGTACAAGGTATTGTGTATCTTATGGTGTGCTTATCTCGTTCCAGGTCCCTCTCCCAGCTGTTCCTTCCCTTCCTTCCCTCGCTCACCTGTCTCCATAGTCCGTGTGTGTCATACGTTTTCCGGACTGGGGACGGATGGGAGGTGGACCCCTTTAGAGCATTAGCGCCATCCTGAGGAGAGAGCATCCCGGCCATCGTGACAGCTGGGTTCAAACTGGAACGGCATGGTGAGCAAAAAAACGATGGATTTAGGCACAGATCTCTGTACTGGGGTGAATGTATGACATTGTTCTGCATTCTCTCCATCAACTGTTGTTTTTGAGCTTTTCTTTGTGCTTCATTTATGCTTTCTTACATCAGGCCCTGCACTCCAGCATGGGCCCTTTCATAAGTCTTCAGAATGACAATGTGCGTGCTGACTATGACAGACACTACAAGACACAAACCCGTATTTGGTATCTGTGTGTCCAGCAAAAGTCCTGCTTCACAGCACAGGGAGACCTTGGGCCAGTCTTACTTATCTGCTTTTGTCTATTGGGCAGAACAAGGTCTCCAAGACGTAGCTTCCACGCTATCCTCCCAAAGGTCATGATCCCTGATTTCAATTTTAATGCCTAAATTACCTACCGTTGGCCAGACTATTCATAGAAAATGAAAGAACTATGGGCCTCATTAGAGTATGACCACAGTCCGTCAGGGTAGCAGATGTAGTTACCTCTACCGCCTTGACTAGTATATGATATTTAGAGATCTCTGCTAGACCTGTGGGGATCTGTGTGCCTTCAGTGGAGCCGATATCAGGATGGCTCAACTGAAGGTACTGAAAGTTTGCTCCGCGGCTGTATTATTTAAGCGGCCGCTCAGCAAACTTTCTTATTTTTCAAAAACAAACTCTCAAAGCAGGAGTTTGTATTAAAAAAATGAAAAAATGAATGACCCTCATATCATAGGAGTTTTCTCTGAAGGTGTGGTGATCCAGAGATAGGAAAGAATGGGATATTTAAAAGGTACACCCAATATAGCACACTCCCAGCAATGTATAGTCCTGGCTGGTAGACACAGTGGGGGAGCTAGATAGCTGCAGAGACTTGGACAAAACATGACTGGTAAAGCGTCTTAAAGAAATACTCCACGTCAGAAAAAATGTCACCAGTATTGGTCACACTGTTCTTGAAGAACATTTGCATACTTGAATTCTAAAGAGAGATATAAGAGTGATTAACATGGGAATTGGAAAAAGTTGTCATCATAAAAAAAGGCAGTACTGTTTACAGGAATTACGTTTCGTGAAAGGGGTTGCTGTAATGACTGTGTACGAGTGGAATTTACCAAGATAATAGTGTTCTTGAGAAAATGCCTGGAACACCCAATATCCCCTTTAAAGGTCATAATCAGTGAGAATGAAGCATTAATGGGAAATAAAGCCAACCACTCACAAGGCGGTAAGGGCAATCACAAACAGAACCCTCTACAGACAGATGCCAGGACAAATAAGGAGGAGAATCACTATATTACCCTAAAGTAGCAAGGATTGTTTGGGGTCATCCATGAGATTCATAAAAATAACTTAAAAGCATGGCATTCAGGTATGAATTGAGACAAGAAGACGCGCTAATGACATATGAACATGGTAGGAAAATGGGGCTAAGGAAAATAACAGAGCAGACCAAAGCAGCCTGCGAATGTTAGCAGAATGAGCAAATAAATCCAGTTCACCTAAAAAAGTCGGCTGTTCAACCTAGTGGCAAGTGCATACCCAAGAGTTACAATCAGCGAATAAAGCTAGAACAGCACACAATTCATTCAGCAAAGGAATGGAGAAGATGATAAACTAAAAGTGAGAAGAACAGGAAGGAATGGAATCGAGCGTGACTTCCTGATATTAACTCAAGTAGACGCAAATAGCCGTGAAAAGGTTTTAAATTCACGGTGAAGGGAACCACGCACATTTAGACACAGCTGCACGGAGTTGTGAACCCTCCCATGGCTAGGGAAATAGAAAGAGCCCCCCTGCCTTATGTGCTACTGTGAAAGAGTCTTCTCATGCAGAGAATGAAATTCGTCATAACTCAAAACCCCCACGACAATCAGAAAACCATTAAAAATGCTCTTCTGGTACAGGGGTGTTCACACCAAAACAAAATATGTGGCTTTGAAATAATGTATCAAAGAAGCTCATATTCTACTCTTGCAGGAAATGAGACTCAACAATCCAAGGAAATGGGGTTCAGTTCAAGGTATGGGGTACAGTTCAAGAATACTTGCTGCATCATCTAACAGAGTGGGCAGGACATCAGGACATCCCAAGGTATGAAAAAAAATTGGCTTGAACAGCACTTCCCATAAGTATAGAATTAGGTCATAGGTATTAAGCAAATATCATAGACCAATAATAGTATAATAACTATTGTCGATAAAGTTCTTGAATAGTTGTCAGGATATCCAAACAGTTTTCAAATGATGAAATGAGAATCCACCAAACTCCTGAATATGTTGTTGATTTTAATGTTCTTCAGTGCATGTTGAATAAGGATTACAGCCAACATGTGTTTCGTCTGTACATGTTGAGTACAATGACTTTTTCAAGGCAATAAGCATGCAGGATGCTTTGAGAAAAAGTTTCTCAGTCAGTAACGTAGCTCAGTTCAAAATCCACGAAATCGTATCCAATTGGTAAAAAGCTCCTCCGTATGAGCAACTCTAATCCCCTGGAGCCAAATCAGCGGGAGATCACGTAAAGAAGAAAAGGCACAACACGAGGTGACTGAGTCATGTTTCCAAGCTGGTGCCAACAGTAAAGAGTAGCGCGCATAATAACGCTTTGGCGCCAGCTTGGAAACATGACTCAGTCACCTGGTGTTGTGCCTTTTCTTCTTTACGTGATCTCCCGCTGATTTGGCACCAGGGGATTAGAGTTGCTCATACGGAGGAGCTTTTTACCAATTGGACACGCTTTCGTGGATTTTGAGCCGGGCTCATAAATAAGCCACAGATACAGACAGAGCCACTGTATCAGGATCAAGGGGCCGACACAAAGCCCACTCTAAGTCTATGAGTGAAACAACTGCCCTTTGTGCAAACAAACAACTAAAGTAGTCCATCTGGCACAGTATGGGACAGGTGAGCTCACTCAGGATGGGAGGAATAACGGTGATTTTAAGAGCCCTGATGGGAGTTTTTGCAGTGTTCCTGATCCCTTTATTGAAAGTGTGTGAAGTAAGAGTGTCTAATATCAGGCTTATAGTTTCTGGCATCCCAGCTGATGGGACTTCAGTTGTGTTCATTGTACCACAGCAGCTTAGAGGCCCTGTCCTTCACTGACACACTTCGTGCATTGGGATTGAGAATCTGAGGTTGGCTTGGAGGCCTGAAAAGCACCTACATTCCTCATGACCTCCAAAGGTTACAGACAATGCCAGAACGAAAATGTCTCTAGTTGAGCCCTAACATGGCAGTTAATGCCCAGTCACTGAATATCTTTATGATAATCAAGACACAAAAGGTGAACTAATATGTGGCTTCACTACAAGGCAAGGATGGGTATCCACACTGATTACAGTTCTTCGAGCGATACTGTCAGTCCTTTAGTACTGGTGGAGTCTGCTTGATAATTAGTCAATTTAAAACCTTGTGTCAGCTTTGGAACAGCAGATGGCCTATTGAGACAGGAGAGCGGCCACAATCAGACCAAAATTAATTTACACGGGAGACCAATTCCCAACCACGGGTGATCCATGAAGGAGGTCTCCACATTACCAACAAATTGAGACTAATGTGAGATAAAGTTGACAAGGAGGGAATGTCGCTATGTTTGACTAAGCAGGTTGAGTAAGAGATAGCATCTTCAGTCCAACACATGAAGCACATGCAGGGCAGGGCCAAAGTGTTCAGGCATGATTGCATTAACTAAAACAAATTCGTAAGCTTCGGCAGAGAGGTGGACCCAGGGACCTCTAAATCTCATATAAATAAGCAGTCCAAAACATGAAAGACCAGGGGCGAGGTGTGGCACGCGTGAAAAAGGTTCTTCTATAAATCATGACTGGTTACAGCTGTACAACTTGAAACAGAATGCGGAAAGCAAAGTACCAGTATTTTATTCAGCTAAAACAATGAGGTCTTTTAAAGAGTTTTCAAGCAAGAACTCTAAAATGCAGCTGCAGAAAAAGACTCAATCAAATATAAAAACCGGAGGAGAAAGGAGATCAAAACTTGCAAACCAGTATTGAAGCTAAGCACCTCATTCTAACAAGGTTAGCCCATTTCCATGAGATTAACACATGAAATCACATGAATGAACACATGAAAAATGAATGGCCCTCAAAGATCAATCCAAATTCAAAACAAGAAAATAACCATCAAGGAATGTACACAATTTACAACTGGTCCATGAGTGATGCAATGTTTCAAACTAATTGTGACCCGAAAGCAGGAAAAGTCCAAAGTCAAAACATCATTCCAAATGATGCCTTCAAATGCCAGGCGGACTGCTGACTACCAATATTGATAACACTGTAAACCTAGCTGGAGGAAAATCACTATTATACCCCTTTAAAAAAGTAATGATGGATGATCCAGGAAGCTATGAGCTGATTGGCTTGACAGATGCTGTGGCTAAACTGTTTGCAATAGTTTTCTTGGTCAACTCACAACTCTGGCTTGTAGAAAACTGGCCAGTGGCCTTCATGCAAGCAGTGTTTCAACCACAGATATCTGCAACGGATCAGACTTTTGTCCTACAACCAATTAGCCATAACATTTCCACCAAAGGATTTTGTTAATGTAAGCAACCTTGCTCTACTTTTCCTCTGCCTTCTTTGTAGGGGACAGAGATGATACAGTGGGAGAAGATTAGGGGGAAAGGCTTGGATCTCCAATTGGTTTGGGTTGTGGGAGAATTCATTAGTGAATTCATGGGGGAGGAGTGGTGTGAAACACATTGCCAGCTAAGCCGAAACTTCACTAAAAGTATGGATGTCAAATAGGGGGTATCTTCTTTCTCTACACCAATGACGTCTTTCTGTTACTCACAAATGTGTATTTATTTTGATAGAAAGAATATTCTCCTCCTTGTGTATGCAGATAACTCGGAGATAGTCGCTGGAAGTAACATGTAACTGCTTCTGTGGGGAGGTTGGGAAATATCACTGCACGATGAATAGCATTTGAATAAACACAATGCCATGGTATAAGTTCTAGAAAACCAGTACCACAAGAAATAAGACTTGTGTTTGATGGTGCTACCTTGAAAAAGGTACAACCTTTCTCTACCCAGTGAAGACAAAAGCAGACATCTACTCACAGAAGGTGGGTACCAAATAGGTCTGGCTGAAGATTTCATGAGGCCAGGTCGAAATGTTTTTGCAGCGCTCCCTGCCCGATTCTGCCTCATAAATAGAAACGACAATGTTTGTCACCACCTAGTGGTGGGATTGCATAGCTGCCTCAGAACGAATGAGTAGGCCAAACCTGTTTTATTATTATTTATTTTATAAGTAAATTTTGCAGCAGGAGCATGGGGCCTAAAGCGTAGGTCTCCAGAAAGATCTCCAGCTCACCTCCCCTTGTGACAGGCCCGCTGCCAAAGGGAGGTCCGAGCCAAAGAGATTCTCCACTTTTAATTCAGGCAAGAAGCCCAGATGACCTAAATGGTTACTAAAATCTTTCAAAGCAAATTATCCCCAGTAATATAAGGGCCTGAAATCTGGAAATGCTTGCATCCTGCAGAGGAGGTTTTGCAAGAAACCATTTCACCAGTTACAAGAAGCTAGGAGAGGCATTTTAAAGGAACACTGCAGCTACACAAATCTTAACTTGCAGACAAAAAGCGTTTTGTCAGCTAAGCAATAAAGAGAGGTGTGTCAGCAGAACACGGATGGATGGGTTGATGCATTGCTGCTAGGCCAATCTGATAAAAGCAAATAAGGATGCCAAAATGGCTTGAGAATGTTATCTAAAAGAATACTGTGCTACAAAAATGTTGTAGAAGAAAAAATATTGACTAGGTAAGTACATATAGGTACATAAAGATTATCTTTTTTAACTCCACATCTATATATATATTGTCATGGAGTTAAGTACAGTAAACCCATACCCAAATATATACTGATCTCGTAAATATTTTGATCCATGTGGTTATTTTAGGCTACAATATTTTTATAGCACTGCAGTTAGTAACTGATATTGTGCTACCATAACCCAAAATGAAACAACCATTTGCAATGCAATAGGTCTCGCATTTACGTGAGTTTAAGCTATTGGCATTGTAAATGACAATGCCTTTTATTTATGTTTTAAAAACAAAAACAAAAATAAAAGGCATTGTTATTTGCAACGTCAATAGCTCAAACTCGTAAATGCGAGACCTATTGCATTGCAAATGCTTATTAATTCGTTTTTTTTTTCCTGAAGGTGTACATTTTTCCATAATTGTCAGACTTAACAAATTATTTGCTCGAAAGAGACGTTGCGTGCGAGAGTTCAGGTGCTGTGAGGGTGGCCAGTGAGAGCGTGCGACTGTGTTGTGAAAGTGCTGTGTGTAAGGTAGTGCAATTGTTGTGAGCGTGTTAAGTGCGAGAAAGTGTAGGTGTTGTGGAGTGATGGTGTGGGGAGTGTGCTGGGTGCCAAAGCACTCGAATGTTGTGAAAGTGTTGGAGGCCCAGAAGTGCTTTACTCGTGGTTTGAGAGCCCCGGGTGTGACAGCGCTGGGACTGAGTGCTCAGCACACCATGAAACACATGCAGCTCACACTCAGGTTGTCTCTCACCGGCACCACCCCTACCAGACCATGTTGGTGTGCGAGTGCACCTTTGATTGTGTACTCGTGATTGTTCTAGGAGGCTTAGTTAGACCTCTTACCCCAGCACACACATACACACGTACATTTCTTTACCCAGCCAGCTCGGGTAGAAGGCTGGAATTCAGCATTTACTACAAAGAGTAACGGATGTGTGTAGAGGTCAGCGTGGGGTGAGGGGTTGATGGACACGGGGGTCCTACGTGCACTTTAGTCATCAGTGGCTGCGCCTGCTACTTCTACAACCTGGAACTGAGGGGTGGGCAGAGAGCTTCCTAGGACACAGAGAAAGTGCTGGTAGGGCACAGAAAGAGTGTGTGTGAAAGAGGACGCAGAACGGAAGAGAGAAAGGAAGAAGACGGAACAGAGGAACAGAGAGTGTAAGGGAGAGAGAAAGGATGGTGACAAAAGAGTAAGACAGACATACAGAGAGAGATAGAAAGTAGGAAGGTGAGAGTGAACAATGAGAGACAGGAATGTGAGCGAGGTTCGGTCACATGAAAGAGAGAACAAATGCTAAAAGAGAGATTAACAGAGAAAAGAGCCCAAAAGAGATACAGAAGGATGCTGACGGTGTCAGTACACATGATGAAATGGGAAAAAAGGTAGAGGGGCATACTGAAGGCGAGGTAGAAGGAACAGAGAGAAAAAGCAGCCGCAAAAGTGAACGCGACCGCCATCTGTTTCAAATTAACGCGATCGCGAGACAGGCTAATGAAACAAGCGCGGGCGCGATAATTGGAAACAGATGGCACAGCTTCTTGCTCCCGCAAGGTAAACGGCATACATGCACGAGTGCTCATTGGAAACAGTGCAGTATATGCACGAGTTTCCGAAAAAGTCCTGAGTGATTCCAAGAGGTCATCTTCTAAGCAATGCTTGCGCGCTGACTAGGCAAGACCTAAAAATTAACAAATCCAACAGATGGGTCTGGTGTAGGGCCTTTTCTATAAATAAGAAAATGTCCAAGCTAAGATTGAAGCACCAGGGGGCCATGTCCTGGAGAGCCATCTTGGAAGTCAAAGGATATTATGACCCTTAATTTGAGACACTAAAATATGAAGACGAGATTTTGTGTTAGCACGGAGGTTCCTCGTTGACACAAATGCTCCAAAAGAAACAATATCAAATAGAATATATGTGCATGTGTGTTAACTGTGCCATTTCCTGTTCTCCTGTCTGGATCTCAGACAGTTGAGATAAGGTCACCTTCGGCCTAGAATTAATAGGGCAATCTTCAGAGCTGTAAAGAGAAGTTTTACCTCCTCAGAAGTCGGTTCTCATAATAGATAAGAATAGTGGCACTGTACCTGACTAAAAGAGAGTACCACGCACATGACGCTTCCAGAGTCCCAGTTAGATAATCTAGTTGGAAAAGAGGAAAACCAGCAATTCAATGTCTAGATTGCAAGTCCTTCAGTACAGAAAGAACGTGCATTATAGCAAACTGCGAGGGTGACTTCAACCATAAATTAAGGTAGAAAACAAAAGAAAAATTGTGATTGAGACAACAGAAGCAATTCCAAGCTACATATAACTCTGTAGGAATCTAAATACTGCAGAATAGATTTTGGACATAGGAGCTAGAGACGTGACAGATATTATGTCCGTCTTACATGTGCCATAGGAAATAAAGCACTCAGTGGCGGCTCCTCCGCAATGGCGGAGGTGTGTCGCCTTACTGCCTGGCTCAGAGCCAGCAAATGTAAAATAAAACGATGTTCTTGTATCGTTTTACTTTACATTTGCTGGCCCTTACCCAGCGCTGTTGGGAAGGGTGGGGGCTAGGCTTGGGAGCAAGGAGGAGGAGTGCTGCGTGCACTCCACTCCCTAAGTGCCCATGTGTGTTTAGCCTGCCGTCTCAGGCTGACCAAAACACACATGTGCACTTAGGTTTTCTCCAGCCCAGCTTCAATGAGCAGCCGGGCTGGAGAAACCACCACAGACTCCCTGGTCTGAGCAGGGTGTCTTTTGAGCCTGCTGGGGCTAATTAGAGCAGCACAGGGATTAGATGGGAGTCTGTCCCAGGGGCTGCTGGGACCCAGGAAGAAGAGGAGAGGAGGAGCGATGCTGAAGACGGCCAGTGGCTTACGGTACGTTTAAAAAAATGTAAAATCTATTTTTTCTGCCCACACCTCCTACACAACCCCCCCGCGCTCCCCGTCCTGCCCCACAACTCTTTAATTGTGACTTCTGCCAGGGAATGCACTTGTATTAAGGTGGACGGGATATCTGTCGCATTTGTGATGGAGTAACCGGTCACCAAACTCTGTATCAGGCCCTAAGTAAGAAAAAATAAAGACATTTGAGTACAATTTTTTATGTTGCAGACTTCTTTGCATTGGCCATTTCTCACTCCTTGTTTCTTCTTCATGATTTCCTTCACAAGCCCAAGCCACTATTTTGTGTTCCCAGATTGCCACCATTCACGCTACATTTTCTTACTTAACCATTTTTCTCATACATTTATTTTTGTACGTTATGGTCAGAGTGACTGAGTGCTAAATAAAACAAGCATCGAATTGCCACACAGGCTATTTTAAATGGTCTAGTGCTCGTTCTATTTACAGAGTACAACTGATCAAGGAAAATATAGTATAGATAGACTGCAGATTTCTGCAAACATATATTTTAAAGCAGTTTAATGTACGTTTCTACTAATGCTGCTTTTGTGCTTTGAAATGTTCAGTTACAGTTTGGCAGATATATTCCTTATATGCTGTATTGAGCTCCAGCAGTGCAATAAAAAACATATTCCACCATAAATGATGTAGTGAAGACAGGGTTTTGCCTGCACAAATTGCTATGTTAGCATAAGCGTTTTAGAAGTTAAACGCCATCTTGCCACTTTGCTGCTTTTGCACATGACACTAGATGTAGCTGTTATTCTAAGTAAAACTGCTTGCTTGCTTTTTCTTCACATGAGAACGGTCTGTTTTTCACATCCCTAGACTTACACTGCGACCTTAGTCTGAACACTGTGTGCAAAACCGTCAAGGTCAAATAACAATGTATGCTATTGAATTCAGGTTGATCAGCCCACGCTCTAGACACAACAAGCACACAGCTGCAAATATCTGAAACTCGGGTGCCTTTAATATTCCATTGCATGCATGATGCTGGCACACTTGGAGAAAACATTTCCAGACACAGAGAGCAGTGCTGATCCTGTGATGTGATTCACCTAAGCTGATCTTTGAGGTATGGCATTCCCCATTCAAACCTAGAGACCTTTTATTATTATAAAACTAGTTTATTAGCCAGGGTAGAGTGGTACACAAGGTATTATAGGACCTGTTTCCACTATCATTGTAATATGTTTTCTCCCTTTGTTTTCTTTGGAATTGTAACAATGCTGATGGTTTTATTTCTAATCATTTGTTTGCTATATGTTAGCCAAAGTACTGCATCTTAGAGCACGTAGTGAAAAAAAACCATTTTAAACTTTTCCGTGTCTCTGATTATTCATGTTGTGGACTGATATGAGAATAACAACAAAGAGGTGTTCTTGATTCCCACCATTCCTGAGAGTATTCTAAGTCGCTTGTTCTGGGTTGTGTAATCATTGGTAGCTTCGATATGATACGGAGAATGAATGAGACACTGATGCTAGTTGGATAGGGGTTCTAGGTACTAACGTTTTGGTCTTATGATTGAGACGCCTTAGTAGTGCTTATATTTGTCAACTACACCCTCACTCTTTTTTCCGGTTGATGGGAGGGACGGTTTAACGCTACCTATATAGTTGAATTAAAGGTTCATTCTAGCTTGACAATTGAAAAGGTTTCATTTTGAATTACTGTCCCTTTTTGTGCTACGGTTTAATATAGATTGTTTTTCTTCTCTGCGTCCTTATGGCTGAAGTTGCTATTGCAGCGCATAGTCGAACACCTCTCCGCAGTTCGGGGTGCCAGACGATGGGATGTCTATTATCTTTGTAGTGAGTGCCGATGCATCGTTCCCCTATGAGCTTTTTTAGTCTTGGGTTACTTTTCCGGGGGTGAATGGGGATGATAAGACGTTCCACTCATACACTCCTACGGCAGTCCCAGCGAATTACACGCCGTTTAGGACGCAGGAAATTCCGATTTCCGCTTGGCAGCATCGTATTTGGTTCAATGGCACCCTCCCCCACACCGTAACTCCAGTTCGGTTAGGTCCCTTGTCCATTCCTAAAGCCACTCGGCCAGTCTTGGCCGGGTTAACACCACATCCACGATATTTGCTAGCCCTGCTGGATGACTTACGTCAACTCCATACCACCTTGATTGCGGTGCATAGGGCTTTAGTGCAATATGTCTCTTGCAATGTCCAGGTGGGGGCACCTGGGCTTGCTACCCAACCAGTTGGACCGGCCGGGATCACTATTAGTCCCGTCATGCTTAATTCAGTAATGGGCAAGCGCCCCCAGAATAAGGATGATATGCCTTATTGGCTTGCTGAGAAATTTGACCAGCTAGAAGCAGTATTTCCGAATTCTACTCCTGTGGAAAAACACAGGATCCTTACCATTAGTTTGCAGAAAGACTTAGTCCCAGAGGTAACAGATTGTGAGAACTGGGGTAAAGTGTTTGCAGCAGTCTACGCGTAGTGCTTCGGCACACCGTCTATGACTGTATTGCCCTCCGTGATTAAGCGTGTTCAGGATGAGCACGGTCCGGAGGAGGCGGTAGAGTTGGGTATGAGGCTTGTCAGTGTGTTCGACGTAGTTGCTGATCTCATCCTTGCTAACGTCAAGGGAGATGCGGTTAACTTTCAGGTGTCGAATGCGCTGCGCCTCGTCGACGAAGTCGATAAGCCCCGACAGTTACCGAAAATTATTGCGAGGGCTTATGAGACCATTGGCCGCAATAGTTTGGGTGTTAAGCCTTTTGCTAAAACAACAGCGCAACCCCAAACTCAGACGGTTAAGTCTACTAAAGACGACCATCCAGCTTTTCCTAAACAGAATTGGAAAACTAAGAAACAGGGGAAGCAGCAACAGAAACAGGGGTCTCGTTCCGCGTCACCAATACCAGTGACTACTGAACGCACATATGAATTGCGAGATCGGACAAAAATTAGGTCTCCTGATCGATTTCAGGTTCCTGAACAACGTTCTCCTCGTTCTTCACAGGAAACATCGGTCTCGCAAGGCGGTGGAGGTGAACGTGGCAGAGGTCGGGGTGCCCCACAAGGACGTGAGCAGGCCGCCCTGTTGATGGTAAAGGCAAGCATGAAGAATTCGCATGTCAACGACCTCTGTTTCAGAAAAAGAAAGTTGCTGCACTAACAGCGAGGTATGCCACACATAGTGAGAACACAGCTTCGGGACCTGACATGGGCACTAACGCTGCTAGATAGCGCAGCAGAGGTTTCAATAGTGCGGCAAGCACTGCGTCCATATCTGAAGGCGACAGCAACTGACACGTTTATTACTGTAGAAACTGCTGATACTAGAGTGGCTCCCCTTGACAGACTATATGACATAGTCCTTTTAATTGAAGGTGACATACAACATACCATAAAAGGGATTTTTTGGGAAAATCTGACCTCTACATATGACATTTTGTTAGCAGAGGTGGGCTGGCCCCCAGCTTTCGTTTTGGCCGCTCCCAGAGGGGAGGATGTAATCCTCCCATCTTTCATGCACACTGTGCCGAAGGAGCAAGCTCAGAACTTTGCAGAAGAGTGGGCACTGGTGCTTGCTCCGGCGTTGTACCGTACTGAGGTTGGGTGGGATAAATTATCACCAAGCCATGAGATTCCGTTACGGTCTATGCTGCAGCCGCAACCCCAATATCCCATGCGCCGAGAAGCTAGATCTCACGACGCAGAAATCCTTGAACAATTGGAATATTAAGGTGTAATTGAAACATGTGTGTCACCCATGAATAATCCTCTTTTCACTGTAACCAAACCTGATGGGTCGTACCGCCTAGTTTTGGATTATCGGCATTTGAACTCTCATTGTCAGACGTGCGCGGTACAGAATACCCACAGTTCTGCCCTCGTTGATAGTCTTGTGAGAAAAAGGTTTAAGACCACACTTGACATCTCCAATGGCTTTTATAGCCATAACCTGTCCCCTATTAGTAGTCAATGGACAGCCTTTACTTCTGGCGGCAAACAGAAACAGTTTAAAAGAACAGCCATGAGCTACAAAAACAGTCCAGGAGTCTTTGCCGCACATGTAGTCTCTCTGTTAGAGAGCATTGACCCTGATGCGTACTCGTATGTTGATGATATTTATCTTTATTATGTATCAAAATGAGAGAGAGGAAGAGAGAACTAGTCCTGATCCCCTGGAGTAATGTATCTAATCAAGAAGAACTAGTCTACCTAGAACTCCGATGATGAGTTCACTAGCAGCAACTACAGGTTGAGAGGAGGGTCCTGAGATCATACGCAAGCCAGTACCCCTGACGGATACTCATGGGGCATTCGCAGCAAAACGCTTGTTAATGCCTTGAGAGGGAAGCCCCCTCTTACATATAGTGCACCTTAGTACGTTCAACACATTCTTTTGCTCTATGAGACGATCAGTAGCATAGTTCATACCTTCACACATCACATAGGTCCTGAGGAAAGCCAGTTTATAACATAAGGCCTGGCTGAAACATGTAGACCACCCACTGGATGCAAGAGTACGCTAAATACTACTCCACCTGCATCCAACGCCTTGCTTTTATTACTGCCAGAGGCCCAAACATTAAAGTAGATCCTTTGGTTAAATGGGACCACTGGACAGTTTTTAAACCTGTCACCTCTCACATCACTAACACTGCACACTCAGTAACCTACCCGCTCCGCTGTAACACAGGCGTTGAAGCACACCCGGGACACATTCGGTGTCATTGGGTGGGGCCCAATGATGAAGCATGCCACCAACTAGGTTAGTGGGTGAGGGCTTTATAAAAAGATGCAAGACTTTTTCTTTAAACATACATCATCAACCATACACCTTTGTGACTCCTATCACGTCTAGGTAGACTAGTTCTTCTTGATGATATTTATCTGACAGATGACGAATTATGGCCGCATCTGTGTCGCATTGACTGTATCATTGTCATGTTTGCGGACTTCGGTTACAAATTTAACTTTGCAAAATCACACAGAGTATACAATGTTGTTTTGGGCTATGAACTCAAAAACGAAGGACGAGGTTTAGCTCCTCACTTCCTGGAGAAATGCGCATGTTTGCGCGCTCCAACAACTCTGAAAAAACTACAATCTTTGCTGGGTTTTTTTAATTTCGGGCGTACTTGCATTCCCGATTATGCCCAGCGTATCAAGCCGCTATATGCCTTGGTACAACCTACTTTTACCAAATCTTGCTGGCTGCCAGAACATTCAGCTATACTGCACTCATTGCAGGCTGATCTTCTTGCTTCTTAATACTTATTGACACGTGATAACCACACAAACCTCGTAATCAGAATTGTGCCTGGCGCAGTGGGTTTCACATACTTGACATTTAATGAAGGGGACACGGTCCCTATTGCTTACAAGTCACACTTGTACACTTCAGCTGTAATGCGCTTTTCCACCGTTGAAAAGGTGTTAACTGCAGTACAGATTCTGAAGGAGAGAGCGCTATCGCAAGGAAAACACATGTTGGTTGTCACACCGTATCCTGCACTTGAGGCAGTGACGAAGGCCAGTGTACCTGATTCTAAAGCTTTGCATCCACGTTGGATACAATGGGCCACTTCTTTGACGTCTCCGGATGTCACTTTCATCTTTGATGCCTCATTGCAGACTCAGGAGTATTTGCAGTATGAATTTGTTCATCCAGCTCCTCTGTCCTTGCGCCCGCTTGAGGATTACCATTGTATCATTTACACTGACGGTCCGGCGCAACCGGCGACGGAATCTAAGCATGCTTATTCAGCGGCCTGTGCAATAGTGGCTGGTACTTTTGTGAATGGACAATTCAAGTCTGATGTCATGCATACGCAGACATTGGGTGATTGTATCACCCAGATGGCAGAGCTACGTGCTCTGGTGCTTGCACTGGAGTTTGCTGATCCTCGAGTGACTACTCTTATTGTGAGTGACTCATACTACTGTGTTCAATCTTTGAACGACAATTTATTCTTTTGGTCTCAAAATGAATATCGTGGTTCCAAAGGTAGCATAATCAAACATAAAATGCTTTGGGTTCGAGTCACAGAACTTAAACAACGTCTGCCGCTTGTGAATGTAATTCATACTCTTGGTCACCAGCGTGTAGGGGTACACATTGTTGGCAACAGTTTAGCTGACGAGGCAGCGAAAACAGCAGTGGCAACATATCTAGTAGCAGCAGTTACAAGATCCAAAAGTAAAATTGATAATGACATCATGGCAGCCATTGCTGCAATAGAGAAGAGTGATAATTACCCTATGGGTTTTCCTTCTAAATACTCTTATCATTTAAGTCCTGATAAAGTTCCCTATGTGAGAATTAACGACGTTGGTGACAGGTTGATTCCCAATGTGGACCGCAGACTAACTTTGATAACAGCCGCTCACGAAGGTATTGCTTCAGCCCATGCAGGCATCTCAGAGACTATTACTATCTTACAACAACGTTACTGGTGGCGTGGATTGTATAAACAGACTTGTGATTATGTCCTTAATTGTGACATTTGCAAGCAGATTAAACCTTCGACTGCTGCGCGTCCACCTCAAACACAGTTGTACATATCTAATAAACCACTTGGGTGTGTTTATTGAGATCACTGCGGTCCTTTCTCCTCTGACACTGCGTATAAGTACATCTTAGTTGCAGTGGATTCGTGCACCGTTTTCTATGGGTCTGGCCACAAGGGAGTGCTGATGCTCAAACTGTCATCAGGGATTTGCGTGTCTTTGTGGGAATTTTTGCATGTGGTACCCTCCATTCGGACCAGGGTCCGCCGTTCGCCTCTAAGGCCTACAAGGATGCCATGAGGTCTTTGGGGGTCCAAGTCAAATTTTCGTCTCCATACCGGCCTGAGGGCAATAGTGTTGTGGAGCGAATGAACCATGACTTAAAGCACTCCTTGACAGCTAGGGTTTTAGGTACTGCCAGGAACTGGTTGGCCCATTTGTATAGCATTCAATGTGCACTTAATAATCTCCCTAGAAGGTCTCTGGGTGGGCGGACCCCATACGAAATGCTCTTTGGTATAAAAATGTTTGTCCCGGACCTTGTTGGTCTAGACATGGCGGCGTCGGCCGCACCCTTAGACGTAGATGATCATTCTGCTATATTACAGAATCTACAAGAGGCTCGAGACAGTCTTGCAAAGGAACACTTGCCCTCCACAACTGATGCTGCACTTCAGATTCCGGTGGTTGGCTGGCTACCTCGAGTTGGTGACCTGGTCCGTGAGAAGGTGGAGAACAAGAAGGAGTTTGGCCCCTCTTATCGTGCACCTGTTCGAGTGGCCGATTCTTCTTAGTATGACTCCAACGGTCTCTTGTCTAGCAATGCTGAGAAATTCTGTTTTGGCTCCGGCAAATACGAACAGGCCTGACATTGCAATCGAGATGCATACAGTTACTAATCCTTTATTGACACCACCGACTGGTGGTACCCATGAAGATACTGAGTATACCTATCCCACAGATGTGTCGTTGCCTGGTGTGCAATCAAGGGCAGTTGACCAGTCACGTTTTTCATTTGACACTAACTTTACAACATCGAATGCCCCATCGAAAATTTATATTTTTGCTGTTTGGTTTAAAAGAAATTTTTTAATTCCCCCTTGGACTTACATTTGGCTGGTGCTCAAATCTATTTTTTTGTTCATGTCCATTGTATTTTTGGTTGTCTTTTTTCGTCTGGTGAATGGACACTATTTAACCGAAAGATCTGTAATTAGATTAATTGATGGAACTTTGGCACCCCACTCCTCATCACACATCATGAAGAGAGACCAGACTGTTGTTAATATTACTGCCTGGCCTGTGTTAGATGGGATTTTATGGCATGCTGTAAAATTTCAAATTCATGGCCCCACAGAGGAGATTAATGTCCCCAATGTGCTTCGTGTTTCTATGGGGGATGTTGTGAAACAAAACATACACTCTGATGATTGGGATGTCCAAGCCGTTGAGGCTCTTTTTTCTGATTTGAAATATTATGCTGCTTTTGATGCTGAAGATTTGTATTTAGACTCAGCAAATTATGGAGAGTTGTTTTGCTACCAACATTATGGCAATCATTTCCTGCATAAAGCGAATACATTTAGAACTGTTGTTAATTATATGCAATGGGAACATTGTCCAGCTCCCATTGAAGGCAGCTCCAAAACTCTAGTGAAAAAATTTACATATTTTAACGTTTCAGTGTATCTAAACCTGAAGCCTTTTATTTTAAAATGTCTGTTGAGTCAGCTTCCAAAGTTAGACTGACACATACTAAATTACTGTATTCTAAGTCCTTTATGGATGAATTAGCTATAGGGGGCTATGAGCTGTGGAAAGATACCATTGATCTTAAATCTGTTTGGGGTTCTAAAACCTGGCAGGTGCAAGGCATAGAAGCGCTGCATCGTGTGTGCCTTATCCCCAACCACATGTTGTTTTTGAATTATACTATTTTTCAGACCACCTGTTTTGGATTGGCTACTTCTAAAAAGATGAACACCCCTACTATTCCTGATCTGGGTGTTTATCCTTCTTGGGTTAATCACACAGATCTGTCCATGGATGACTTGCAGTCACTGATTACAAATACATTCTTTAATATTTCCAGCTTAGATCCCCAAGGATGGTTGATAAGGCAAAAAACTTCTGACTCGTGTCAACAATGTTTTCTGGGTCTGATCCCTGGTTATACACAGGTTAGAGTAGACCCCCGATTTGAATATTCCCGTTCTGTTACTACCTATTCAGTAGGAAAATTATGTCAAAACTTGCTTAAACATTCCACCTTGGCATCAGTTAAACTTCATTTGTCCAAATTAACTGACAATGTAGATTTGAATGATTTTGTTAAGGGCCCTGTGGGTGGCAGGTCCAAAAGATGGATATATGCTATTTACAACGAAGTTTGGAAATTATCTCAAATTGAGGCTGCTTCTAGATTTAGAGCTATTGATCAAGCAAATTTGGAAAGAGTGCTTGCAATCATAGATAATAGCATTAACACCCTTTCTTCCAGGATTTACACATTAGGTAATATTGTTTCATCTGTTGTGGATATTGTACAGGATGACATGTTTGTTTTATACCATGGTCAAAATCAATTGCGTTCTATAATGCAGTTTGCATGAACTTTACAAACATTGAAGGCCTGGAAAATTCCCTGGGACTACATGAATACTTCAACTTTATTCCTGCCGTTTAATCTGATTGATAAACAACAGTTCATGTCCATGAAGGATGCAACATATTCACTATTGCATATTGAAAAGTTGGAACCTTTACCATTCTCTGTGGCCGAATCAAACTCAGCTGTGTGGCTTATCCATGGGTTAATCACTTTACCTTTTCCATTGTTTAAGTTCAGTTCATGTATGAAACACTATGCCTTAGTCAGATATGAACCACTAGGTACCGCTTTCCTACATGAAGTTTGGTCGCTCCCATTTACATACAGGTGCATGAGAGAAGGTAAAGAGGTTTATTTAAAAGGAGAGGATTGCACTTCCACACCTGATCATTCAGTAGTTTGTAGGAACATCCAATTGCATGGCGCATGCAATGTTCACGCCCCCAAGTTAGCTTGCATTTTGAAGGGAAATCCTGTGCCTGCAACGGTAGCTATTTGCTTTGAAATAATGAGGCATGTTGTGGGATGCTCGCAGGGATTCCGTACATTGTAACCGTATCCCAACGAGTAGTCTGTTGTGAGAATGTGCTTTTCCCACCCCCGCATGGGAGACTCGATTTATCCATCTGGCCTTCCATACCAACCTTGAAAGCAGAGTTCAACAAGATGAGCAGAATAAGGGCTCTATTGTCTCAAAAAGAAGTCGCCCTAACTTCCTCTCGCAAAACATTTGTCCTTCACGTAGCCAACATCCGCACCGAGGTGCATGCTCTTTTAAATACTGATCTCCCACTTCATTTCGGTGCGCTGATTCACACTATATTCAATGCCTCGTCAACAACTGGCTTGGTGCATGTTTTCAAAGTTGTGGGCTCCGGCCTTGTGACCTCGTTCCAACAATATTTGGTGTGATACCAGCATTTTTTCATTCTATTTTTTCCAGCGTCTTCGGCGGGCTTCCCTTAATCCTCGCCTTGACTGCTGGTGTGCTGCTGTTGGTTTGTTTGCTCTGCAATGGCTGCACGATCTGTATCACGCGTCAGTCTGCCCTGGCTGCTCCAACTGCGCACCTGGTCCCCGGATGCTTGAATACTATGGAACGCTACCTCTGGCCACTTTGAATGTAGCCTATGGATTGTCCTTCCGGTTCTCTTACTTTACTTGCGTGCAACCTGTTTTCCATTGCCTTGATTGTTCATCTGAATGGGCTCTGGATTTGTGCCTGTCGAACACGGCGTCTCCTGCCCCGGATTATGATCGACTGATGAGTCCCTTAGTGGCTCATGAGTTGGACTGTTCCATGTATTATGGCCTGTGGAGCTGCGAACGGGATCCTAGGGAATTGGAATATATATGCAGCAGCCCATGACTTCCTGGTGCGAAGTTATCTCGAAGAACACGCAAGTTGTCCTCTGATGGTGCTAGAGGCTCCAGTTATCGAAGAACATGTATGTTAGTTTACTTTATTAGATTGGATGGCTGAATCTTTAACTGAAGATTACAATGACTTCCTCTTGGAGGCTGTTGCAATTTACTGTACCTATACGTTGATGGATTGAATTGGCAGTTGTCCATCTTCCGCACGTACTAACTGGAAATGTTATACTTTTTATTTTATTTACTCTAGAATGGGCTGCACACTGCCCCTGATTGATTTTTGTTTTTTTAATATTTCTCAACACACTTTTCGGAAATTTTGACTACCAATTATATGGATTGGCAATATATGAACTTGGTTCTGTCTCACTCAAACTTGAACTCTGTGTTCCTACATTGCTTCCCTATTTTGTTTGTGGTGCGATCAAGGGAGGGTCTAGTGAAGACAGGGTTTTGCTTGCACACATTGCTATGTTAGCATAAGCGTTTTAGAAGTTAAACGCCATCTTGCCACTTTGCTGCTTTTGCACACGACACTACAGGTAGCTGTTATTCTAAGTAAAACTGCTTGCTTGCTTTTTCTTCACATGAAAACGGTCTGTTTTTCACATCCCTAGACTTACACCGCGACTTTAGTCTGAACAGTGTGTGCAGAAACCATCAAGGTCAAATAACAACGTATGCTGTTGGATTAAGGTTGATCGGCCCACGGTCTAGACACAACAAGCACACAGCTGCAAATATCTGAAACTCGGGTGCCTTTAATATTGCATTGCATGCATGATACTGGCACACTTGGAGAAAACCTTTCCAGACACAGAGAGCAGTGCTGATCCTGTGATGTGATTCACCTAAGCTGATCTTTGAGGTATGGGGTTCTCCATTCAAACCTAGAGACCTACTATTATTATAAAACTAGCTTATTAGCCAGGGGAGTATGGTACACAAGGTATTATAGGACCTGTTTCCACTATCTTTTTTTATTTTTTTTTATTTTATTTGCAGTTTGAACACATCAATACAAAAAGAAAGAAGACATACGCAATCAGCATAAATACAATTGTTTAAAATTACGAATGTTACCCTTATAACACCTAAGCAAAAAGTCCTTGATGAGCCAGTATTCATAGGAAGACGAAGGAAACTGAAAGAAACCATTATGGACCCTGTAACGGAATCTCGGCTAACTACTGACCATCTCCCTCCAAGTTAGAATCGGGGCCCACAAGCTATTTCCAAAATCCCGAATATTTTTACCCTTCTGCTCGTACAGACAGCTCTCGATATTATGTATGCTCAGCAGTCTGGAAAGAGGGGGCCGTAGTGTCCTTCCAACCAGATGATATTAAAATCCGAAGCACAGCTACAGAAATAAAAACCAATGCTTCTTCAGCTTTTACCAATTTTAACTTATGGTCACAGCCCAATAGCATCAGGGTAGGGGATAGGACGATCTTGTGGCCTAGCAGCCCCTCCCCAAACTTTCCCAATTCCCTCTGAGTTAGAGTCAGTGCACTTCAATAGAAAAACATATGCAAAAGGTCAGCTTGCCCAGCGTTACATCTGGGGCATCTATCGTCTGCCCTGACCCCCCAGGCAAATAATTTAGCAGGAGAATGATATAAATTAAATACGGATTTATAATGCTGGGCCCTCAGATTTGAGGATCTGAATATTTTTTTATTCAAGGTGAGGGCCAGATCAAGATCGACATCGGGATCACCCAGTTTAGTTGCCCAGGCGGACTCTGTTTTTTCCAAATCATCTTAAAGTCCTACCAAGAGCTGCTTATAAACCCATTTGATCTTCTTACACCCCTTTATTAACAATTCAATCACGGGGGCATCCTACAATAATGAGGGTTTTGGTCTCAATGCCTTTAATGACCGTGCTACTTGACCATACAAAAGCCAATGATTATCAGGGATATCAAACCTTTGTTGGAGGGCAACAAACCCAAGAGGCTCGAGTCCTCCCCAAATGTCCCCGAAAGTCTTAATACCAAGGTCCCTCCATACCTGAAGGTTCCTATTGGCACCCACATAAGGGAGCAAACTAGAATTACAAAGATGGAGATATCGATTTACCTTTGGTATTTTACATAACCTTAAAGTAGATCTCCAAACCCCCATGCCCCTTCCAAAATCTTCAGGCGGGGCTTCTTGTAGTACCTACAATCAATTTTGCGCAGCAGCAGCCCAATGGCCTTTCCCCCAATTAATAGCTCGAAAATGGAGGGTGGGTCCTGGACCGCTGGATTGATGACACCACTATTTGCCTCGTGCTGAAACAGAATAGACATTTGGGTCAGGAGACAAGACCAATGATATAACCTTAGGTTCGGTAGGGCCAGCCCTCCCCTTTACCTAGGGAGTGACATAAGGTTTATAGAGCGCCTAACCTTGCCATACTGCCAGATGAATCTTATAAAAATGGAATCCATCTTTTTGATTAGTTTTTCCTCCAAAAAGAGGGGTATGGCTCGGAAAAAATAAAGGACTTTTGGAAATATTGTCATTTTTAAAACATTTACCCTCCCAATCAAAGAAAGATTTAACACATCTATTCTCTTTAGCTCTATTTCAACAAATTTCAAGAGTGGGGGGTAATTCTCAGCTACTATTTTCTCCACTGAGGCATTAATCTTGATCCCTAGATAGATCGCCGAATTCACATATCTTATATCGCTTTTGACTATATTCCCAGTGCAGATTATTTGTGTTTTGGATTCATTTAAGAGATAACCAGAACGAATACCATAATCCTCTGTGATTTCGACCAGGGCCGTAAGCGCCTGCTGAGGATTGGTTGTAATGATTGCCAGATCGTCAGCGTAGGCCAAGATTTTAGTACTATGACCATTACAAACCACCGGACTAATCCTGGGGGACCTTAGTATCTTCTGGATAAGTGGGTCGATGTATAGCGCGAAGAGGATCGGGGAGCAGGGGCACCCTTGTCGTGTGCCTCTATTTATGACGATCTTATCCGAGCTTTGCCCCATAACCACCACCCTCACTTCAGGATCTACATACATAGCTTTGAGAGCTCTGATGGCTTTCTCCCCAAATCCTCTCCCCTCCAACACCCCCCATAGGAAATCCCAAACCACCCAGTCAAAGGCCTTTTCTGCGTCAAGCAGGATCATGGCCATCTCCCCTCCCCCGGCAGCCTGGGCATCAAACAGCGCTATTGCTCTTCTAATATGGTCCGTAGTACTGCCCCCTGGTATGAACCCATGTTGCCAGGGGGAGACCAGACCACCAATGATTCTGCCCAACCTTTTCGCCCAGATTTCCGAATAAAGTTAATTAGCGATATTGGGCGGTAGGAGCCTAACTTCTCCCGTGGTTTCCCCTTCTTATGGAAGACTACGATGTTAGTTTCCCGCCAGGAATCTGGGACCACTCCTGTGCATAATATACCATTTAATAGATCCACCAATACAGGAATGATCTCAGATTCAATACATTTGTAGACCTCCAGAGGGATCCCGTCAGGGCCTGCGGCCTTGCCGGAAGCGAGCTCTCGCAGCGCCTCTATTATCTCGCTCCCACTAATATCCCTATCCAATTCCTCCTTCCCAAGAGTGTTAAGTCGGGGACCATTATCCACCACCTCCTCCCCCTGATTACCGTCCCGTGTTTCCTCATCGTACAGGCGTTGGTAAAAATTCTTAAAAGGCTGTATTATCTCATTAGCCTGTGTAAATTCCTCCCCATTTTCTTTAATCTGGGCAATTATATTCCCTACTTTCCCCTTTCTTATTTGCAACGCTAACACTCTACCAGCCTGTTCTCCCGTTTCGTAGCGTTTGGCCCTTGATATTTGATACTCTCCCGTAGCCTTCTGGGTGATCAACTTCTGGAGTTCTGCTCTGATTTTCAGCATCTCTCTCTGACTCTCATTACTATCCCCTCCATTAATGATATCTTTCATATGCTGTTCTTCTGCATCCGACAAATTCCCCATTAACCTCTCCATCTCCCTCCTATCCTCCTTCCTTATTCTGGCCCCATAGTTTATAGATTCACCCCTTAGAGCAGCTTTAAATTAGGCCTGGGCGAAGCACTACGCTACGCTCGCGTAGTTTGCGAAGTTCGCGCTACTTCGCGCTACGCGAACTGCACGTAGCACAGTGCGAACACGCCTAGCGTAGTGTTGCGTAGTGCTGCGGTCATTTTTTGCTTGCTCGCGGTCCTCAACGTCAAGTTGGCGACCGCGAGCAAGCAAAATGACATCCTGGCGAGACTTTTTCCTTGTTCGCGATCGCGAGCATGGAAAATAAACCTCCCGGCGAGATTCCCAACGCGAGAAGGTCAGGTTTCTCATTGCGAGGGGTCGCGTATGCTCGCGACCGCTCGCGATGAGAAACTACCAGTTCGCGTTGAGAAAGCTGCAGCTCGAGTAAAAATCTACTCGAGCAGCAGAAAACTACAGCTCGCACTGTGCAAGATGCCATTTTCAATGATTGCACAGTGCCGGTTGCTTGTCCGCACTGTGCAATCATTGAAAACAACATCTTGCACAGTGCGAACATGTTACTTCGCAGTTCGCGAAGTGCTACGCGTAGCTCGCGTAGTGCGAACTTCACTTTGCGTAGCTTCGCGAAGTGCTACTTCGCGAACTACGCCCACCCTTACTTTAAATGCCTCCCAAACGCCATTTCTGGATGCACTATACCTATTGGCCGCAAAAAATTCACCTGCCCATTTCAAGATATGTTCGGTAAATCTTCTGTCTGCCAATAGACGCCTTTTGAATGTCCATCTAGTCCTAACCCTATCAAATCCAGATATTTCATAAGACATTATCAAAGGATAGTGATCCGGCAATTATTTCGGGAGTTTCCTTATTCCTACTTTATTTATTACAGTTGAGGATATAAAGAAATAATCCAACTTGGTGAACTTCTGGTAAGGCTTGGAATAATATGTGTAGCCAGGCTTTGATGGTTCTTTTACCCCCCACACATCCTTTAGCCCATGGGAATTAATAAGGGCTTTTACTGCCCTAAGAACTCTTGGTTTCCGACCCTGATACAAAGCCGTGTCATCCCAATCTGCAGAGATATTTATGTCGCCACACATTATTATGGGAGTTGACCAGCTTGCGAGCTCTAGTTCTAGGGAGTCAAAGATCTCTGGATCATCTTCATTTGACCCGTACACTACGCAGAGTGTCAAGCCCCTTTCTAGTTCCGCTAAGACCCATCTACCATGACTATCCGATTTTATACGCCTAACCCCTCCCAGAAATGTTTTTAATAAGATCGCGACTCCCCTGTTTGTTGAGGATTGGGTCGAACAGGCCACCAACTCAAAACCACTAAGGGACATAAGGCTCCTTTTAGACCAGGGGAGGTGAGTCTCCTGCAGACAAAGAATATCAATTTTGTTATTTTTAACAAAGTGAGCCAACCTTGAACGTTTCTTCCAATCGTTTAACCCACCTATATTAACCGAGCATACCCTAATGCTTGCCATCTTGATGGACTACTTGAACATCACGGTAAACCTGCGCTTTAGACTGCTTCGCCATCTCTATGGCCATAAGCTGACTAAGAAAGTAAACAACATGATACAAACTGCATTTTTTTCCCCTGTTTTTCCCCCCCTTCACCCCCGAACCCCTACCACCCCTCCTTCCACCCCAAACTCCCTCCCCTCCACTGCGAACCCCACCCTGTTCGCCGGCCCTCACCCAAACCTTCCTTAGTGAAGCACTCAGACCTAGTCTGTGCATATGATTGATCTGCAGTGAACGCTGTGAGGACAAGCACAATAGAAACAGAATATATAATCCCCTTAAGAGCCCCTTAAACCATTTTGAAATTTACTTAAATCACAGCTACTAAAGTCCCTCCACCCCCGTCTCTTGACTGCTAATTTTCAACAAAATGACCATTCCCAAAAAGAGACAGTCTATTTGCATATAGAGTCCATATGCTCCTTCGCTTTGATTTCCGAAGAGAAAAATAAAGTCCTTCCTTCATTGATGACTTTTAACTGGGCCGGATTTATAAGATAAGCTTGAAACCCCTTTGCCTGAAACAGTTTAATCATTTCCCTCAATCGCCATCTTCGCTCCACAGTAATGTGGCAGTAATCTGGACGGACGAAGAAGGAAAACCCCTCGCCGCTTCTTCTAGCATCTGGTCTGGCCTTTTCTGCAATGGACTGCCTCAATATAAAGTTGCCCAGAAATATCAGTACTGCTCTAGGTTTGTCCCCTTCGTTAGCATTGCTACGGGTCTTAAAGGGGGTACGGTGGACTCGTTGTAGTTCGGTGAACCAGTTCCAACTAGAGAGTTCTGGAAATGCTTGCACAAAAATCTTGATGATAAATGCCCTTATATCGGCACCTTCAACCCCCTCCGGGATCCCCAGAACCCTCAGATTATTCCGGCGAAGCCTGTTCTCCATCTCCTCCATTTTCCACTGTAAATCCACGACCTGGGAGCATTGGGCATTGACTTTACTAGTAGCCACGGCTACCTCGGCCTCCGCAGATACCACCCTCTCTTCCAGATTGGATACTCTGTCCGCCGTATTGGTGCAAACTTTAGAGAGCTTCCTGACCACTCCCTGCATCTTCCTCATAGCGGCCTGCGCCTTACGGTTATCCTGGCGGGTCTCTTCTCTGTGCGCCAGTATCTCCTGATGAATAGGTCTCCAAGAGTGACCGATGAGTACTATCCGCCGCAGGACCTCCCTGCAAAGCTAAGTCAGGGGAGTTATTTCAGCTTAATTCTCGGTGAGGGCGTCATATTTTTAAAGGCTGGTTCTTAACTGCAGGAGGCCGCACTGTAGTCGCAGGGAGACCATACTCAGGATCAGATTCTGAGTCCAAATAGGAGCTGCGTTCTTCTTCCTCCGACCACTCCGCCCCATCAGAAACAGAAAAAAAGTATTCGCTCTGCGCTTTTTCCCTTTCTGTAATAGTTCCTCCTGGCAACATATCAACATTCTGCGGATCGGTATTTACTGATGTTCCTAGCTTTAGCTGGGCTCCTACACAGCCACCCCCGGTGATCTGCCCCACAGATCCGCCACAGCCTTCCCCCATATCTAGAAGGGCCGGTGTGATCTCTGCTGAGACCGTCTCCTTTGCGATGGCTTCCACCTCTGCAGGGGCAAGGGCCGAACTTGCAATACTGACTGCAGGTATATCAGGGGAAGGGGTCAAGACAGTACATTCATCGGTACTCAAGGAGGGGGGGGGGTTACCAGCTGGATTTCCCACCAACGTATTTACACCGCCCTCAGCTTCCTTAGACCCCTTCTCCTTCTCCTTACCGACTTTAGGAAATATATCCGCTATTGATGCTGCCGCCAGTCGGGTTCTGCCAGCTACCTGCTGCCTCTTTTTTGTTTGTTCTGATGGTGTTTGGGGTCCTCGCAGGACCTCATCTCCCTCTGACACAGCTTCCTCCCTCTGTGATTTTTTCTTCTGGGTCAGCAGTTTAGAGCCAGCAGCCACTTTGGGGGCCATAATATCCTTCTGAGTCCTCACGCACGGCAAGCTCAAGCCGAGACAACCACCATCCACAATCCCCCGCCGTAATCTGGAAGCCGGCTCTCTCCGTTGCCTGGAAACCTGACTCCTCCCTCTCTCGCTCCCGTGAAACTCGCGGAGCTCGCGGAGACCGTGCGTGGAAGAGAAAGCTGCGATCGCGGGCAACACCAAGCGGACAGACAGCCTCGAGAGCCTACAGCCAGTAAGTGCCGTCGGCATTGCCGTTGCCGTTTTTCTTCTGTCCGATGCTTGCCGAAGTCGAGGGGGGTTCGTAGTTGTGAGCTAAGACTTCATGGGGCTTAGTTCCTTGCCCTCACTGCCCTGCTGCAACGGCCACAACTACGCAGCCGCCATCTTGCTTCTGATCGAGTCGGACCTGTTTCCACTATCATTGTAATATGATTTCTCCCTTTGTTTTCTATGGAATTGTAACAATGCTGATGGTTTTATTTCTAATCATTTGTTTGCTTATGTTAGCCAAAGTACTGCATCTTAGAGCACGTAGTTAAAAATAAACATTTTACATTTTTCCATGTCTCTGATTACTCACGTTGTGCACTGATATGAGAATAACAACAAAGAGGTGTTCTTGATTCCCACCATTCCTGAGAGTATTCTAAGTCGCTTGTTCCGGGTTGTCTAATCATTGGTAGCTTCGATATGATACGGAGAACAAATGAGACACTGATGCTAGTCTGATAGGGGTTCTAGGTACTGAGGTGAGTTTTTTGGTACACCACAATTCACTGAGGTCCTGGTTTCCTGCGCATAGTTCTGTGCATGAGCAGAATCCCCGCAACAATGTATCCCGGTCAGTTAATGACTGTGAACTTCTGGGGAAGGAAGTTTGGAAGAAAATTAGGTGAAATGTAAGCCTTCCTTCTATTTGTTTATTTAAATTTGGCTTTCTGCTTTACTTTCTTGTAATGCCTGTGACTCTGCAATCCCTGTATGGAAAACAGTCCCTAATTTCAATGGATTTTAATATCTTTTTAAAAATTCGTTTTTTTGTTGGTTTTTTTCATGAATGTAACTCAACATGGATGTACTGAAGAAAGAAATGAAAGAGAAAGAGAAAATGATATAGCAATCAAATGTGCACAGCATAGCCACACATCATCATTAGTGGTAGACAACCCTGGTTTTATCTGGAGTCTTGCATAGCCAGGTAAACGCATCCCTGCCAGAGTCCACCACGGTGAGGTGCACGACCTGACTCATGGGGCCAGAGAATCAGTTCCGCTTTCGATATTGGCTCTCCCGTCAGTTCCTTGCCCGTGATTTTGTAGTGCGGCCATCTCCAGGTGGGGTTTGGTGCTCTCGATCCTATGTTCGGCCTGCCGCCCATCCACTGATATTGTGGTTCAGCAGATAGGCTTGCAGTGGGTCCCAAATATTCCTTTGGCGCTGGATTGGGGGTAATCTGTTCAAAGTATAGTTCCAGCTGGTCGTTACAAAACGACATATCCTGCAACAAGTCCCACACCCATGATTCACCTGTCCGACCCCACACTAATTATACGCAGGGCTTTGCCAGTAGTAGCACCACCGAGACGAAGCGGCTTGTTGTGGGTGGCAGGGCAATTTTTGGAGTCAGTAGTGGGGCCTCTGCAACCATCTCTGACAATATATGACTTACCAACTGCCACATGAGATGTAAGGATTCTGCCTCAGGCGCATCACATTTATTGCACCTTGAGAGTGCGCTTAGGTTACGTGAAAAAGTTTCAGGGGTGTGTGATACACTCAGTGTAAGTTGAGAGAGAGTGTGACCAGATGGCCACACCAATAAGCCCATTCCCTATCCAATAGAGTTGTCCACAGGTCTGTGTCCCGTTGTGGTCTGGCTCTAAGGGGTGGTGATGGGGTCTCAGCCTGTATGGTAGAATATAGATAAATGACCAGATGTTTGACTGTAGGATTGGTCAAGTAAATCGTTAATGTGGGTGATTCCATTGGTTCAACTGAAATATTTGATAGAGGGTTCTATAATTTACTCAGGAGCAGTTAGTATGTGAATTTGTCTCTTGGGGTAGGTGCCTTGCGGGCTACCTCGGCATGGTAGTCCACGAAGCAGCCGGAGGGTAAGAGATCAACCCGAATGTGACCTCCCCATCACAGCAACCTTCTAGGGGCTGTGGCTGTCAGATTTAGTCAGATTTAGTGCAGTCTGAGAGAAGTGGGTCAATAGCTGCTTAGGGGAATAAAGGACTGGATAGCTGAGTTGTGTACGTATCTTCTCTCAGGCCTGCTGCGTTCTGGCAACCATGTAAATTTCTTTCTAGCTGTGATGTGCGGTCTGCCTGTGCTGTGCCTCCAGGGGAACTGGGTAGGCATTATGGTGTTCGATTGCCAGGTGTGCCATAATATAGCAGATGATGGTGTCAGAAGTATGCAAAGAGGACTACAACTCAAAATCAGGGTCCACTAAGCCACCTCTCTTGTCTGGCAGTGTCAGTGCCTCCCACTGTACCCGGGGTTGTTTACTTGACCAGGTAAGCAGAATCCGGTGGGATTTCAGGGTCTTGAAGAACTGCTGGGTCAGCATCACTTGGATGGTATAGAACAATTATAGCAGTTTAGGGAGGATGATCATTTTGATTAGTGCAACTCTCCTATCAGGAATAAGGGAAGCTGGGTACAGCAATTAACTTGTTCCTCTAGGAGGGTTATAGTGATCCCGTAATTGTCTCATATCACAGTTTTTTTCTTAAGGTGGACCCATATCCCAAGATATTTGATGGGCTGTGTGTCCAAGGAGAGTGGGACGTCTAGTGCATGGGGCACTGTGGCTTGTGTCACTGGAAAGATCATGGATTTGTTCCAATTGATGGCAATACCAGAATAGGTGCAAAACACAGTGAACTTGTGTATGATTGTGGAAAGGTTCTGCATGGGTTGGATGGATGGAGAGTGATGTCATCTGCAAAGGGATAGACTATTAGATTGGAAGGAGAGCACAAGAACCCGCTTCCCATGAATTTGATTAATGGTTTAGGTAAACGGCTCAGTGGCAGGAGAGTAGAGTATTTGGGATAGGAGGCAACCCTTCTGGGTGCCTCAGCTAATAGGGAACAGCTCTGAAAAGAGGCCTACATTCTGATATGAGAGTTCAGTGCTGAGTAAAGAAGCTGCTCCCAGCTAACGAAGAGCCTGGGTATTTCCATACACTGCAGATCTGCAAATACATACTGCCATTCAAGGGAGTCAAAGGCTTTGGTAGTGTCAAGGAAGACGGCCGCCACCTCTTGTCTCAAGTCTAGCCAGTAAATGAGGGCAAATAGAGTCCTCAAATTATGCGTTGTGGACCTTCCTTGTACCAAGCCCGCCTGGTCTGGGATGACCAGTTCCGGCATCAGAAGTGTTAGCCTATTGACCAATATTTTGGCAAGGATCTTCACATCTATATTTAAGAGGTTCAGCAGTCCATATGAGTCCATGTGTTCAAGTTGCTTGTCCAGTTTGAGCAGGGTGATTATTATTGATTCTTACGGCATGGGGGGGGTGACATGCACCGCTGCTGAAAGGCATTGTTATAGGCTTGTAGGAGCCAAGGGGAAATGAGTGGCGCGTATACTTTATAAAATACTGCAAAATCTGTCCCCCCTGGTGCTTTGCAGGTGGGGAGCCCTACTTTGAAGCCCGATCTCCTCGATAGGGGTGGGTGAAATATTCTGTTCCTTCTGCAGAATTGGCAGATTTTTGCGCATTACTCTTTAACGTGGAGTTCTGGCCGAACTCTGCCAATTGACACATGGCAGAATTTTTCTCCCCCAAGGCTCCAAAATATGCAAGTGAGATTTGGTGTTCCTAGCATGATTTTTTTAACACAGGTGGCTACTGGCATTTGCAAAAGGTCACGTTCAGAGGTCTACCATTTGACTAGATTTGCGGCTGCTCAATTAGATTCTACTCGAGTGTCAGCAAAATCCTTGGTCCCTGAATCCATGCAAGGGCTATACGCTCAAAGTACGCTATTAGTTCATCTGTGGGTTGGGTCATTCATGACGTATATAACTGAGTGCAATAATCAAGTTCGATTGGTATTGCATCTGAACAGTATAGCATTGTTCCATTATCTTTCTGTAAGTTAGTAATGGTCTGCAATTGGCTATCATGACACACATGCTAATGCAGTGAGAGTCCTGATTGGTCTCTCTGCCTCGCCGTTTGCCATGGTCTTGGACAACTTTTGAACAAATTTGACCTCTAGCTCAGCTGTTTCGATATATTCTGTGTGTTTTTGCCAGATTCTGGACAGGATCTCAGTTGTGGGGCAGATAGTATATTGATCTTCCAGCTCTTTAAGCTTCAACTCAAGTTGTGCAAGGCTACCTCAGAGGGTGTTGCGAATACCATGCTGCTTCACAATACATATGCCTCTCATGTAGGTCTTGAAGGCCTCCCACAGGGTGCCTGGTGACTGTATAGACCTCTCATTGGATTGGAAATAGGCAAGAATTTTGTTTTTGCATTTTTCTGCAAAGGTAGGATCAAGGAATGTGAATGCTTGTTGTTTAGGAGCCAGAGTGGCTACAGTCAGCTCAATGGGTGAGTGATTGTAGAGCATGTGCGACAGGTGCCCGATATCCGTGGGTCACCTGCAAACATCCGACATGCCAAGCCAGTAGTCAAGATGCATCCACATTTCTTGCACTTTGGATATATGCCTGTCCTCCCTCTGGATGGGAAATAGCAGGCTCCAGATGTCTGTAAGGGCATCAGCTCTCATTATGTACAGCAGCGCCTTGGCTACTGAATGGTGTGTGCATGTTGGAGTGTTTAAGCAGTTCAGTTGCTTGTCAAAAACAAGTTTAAAATCTCCTTCCCACAGTATGATTTGCAATGCGAGGACCTGGCATTTATTCCACAAGTGTCTTATAAAGTCGAATCGTCAGTATTGGGCAGCCCAAGCCACGTTCTATGAAAACAAGATCATGAGCTCGGCAAACTCCTCTAAGAAAATCTTCTGGATTGTTAAATCTCTTACTAAAGTATCTGCTAAACCACAGACACAAGATAGCTCTCTCATTCGCTGTAATAGCTTAGCCATTTTCCTCGCCCAGAAAACTCAAAACATTTACCGGTCCTTTCTTAACTCACCTATTTCCATCCCGAGCACAACCGCATCAGAGTCACTATCCCTCACTCAATCCTCCCTGGTAAAATTTCCTATGATGGACACTACTAGCTTGGCTTCCATCATAATAAAACTTAAATCTGGCTCCCCTATAGACCCTGCCCCGCCTCAGATTTTCTCATCAATCATTGAAACTATCTCCCCCACGATTCTTGACCTAGCGAATTCCTCCATTGCCTCGGGCATAGTTCCGCTGGCTTGGAAGTACGCTATGGTCAAAGCCCTGCAGAAGAAAAGCAATTTAAATTCCAATGATTTTTCAAACTATCGCCCAATCTCTCTTTTACCCTGGGTTAGCAAGATTCTGGAGAAGCACATAAATTCCACATTGGTGGATTTTCTGGAACACAACCATCTTCTCCATCCCTCCCAAACAGGTTTCCGCCCCCAATTTGGGAGTGAGACCGCCCTGCTTGCAGCAACAGAGGAGGCGAGGAGGATTCCGGATCAATGGGGTAATGCTGCCATCATCCTCCTTGATCTTAGTGCCGCCTTCGATACTGTAAACCATCACATCCTGATTTGCAGACTAAGAGATCTGGGAGTATCCAGTATAGCTCTCCACTGGTTGCAATCTTTTTTGACCGAACGATCATTTAGGGTCTTCGAAGGAGAGACAGTTTCCAGCCAGATGACGTTAGACTGTGGAGTGCCTCAGGGCTCCTCCCTGAGCCCCACATTGTTTAATGTCTACATGAGGCCCCTGGCGGATGTTGTCCAGCCATTTGGCATAAAAATGGTCACCTACGCAGATGACACTCAGTTAGTGGTGGCGTTAAACCACCCTGAGCGATCGCCTAGCACTCTAGGTTGTTGCCTAGAAGAGATAGCCAGATGGATGGACCACTCGTGCCTTAAGCTTAATGGGGACAAAACTGAGCTTATGCTCTTGGGCAATGCTCCCGTATTTGACCCAGCTTTGCTGTGGCCCAACTGCCTTGGGCCCATGCCAGCTCCTAAAGAGCAAATTAAAAGTCTGGGAATATGGCTGGACCGTTCTCTCACTCTTAGTCATCAAGCGGTAAAACTTTCGGCCTCCTGTTTTGGCATACTCAGAATGTTTCGAAAGGTCCTTCCTTTTTCAAGCCAGAAGGATTATGGTCCAGGCGCTCATTCTTTCTCACCTTGATTATAGCAATGCTCTTTATCTGGGTGCCCCTCATTCAACCATCAATAGGCTCCAGATTATACAGAACTGCGCTGCTCGCCTCCTTCTACAGACCCCACGGTGGCAATCGGCAAAGCCTGCCATTAAGACATTACACCAGCTGCCGATCAAAGAGAGGATTCGGTTTAAAGCCATGTGTCTTGCCCAGAAAGCTTTCTGGAAGACTGGCCCTTCGATTATTCAATCTTTAATCACTTCTTACAAACCGAGAAGGGCTCTCCGATCCACCACCGCCTTCCTCTCTATTCCTCCTAGAATAAGGAGAGCTAGAAGTGGTGGACGATCCTTTACGTATAACGCATCAATCCTCTGGAATACTCTCCCTATTTCTCTTCGACAGGAATCCAATCTGCTTGCTTTCCGAAGGCTCCTAAAAACTTGGCTTTATAAAAACTAGCATTAATTTGCATTCTACTGGTTTGGGCTGTGTTGTCTGTAGCGCTGGGAGGCCTCAGGGTAGCCATCGCACTTTATAAATACAATTTCAATTCAATAGGAGTTCACATACTTGCCCCCGATTACCAACCGGAGGATGTTATGACTACTCTGCAGTCGTTTTGTTCATACAATAGGCGAAAGGGTCGCCTTCACCTCATTAACACGGCACTCCCATGTGCATATGCGTAGCAGTTAGAGAATGACTGTTGGCTGCTCCATTTGGAGGGAGTGTGTGTGCCACAATATGCTTTTCTTGTATGAGGGCAACGTCTATTTTATGCCAATCTACGTATGCTGGCACTTGTCCTGTTTTGTGCTGGTTGTTGAGCCCCCTAACATTCCAGATCATGAAGCATAGGGGATCAGTGCCACACTGTCTACTCATTGGTGAGTAGGGGGTGGCATAGGAGTGCTGATATTCCGGTGTTTGCTCCTCTGCTCACCCATGATGTGTATTATGTATTGTTTTGACAACAGGTGAGTTGATAGCACTGAGTACTTGAGTCTGTATATAGTATGACATTGCCAGCCATGCAAGCTCCTCCTCCCTTCTCCAACACCAACCTCCCCAACCAGCCAGTGAAGCTGCCCCACCCCAACAAGAAATCCCCAACAGAGGAAAATATCAACAGCATTACAATAGAGAAGGGAAAAGGGAGATACAACCGCAAAGACTCAGGTAAGAGTTCACCCTTGGGGGAAAGTCCAGTACACCGGCCAGTCAGCACTGCTTTAAGGGGGGTGCCTGCCAGCGGTGGCTAGTGAATGGCGGCGCCAGGCATTGTCTGTATTAAACAATTGAAATTAGCCTGGCCCTCAGCGCCATTGAGCCGATCTCGGCACAGATGTAGGACTGTTTCGAATAGGAGTTACAAAACAGTAGAGGTGGGATCATTCAGTTTTGCTCACCCCCCTCCAAGGGGGGGCCCTTCGTGGTGAGTGGTGGCCCACTGCTCATTAAGGAGATTTCTGACAAACGGTACTGCTTCTTGAGGTGAGGGGAAGATGTAAGACTTCTCTCTGTGTATTAACTTGAATATACTTATGTTTGTAAGACAGGGGATACTTTATCCCTTATATAATATATGGGAGCCTGCAATCCCTGTATAAAAGCCTTCTTTAATTTCCTTATTGAATTAGTCACCGGTATTTGAAAAAAATGGCGTGCCTGCTCATCTGTAATAATGCCTACTCCTAACAGCCAGGCAGAAAGGTGGGTAACTGAGTATAATTACAGCTTTTGCTTCTTCCGGTATCTTTTTCCAAGAAGAAAAAGGGGTCAGCAGAAAGGAGAACTTTATGACAGTGTTCTATTTTTTCACACTAAAGGCCTCTGCAGGCAAGATAGAATCACTTTATGTTTATACAATCTGAGCCGCAGCTTTTTTAACCTGACTTACATTAAACTGATTCTATTATCTTTTTGCAAAAAATACTATTTTCAGTGTGTTTGATTTTACAGTACAGATTCTTATTTTGTTCTTTTTGTCTGTAATGAACAAGAAAGAGCACAATACCAAGGATTTAGGTGATTTGGGGGAAAAGTGTTAATAAAGCCAAGCATTATTTATAAAGTATAACTAAGGCCCTCCGTTTTCTGTGCTTACTGATTTTTACAGATACACATCTATTGGCTGTCTAAATATTAAAAATGGATAAAAACAGAAATGACATTGTTTTTGACTGACTCTAAAACATGTCAGCAATGACTGCCAAGTCAATAAATGTGCTGATCAACAGTAAAGGGAGCTAAAAATGGGAGTGTTTCCTAATGAGACAAACAGCTGCAGACATGCACCTGGATGATACTCAAATGTGCTTGTTTTCACATGAGTGCATTGATTTATAATCCGTGGGTAATCATGTCATTGAAACCTTTGAGTAAATCATGAATGAGTTTAAATTTATCGGTTAAATAAACACAGAACTATATTAGTTTCAACTTCGTTTTTCACATACACCATAATAAATAGGAATAAACAGAGATAAATATTGATAAAAGTAGGGGATGAATACAGACTGAAATGTAAAAAATATAGATACCATAAAACCGGGAGTTATACGAACATCATACCCTCTGCATACTCTGGGGATATTGCAAGTCACCTTGAAGTTCCATGACTTTCTAAAGAAGCACTGCCTTAAGCCTCTTTCCTCTATATGGTTATAGAACTCCTCTGGGATTTACTATATTCATATAATATGCAGCAGGGAGTACTTTATCCCACATGTAATACATGAAAATCAACCTTTTTCTAATTTTGTATTACAGTCTTGTTAGAAATGGGGGTCTCTAATTAGCAGAGGTAGGTACCTTAGTCCAAGTAGGGACCCTTGCTTCTAGTCAGGGTAAGGGGGATACACATTTAGATAACCCCTGCTCACTCCCTTGGTAGCTTGGCACGAGCAGACAGGCTTATCCCAAAGGCAATGTATTAAGTATTTGTATTCAAAACACACAGTAACACGGTGAAAACAACAGAAATGGGCACCATTCCAGTTTAGAAAAATTAATTTTCTTTATCTAAACCAAATAAGATCAAAAACGAGGAAAAAAACAATATACAGGTAGTAAATATGACTTTACAACAGTTTTTTTCAAAAATAGAACTTGTAGCAAAGAAATAGCATTACCTGGGGCTATTACGATGTTGTAACAGGCAATAATCCAAAGTACGGCACCGACTGTGAGGTGCGCTGTGCCGGGCATGGAGTCACACGGACCTCCAAAGAACAGTACCTTAAAACAAAATCTTTGGATGGTGCATGGCATCATGGAGAGGAGGCGTCGGTGCCTAGGTCAAGGTCAGCTCCCTGGCTGCCATGGGGGAGGCGAGGCATTGTGTCCATGAGGAGGTGACGTGTCGATTATCGGACAGGGGAAGTCGGTTGTGTTGGTGGTGAGGCGGCGGTTCCGGTGAGGCGATGCAAAATCAAAAACTCATGGAGTCACCCTCCGCGGTTATCGGCTCCACGATAATGGGATGCTGGCACTGCTTGTGGGACGTGTGTTGTGCACTTCACGAGCGGTGCTCCTGGCCTGGGTGTAAGTCGCTGTGTCATGGCGGCTTTGCTGATGGCGTCAGAAATTATTTTTATTGCTTCTTTTAGGTTTCTTCAAGCTCCCAACAGCAGGAACAACGTCTAGAGGCCAAAAACTGGAATAGGCACCTCCTGACAGGTCAGAACTCCCAGCCGTGAAGTTCAAGGGAGCTGGTGGTGATGTCTTTGTGTCCCTAAGACTTCAGAACAGGAGGTCAGCACCCACAAACCCTTGGAGATTCTTCTTCAAGCAAGTTCTCAGCAAAGTTCCAGTCTTTGTCCTCTTCCTTGGCAGAAGCAGCCAATGTAGGCCAACCCAGCAAAGCACACAGCAACGGGGTAGTACTCCTCTCAACAGCTCTTCAGCTCTTCTCCTTGGCAAAAGTTTCCTCTTGAGTCCAGAAGTGATCTAATTCTCTGGGGTTTAAGGTCCACTACATTTTGTCTTTGTTCTCTTTGTGGCAAGGGTCTCTGAGCCCAGTCCAAACCAATTATGTCCTCTCAAGTGCAGCATCACTACAGGAGGTGGTGGCAGTATTGTGCGGAGGAGACACTGCCTAGTCAGTTGTAAGTGAAACTCCTCCCACCACTCTAAATGAAGCCAAGGTCTATTCAGCTCATCTCTGAGTCACCCAGGAAAGGCAGGGCACACCTCAACCCCCTCTGGGCTGTCTACAGTGAATGTACATCCCCAGCCCATGTCACAGACCAGACAGTAAATACACAAACAGCAGAGTTAAACAAGAACATCCCTACTTTCATACAGTGGCATTTTCAAACACACAATTTTAAAACCATCTCCCTAAAAAGATGTGTTATTAAATTATGAGATCAGAGAGCCTAAACTCCATTTCTCCATCTTGTCCCAATGGAAAGTTATGCTAGTGAGATGTTACAAAGTAACTCCCATGTTAGCCTATGGTACAGATAGTCTTTTAATATTGAAAAACGAAATTGGCAGTATTTCACTAATAACACGTGTAAAACACACCAGTATATGACCTACCTTTTACATACACTGCACCCTGCCCATGGGGTACCTTGGGCCTACCTGAGGATGTCACAATTACCATGCAGGCCCTTTGTCATTTTTCCTATAATAGCATGAGCACGTTGCAGATTTGTCCTCTGCTTTGCATGTTACCTTACAGATATATTTTGCTTTATGCCACAATATACTTTCACACATAACAAGCTGTTGTTTTGTGCCCTGTTCTTTTCCTGGGATTTAGTCAGAACATGTAGACCAGGTTGAACAACAATGCCCCTTGTTGTTCTGTTCTGGACAGGCCCCAGCACTTAAACAAAACACACAAAAGCAGCTGTTGTTTTGGAACACATTCTTACTGTGATATAGGTATGCACAGATAGGTAAAACGCACTTGGAGACTGACCTTTCCAGGGAACATGTTGTGGCAGCGTCTGAGATGTAGAGCTTTCCTTTGTGTATACTGAGGTACGGAGTCTGCTGCTAACACCTAGAGACCTTCTGATGTATAATCATTTTGCCTCTGTAGAAAAGAAGTAAGGTAAGGCTACACTGTTGTATATAATGACAGCTCCATTTATGATTTATGGACTACTTGCTATGGTAACCGTATTTGTGTTAGGCATTTTCCGACTTGTTATGGCACATATACTGCATACTAGAGCATGATAGTTAAAAACACATTTTAAACTTTCCTCGTGTCTCTGTCAGAATTTTTGTGAAATAGTATGAGTGTGTGAGCGGAACGAGTGTCCTGCAACCGCGATTCTTGAGAGGGTCGGGAGTGTTTTGTTCTAGGGTGTCCAAACACTTGTTCCTCCTTGAGCGAGTAGGAGGGCAAGTGAGACACTATAGCTAGTCAGTCCCAGGCTCAGGTGCTCAGGTGGTAGGATGACTCAGTCCCAGCTTACTGAGGTTCCATAATCCCAAGCATAGTTCTGTGACTTTCTAAAATCCCTTCAACAAGCGGTGCCTTATGAAAACGGAAGGTTAGGGCCCGGCAAGTAGTCGCACTTGCCAGGTCGACATGGCAGTTTTAGGACTGCGTGCAGACACTGCAGTGGCAGGTCTGAGTCGCATTTGAAAAGGCTACTTGTGTGGGTGGCACAATCAGTGCTGCAAGTCCACTAGTATCATTTGATTTACAGGCCCTGGCACACTCAGTGCACTGCACTAGTGACTTGCCAGTAAATCAAATATGCCAATCATGGATAACCAATCATAGTAACAATTTACACAAAGAGCATATGCCCTTTAACAATGATTAGCAGTGGTAAAGTGCCCAGAGTCCTAAAGCCAACAAAAACAGGTCAGGAAAGGAAGAAGCAAAAAGTTTGGGAATAAGCCTGCAAAAAGGGCCATTTCCAACTAGTCTGATTTTTACACCGCCAGTCACCTGTGCAATAAAAATGGCATCTCTACTCCAATATAAATGTGATTTAACAGTTGAGCGGTGACGTCAAGACACCTAGTAACAGAATATCATCTGACATTAATATCTTGTCCTAAATGTTGCTTTCACAAATACTGCCCCATTGAAGTTAATAATACAATACAAAACATTACGATCAAATGGGACAATATTTTTGTCAGCAATATCTAGGGCTTGATAGTTATTTTATGTGAGAAGTTGGCCTAGCATATGCTGGTCACTAGTTATAGTGGCCACCTTGCACCAGTCCAATTCGACTCTTGGTAGATAGGTTTAAAGACAACCTTTTAAAGAAAGCTATCCTAGTGGTAGCTGTGGAGAGCAGCCTTCAGGCTAAGTCTCTGAGGAATGTAAAGCAGCTTGTTTTACCTTATAATCTCTTGAATTACCAAATGAAAAGACACCCCACAGGTATATATATCAAATATATATGTATTTATTTCTAAATATACTCTACTAATCTCTTTATGAGATTAGAGCCAGGTAAACATTCAAAAGATCAACAGTTCTCAATAAATTAAGCACAAATATGGCTGTAGCCCTAGGGGCGTACCAGACCATATACTAAAATAGTGGTTTAACAAACTCGACTTGCAAAAGTAAGAGGCCTAGGGCCTTGGGAATCACTGGGGCTTCACTTCTGCAGTGTTAGCAGGTAAGTAATCAGCCCACAGGAGACGCGTGCAGTGTCTAAACACACACACGGGTTTTCAACGCGTTTCAATGGCAAATGTCGCGGTTTGTATTTTACAGTTCTAGGGCACTTCGGAGTGGACAACAAGCAAACAACTTACAGGGTAAGTACTTCGAGAGCCAATGCACACTTGGGCACTGTAATGCAAGAGTTACCTCAACCAGGGAAGCCGGGTACATACGTGTCCTTTGGTGTCGGGTCGCGATGCTGTTTTCAATGGTGATCACTGAAGACTTGCTGCTTGCGTCGTCGAGAGAAGTGTCCGCCGGAATCCAAAGATGGATTGGAGTTGCAGAGGACCTAGAAATTGAGGGGACAGAGTTCAAAGTCACTTGCCAGTGACCGGTGGCCAGCAAGATGGATGACCACAGCTGTCGCGTCTCTTCAGGTCACTGATGTCGTTTTGTCTCTTTGCTCACGAGGACCAGGAGGGATTGATGAAGACCAGCAGCTGGATTCAGAGGGTCCCACAACGTCTGCAGCTGTTGACGGTGTCGGCACTCGGTTTAGAGCCAACCAGCCTTGGCAATTGCAAGTCTTGTGTGGATGGAAGATTGTTGATGGAGCAGACCAGCAAGGTCTGATGGACTTACCCAGCAAGGATAAGTGAGGGCAGGCCCAGAGCAACCAGGCGAACTCTTGAAGGTGATGCGGAAGTCTTCTGGAGAGTCACTAGCCAACGGGCAAGCAACCGCAAAGACGCCTTTGCAGGAAAAGTTCACCAACAGCCCACGGTCACTCGGGACAAGGTAGGCTGCTGATCTTCGGTACTAGACCTGCTTGGGACTTGGACAACCAGTGGCCCAAAGCACAACTTCGTTGGACGTAGTTTAGGGCTTGCACTCGAAATCAGTGCACGGTTCCCTGGTATTGCTGTTCCTCGTCACTCGTGGGGTCCAGATGCCACAGCTTCGCTGGGGACTCAAAATGGCCGTCGACAAGTCAGGAAATCTACTTCAGGGGATGCAGGGACTTCGGGCTCTGGCGGGAGCATTAAAGTTTGCAACTGTAGTTCAGTAGTTTTGGTGCCTGCCAAGCAGGGGAGTCACTCCTTGACTCCAAGGGAGATCCTTCAGTCTTCTAGAGATAGTAGAAAGTTGAAGGGCCAGGATTCTTCTTCGTAGAGCGTCGTCCAGGTGTAATCTAAATTGCAATGGCAATGTGTGGTATCTTATAGTGAAAAGATGGGAGGGACTAGCTCTAGGACCACTCCTCTAGGAGGGTCAGGGTAGTGGGTGGTTACACCCACTTCCCTTTGTCCAGTTTCACGCCAGATCAGGGGCAGATAGCCCCTGAATCGGTTTGAGCTGGCATATGCACAGAGGAGCCTACTGCTCCCCCAGTGCAGGACTTCAAAGCACTTTAAGAGTGCACCCACCCAGCTCCAATACACTAAATCCTGTCTGGGAGGTGGTGACACCTCCCTGAGACAGGAAACCCTTTGTTGAGCTCCCTCCACTGCGAGTTTCGGTCAGCAGCAGGAGGGCAGCCCGGTGTCTGTGCTGGTGGCATCCATTTTGTGATGCCAGGGCTCTAGATGATTTCTACCGTGTAGTACAGTGTGTACATGTCGTCCCCTCTAGAAGGGTGGGATCCTACTCCCACACCAGTTACTGGTGTGGGGGTAGGATTCCAAGTTGTTTGACACCAAACACGACATGTTTTGATGCAGTCATTCCAAAGTTAGCATTTACCGCGAGGTTATAATGCACTTAAGAGTATATGGTTTAACCGCATCCACAAACAGCAGCAGAGAATAGACTCTGCCAGCTGCAGAGGGGTCCTGCTCAGGCAGAAGCACCCCCTCACATAGTAGACCAAGCACCCTGCCCTTGGGATTGATAGGGCCTACCATAGGGGTGACTGATAGGGTTATATGTGTGTGCATGGTGAGATATAGGAACCTATACCTCAGTGAGGAGTGCTAACACTACCTCACACAGGCTGCAGTAGCAGGCCTGTGGTGTCAGATTGTGAGTGCTTCCCAGGGGTGGCATAATACATGCTGCAGCCCCTGGTAGGCCTGTGAAGTACCAATGCCCTAGGTACCTAAGGTACCATATACTAGGGGCTCATAAGGTACCACAGTATCCAATCACTAGTGCATCTAATATGCACACCAAGTTGTTTGGAGAGATCAGTTAGACTGGGGCCCTGATTAGCAGGGACCCAGCCAGACTATAGCCAGAAACCAGTGTATACATCAGAAAAAAAGTGGGGGCAACACAAGTGCAGATCCTACTCTCCTACACAACCCCCCCCCCCCCAAACGCAGGGACATTAAACTAACCTTGACCAGTTGAGTCTTCATGTTCTAAGTGGAAATACCTCGAGAGTCCATCTGCATTGGCATGTTGGGTCCCAGGTCTATGTTCCACTGTATAGTCCATCCCCTGTAGGGAAATGGACCACCTGAGCAGTTTAGGATTTTCACCTTTCATCTGTTTGAGCCATAAGAGGGGCTTATGGTCAGTCTGAACTATGAAGTGAGTGCCAAACAAGTATGGCCTCAGCTTCTTCAGGGCCCAAACCACAGCAAAGGCCTCCCTCTCAATAGCTGACCAACGTTTCTCTCTAGGGGTCAGCCTTCTGCTTATAAAAGCTACTGGCTGGTCTTGACCTTCATTATTAAGTTGAGACAGTACAGCTCCCACACCCAGCTCTGAAGCATCTGTTTGGACAATGAACTTCTTTTTGTAATCTGGACTCTGTAAGATGGGGGCAGTGCACATTGCCTGCTTGAGGTCATCAAATGCCTTTTGACAGCTAGCTGTCCACTGAACCTTTTTTGGCATTTTCTTGGAGGTGAGATCATTTAAGGGGGTCACTATAGATCCATATCCCTTAACAAACCTCCTGTAATACCCAGTCAGGCCCAAGAAGGCTCTCACCTGTGTCTGGGTGGTTGGAGCTACCCAGTCCATTATGGTCTGGATCTTGCTCTGCAATGGTTGAACCTGGCCTCCACCTACAAGGTGGCCCAGGTACACAACCTGACTCTGACCTATCTGGCACTTAGTGGCCTTGATAGTGAGGCCTGCTTTCTGCAGGGCCTCCAGTACATTCCTGAGGTGGACCAGGTGATCCTGCCAGGTGGAACTATAGACAGCAATGTCATCAAGATATGCTGAGCAATAGGTTTCCATACCAGTCAGAACTTTATTCACCAACCTCTGGAATGTGGCAGGTGCATTCTTCAAACCAAAGGGCATTACCACAAAGTGATAGTGCCCACCAGGGGTCGAAAATGCTGTTTTTGCCTTGGCATCATCAGCTAACTTGATTTGCCAATAGCCTGCTGTAAGGTCAAATGTACTGAGATACTTGGCTGAGGCCAAAGTGTCTATTAGTTCATCTGCCCTTGGGATTGGGTAGGCATCAGTCCTGGTGACTGCATTGAGGCCCCTGTAGTCAACACAAAACCTCATCTCTTTCTTACCGCCCTGGGTGTGAGGTTTTGGGACAAGTACTACTGGGCTAGCCCAAGGGCTATCTGAGGGCTCAATAATACCTAGCTCCAACATTTTCTGGACTTCAGTCCTGATACAGTCCCTGACATGGTCAGGTTGCCTGTAGATTTTACTCTTTACAGGCAGACTGTCTCCAGTGTCCACCTCATGGGTGCACCAGGAAGTCTGACTTGGGGTCAGGCTAAACATATGTCTAAACTGCTGTAGCACTTGTCTACATTCAGTTTGTTGATGTTCAGTGAGGCTGCTTGCCAAAGCAACACCATCAACTGACCCATCTTCAGGGTTCTGTGAGAGCAGGTCAGGAGAGGGTCACTCTCCTCCTCCTGGTCCTCATCAGTTGCCATGAGCAGGCTCATGTCAGCCCTGTCCACATATGCTTTAAGTCTGTTGACATGGAGCACCCTAAGGGGGCTCCTGGGAGTGCCAAGATCTACCAAGTAGGTGACCTCTCCCTTCTTTTCAACAATTGTATGGGGGCCACTCCATTTGTCCTGGAGAGCTGCTGGGGCCACAGGCTCCAACACCTATACTTTCTGGCCTGGCTGGTAAACAGTCAAGACAGCCTTTTGGTCATGCCAAGCTTTTTGAAGTTCTTGGCTTGCCTCAAGGTTTTTACTGGCCTTCTTCATGTACTCAGCCATCCTGGAGCGGAGACCAAGTACATAGTCCACTACATCTTGTTTGGGAGGTTTGAGAGGTAACTCCCATCCCTCTTTCACCAGACATAATGGTCCTCTAACAGGGTGCCCAAACAGAAGTTCAAAAGGGCTGTAGCCAACCCCCTTCTGAGGAACCTCTCATCTAATCCATTGCATTGTGGGTGATAGGGAGTAGTGAATTTGTAGTTTAGACCACACTCCTTCCACATTGCAGATATCCTGACATAAAGTTAGAACCTCTGTCAGAGATGACATCCTTTGGAAAACCCACCCTGGAGAAAACTCCAATGAGGGCTCTTGCTACCACAGGAGCTGGGGTAGTCCTTAGGGGTATAGCTTCTGGATACCTGGTGGCATGATCCACTACCACCAGTATAAATCTGTGCCCAGATGCTGTTGGTGGGTCAAGGGGACCAACAATGTCAATCCCTACCCTTTCAAAGAGAACCCCCACCACAGGTAGTGGTATCAGGGGGGCCTTTGTGGTGCCACCTGTCTTGCCACTGGCTTGACAAGTGACACAGGAGCGACAAAACTCCTTTGTGTCTTCAGACATGTGTGGCCAATGAAAATGTGGTACAAGCCAGTCCCAGGTCTTGTTTTGGCCCAAGTGACCTGCCAATGGGATATCATGTGCTAGGGTCAAGAGGAACCCCCTAAACTTCTGAGGAATTACCAGCCTCCTGGTGGCTCCAGGGGTAGGATCTCTAGCCTCAGAATATAGGAGCCCCTCCTCCCAATAAACCTTATGGGACCCACTAGCACTCCCAGCAGCCTCAGCAGCAGCCAGCTGTCTGAGGGGTTCAAGAGTGGAGCAGCACTGTTGCTCTTTGCTCAGATCTTCCCTGGAAGGGCCCCCTGCCCCCAAGAACTCAACCTGACCAGGCTCAAGTTCCTCTGGGGCAGTTCCTTCTACAGGCTCTGCTTCTCCTCCCTCAGGAGGGGAATCTGAGATCTGAGACAGAGGGGAAGGCCCAGCCTTAACTCTACTGCTCTTCCTCTTGGGTAGCACCTGGTCCATAGTTTCAGGATCCAGAGCTGGTTCAGCTTTATGCATTTTGGCTTGTGACCTGGTCACAGCAAATACCTCTGCAGGTATGCCCAACATCTCAGCATGAGTCCATAATTCTACTTCAGACCAGGCTGAAGTCTCTAGATCATTGCCCAACAAACATTCGACAGGGAGGTCTGCACTGACTACTACCTTTTTGAGGCCAGTTACCCCTCCCCAGGAGAAATTCACAACAGCCAGACTATGGTTGGTCCTGGTGTTGCTTGCATTGGTTACCTGGTACATTTCACCCAGGACGATCTGTGTAGGGTCCACTAGATCCTCTGCCACCATGGTGACACTAGCACCTGTGTCCCTAAATGCCAAAGCCTGTTTGCCATTTATGATAGGCTGCTGTTTGTATTTGCCCAGATTACTGGGGCTCACTAGGAAGGACATATCAAGGTCTCCCTCACAAATTAGCATTGCCTGTGTTGGTACTCTGACTAGGCCGGAGTCCACATCAGAACCCAGGGTCAACCCTACTACACCCTTATTCTGAGTATTACCTCCACCACTTGCTGTACTAGGGGGAACAGTTGCCTTAGGGGCTGGAGTGGTGGTGGTTTGGTCTTTGGACTTTGTACAGTCAGACGTCCAGTGCCCTTTCTGTTTACAGAATTTGCACCAGGGCTTCTTTTGGCCTTTTCCCTTTGCAGATTGTGACTCCCCACCAGAAGCAGATTTTTGGGGCCCTTGTGAAGACTTCTGATCTTTAGATTTATCCCCACCCTTATCTGAGCCTTTAGGATCTTGCTTCTTAGTGTCACCCCCTTGGTTCTGGTTTTTCTGCCTCACCCTGGTTCTGACCAATTTGTCTGCCTTCTTTCCCATTTCTTGGGGAGAGGTCAGATCCAGAGTCCACCAGGTACTGATGCAACAACTGGTTCTGCCTACTCTCCTACATTTTACATTATATTTTTGTACATTGTATTCTGACGTTCAGCCTGAAGGGCTGCTTTAACAATGAAAGGGAAGACGAGCTTTTCAAATTCCTTTCCAAACCTTCAATCCAAAAACTCCACAAAACCTCTCCGCATGTTACCCTCGCATGCTGAAGCACAAAGCTAGCTTTGATGCTGGCTTCCATTAAACTGCTTAAGGGTACATGATTGAAAGAAATTAAAAGCTGCATATTGATTTGTTTCTTTTCACAGTACAGATTCAACATTTTTTACATTCCATTTGCAACCAGAGGATATCTTTGAAAGAACAGCAGGCCAAGGATTTGATACAGGGTGGAGATAGAGTGTAATATTATAACAAAGTGCTCCCGATATGATGTCATAGGGATGTTGCAAGACACTTTGGAATGGTGTGGACATTTACAGGAACTCAACCTTTGTCTGTGTTTCTCACTTTGGGTATGGAGGAGTGGGTAACTCACAAAGTCCTTATAAATTGCGTTTAGTTTACTTTATTCCATATTTTATACGGTCATACTGATGGCTCAACTTGAGAGCAATTTGAAAATTAGATAGAGGTTTTTATGAATTATTGCTGACGTTTGTGTGTTGCAATAGCATTCTGATCAGTAAATATTTAAGTACTGCTTGTTTTGTTATTTTTGCAATTTCGTCCACAGAGGAGGCACACGGTGCTTGAACATCCATGGCAATAAGTGTCTATTTTATTTGCTGTTATTGAGCTAGTTAGGAATCAACCTGTTTCTATGCTTTCTCAATGTTTAAAAAGCACTGGGAGATGAATGATGTGTCCAGGATCACACACTGTGGCGAAATAAAAAAAGCCAAGATATAAAATACCTACTCTGCAACATAACCACCTGATAGCATCTCCCTAGGTAAAACAATGAACATATTCCAGTTCCAGGGCTGTCTACTTAACACTGGAGATCTGTAATTAGAATGTGTTACTGCAATGAGTCCTATAGAGGCCTTTTGGTGCCCCACCGGCATTGTCACCTCTGAAAGACTCTGCTGCTCAGGGAATTTTGAGTGCAGCCGGAAAAAGCCAAGTAGTCAGGGATCCAACTCAATTTCTTCACTTGGGTCGAGGGGAGTCTGGCACTGGATGGGGTTGGTGACCAGAGTCAATAGTGGAACGGATAAGGGTGAGTTCCTGCAGAGTTCCCCATCCTTTCCGTATGAGGAGTGAACGTCTCACAGGGTCCATGCTTCTCAGCTCTATTAGCAATCATCACACCACGATCCATGGTAGACATAGATGTCTGCTGAGAAACAGATCCCTTTAAAGGTGCCTGGTCTTGCCATAACAGCCAGAGTTGCTGAAACAATTGGGTCTTCTCCTTCCTGTGATGTCTGCGTGCAGCTCATGGAGAACTATACCCCTAGCTGGTGTGGTCTGCAGATTTCTGGTGCTACCATAGTGCCACCTGACACCAAGAGCCAATCAGAGCCTGGTGTCCCAGTTCCATGAAAATACCCTAACCTGGATCTGGGCCTCCCTCAGACCATGGGCTCAGGCAGAAGTTCAATCCACCCACTGAGCTACACTCTCAATCAGGGAGGATCCATTCCCCTGCACCTGGGCTCTGGAATTCAGTCTCAAGTTCCACAGCTGATTTTGGGCGTCTCTTGATCTCGCCCAAGTCATGGAAAAGTGGAGAACGGGTAGTCTCCTGATCAGGGTGCGGTCAATGAGGCTATGGTCATTTGTAGGGGTATATGCTCCTGCCTGCTGATGTGCTCAGAGAAAGGGGGAAAACCTGGATCGTGCTGACTAGGCAGGTGCAGGACATAGTGTCCCCTGAGTCCTGGTGTGAACCAGGAACTCCAGAAGTGTGCCAGTTAAGCTTGGAAGGACAAGAACCACCCAAAAGCACCCTTGGGCGCCTTCTTAGGGGCACACCCTTCCACCATGCTTCTCAAAACCTAGAAGCGCCAGCAGCCATCACATAGGATTCTCACTTTTGTATTAGGCAAAACATTTACTTTGTTTATACCTGGCCACCCAGGTGTTGGGGTGGCTATGGAGACTCCCGCCTCTCCATAGCTCAGGTGTTGGTTGCTCCTCCCACCGCAGTGAGGTCCGTAATGGTGCCGGATTGAGAAACGCAGAGAAAGGGTGAATACAGTACTGCCCCGAATGTCCTGAGACGAATCTCGAGGTGTCGAGTGCTGAGTAATTCCCGGGGGGAGCTTGGTGGCAACAACGGGGATGGTCTAAATACTCCTTTGGACTCTGCTGGGATGCCACTGAGGGCCGCACCGAGTGCTGCTGCGGTTCCCGAGTGCCGAGGAATGGTCGTGGAGCGTGCTGGTGGCTGCTGGCAAGGATCTCTGGCGGTGCATTTTTCTCCCGTGAAGTAAGAGCGCGATGAATGCTGTGCTCTAAGGCGGGGGAACGAGGCTGTCCAAATGAAGTAAGCAACGGTAAAAGGATGGCACAGATGCTTTTTTTTGTGTGTGAAACTGGAAGCAGCTAAATTGGAGTGCTGAAAGGCAAGGCGCTGTGGCTCTTCTAACCGGTGAAGTAAATGTGAAGTAAGGAGCAATGTTATAGGATATTACTGGATTTCCTCTGTGAATCAAGGCTTATTGCACGTACTGTAAGTCTGCTGTGCTCTTGTCTTCTGCTCCTTATTCCGGAAAATGAACAATTTATAAAAGGTTTTGAAGTTAAAAAAAGGGGAAAAATAAAGTTAGAGCTGCAAAAAAAACAAACTGTAAAATCAGCAAACAAGTCTTACATTGTAAAAGGGCTCAGTAAGTCAATTTGTCAAAAACAGCCAAAAACAGCAAAGGGAAAGGCACAGATATTCCCCATGGAAAATTGTTTAGCACTGAACTGAAGTTAATGCAGCAAGGGGAGCCGAAACATCTGTTCTGGAGGGTTTGCATCGGATGTTTTAAGGTTAAAGCGCTAGACTAAAATTATAAGGAAGGACAAAAGTAATTATGACAGCGGATGGTAGGATTTGCCTAATTTTCGGGAAGCTGAAATTTGAAACCAGGGGCTGGCTGAAGTATAAATCCAGCAGAACGAGAGAAGAAAAGAAGGGGAAAAACTTTTTTTGCAGAGATAAAAGCGGGGAAAAAAAAACAGTCTAGCCTCTAGCAAATTTTGTGACTTGTTTTCTGGAAGAAGCTCAGACTCAGGATACTTGCCACGCACCCCCAGGACTTAAGGAAACTAAAGTAAGATGGGGAAACATTTGAAACACGCAAATGCAGTAGCTAAAGTAGAGGCAGTGACTGGGAAGAAAGCAAAAAAAGTTGAATTCAAGCAAAAGGGTCAGTATCTCTGGTCAAGGCATCCAATCCAGTAAATCTCTCAGGCTTGAATTCAAGTTTTGAGAGCTCCGCAGAAGATCTGTCCAAGCCACAGTCCGAGTAACACCTAGAAGGCGATAACCCCAGTCTCATAATGAAAGGACCTAACGATGCAGCGAAGGGGCAGACTGCTGAATCTACACCAGGGACAGCAAAATTGGAGCTGAAGAATTATAAAGAGTTTCCACTGTTCATAAAAAAAACTACTCAGCCTTTAGTCGCTCAAGATTTGTCACACTTAAATGCAGGCGCGGCAGTAACACCAGAAGAAGAAGTAGAAGAAGCAGCAGCAATTAATTCTTTGGAGATGTTACACATATCTCCACCTCCCGAGGGACGGTTCAAAATTCGATACCTATAGTGTCCACTCACTTGGGGGATGGATGCCCGTCGCATCCCCAAGCAAGCCCACTTGCTCCATTGCTCCACCCTCTGCTCCTTGATCGATCCTCATCCGCTGACATTCTAAAACAGAAACTACACAGCTGGCCGCAGTCTCCAGAAAAATCTCAGGAAATTTCTCGAGCACTAACAGAGTGGGGTCCGGAATCGTCAGGCCAAATAGCTAGCCCGCAGAACAAAAAACTACAAGATGATTCGGAATTTTTAACCAGCGGGGCTAACACGCAACAGTTTGAAATTAAAACTTTACTTAATCTTCTACTGGATGAGATTAGGAATATGAAAAAATATCAGGAAACTGAGATTGCTGCTTTTCACCTCTGTCTGGAAAAAATTGAAGAATCAGTCGCAGGTATCCCTGCAAGAATTCAGTAAGCTGAATCAAGGATAGCCCACCTGGAGGACCAGATGGATTCCGTGTTCCAGAAAATTAATGCGGAGGCGGAAGACAAAATTGTCCTCGAGAAGAAACTCGAAGAATTGGAAAATCATTCACGTCGCTCTAATTTTCGGATCGTTGGAATACCCAGGGGGATGGAGGGTACTAACACTATTCTGTGGGTGGAGTCATTTATCAAACAGAAAGTGCTTCCGGATTTCACAGGAGACTTAACGCTAACTAGGGCACATCGGGTTCCTGCCCACTCCATTCCCAATTCCATGTTTCCTCGTACAATTCTGACTAACTTTGCGGATTCTAGAGGGAAAGAGAATATTTTGACTAAAGCAATTCAGCAGAGACAGTTTACTATCAACGAGGGAACTAAATGTAGGATCTTTCCAGATATGTCCGCGGTGGCGGCTCGCAGACGTAAAGAGTTTGTGAAGCTCCTATATCTATTTAAAGCACAGGGAGCTCAGGCATCTTTGGACAACAATCCAAACTCAGGGTGTTGGCTAAAGGGAAATTTCATATGTTCTCGCGTATTGAGGAGGCAAGGATTTATTGAAAGAGATTTCCACTGTAAAATGAATTACTGGTTATTATTGTTTTCTTTTTCTTCTTTATGATTATTAGGTCTTCACTGCTGTGTGGGGGGAGATCACTCAGGGTGCTGGGATAGGGCACCCCATAGTGTGGAAGGGAGGGGACAAATGTAGTTTGCGGGGCTTGCAGGGTTGACCACATTTTTGGGGGGGTTTCATTGGGTTGGTGGTAGGTGGGCTGGGTAGTATAGTAGCAAAACATGAACAGGAAATATGTGTAAAAGCAAATAATGAACAGGAAATATATAAACTATTTAGAATTAGGCTGAAAAGGACAAAAAAAATCCAGAGATTGATCTTGAGACGAAATGAGGGAGAAAATTAGATGAGCTGGGTTCAAAATTGCAGGATATAAAAATTGTAACATGTAATGTGAATGGATTACTTAACCCGCGGAAAAGTGCTGCTCTTTTAAACTGGATAACGTCTCTCTCTCCCGAGATTGTATTTTTGCACGAAACGCATCATAGGACTGATACCCCAAAAATATCACTTCCCAAGAAGTATCAATAGGCATACTTCTCATCTGCTAATTTAGCAGTTCAGGGAGTAGGGGTTTTATTATCTAATACTTTAGATTGGCAGGTTAAGGATATTCGTCGTGATGGGAAGGGCAGATGGCTTTGGGTGAAAGTAAAGCTGCAGGAAACAGTTTTGAATTTGGTTAACTAATACGGTCCTATTGAGGATGATACTGCAGCACTAGCCCAAATCTATCAATTAGTAGTACCATTGGAAGGTATATTAATTTTGGGAGGTAATTTTAACTTTATTCAGAATTTGGCCCTTGATACATCAAATAAAGCAAAACGCCAACTAAAGCCCAATACCGCAAATTAATAAATAGGCTCTCTATGATTTCTCACTACTAGATCCTTGGAGACTAGGGCATCCTAGTCTCTTACAATTTACTTGCTATTCGGCAAGATTTAGATCAGCCTCCTGTTTGGATTATTTTCTAGTAGATAAGTTGGTTGCCAATGGCCCGACAGAAATATTGGCCAATTCTTTTTCAGATCACTCATTAGTTTCATTCACTTTGAAATTAGGAAGCGCTATAAGAAAGAGATCAAGATGGCAGTTTGATAAATCCCTACTGCAAAATATGAATTGGTTGACAGAAGCCAGAGGGTTTATTAAGGAATTTTTCCAGTTTACTTTAAATACGACTCCTTTGTTTACGATATGAGAGGCATTTAAAGCCACCTTTTGAGACCAGGTCATATCATATAAGGCAAAAATAGGTAATATTCAGAAACAAAAGATTTTGGCATTGCAGACGGCCGTAGAAAAAGCTAGACTAATTGTAGTTTTAACGGATACACCACTGCCTATTATAAAAGTGCAAGAGTTAGATAGAGCCAAGGAGAAGTTGAAGGATTTTTTTCTACTAGAGGAGATTACAGGTAGTATGGCCTATCAGCAGAAGCTCTACGAGGAAAGCCAGCAGATGGGTAGATTTCTGGCTTGGTCTACTAAATGTCGAAAAGCTGCTCAGGTAATTACCCAAATTAAAAATCCATCAAATATATGCAGAAACTCAAGTAATTGATGAGCTAGCATTGAGGAGTTATTTCGAAGAACTAGAACTACCCTTAGTATCACAACAGCTTTCTGAGACATTTAAATGCCCAAATAGGAATTATGGAGGTTCAAAACTGTTTAAATAGTATGCTCAATACCAAGGTTTGTGGTGGAGATGGGATCCCGCTGGAAGTATATAAGGCATTTCAAGAAGAATTGCTCCCTTTTTTAACAACATTGTTTAATTAAATTAAAGAATCTATAGACATCCCAAAAAGTTTTAAAGAATCAGTATTGATAATTTTCCTAAAAAAATATAAAGATGCCTCCGATCCTAGCTCTTATCACCCTATCAGTCTGACAAACACAGTTTATATAAACTGCTCATGAAATTTTTTGCAAAAAGGATAGATAAATTTTAACATTCATTGTGATTCCTTTGGATATTCCATCTTCCATTCAGTTAAAACTATTTTCCTTAAATTATACTAGCATGCTCACGAAAGTCCAAAAGCTATTAGACAAATGATCTATGCTCTCACTATCATTAATAGGGATGATCTCTATGGTCAAAATGTCGGTGCTTCCTTTATTTTTTTTTATTTTTGAAAATCCCGAATGTATATTTCAAAGAGCTAGATCAAATAATCAGGAAGTTTGTATGGAATAAAAAAACATCCCCAGGTTAAAATTGCTACATTACAATTAGATGTAACATCAGGAGGCTTAGCACTTCCACATTTTCCTACGTATTACCAGGCTTCTTTAGCTAACTTACTCTCTCAACTCGGTGAGGAAAAGTCAGTTTTTGATAATTTTCTGCTAACTCATATGCTGAAGGAAAGTGCTATAACACTCCCCGGTTTTCTATGTTTGACAAAACTTCAGAAGAAAACAAGGTACAAGGTGATACTGATTTTGGCAGAAAGAACTCAGTTATTTTTTAAATCTCGAAATATCCCTATATTTCATGCATATACGCCTATACAGGATTGTGAAGCAGAAGGTCTCATACTGTCAAGAGGGCTTTATAAGGTATGGCAAGAGCTAGGTTTTCTCCAGTTAGGGAATTTTTATAATCATGAAACGGTTTGACTCCGAGCCAGTATACCAACTAACGGCCTCTTTCTTAGCTTCTTACAGCTAGTTAATTTTCTTAAAATCAATTATTCTATGATTGGTGAAATGGCACGTCAAATCACTAAGCAGATGTTGAATAAAATGGTGGTGGTTGGCTGTTGGTATCGGCTGCTTCATCAAAAGGCCCATTCTGATGAGATCTTGACAAAAGAACTTCAAAAAATCTATTTGGAGACTGGCTGTAAGTTTAATGTCAAAGAATGGAAACAGCTTAGTGAGTTAGCAAATAAAGCATTTAGAGGCGTAACTATAAGAGAATGAATTTTTTATCTAGATGGTTATTATATTATACACCCGAAAGACTATCCAAAATGTTTCAAACAAGCCCGAATCAATGTTTTCGATGTAACAAAAATGGTAATGGTGGCTGGGTGCATGCATTCTTTGAATGTAATGATTTGCAGCACTTCTGGAAGGCGATTTTTGCCGAGATGTCTCAGATGTTGTCCTTGCCAATTGAGCCATCAGCTATGTTGGTGTTATTTGGCTCATCAGGTGAAGTGAAGTGTTTCACAAAACATCAGCAATATTTTATATTTAATTTCTATTGCAGTCACTAGGTCACTTGTCCTTCAAAACTGGAGAACCAATAAACAACCTAGTATTGAACACTGGTTTAATAAAATGTCCAGGACCTGTAGATTAGAAGAGGCCTATGCCAAATGAATAGGAGCAACTGTAAGATTCAGAGGTATTTGTAAAACATTTTCTTTTAATGAGCTTGCGTACGAAAGATGATTACAGGATATAGGTGAATCTTGCTATAAGTACAATGCACTTTCCGTATTACAGGGTCCGCTCGTGCCATTCAAAAACTTTCTGCACATGACACTTTTCAAGCGATTGAATGAATGAATGAATGAATGAAATGAGTTTTATAAAGCGCACGTAGCTGCCCTGGGGCGTCCAAGCGCTGAGAATACCAACTGAGGCTAAGATTGCTTGAGGGAAGAATATCTAACCTAACTACTAATTAATAAACAAAAGCGTTTTCAGCTGTTTACGGAAAGAACTAAGGTCGGGGATGGATCTTAGATGTTGGGGAAGAGCATTCCACAATTTGGCCACATTAAAGGAAAAGGAGCGACCTCCCGATCTTGATTTCTTTATTTTCGGGACAATGGCCAGATTGGCAAAGGCTGAGCGCAGATGTCTGACAGGCTGATAAGGTGTAATAAGGGGAAAATTAATTGCTGGGCCTGAGGACCAAAAGGCCTGATGTGCAATGCAAAGTGATTTGAAATTAACTCTTTCCCTAACGGGAAGCCAATGCAGTCTCCTTAGGCCGGACTTTACTGATGATCTGCGGGGGATTTGTAGAAGAGTCCGTGCTGCGCAATTCTGTATCAACTGCAGTTTGCGTAGAGTGAAATCGGGAGCTCCCAGATATAAAGCATTCCCGAAGTCCAACCGTGATTGGATCATGCCCAGAACCACGGTCTTTCTTGCTTCGAAAGGGAGTAGAGGAAGGACCTTCCTGATGACTCTAAGAATGCCGAAACAGATAGCAGATAGTCTTATTGCCTGCTGATCAAATGACAGGGACCTATCCAGCCAGACACCAAGGCTCTTAATGGTATCTTTAGGCACAGGGGCCGGTCCTAAACTGGATGGCCAAAGAGTATCAATGGAAGAAGGAGCGTGACGACCAAGGAGCATGAGCTCAGTTTTGTCTCCGTTGAGTTTGAGACAAGACTTGGTCATCCAACTCTTAACCATGTCCAGACAGCCTGCAAGATCCGCACACACTAAGGATCCCCCTTCCTGTGCCAGAGAGACCACCAGCTGAGTATCGTCCGCGTAGGTAATGATCTTAATGCCATACGGATGGACGATCTCAGCTAGTGGCCTCATGTAGACGTTAAATAACGTCGGGCTCAATGATGATCCCTGCGGGACTCCACATCCCAGAGGCTTACTGGTGGAGGTGACATTGCCCTCATATACCTGGAAGGATCTCTCATTCAGGTAGGACCTGAGCCACTCCAAGGCCTTGTCAGATATTCCGGTGTCCAGGAGACGTTGTAAGAGGATATCGTGATTGACGGTATCAAATGCCGCGCTCAGATCGAGGAGGATTACTGCCACCGATCCTCCCCGATCTAAGATCCTCCTGGACTCCTCTGTTACAGCCAATAGTGCAGTTTCGGTCCCATGCTTGGGTCGGAAGCCTGTCTGGAAGGGATCGAGCAGCTGGTTTTGTTCGAGAAAGGTTGTTAATAGGCCGTTTATATATTTCTCCAAGATTTTGGCTGCCCATGGCAGCAAAGAGATCGGGTGAAAGTTGTTAAGATTCTTGGTGTCCAAATTAGGTTTTTTAACAAGAGCTCTCACCATGGCCTGTTTCCAGGCCACTGGGACTGTGCTGGTAGAGATCGAGGTGTTTAATACAGCTAACAGTGTGGGAAGGATGGTCTGAGTGGCAGAGACTAAAATGTGTGGAGGTGCTGGGTCCCTAGGGGAACCTGATTTCACCTGATGCATGAGGGAGGTGAGATGGTCCACATCCATCTGGGGAAATTCCGCCAGCACTGGAAGGCAGTTGGATATGTTTTCTTGTAGGGGACAAATAGATGTCTCCTTCAAAGTAGTCTGCTCTGAGGGTGGAAAGGAGGAGTAAATGAGATTTATTTTCTGGAAGAAAAAATTGCCCAAATCTTCACAGCGGAGCTGAGAATTTTCATCAATAAGTGGAGGCGTTGGGAGGTTAATAAGACTTTTTACAATCCTATAAATCTCCTTGGAGTTGGAGCTAGCCTCTGCGATTTTGTGTGAGTAATATAAGGATTGCGCGCTCTTTATGTCTTTTTTATATACTCTAATCGCCTCTCTAGAGATGGTTTTGTCTGCTCCAGCGTATCCTAATCGCCATTTTCGTTCCAGTCTCTTACAGTGGCACTTTTTCATCCGTAAATCATTCGAATACCAAGGAGCTGAAATCCTAGATCTTTTTAAGACAATTTTCTTCATAGGGAGCGTAGCATTTAGAGAGTTGTTTATCCATTCGTTAAACATTTCATTGGCCAGAGATGGAGTCTGACCAACTGAGGGAATTGAGATTTGTAATTCCTGAGTCCACAGAACCAGCGGAATTTTTGACCAATTGCGTGTTTCTCGCACTGTAGGTGCGAGGGACGGAGACTTATCAGTTTTCCATAGGAATGGAATTAAAACATGGTCTGTCCAGGGGAGTGCTATAGGGGGACATACTTTCAAGTTGGGACAGTTGCTAAACACCGGATCCAACAAATGACCTTTGGTGTGCGTGGGGGATGGAACCAGCTGGGACAACTGTAAAGCAGAAAAATCCCCAATTAATTTGTTAGCGATGGAGTCATCAGGTTCATCGAAATGAATGTTGAAATCGCCTAATAACGTAAAGTTGGAGGGTGAACAGGCTAGGTCAGCGACCAGCGAGGGCAGAGATTCGTGAAACTGTTTGGCTGGGCCCGGAGGGCGATATATAAGTGCACCAGAAAAACTTGTATTAGGAGAAAATTCCAAGGAAAAAGTCAAGCTTTCGCAGTCCACGAAGGGATTCGGGGTGCAGCGACAGGTAAAACAGTCTCTGAAAATGATTGCCAAACCACCCCCTCTATCCTTCACGCGGTCCTGTCTCACAATTTGGTAACCCTGACCCAGGGTTTGAATTAACTCCGGGTCGGATTGCGAGGTTAGCCATGTCTCGGTGAGAAAAAGAACATCAGGTTTTCTCTCCTCGAGTAGCAATGATAGTTCTGTACAGTGTCTAGGCAAAGATCTACAGTTTAAAAGGGACATTCTGAACAATTGTTGCCTGTGAGTGAGGGGCTTGGAAGTATATCTGCTGCTAGATTTGTATGCACTTTACTCTTCTGCACATTGCACTTTTTTTACGTGATTAGAGGGATAGCCGTTGTAAGAATTGTATGCACTTTAATCAAGCAAGAATGCTTTCTACTCGGGTTTTGGTATTTTTTAGATTGGAGTGTATGCAATGTAGAAATTATAGGGAATTTCTATATCTTTTAGCGGTATCATAATGTGGACCATTTGGAACCATGTTTTAAAATCATTCGGATAAGATGTATTATGTATTTACTATAGAGTGAGTCTTATAGCTATTATTAAGTGTGATTGTATAATCATGTTGTTTTGGTCTAATTTGTAGCTTGTCATTATTTATGCACTATATCTGATGTCATATAACTTGACTGTTTACTCTTGTTTTCGTGTATCTTCCTGTTCAAATAAAAAAAAAATGTTTTAAAGTTTATACCTGGCCATCCATCATGGCTAATTTCTCTAAAAGTTCTCCTGCATCACACTGATGACTCCTCCATAACAAAATGTATCTCATTTCCTGGATGTCTTTGGAAGCTGACTGTCTCAGGTATACTAAATCCTTTCTAAAGTGGAATAGGACTACTAGCCTGATTGGGTCATTATGAACTTCACATTTGACTATTTGAGCATTGACTATTTGTGGTCCGTCGGCTAGACTGCCGACTTTGGTGCTGGAAACCAGGGTTCGAGCCTCGGGGTCGCGACAACATCCTGTGATTCTGGGCAAATCACTTAATCTCCCCATGCCTGAATGTGTAATGTAAATACGGTGCTCATGTAAAGCGCTCCAATACTTTCGGGTCGAGTTTGCGCTATATAAATATGCAACAAAAAAAACAAAAAAAGCAAAATGTACCTACTCTCACCTACTCCTCGGGCTTCTGGTTAGAGATGTAAATGTCGAAATAGCGTTCGCGCTTGCAGCAGGGCTAGTTTTCTTTTGCGCATCCTGTTCCTTTCAGCATCCCTGATAGCGAGGAGTCTTGGCATAACCTACCATTTAAATGTGTGAATCTGAAAACATTTCATACCCTTTTTTCACACTTAGAAATCCAATCTGCAAGCAGGTATAAAACGGAAATTCCCTATTTGACGGTACATAGGGAATTTTCTACAGTGAAGATTTGCATACTGGCATATTATGCTTGGGTCCTAAATCTTTACTTCATAGTATTTGCATTTTCTCATCTTTTTTAATGTTTGAAAATACTGAAATTGTTTGGGAAAGGAACATGACAATGTTTTATAGTGTGAGAGAAGGGATTAGGGTCTTGAAGGGCCAAGGTCTGGAGTGGGGATGGAGCTTTGAGTCCATCATCATCTGGCTAACTGGAGGGAGTCTGGGGCTAGGGAGAGGATACAGAGCTAACAGCCCAGCACTGTCTGAGATACCTTCCTATTCTGTCCATCACCATTACTGTACCAGCCAATAAACCAGCTATCACCAAATGAACAAATAAGGCATAACTGAAGTGGTCTGTCACATATTGCTGGTCAATTGGAGAACTTTAAACTACCCCACCACTGCAGGTCCCAAATATTTAGACACTGAGGAAGCTTCTTTACATCTCACAGTAACGCTCTGATATGTGATGATAATAATAATGTCCATACCAGCATATCTCTCCACTTCTCTTGATCTCCACGCATGCCAGCTCAGGCCCACAACTATACACAAAGATTCTGATCGTACAACACAATGCAGTTTCCAGTTAGGCAGACTATAATCAGAAGAAATATCATAACGAGACCAGCAAAGCTGCTCAAAGCTGCCAGCACACTGAAAAACTATGTACTGTTTGTCTGTATCTCTCACACCTTAACCACCACGCTGCGTCCTATACCATGATAAACCCACCTCGGTGGTGGTCATCACTGATGACATGAAAATTTTTCCCACATAGGATCACAAAACAAAAACAACAAATTTTCCACCCACACACCCTCCACTGTGCAGCATGCTGCCCATGTAGGTAAGTGCTTCAGTGCCCAACGTGGGGGTTATATATTGTTTATAAATACTGTAATGCAATACAATACAATAAAATACAATACACTACACTATCCAAAAAACAAAATACAAAGGCTTCCACTGATTGATGTTGTTTATGGAGAGACTCCACACAATTACCTTGAAACCTGATTCCTGCACAGGCTTCCAGCGCACTGTGTGCACAATGTGGACTATAAGCTCTTCTCTGGGTCTGCCTAGCATCCAAAGCAGGGCGAGATGACTGACTAGGTATTTGGAAGCAAGACTAGACCTCTTACCAAGCATGTTGTAGGCTCTCTTGGTGGTGTACTGGCGCTTCATCTTCAGGGGGTGGATGATGCCTTGGTACCGTTCAACAGCAATGCAAGTCATGGTGAGCGTGCTGGCCACAACTGCTGTCGTCTGAATGAAGGGAACCATCTTGCATACGAAGGGGCCTGCAAAAGAGCAAGACACAAGCAAACAAAGGGCAGAGTTATGGTTTCCATAAAAGCTAGAACCTATAAACAGCAGTTTAAAACGCACACACTGATTACTTCCTGGTTCTTCTCGTTACGCAATGATTTCTCTCCTTCCAAAGAAAAGTGTAAACTGTTTGAGGTTGACCACCTAAATACAGACAGAAATCTAGTTATTTTCTCTAAAATAAATATAACTTTTGAACTCTTCCCACTCGAAAGAGTCCAGCATTAAATTTGTGTTTGCTCTTCCCCTCTCCATTGAACGATTACCCTTAATAAGGTGAGCCCCTCTCTTAGACTTTCTACCCAAGGCCTATTGATCAGAAAGCCTAATGAATCAATGGAGTGGAGGAGCAAAGAAGAGTTAATATAAGAGGTGACATCGTAACAAGAAGTGACTCAGTGTTATTCAGATTAGTAAGAAGCTTTCATTCCTTGCCCACATTTATATAAAATACAAAAGATGAAGTCTTTCAACCACACACCATGTCATATGGCACTAGTGTTCTTATTCAACGGACAGTTACGTCAACTCACAACGTCACCCCAGGTTGCGGTTTGAACCTGGTCTTCTATTGGAAGATAATTTTAACGCCGTGCTTGATAATATGCCCCTTAGTGCGGCACAGGGGTGACAGAAGTCTATGTGGCTGCAAAACAAATGTTTTACCTGGAAACATCAACATGTCGCTCATGAGGCCACCATATATAAGGCAGATCGCCCAAAATGGACAACGGGAGATCCAACCTAACCAGATTCTGTGGCACTGAAATGGAGGGAGGGTTTCTCAACACTGTGGGCTAAATCGAATTGCTGGAATAATGATATGGGCACCCCCGAAGAAAGAAGTTCAAGGAAAGTAATCGCCAATCACTTAAGCCACATTAAAAAACTGCAGGTACGACTCTTCCATCTTCCAAGAAAAGAACATGAACCAACAGGAAGAGTAGTACATTTTCTTGATCAAGGTGAAAAGTGAAATCCAACTTTGGGGGGAACAAAGGGCAAACATGTTGGCGTATCAGTATGGGAAACAAGTAATGGAGCATCGATCTCCACATATCTAGAAGCAGGGGTCCAAACAAGGTGATCACATGTACACTTCAGTGCAAAATGTTGAAGGGGGTCAAGTGTTAAAATCTAACTGCATCAGCTATACCTAGAAATCTGAGTGTCTTGTTCTCCAGTTCACGGCCCTGATGAGCAAGTATTGTATTGAATTATAATGGTATTTATATAGCACTTCCCAAACCGCTTGCAAGGCAAAACACGGCCAGTGAGCGCAGACAGGGGAGCTAAAGCACACAAAGGCAACTAGTGGTCACATTTAGGGTCATCAACTAGACTCGGGTCTCAAAAACAGTTAATGACCAAGTACATGATGAGTAACCACTGGATGAACATTAAAACAGAGACACAAAGTAGGGAAAGTGTAGAAACATCCTATATGTTCTAGTTCATGTATACAAAATTAGATCTCTTTCTACATGCATTGCCCAAAAATGAAGAAAGACAGAGGTCATTTTGGTGGTCCACCAACCACACAAGACAGACTTTTTTTAATTTTTATGGTGAACACCAATGTCACAGATTCTTCTGAGATTAAAAAAAACCCATAGTACCTCAGAAATAGTTCTGAAGTTTCTTCCTACATTAGGATTTCCAACTTTTTGGGGATTCATAATGAATCCCAGGAGTACTCCGGGAAATCTCTAAGGGCCTGCTTAGGAGTCAGTCAGAGAGGTATCCCTGAGTCGGATACTTCTCTGCCTTTTTATGACTGGGGTGATGTTTACCCATCCAGTACTCTTTGGTGTGGGAAAACCGGACTCAATGTTACCAGCTGGAAATTCTGGCTGATAAAATCACAGGGGGCTGGCTATCCTGCCACTCTACTCTGACCTTTTCTACAGCAAGGTAGGAACATTCAATACTCCACCTGGCCAGAACAAATCTTCCCTTTACCTTACCTACTCTCCCAACATTCCTCCCTACACCGTTGCTGCATGCAGATCACAAATCCCATTAACGACCTTTTAGAAATGGGATTTCTGGTTGGCTAGGGCTTGCGTCTAAGCCAGGCAGAACCCACCACTCTAGTCAGGGCAAAGGAGTTACACGTTGAAGATAACCCCTGCTCACCCCCTTGGTAGCTTGGCACGAGCAGTCAGGCTTATCTCAGAGGCAATGTGTAAAGCGTTTGCGCAACACAAACACACAGCAGCAACACACTAGGCACACCACAAAAGAAACTTCACACAAGGTTATATAAAAATAGCCTTTGTATTATCCAAAACACATTAGAATCATAATCACACAATATACACTGTGCCAACTGGCACTGGCAATATTTACAGGGGATTATATACATATGACAGGGCCAATCGGGCCACTGTCAGAACCTTTAGAAAGAACTAGTAGAACATATAAAACACAACCAGTGACTACTGGTAAAATATTGTACTTGGCATCATATATAGCAATATAAAACACCTTCAGCATAAACTCATAAGCATAATCACAGTATGCAACCTCTGTAGGCATAAAACACATTATGCAATAGGCATCATAAGCATAAACATATTATGCTATAACTCACAATTAGGAGGGCACCTTAGTGACACTCCCCAGGTGCATACATCACCTTTGGGCCTTGCGCCCTATCGCCACCATAAAGTGAAACCCAGGCCAACTGGCCTTTCTAGGGGGCCCAATGCCCTTTGTCCAGAATGTCAGGGCATAAGGTAGGCCCTCTGGCTGCCAATGCAGCAAAAGCAAAGTGTGAAATGCGCTAGGGCAAAGGAGTGTATATCACTCCTTTCTCATTTGCAGAAATCAAAAATGCCCCCTTTGTCGCAGCTGCCTGCTCTCTCTCGTGGTGCAGCTGTGGTGAACAAAATAAGTACTGGCACCACTGTGCCTGGGGGAGCCCAACTCGGGGACTCTACTCACAAAATTTCCCCCAACGTTGCAGCTACCCGTAGTCAGGGCGGTGCAGCTGTTACAAGGCCAAAGGAGCACTGGCACCAACATGTGCCAACTCGAGCCCCACTCACCGGACTCTTCTTGACTCCTCTGGTCTGCGCAGCACAAGCCCGGGAACCACAATGCCCAGTATGAGCCCCACTCACCGGGGCTCTTTGTCGACTTCGTTCCTTTTTTCGCTGTAGGCCTGCCTCCCCTTCTGCCAGGCTGGCCTGCAATAGATGGAGCCTGCGAGGCTCTGACGCCTCTTGCTTCTCCCTGGGCTCCAGACATCCTCCAGCACTGTCCAGTGTGGGGTGGGCTCCCGCCTGGATTCTTCTTCCGGTTCGAGGGAGTCAGGCCATGCCCCAAACCAGGCAATTCCACCTGACTTCCTCTCAGCCGATCTCGGCGCTGTGGCGGTGGCTCCTGGCAAATGCGGTGTGGGCTCCCGCTTGTAAATAAACACAGCAGGAGGGGTAGACTCCCTCCCCACAAGCATAAAAATGCGGGGTGGGCTCCCGCCATAAAATAACACCAATGCGGGGTAGGCTCCCGCTCGGAGGGGCACACAACAGCGGGGTGGGCTCCCGCTCTTCACTCAAAATGCGGGGTGGGCACCCGCTCCATAAATAACGGTACCGGCATGCGGGGTAGGTTACCGCTAGACAAACAAAGGCACCAGCATGCGGGGTGGGCTCCCGCTTCTCTTCCAGCAATGCGGGGGATCACCACGCCGGGATTCCCACTGACAATGTCGCAGCTCAGCGCTGCAGAGCCCTCGGGCTCCTCTTTCCCTGGCAAGGCTGGATTCCTTCTCCTTGGGGATTCCAGCAATCAAGATATGGCACTTACGAGGCGCTAGAACAGAGTTTCAGGGGTACAAGGTTGGGCCCAGGCTGGCCAGCTCACAGGGCCCTCCAGCAGGGAGGAAGTCCCTCGTGGCGGTTCCTCCTGGGGCCCAGCAACAGAAAGTCCCAAGTGCAAGGAAAGCACAACATTTTCATGGGGTCACAGCACCAATATTTATGCAGCATTTTCTTTTGTCTGCCCTTGGCACAGGGCTTGGGGGAACAGCCTGAGCTGGTTCGGGGGGATTTTGGAGCACTCTGTTTACAGGGCTCCGCTTCCCTATTGTCAGGTGGGGGCTCGTCATCAGACACCCCACAGGGGGGCGGAGCCAGCATTCACCCAGGCAGGCACAGACCTATTCAGGGTCTGGGGACTACTCATCCCACTACTCCAAATGCAGAACTCCCATTCAGCCTAGCGCTGACTCACCCTGCTCTCCCTGGAACCACACACACCTCACCAGCCCCTGTCACTCCAAAGCCAGACATGCAATCCACATCAGGCAGACAGACACATAGCACACAGAAATACCAACTTCTAGAAGTGGCAATTCTAAAATAGTGATAATCAATCTGCGCACACCATTGCGCAGCATTTATTATTACTATTCCAATCATACCAAACTTGACCACACTGCTCCTCTCATATCAGGAATTACCACTGAAACACTTATCAGGGAATCCCCAATGCATTCCTATGAGAGGGCAGCCTCACAGCAGTGAGAAACCAAATTTGGCTGTTTGTCACGACCAGGACATGTCACGCACTTAAAGTACATGTCCTACCTTTTACCTACAATACACCCTGCCCATAGGGCTAGCTAGGGCCTACCTTAGGGGTGACTGACATGTAGTAAAAGGGAGGGCACAGACTTGGCACACACTTTAGGTGCCATGTCACAATGGCAGTAACACCGTGCATAGGCCCTCCAATGGCAGAGGCCTGAGACAGGTTTGAGGAGCTACTTTGGTGGGTGGCGCAATCAGCGCTGCAAGCCCACCAGTAGCATTTAATTTACCAGCCCCGGGTATCCGAGATACCACTTTACAAGGGACTGACAGGTAAATGAAATATGCCAAACAGGTGTAGACCAATCTTTACCATATTTACCACAGAGAGCACACGCTCTTTACACTTGACAGCAGTTCTAAAGTGCCCAGAGTCCTAAAACCACCAAAACCATGTCAGAAAAGGCTAGGAGGAAGGCAAAAGGTTCAGGGAGGACCCTGCTAAAAGGGCCAAGTCCAACACCACCCCTCCCTCCACCTCCTTCCCGGGCAGAAGCCCTAGCTCCCATTTACAACCTGGTTTAGGCAGGTTGAAAATTGAGGGGAGGGGTGGGATTAAACCCTACGGAATTAGGAATTCCATGCAGTTTTGTACCCAGTAATTCCAGGTTTGCTGGTATTCCCCATTAAGTCGACTTTCACTCATATTAGGAATAAATATGTTTGGAGATACTGGTTGTTAACAGTAGTTATGGCCATGCGAGATCTCAGTACATGTTTACTCTTAACTATTAAACAGGGCCTGAGAGTTGTTGAATTCAAAGGTCACCAATACTGGGCTAAATGTACTCAAGCATATTTCTCACGGTTGTAAAGTTCATAGGAATTAATAAGGCGGAAATGCACATTTGCACAGATTCCTTTTTAATATTTTTCTCCACAGCAGAAGTATGCTGCTCTTTTTATAGACCTCTTCCCCTACACCCTAATAAAATATTGGACTGTCACCCTCAATTTCTCTCCATGGAAAGGCACTTGGTTTAACTTCAGTAGTTTTTAAACTTTATTATTATTCAGACTTGTCTTGCGATACAAACTTAGTAGTATCATAAATAGAATCAGAAAAACATACGCTGAAATAGTGCTTCAATGATTATTTGAAGTCAAATATTAGCCCTCAAGTGAGAGCTGCTATTAGATATTTCCCAAGTTTGACCAAAGATGTACGATGTGGAACTATACTGGCAGATGTTCCACTGCTGCGGCTAAACTTTTAGCCTCCAATTTTCTTCTACTTTGATTGGGAATCAGGATATGGAATTTTGAGAAGAGGTGAGTGAGCCACTGAAAGCTAGACCATGACTTGAGCCTGATACCTAGATCTGGCTCAACTAAAGGCCCTTTTGAATACTTAAGCCCAAAACAACCCTGTCCTTCATGTTGCAGCTTCCAACCAACCACTTTGTTACCTCATTACCCAAGCCTTCTTCACCACACTTGCAGCTGATGTTCTTCCCAGCATTGCGCTGTGGTATTTTTACTAATGAATGGTTATCTGAGACCAATGGAAATGCACATAAAAGGGATCTTATGCTAATGATTTTTAGATCTCAGCTACAGACAGCTTTTAGTTCCCTGTTGCTGGAGACGTATTGTATGAAATACCAAAATCTTAGTGGTCTTTGGGTCGGCCCATTGCTTATCCAGCACTACCAATTTTCCCAAATCCATGCGTGAAGGTTTGTTCCTGTCCAGGTTTTTTTCTTTGAATTCTGGGATTTATAATCTTATTTATTCCATTATAAAACAAGACTACAAATCGCAGAATTCAAAGGCTAGACTTGAGCAGCAAATCAAGCATGGACCTTAGAAACTTGGCAGTTATGCGTTTCTTTTGATGGCTTTCTTGTCAATCTCATTTGTTTGCTTCTTGTTCAGGTGCTTTCCTTCCTCTTCTTGTGTTTGTTTCTCCCCTGAAGCATAACTTCTTTATTAATATTTGCACTGAAAGATGTGTAACCATCCATAGCTCACATCGGGGAGCCAATTTTTTCTTTGTGCGCTACATGTGCATTGATGTATTTTCTTGTTCCCTCCCTCCCAGCCCTGTGTGCGGTGTGCTGCTTCCCCCTCTCACCCCTATCTGCCTGTGCTCTATGTATTGCAGCCCCCCTACCTTGTCCGTAAAAGCACAACATTAAGTTTATTTTTGTTACATTCTACTAAAGTGCACATGTTGCATGAAAGACCACGACTTGGCTGACAAAGGAAGCTTTTATTGCGCCTAGGGAGCAGGAGGTTGTTGCACTCAGCCTGCATTTGAGGCAGTAGCATTACGGCCAGTCTGCTTCCTCAGGTGCTGCTGGGCACCAAATGGCTGCAACAATAGTTCTTGGCCTGAGTCGTGTGGAAAGTAACTGGTAAACATTTTTCTTTAAATTCTGACTGTCCCTGATACAGCTGTTATGTTCTTTTAAGTATCTGCAAGTAGGTCTCTTTATATTTTATAATATATAGTAGCAGGACAAACAGTTGTGGTATACAATCACCTCACACTGTTATTTCAAAGTATTTCACAGTGCTCACTCTTCGGGTTAACCGTTTAAAAAAAAACCAATTTGACAAGATGCAAGACACAAGGGTAATGGAAAACAGTAACTATACGTAATGCTTGTATTTGAGAAGAACCTTTATCTTATAAGGCACAAAGCACATTCGAGGGAACAAAATAGAAACTTAGTTTATTTTAAAAAGGCAACACAGCGACTTCTTTCTTTTGAAGAGTCTGTATCCTAATTCTTTTCTTCTATTAATGAATCTTCATAACAATGTACATGTATAACAAGATACAGCCTATGCGTTTCGTCCCAACCTCAAGGGACTTCTTCAGGGCAAAATCTAAGTATTAGTTTATCCAATTCCTCTAAAGAGACATCGGTCACTCCAAATTCAATCAAATATATGTACTGTAAACATATGGCTCATATTAGAGACCGCATCTACAGAAACTGTGTATTCCACAGCGTTTCAATCGTGTACACAACTCTAATGTTCAAAATACCTTAATTTCTGTTTTTCGTAAACCCACCACCTCCACAACCCTTCTCATAGGAGCTGTCAAAACAAAATTGTTTCACCCGTCTGTAGAATTCTTTGCATGCACCCATGATGTCGCTCACAAAGACTACATAATGAAGTGAGAAGGGGCGTCCAGTTTGAAGCTCTTCAAACTGGACGCCCCTTCTCTCATCAATCAGATAATGTCTAACCCCTGAATAGGTGTTAACTCCGCCTTTGTGAGCAACATAACGGGTGCATACAAAGAATTCTAAAGACGGGTGAAACAATTTTGTTTTGACAGCTCCTACGAGAAGAGTTGTGGAGGTGGTGGGTTTACGAAAACCAAAAATTAAGGTATATAGAAAATTAGAGTTGTGGACATGATTGAAATGCTGTGGAGTACACAGTTTCTGTAGATGCGATCTCTGATATGAGCCATATGTTTATAGTACATCGATTTGATTGAATTTGAATTGACTGATGTCTCTTCTTTTCGAGGAATTTGATAGAAAAATACTTAGATTTGGCCCTGAAGAAGTCCCTTGAGGTTGGTACGAAACGCGTAGGCTGTACCTTGTTATACATGTACATTGTTATGAAGATTCATGAATAAAAGTAAGAATAAGGATACAGACTCTTCAAAAGAAAGAAGTTGCTGTGTTGTCTTTTTTTATAAAAAAGAAGTCTCTATTTTGTTTCCTCAAATGTGCTTTGTGACTCATGAGATAAATGTTCTTGTCAAATACAAGTATTTACGTATAGTTACTGTGCTCCTCTACCCTTGTGTCTTGCACCTTTAATTTTTATGCTGGATAGCATGTAAACTGCTTTTTACATTCTGATCAGTTTTTTGTCTGCAATTTAAAAAATAAACCTTGTTGTTTCTAAGGATGTTAAATATTGATTTTTGAGCTGCATTAAGGTATGAGTTTGCTTTTCTTCCAGCATTTTTTTTTAATGTTTTTTTCTTTTACATTTTTTTAAATTGTGATTTAGAAACAAGCATTGGCAAAGGCAATAGCCTAGCACTCACATTAAATAAAGGTAAGACTTTGCCAGTGCTTGTTCAATTTGGTTTGAAACCAAACTATAATCCATCTTTAGCCTTCCACAGGTTTGAATTATCATCCCATTGTAACTCAGTCGGCTCCACTGTCCCGGTACTCAGGGGTAATGAAAAATGCGTGATTAATGCCTGAAAGTTTGCCTATAGGGAGTTCTGCACTTCACTCCTGTTGATATGAAAGTGATTACTTCTCTTGAATCGCCCAGACCTTTTGCTGTTGAAATAGGTGCAGTCCCCCTTACAGAGAAGCCTCCCTGAAAATCGATCTTTGTTAAGCAGGCTCGGACTTGCCTATATGGCACTCTGGCAATTCTCAATGTGCTGCTCTGATCGGTGAGTGTGTGAGCCATTTGTTGGCAGTTTGTGGGCCTATTTTATGGTCTGCTGGGAAAGTTTTTACTATTGGACTACCTGCTATTAAAACAAACATTGCTTGCAGCAAGCTCTAATCCATGCATCTTCCAAACCTCACCGGGCGCTTATACAATCTGGGGCCTATTGATCAAAAAGTCACACAATGCAGCAAAATACCTTGCTGCGCTGTGTGACAGGGAAATGACAGGCATGTGTTGTATTTAATATTATACGGCAAATCTTTTCCCAGCTCTAGAGCACAATGTGCTGCCTAGTGTCAATGCAGGCACTCTTGCGCTATGATATAAGGGTGTCTGTGTTGTAAGCAGGATTGTTTTGGTGCAGGAAGGGCTGCCTCCCTGCACAAAAACAGTCCCCTGAAGCAGTTTTCTCTTTCTATGTGTGCTGCATTCTCTAGCACAAGGGAAAAAAAAACTTTCTCCTGGTTATGCCTCCCCCGGGAAGGCATTGCATTTTTGCACATTCCTAGTCTACCAGTAATGGTAAATCTGGGAATGTGCCAAATTCCATGAGTATTGCGTGGGAATACCCAAGCACCACCCATGGAATGCTTTCCTGGGGCTGAGTAACGCAATGCAACGTTTTGCGCTGCGTTGCGCTACTCCAGATTTATCAAGCCACTTAGGGCCACGCAAGGTGGCATTGCATGGCTTGATAAATCTCTCCTAATGGTTGTGTCACTTTTGCACCCCATTGCGTGACACAAAAGCAACACAACACTATGATAATTATGCACCTAAGTCTTTATAAGTTCAAAACTGCCCCAATTTCAAACAAAGGGCCAGTTTCTTGGTTCTCTAATTCACTAATGGGGCCGATTTTATTTTGGTGCCTGGGGTTATTTTCTGTTCCAGCTCGACTCTGTTGTAAGTCGGGGAAAGCAGGTGATATCAACATTAAAATTGTGCATTCTCTGCCTATCCTTAGCTTTGTAACTTTTTCCAGCAAAGCTTCTTGTGCAAACTTGATTTTACATCTAATGTGTGTATTTTCTTAATAAAACTATATTACTTTTGCTCATCTAATAATTAAACTTGAAGCATCAATCTCTGATGTTAAACAGGAAAAGAGATACTCGTCAATGGCTGAATTGTGAAATGTGAAATCAGGAAACCTAGGCTCAATCTTGGCTTCCCCGCTTGACCAAATTGGGTGATCCTAGGCAGTCAGTTTATTTCACTGTGCCTCCTTTTCCTTCATCTCCTGAGAGCAGCTTTAAATACATCAGTTTAGGCTGTGCGCTTTAAACAATACTCTCTCATGCAGAGCTTAATAGATGTTAGTGTTGCTCCATCTAACATAATATAGGGTGCACACGAGAACTCACTTACTTGCCGCTTGGCTCACTAATGACGTCGTGACTGGTGGGCTGTAGGGTGGATGAATGTTTCTGAAGTCATGTTTAGTAGCTATCACTTCTAATAATTGCCACTTAATGCAGTGAAGTAATCTATAGTTCTAAATTGAAAATCCGATGTACTAAATTGAAAAGTTTTTGAATAATAAAGAAAAAAACATTTTTGAAGTCTATGTCATATTTTTTGCTTAAGGGTTGTTGCATGATTTTCATGCTAAGTCTTTTGATGGCTTAACTGGTGCTCTGACAACCTAAACAGTTGAATCGGCGCTCTCTCGCTCTCCCTGCTAATTTGCAGGCAGACTCGCCCACCTCTCCTTACAAATCTCATGCTCTTTCAGCATCCTCAAATGATGCTTAATGCGCGCAAATACTTATGCGAATTGTTTTCACAGAATGTCAAAAAGAAACAGCAGGATTCCTGCCCGCCTGAGACAACATCAGCCATTTCCAAGACTCGCGCGTGAGGCTTAAGCAACATGCTGGAAGCTGAAAGTCATGCCAAAGCCGCTATTCTGAAGGGGGTCCATTGCCAAGAAGAGCTGGGTCGGGAGTGCACACCATTAGCAGTGGGCACAATGGGATACACAAAAGCATCTCGGGTTGGGCAGCAGCTGAGCTGAGCAGATAATGAAAGAGCCAGGGTTCTGCAGGCCTCGCTTCTCGCCTCTGCTGTCAGGGAGCAGCGGGTGGTTGACAAGACCTAGCACTGGATGCAGAGCACCATGAAAGAGGCTTGCTTGATGACTCATTTTCATTTCGCTCTGTCTTTTTTTTTCAATTGTCGCTGGCGTCATTGTCTGGGGCTGCAGCGAGAAGCATAAGGTCTATCTATAGTGGGGTCGTATGACCGAACAACGCAAGGAAATACTTCGAATTACTTTACAATGCATTTTTTAACCTGCATTTTATACAACGCACATGCTTTTACAACGGAGAGTTACGACCTGAATAAATACTTTCATCAGCCAAGAGGAGTGCTGCGTTGTTTAACTTTTACGGGATATATATATATATATATATATATATATATCTATATATATATATATTCACTGAAAAAACCATAGGTTTCAGGGGTGTTATAGTTAGCTGGACTTTTCACTTGAACAAAACCATTGAAATTCCCCCGTTATAGTTAGTTCAGCTAACTATAACTCGCGCGCCCGCAATGCACTGCTGATGACGTCACATATTACATCACTCATGACATGGTCAGTGACATCACTCATGACATCACTGATGACATCTCAAATGACATCACTGATGACATCACTGATGACATCATCCTTGTGAAAGAGTGGCAGACCTCCTCTCACCCTAATATAACCTTTGATACACACATTCAAAAATAGAGACTACAATTTTCAAAACAATGGACATACCAATACCAGTTACAACAACCTCTTCAGTAATTCTAAGATCCACATACACATCCACTCATTCACCAACAGTCCTATACAGTCACTCATACATGTACTCACTCATCATATGTACTCATACACCTATACAACCTGTTACACAATGCCACTCATCCATAGAGTTACTCACACACATAGTCACTCATGCTAATAAAGAATCAAACATACATTTACTTGCGTATACAGTTATACATACACCACCACACTTACTTCTACGGAAACTTACACATACTTAGTCTTTTAAACAATCACTTATAGAAACACATACTTATTCATACAGGAACTCTTTCAATCTCTCAATCTCACATATACTCACATATATACACCAATAGTCACATATACTAGTTTAAAACATATGTAGTTACTCATAAAGACACTATTGAGACAGTCATTCACTCACTAACACACCCATACACACACTCATTCACCCATACAGTTCTGCACACATGCTGTGTTCAACACATACAAACAGTGAGTCACTCATTCATGCACCTATGCACTACGTAATACCCCCCACCGAACCATGCAGACACTCAGACTGATACTCAAAAAACCAACTAATAACCTATATAGACACCCATGTAGCTACTCACCAACCCATGCAGCCACTTATACACAAAGTGAGAGACTGATACAGATATTTACATATTTAAACATTACTCACTAAGCCATGTATTCACTATGATACACTTAATCAGTCAGTTACAAAATCAATTTTTCAAAAACAAATCATCCATTTAGACACTTATATACCCATTTATTCTTCCATCGACCTTGAGATATACATATATAAAACATATTTAATTTTCAGAAAAACACACATTCACTGGATGATGTCATCAGTGATGTCATCAGTGATGTCATTTGAGATGTCATCAGTGATGTCATGAGTGATGTCACTGACCATGTCATGAGTGATGTAATATGTGACGTCATCAGCAGTGCATTGCGGGCGCGCGAGTTATAGTTAGCTGAACTAACTATAACGGGGGAATTTCAATGGTTTTGTACAAGTGAAAAGTCCAGCTAACTATAACACCCCTGAAACCTATGGTTTTTTCAGTGAATTTCTGAGGTTTTTTAAATGCTAATTCCTAACTATAACGTGCCTGAAACCTATGGTTTTTTCTGTGAATTTCAAAGGTTTTTTAAATGCTAATTTCTAACTATGCCTACAGAGATAGGACATGTGAAGAAAGAAGAAAAAATGCACAGAAAGAAACAAAAGAAGTGCAGAAAGAAGCAACAGAAGTCCTCAAATACGAAGATAAGTGCAGGAAGAAGGATAACGTGCAGAAAGAACAAAAAGAAGAGCAGAAAGAAGCCTTGTTGCAAAATCATCCTGTACCCTCAACTTTTTCAGACGGATACTGGTGGTAACTGAGTCTGACTAACCAGTCCTAGAGCCAGTGCTATGTTAAAAGACACTTAGAATACAGTGAAAACACCTACATACACTAGGGAACATTATGCGTTGGGGTCCCCCTGTGATTAGCATGACCTCCTCTGTAAGCCCCTAGTATATAATAGGGCATGGGGATTAAAACTACCTCTTAAAACAGGCCACAGGGCGTTTTTGCACACATTAACTCAGGCCCCGTCCCCTCCATTCACCACTGTGTAAACACGCCCTGTGTCCATTTTTAGTTGGGAGATTAAGTTCATTTGAATCCTGAGGGTCCCTAGGGTCCAACTAGCCCACTAGGTACCTCCAGTAAGTGCCACAGAGCTGCGTTGCAGAGAGGTGTAAAAAGTGGCACGGCCTGGACCACCTCTCTGCAATGCAGCTCAGTGGCGCTTACTGGAAGCACTTGGTGGGCTAGTTAGCCCCCAGGGGCCCTCAGTATTGAAGGGAAATTATATCCCCAATTTAAAACGTGCCATAGTGCGTGTTTGCACATGTCACCTCAGGCCCCGTCCCCTCCCTTCACCACTGTGTAAACGCGCCCTGTGGCTGTTCTAAGTTGAGAGATTAAGTCCCCTTGAATCCTAAGGGTCCCTAGGGTCAAACTAGACCACTAGGTACCTCCAGTAAGCGCCACAGAGCTGCGTTGCAGAGAGGTGTAAAAAGGGGCTTGGCCTCAGAACACCTGGCTGCAGCGCAGCTCCCTGGCGCATGCTGGAGATGCCTGTTGGGGGCGCGTTTGCAGAGTGCTGCACGGAGGGGGCATGGCCTCCGGCACGATGCCAGTCTTTTATTTATTTTAGTTTTTTAAGAAGGGGGGCTGTTTGGTTCCCCTTCTTATTCTAATTTATTGGCCCTGATGACCCCATCCCCCAGGGCCAGTCTCCTAATTATTATTTTTTTACCCCAATCCCCAGGGCCGGCCACTGTTTTTTATTATTTTTAAAAAATATATATTTATAGACACACCTAGGACATGCTGGACAAACCGTACGTACCTATCACCATGACGATTTGCGTGATATTCATTAAAAGGCGACTATGCATGCAATGAATCCACGTGGAATGTATATACACCACTAGTGAAGCTCTGACATGTCTGATGCCCTACCGTGCCTAATCCTGGTAGACACCCTTGTCGTTTATTTATACAAACATGGGTAGCTATTGACGGGCACATTTAATACACATGCACACCAAGCCATTCAAAGGGGATTCGACAAAAATTCGACCAAAACTATGCAAGAAACCCCCCTCACGGTTAATAAAACACACATCCACTGCCGGATGTGTAATACTTTTTATTTTACTCTCTGGAAAGGGGACGAACATCACTTGAGAGTCACAGCGTGCTCCTGACAGAGCCCAATGCTGTGTTACACCCACCATTGCCTGCCGTGTGCCACACACCTCTGTGTTGTATTCCACTAGCTAGTGCATATGCTATGACACTCTCTAGCCCATGTGCACTGTAACACCACCCCGTGAATATGTCATGCCACACTTGTCTTCGCACGGGTTATATTGCCCCATCTAACGTGCCTTTCTCGATGCCTATGTTATAACGCACAGTGCTAAGCCATACATATTACAATCTGGGATCCATATCTTTGTCACAGTGCATATGCAACGTTACACTCCCCAGCACATATTTTATATTACAACTTTAGAGACTAGTTAGGTTACACAACACTGCCCTGTGCATATTACACTCCAAGGCGCATATCGCATAGCACGCGCTAGTGCCTGTGCTATCTCGCGCTCTCCAATGAATCTGTCATTGCGCACAATGTATTGCATATTATATTTCACGCCCGGTTCATCTTATATCACACTTTTTGGTGCATAGTTTATACCATACACTATATCTAGTTTTCATTTTCAATCGTGCTCTCAGGACTATGTTCTATATAACACTGTGTTCACCTACCCTTTTCACGGGCATTACATTTTGCGATAGGGGGTGGAGGGTCAGGGGGTGTTTCTGCCAAGTGAGCCCGGAGTCACAGTCACAAACGTCCTCTTCTTCCTGAATAAAAGTGAGATTATGCTGCATACTTGTTCATATTTTAAGTAGTTCGCACAGACACAATGTTTTAAAAACAATAAAGTTCCTAATACCCGCCTTCTCTGAACAGTTAGCTTGCTGCCCCATCCCCTTCCTCCCTATCCTCTGTTGTGTGAATCCATGGACTAGCCTCCTCCCTCCTGCCATGCATGGTCTGAAAGCGCACCGCCGTTTGGCGGGTCCGGGTCCCGGGGTTGGACTCTTGTGGGCGCCATTTTGGCTTGGGTTGGTGGAGATTTAGGCGGGCGCCATCTTGGAGCGTCCCGACGCTCGAGCTCTTCATTGCGACGCCTACTTAAAGTCGTCCTCTCCCGCGCTGCGGGACCGCGCTGTGGGACGCCGTCGCTTAGCCGGAGTCGTGCCAGAGTCCTGCCCGTCTGCGCTCGTCCGCGTTGAGGAAGCGTGAGCGGGGCCTGGACTCTGACAGTTAGTCATTGTACCATCATGCAGAATACTTCGACGCTCAGGTACAATCGTGCCGCTCTGCTTTCTATTAGAGAGAGGCTTACGGTGTGTGTTCAAGACTCTGTGCACCCGTTGTCGGGTCCCTATGACTGTGCCTGTGGCAGTTTGTCACTTGATACCCCGTCTGGGGTGCACGCTGTAGAAAGGGATGCCTCTAATACACGTACTAATATCTCTGAGCGTGTACTACGCATCTGGAGTCTGAACGTGAGATCGTTGGTCAAGCACCATCAGTGCTTACGTGACATCATCGAAAAAGACTCTCCTGACCTCATCTTTCTCACTGAGACTTGGCTTCAGGATGCGGACACTGCAATAATCAATTTGGCATTCCCTTCTAATTATACAGTGTTCACTCTTAATCGCACTTCTAGAGGGGGTGGCATAGCTATGGTGATAAAATCCTGCTTCCCGGCTGAATGGAAAGCTCTTGATTTACCAGCGTGTGAGAGCGCTTCTTTTAAGGTAGCTTTGAGTCATCAGTTTACACTTAGTGGTATGCTTATCTACCGCCCGCCAGGGAATGACACTGTCTTCAAGGCCGCTCTTACTGACGTGGTCAGCTCTTTAGCTCCGAGATGTGCCAATTTTAACATCGTATGTGACCTCAATATCCATTTTGATCAGAGGTCATCAGCACCTATTAATACCTTGCTAGCGGACCTTGAAGCCATGCAAATGATCCAACTAGTTACCTCCCCTACCCACATAGGAGGTCATATCCTTGACCCCTTCTTTACCACACTGGAGCGGGTTAGGGTTTCTGACCCGATGGTGGTAGGCTGGACTGACCATCTGCTGGTTAAAGTTTCATGCCCTATAGATGACCCACAATTTAAACCTGTGGATAGACTGATCCTTAAAAGAAATTGGCACAAGCTCAAACTGGAGGAGTTTTATAAGATCTTGGAGGCGCAGCCCCTGGGCAATCTGCTGAATGTGGAACAAGGATACGAGCAGTTTTGTAACTGGGTCCTAGCCGCCCTTGACTCTCTTATACCGATGCGCTGGTCGAAATGCCATGCTAAAGTTCCCAGCCCATGGTAGAATGATACTCTTGCCGAGCTTAAGAGAACGTGCCGGCAAGCTGAGAGGGCGTGGCGGAAATCCTTTGATCCCACCCTGAAATCTTCGTATTTTGCCCAGCTTAAGATCTATCACAGGGCAATCTGTCAAACTCGGGCCGCATACTATGCTTTCGAGTTTCAGAATAGCCCCAACCCGTCTAAATTAATTTTTAAGGTTCTTAAAGACCTGATGGGGAAACGGGCCACCTCGGTGGAAATCTGCACGGACTCTCACTGTGAAAGTTTGGCATCCTTTTTCGTGGAGAAAGTGCAGGCGATCTACCGAGGATTTACGCCATCTGTGCCCGGTGCTGAGCAAACTGGTGTGATAGCTATGGCTCACGAAACCCTGTCCTCCCTGCCAGTAATGTCTGACGAGGTTTTCGATACTCTGAGCCTCAAAATTAAATCCGGTTCTCCATTAGATCCGCTGAAGCCAGAGCTATTCAGACTTCTTCCTCCCTTATGTCGTGAGCCTTTACTGGATTTGATCAATCTATCGCTCACATCGGGCGTGGTCCCGTCTTACTGGAAGCAGGCAGTGGTCAGCCCTATCTTAAAGAAGCCTAACCTTGACCCCCTATTGCCAGAAAACTATCGTCCCATCTCCCTCCTGCCCTGGACCGCCAAGGTTACTGAGGCACACGTGAACTCCATCTTGTCTGCCCACCTTTCTCGTAATAACATTCTTGACCAGAGCCAGAATGGTTTTCGTGCACAACACAGCACCGAAACTGCACTGCTCTTTATGACCGAGCACTTGCGAACGGTGCTGGATGCTGGGCAGACAGCGGCGCTCCTCCTGTTAGATCTGAGCGCCGCGTTTGACACGGTGTCTCACGACATCCTGATCCGGTGCTTGGAGGGAGTGGGAATTGAGGGGACTGCTCTCCAATGGTTTCGCTCTTTCCTTTCGGACCGGTTTTTTAAAGTGGCTATTCCACCTTGTCAGTCCTCTTTCCATCCACTGGGGCTGGGGGTTCCGCAGGGCTCTGCGTTGAGCCCCACTCTATTTAATCTATATGTGAAACCGCTGGCTGCAGTCGTCAGACAATGTGGCCTTACTATGACATCGTATGCTGACGACACGCAGCTGGCGGTGACACTCAGCGGTGCCCCCGAGGTGAACGCTCCCAGATTTCGTGCAGGACTCATAGCCGTGGCAAATTGGATGCGTACTAACTGTTTGCAGTTAAATGCCAAAAAGACCGAGGTCCTGATTTTAGGAAAGCAGGCGGAGCTTTGGGGAGACCAGTGGTGGCCTCCAGAATTGGGGGTGACTCCCATCCCAGCTGCCGAAGTTAAGAACTTGGGGGTTTGGCTGGATCCTACACTCTCTTTTACCAGCCACACGAAGAAGGTTGCAGCTACCTGTTATGGTATTCTGCGAGGGCTGAGACCGGTCCTCAAATTCTTCGACCCCCCTACTCGGCAACTAGTGGTCCAAGCCTCCATTCTTTCTCGGCTGGACTATGGGAGTGCGCTGCTGCTCGGAGTGAATCAGGCGGAGGCTACTAGATTGCAAAGGGTGCAGAATGCCGCGGCGCGAGCTATCGTTGGCCTTCCTAGACAGTGCTCTGTCTCTGCAGTTTTGACCTCCCTTCACTGGCTGCCGGTCAGACAGAGAATTAAATTTAAGGCTCTTTGCCTGACATTTAAAATCTTGAAGCTTTCCTCTCCTCCAGCCCTCGCTAAGCTTGTCTCCTACTATGTTCCTTCGCGGTCTCTTAGATCGGAATCTCTCCATCTGGCGGTCAATACACGGTTTAGACTGAGTAGGATGGGAGGTCGCTCTTTTCGAGTATTAGCAGCAGGATTATGGAATTCTCTCCCTGTCCATATTCGAGCCCTGAACAGCCTTACTTCCTTTAGGCGCGCCATAAAAACTTTTTTGTTTCCAACCGCTGACTGATTCCCTCCTTTTCCCTTATTAGCATCGATTTGTTGTGTTGTGGTACCTGATCAGGCACCGGGACGCCCCTTGGCTGGGGCAGCTGCGCGCCTTATAAAAACGATTAACATAACATAACATAACATGTGCTGCCACTGCCCTCAATTTAGTATGATGTACTAGTCCACTCCTCCTGCCCTCCATTGCCCAATTCTATGCCCCATCATTGACCTCCTGCTTAAACTCTGTGCTTAGCTTGCTGCCCCTATTCTCCTTCCCCCTGCCCTCCGATGTCTTTGTGCATGCCCCTGCTCCATCCTTTTTGCCCACCATGTCCCATGGACCTGCCACTCCTATCTACTCTGAGTGTTCTGTTGAGCTGCCACTCCCCTCCCACCTGCCTAGCATTGTCAGATGACTGTAACCTGTCCCTGCCACCTCCACCCTGCCTGTCCACATGCCATGCCCCTATCCTCTTCCTCCTGTCCTACATGGTCCATTGTACTGCCACACCCTTCTGCCCTCCCTGGTCTGTTGTGCTGCAACTGCTCCTCCTGCCTGCCCCGTGTGGTCTGTTGTGAGGTCCCTTCCCCTGAACTTTCTTGTCTGTGCACAGGTCCTGACCCTCCCTTCTATCCTCCATCGTCCTTTGTGCATGCCCCTCCACCCTCCTTCTTGCCCATCATAGCCATTGTGCTGCCACTAACCCTCCCACTTGCCATGCATGGTCTTCTGTGCTGCCATGGCCCCTCCCACCTTCCCTGTGTGGTCAGTTAGTTGCCCCTGACCCCCTCCCACCTTCCCTCCATGGTCTGTGTGTATGCCATCACAGTCTCACTGTTGCTCTTCATGGTGTGTCTTGCTTCTAGTGCCCATCCTGCCTGACCTCCATGGCTATCTTGCTGCTCCTGCCCTGCCCCCTTGCCCCCAGCCCTACTCCCTCCCTCCTGGCTTGTCTGTTCCATTGTAATGCCCCTGATCCGTCCCTCCTGCCCTTTATGGTCTGTTATGCTGCAGCTTTCTCTCCTGTCTGTCCATTATGGTCAGCTAGCTACCATTGCCTCTTGCCCCTCTGTTCTCTGTTGTCCATGTGCATGGTCCTGTCCCCTCCCTCTTGCTTTCTATGGATTGTTGTGCTGCACTCCCGTCCTGCATGCCCTGTGTGGTGTATTGTGCTGCTGCAAACCCTGATGCCTGCCCTGCAGGGTCAGTTTGGTGCACCTCTCCATGTCCCTCCTGTCCTCTGTTATCCAAGTCCATGTCCCTATCCCATTTCCTTCCATGATCCAATGTACCATACTTGCGAACATTTTGAACTTGGTAAGAGGGAGATTTTGAAAAAAAACTGGGGTATTGATTTTCCCCTTTGAGTTACATTGAAAAAGAGGATATTGTAGACAGGAGACAGATCAAATAAAGCCCATTTGAGCTTAAAAACATTGGACGTTTCCTGGCTGAATCGGGTCTGTTGGCATGTATGGGTGTACTACCATTGCCTCTTCCTTCTGCCCACAATGGTCTATTACATTGCCACAGCCTTGAAGGAGGGTAGATTTTGTATCACAGGGGGCCCCTGGCCCGTTCTGTCCACACCTGAAGTATGAGACCCTTGTCCTTGCCCTGCCAGCTGCATTTGTAGGCCGTATTAAATTGACCAGCGGGTCCTGTGTTGCTATATAATTATCCTGAGACATCCTTACCACTCAGCCAGCATAAAACCCCTGTGTAGGCCCTTCTGTTCAATATGTAGGCCTCTTTGTTAAATTGACCATAGCTCTGCAATTTTAGTGTATAGCAGTCTGAAGGCACGTCTGCGAGGCCTTCTGATCCAAACTAGTAGCCCCCACCCTACCCGAGTGCTCCGTGCTCGGTATCAAAGTTCAACATCCCCCTGAAGCTGTCGACATACAGTAGGCTGCATCCTGGACTGGTACTTGCTTCCTGGGCAGGTTTCCCTCTTTTAAGGAAGTGGCAACCGCAGAGCGTCAAGTTAGGAGAACTGAGGAGATTTTATACATGAATATATTGAATTCCCGTACAATACCCATTATTTTCTGCTTGCTCTATGGAACTTACGATAAGCGATTGGCCTGAGAGACTGACCTTTTCACCCAGTCCATTGTCAGCATTAAGTGGGTAAATGACGAAATGTCTGGTAAAATCTGCAGACGAAGCTTTTGGGTAGCATACGTAGGTAGATGTAGCGTGCCAAGGAGCCCACAAAATGATATAAAAAGGGAGCACCCACAGATATCGACGGACTACTTCGCCGTCTGTATGTAGGTTAACAGGCAGTGCAGGTTTTCCCCAAGAGCTGGGAGCTCTTATCTTCCTTTGCTTAAAATGTCTTGCTCTGCTTTGCTTGAAGTATCTTATTCTATTTTACCTATATGAAATGTCATGTTATGTTTAACCATTGTTCTCTTTACTTTTGCATTTAAAAGATTTTGTATTGTAATTGCAGGAATGCTTGCTCTAAGAGTAAACGTGAGTGTTCCTTGGTAACATTTTCCTTGGTGTAACTTGTTTCTCATGATGCATTTATAGATGTGTTTTCTCTCTCTCTCTGTCAGTACATTAATTGAGATACAGAGAATATTATGACAGCTGTATGATTATCTGGATTCTGTATTTTGTACTTTATGTCTCTATTCTGCGGTTTCTTTGAAGTTGCATCTTCTCAATAAACTGCCATTGTATTCTGCCTCCAATTCCATGTCTCATATGTCTGTTTTCTTCATTTTTGGAGCAAGCGTTCCTAGGCACCCCGGCTCAAATTAAGGTGCCCCTTTTGTCCCTGACTCACTCTCCTGCTCAGTTCTGTGGTGGCTCCCGGGGATCTGGGGACCGCCCCTAGCTTCCTTGACCCGTTATAGATCTTCCCTCCAACAGCCTCTCTTACAAGTCCTGTATTGTTGGTTTGTTGCCCCTGCCCCCCTTTCCACTGCCCTCCATAGTCTGTTGTGCTTCCACGGCCCTTCCTGCCTGCTCAGTGTGGTTAAATTGTTGCCTTTGCACCCTCCTACCTGCCTTCAATTTTCAGAGTCTGTGCCCCTGGCCTCTGCCTCTCAACAGTATCCTAATGAACAACTAGATTGCTAACATTCTATATTTATTACAAAAGTGTGGAACGCCTGACATCATCTTGATGTAATCAAAACTGTAATACCTAGAGCATTTCCTTTAGAAATTACATATATGAGAGGGTCTTATTGGCATCAAAATTATGGTTAGTGCTCTAAAAGACTAAAATAAGGACATATTTTCTGAGTTTTCAAATAGCGACAAAGCACTTTTAAATTATTTGTTATCTTTATGTTTTTTTATCCAGTTGACCACTTGATTAAATGTTGCACTTAGGGGAGAGGATGTGGTGTTACTTCCAGAACTGCAGACTTTGCAACTGGGGAACCAGGTTGAAGTTTCTGCTTCAGCTCGACATTCTGTGATTCTGGTCAAACCACTTAGTCTCCCCATGTCTACAACCAAAATGAATTTGTTCTTGTGTGATGTAACCAATGCTCATGGAAAGCACTCCAATACCTGACAAGTCTGCACTATATAACACTGCAAAAACACAAAATAATAAGTGTTTTGCACACTTCTGTCATTGGGCTATATTTGGGCTACATCTGGGTGATTTTGGGCTACATTTGGGCTCTTTTGTCTCCGGTGGCCATCTTGGGAGATTTATTTGTTATGAAGTTTCCTAATTTCCTCATGTACTGCAGTCTCCTCAGTAGGAAATGCTTTCAGTTTTTTACTTTGATTCCATCATGAAGGTATTCAGATATGTCACACATTTGCCATAAATTCTGAATGTTAGCACTCTAGTTGCTCATTAGATCACTGTAGGAAAACTACTGCACCATGGAAGTCTGCTCCTGGTATTAAAAGTGCATGTTTCAGTCTGCATGTCAGAATTTTTTAATGAAATAGAAGAGGATTTGAGAAGTCACTCAAAATGTGCCCTCATTTTCTTTCTTCAGCATTAATCATAATTTCTACGGCAAAATGAACCTCCTCATTGTGTTCCTTTTTAAATTAAATGTTTTAAGTGTTACCAGTTTATTCCAATCAAGATGGCTTCAGGTGTGCCATACTTTTGTCATAATGAAGACAGTAAGCGCTCTAGTTGTTTTTAAGAACATTCTGGGACATTCTGTCTTTGGGCTATACTTGGGCTACATCTGGGTGATATTTGGGCTACATTTGGGCTCTTTTGTCTCTGGTGGCCATCTTGGGAGACTTATTTGTTATGAAGTTTCCTAATTTCCTCATTTACTGCAGTCTCCTCAGTAGGAAATACTTTCAGTTTTTTACTTTGATTCCATCAAGAAGGCATTCAGATGTGTCACACATTTGCCATAAATTCAGAATGTTAGCACTCTTTTTGCTCATTAGATCACTGTAGTAAAGCTACTGCTCACCAGGGAAAACTGCTGCTGGTATTGAAAGTGCATGTTTCAGTCTGCATGTCAGAATTCTTTAATGAAATAGAAGAGGATTTGAGAAGTCACTCAAAATGTGCCCTAATTTTTCTTTCTGCAGCACTAATCATACTTTTTATGGAAAAATGAACCCCCTCATTTTGTTCCTTTTTAAATTAAATGTTTTAAGAGTTACTACTTTAATCCAAGCAAGATGGCTTCAGGTGTGCCATACGTTTATCATAAGTAGGACTGTTAGCGCTCTAGTAGTTCTTTGGAACACTCTGGGAAGCTGCAGTAGAACACAAAGGAATCAACTGACAGTCTCTGCTCTTGTTGGATGTACATGTTTTACTGAGAATGTCAGACTTCATTCTCACATGACTGAGAAAGATAATGTGAATTTACAGAAAATAAGCTCTCAGTTTAGCCTATAGATCACCTTCCAAACCTCTGTGGTAAAAGCATGAGAAAATATTTTTCTCTCAATCATGATATGCCAGCAGAAGGCTTTTTCACATGGTGAAATCACCTTAGAACATACCACAATTCCTAAAATGAGTATGGTACCATCAACAAATGATTTATAATGTAACTAAAGTCTTAAAACCTTCTATTAACTGCAATGCTTTTTAATGAGGTGCTATCATGTATATTGGTCCCAAGATGGCTGCCAACACTTCTTGGATGAAGTGCTGACAGCCAATCAGATCTCAGGATGAGATGTGTGGTTAGGCTCCGCCCACATATATATATGCCTTTAAATGCTATTTTCTCAGGAAATACTGAACAGATTTACACCAGACCTGCAAAAGGCACTTCCTTGACCTTATGGCTACCTCTCTGCCAAATTTCAAGTAATTCTGTTCAGCCGTTCGGGCTGTAGCTGTGTCTAAAGGTCCTATGGAAAAATGCATGGGGAAAACGCGTTTTGGGACCCCCCTTTTTTCTCGGCCCCTGCTTGACAAATCCCCCCGAGACTTTCAGGGTAGGAGCGTAGCGTAGCGCCCCACCTATTTTGAAAATTTCGCGAGGATTCGTCGACCGGCGCCAAAGTTATTCCAAATAGAATGTTGCGGATTTCCTATGGAAACAGGGTCCTAACTATAACTACCTACTGGCGACCGCCAGTAGGTAATATATATATATATATATATATATATATATATATATATATATACTGAAAAAACCATAGGTGTCAGGGACGTTATAGTAAGTTGGACATTTCACTCGTATAAAACCTGAGAAATTTGGCTGTTATAGTTAGTAGAGCTAACTATAACTCACGCCCCCGCAATGCACTGCTGATGATATTACATATTACATCACTCATGACATGGTCAGTGACATCACTGATAACATCTCAAATTACATCACTGATGACATCACTGATGCATCACTGATGTGACTGAGTGTTTCTAAAAATTTCAAGAACGTTATATCTATATATGCCAAGGTATATTGAAGAAGTATTGGTTGTCTAAGAACCTGTATGGGTGCCTGAGTGTCTGTGTGGGTGGGGGGGCGACTCCCTGCATGGATGTGTGAGTGGGTGACTCATTGGGTGTATGCGTTTATGAGTGCGTGTGTTAGGGAGTGTATGGGTGAGTGAGTGTACGTATAGCTGTGTTGGTGAGTGAATGGATGTGTTCGTGGTATATGTGTAAGTAACTAAATATGTGAAAGGCAGTATTCGTGAGTGTTGGAGTATTTAAGTGAGTATATGTGAGAGTGAGTGATTGTGAGAGTGGCTGCATGGATAAGTGTGTGCTAATGTCAGTAATTGTTGAAAACAGTACGTGTCTGTATGAATATGTGATGTGGTGTGTATATAACTGTATACGTGAGTAAATGGCAGTGTAATTAATTCTTTGGGTGACTGACTAGGCTTTTGAGTAACTCTTTGGGTGAGTGGCAGTGTGTGAGTGTCTATATGGGTGTATGAGTGGATATATCAGTGGCTGTATTGATGAATGACTGTGCGTATGAGTGACTGTATGGGTTAGTGGGTGGATGTGCGTGTAGACGTATGAATCACTGAGCGGGTATGTACTAACTGCTATTGGTGTGTTTATGGTTTCGATATTGGTAGTCTGTATTTTAGAGTGGTTGTATGAAAGGTTTTATTAGGGTGTGAGGATGTGCATCAGATGATCATGTGGATGAAGTCATCAGTGATTTCATCAGTGATGTCATTTGAGATGTCATCAGTGATGTCACTGAGCATGTCATGAGTGATGTAATATGTGACGTCATCAGCAGTGCATTGTGGGGGCGTGAGTTATAGTTAGCTCTACTAAGTATAAGAGCCGAATTTCTCCGGTTTTATACGAGTGAAATGTCCAACTAACTATAACATCACTGAAACCTATGGTTTTTTCAGTGAATTTCAAAGGTTTTTCAAATGCTGATTTGTAACTATAACATAGCAGTTGTGGAGAAAGATGAGCGTGGCCTTCGAACACCTCTTAGCAAGCCCAATGTGTGGGATTTACTGGAGGTAACAGGAGGGGTAGTTAGCCCCCATCATCGACCTTGGGGGACAACTACCCCTCCTATTACCTCCAGTAAGTCCCACACAGCAGGATTGCTAACTTTTTATACCAGGCTCTGCTCCCTTTCTCCACCACTCTGCAAACGCACCCCCTGGCGCGTTGTAAGTTTGGGAATTAATTCCCCTTGAATACTGAGGGTCCTTGGAGGCCAACTGGCGCACCCGGCACCTCCAAAAAGCGCCACAGAGCTGGATTGCAGAGCGGAGGTCTGAGACCACGCCCCTTTTTACACCACTCTGCAAATGCGGCTCCTGGCGCATTGCTGCTCAGAGGATGAAGTCCACTTGTGTCCTGAGGTCCTCAGGACATAAGAGGACTTCATCACCTCACCAGCAGTGTGCCAGGAGCAGCGTTTGCAGAGTGGTGTAAAAAGGGGCATGGCCTCGGACCACCTCTCTGCAATCCAGCTCTGTGGCACTTTGGGAGGTACCTGGTGCGCTAGTTGGCCCCCAGCGACCCTAAGTATTCAAGGGGAATTAATTCCCCAACTTACAACGCGCCAGGGGTGCATTTACAGAGTGGTGCAGGGAGGGAGCGGGGTCTCCGGCGAGATGCCGGCTGTTTAAAAATATTTTTTTTAGAAGGGGGGCTGTGTGGCCCCCCTTCTTGTATCATTTTTGGGGATCCTGGGCCTGACCCCTTTTTAAAAATTAAACGGGAAAAGGGCCGCGTGGCCCCCCTCCCGTAGCAAATTTAGGCCCCGGGGACCCCATTCCCTGGGGCATGGCCGGAATTTTTTAAAATTTTATTTTATATTTTGAGGGGGGCAGCATGGCCCCCCTCATAAGGCCAATTATGGCCCCGGGGACCCCATACCTCGTAAAAAACCAATGAAATTCCCCCGTTATAGTTAGTTCAGTTCAGTGATGTCATTTGAGATGTCATCAGTGATGTCATGAGTGATGTCACTGACCATGTCATGAGTGATGTAATATGTGACGTCATCAGCAGTGCATTGCGGGCGCGCGAGTTTTAGTTAGCTGAACTAACTATAACGGGGGAATTTCATTGGTTTTTTACGAGTGAAATGTCCAGCTAACTATAACATGTGTGAAACCTTTGGTTTTTTCATTGAATTTCTAAGGTTTTTTAAATGCTAATTCCTAACTATAACGTGTGTGAAACCCATGGTTTTTTCAGTGAATTTGCAAGGTTTTTTAAATGCTAATTCCTAACTATAACGTGTGTGAAACCCATGGTTTTTTCAGTGAATTTGCAAGGTTTTTTAAATGCTAATTTTTTTTTTTTCTTCTATTTTTTTAAACATATTTTTATTTTAATTTTCTATCCTTTTATAAACACTATGGTTAAATTTTTAAAATTCTTTAATATGTTTTTTTTAATATATTTTATAAAATAAACATGTAAAATTTATTTGCAGTACATTTTTTCCTTTTTTTTTATTTTTTTTTTAGTACGCGTACCGTAAGCTTACGGTAAGCGTACGGTTTACGCAACGTCCGTAATTTATCTACGCTGTTTGCGTATATTTACGCAATTTGCGTAGCCGCGCGTACTCTGCGTGGGACGTGTACGCGTGTACGCTACACGCGCACGTTACGCGGAAGTGTCGGGGAGTGACTGTTAAGCGCATGCGCGCAAGCGCGTGTCTTTTTTACGCGCATGCGTACTTTTGCCGTAAGCGTACCGTAAGCGTACGGTAGGTCATGTGATCATGAAACACAACTTTTGATTGGTTGAAACTACTTTCAGTTCTAGAACTCTCCTACACCACACCCATTCCCCTCATTTCTGCTTGTGATCCCTTAGGAGAAGGAGCTGGGTTGTCTTTGTGATACGATGGCAGAACAGCAGAGCCCTTCTGAGAGTGAGGCAAGCACATCCACAGCAGCTCAGCCTGGACCATCATCTGCAGAGCCGAGTCCTTCTTCTGCAGGTCAGGTGAGCCCTTCATCTGTGGTGGGAGCATCTCCTTTTTCTGGTCCTCTGGAAATTACGGTGCGCCACTTGTCATGATCTAATTACTTATAGGGAGACCAGTATTTCCCTAGTGAACAATAAAATAGATCAGCACACTTGTCGTACCATCTAATATTCCCAATCTTTCTTTCCTCTGTCCCTGCATGAACACAACGGCTCTTTTAAGAGCCAACCTTATCTTTCATCTTTTTTTATATATGTTTTTAAAAACTTTTTTTATTTTTTTTACCGTACGCGTACGGTGCGCGTAATCAATTATCACATTACAAGGTCCTTGAGAGACTACAATTATTATTATTGACTTACCATACCCACTCAAATAAATATTTATTCATTTGTTTTTTTAAAAAATTGCTTTAAAAATGGTTCTAGTTTTCGAAAATTTTCTATATCAATCTGAAAAAAAAGAAAAAAGTATTAATATTTTTAAAACATTTTATAATACAGTACACATATTTACATATTTATCAAAAAATATTTTTGCCTTATTTTTGCTGTTTTCAGAATATATTGCATTTCACTATAAATTGTGAAAGCAATTGCATTCATCATTTAACAGCGGGCAAAAAAAAAATAACAATCTCAAAGATTGTATTAAAAAAGCCCAGAATCTCTTTTTACTTAAACTTAACATTATAGAAATGCATAATATTCTAAAAAAATATCATCTAATATCAATACTTATTTCTTTAAAATACCGTCTGATATTTTTGTTTCAGAAGTATAATCACAATATTATATCTCAAATAACTCCACAATACATCTGGTTCCATTTTCTTTAGGCCAAATAGTAATTTTAAAATTCTTTTTTGATTAAATTTCCAATGGTAATCCAATAAAATTCTAAAGTTTTATTTGTACAGATCTCACCGATTCTCTGTAACATATTGGTTCCCGAAAGATTTATTAATAATTTATTAAGTCCACAATAGAATTGGTTACCTTTCCACATGGCCAAATAGTAATTTAAAAAATCTTTTTTGAAAAAATTTCCAATGGCACTCCAATAACATTCCAAAATTTAAATTGTGCAGATGTTACCGATTTTCTCTAAATTTTTGGTTTTCGAAAGTTTCATTAAAAATTAAAAAAGTCCACATTACAATTGGTTATCTTTCCATTAGGCCAAATGATAATTTAAAAAATCTTTTTTTTTGAAAATTCCAATGGTAATCCAATAAAATGGTAAAATTGTTTTGTCCAGATCTTGCCAAGTCTCTCTAAAATTTAGGTTTCAGGAAGATTAGATAGGAATTTGCTAAATCAAAAGGCAAACGTTGCTTAAAAACCAATTGGGAATCATTACACAGTGTCCAGCCTTTTTCACATTTAAGATAAACTGTGTAATGTCCAGAAGTAACAGTAGGTCCTTCATGGAAAATTATTGCAACAGTTACAAAAGTTTTTCCTGAAATTGATAATTGCTGTCCTGTAAACTTCTTTATTAAAGTATCCAATTTTGAACCATCAGCTCTACATCGTTGCATCATTAAAATTACATACTGTCCGTATTCCTTTAAAATTAATGTTGAAAACATGTCAGATTGACACTCACCGCATTGCATGCTATGATTAGCATCTTTAACTAATTTAGCAAAAGTGACTGTTTTACTCTCTGGCAATGTCAAAAAAATAAACCTTTCATTATCAACATTAGAGCCACATATATTATAACAGTTTTCACAACTATGTTCCCATTTATAAGAGAGACCAAATAAATTATCAATTGCAACTTCTTCTTCTTCCAGTACCTGAAGAAAAAACATCAAAAATTCGTGTGCATCTTGCTGTTCATTTTGAGAAAACTGTGTTCGTCCTGAACATACATCTAAAAGTTTTCTAATTTCAGTAGCACTTTCTATTTGAGTTTTATCATTACTCAGCTTTTGAAAAAGGAGACTCAGCTCAGAACAGAATCTTTTTCCCTGATTTACTATTATCTGCTCTTGCAAACTTTCCAGATAAAATGCAACATTCAGCACTACATTAGCGTAGCAGTTGACACCAGAGCTATTTTCAAAATGACATCCTACAACCTGTTCTTCTTTTTCCTTACTCTTTTTGCTTGCATTTACATCACTCCTCTTTTTTTTCCTCCTCTCTACATCTTCATTACAGATATTCTCATTTCTCCTTTTACGAGAAACTACACGTTTCTCCAACACAGGATACTGACCTAAATGAGGAGCATAGCTTCTTCTTAATCTATTATACTCCTTTACACAATTTGTATCAGCACTAACTTTTGAGTCATCAAAGTCTATCATGAATAAACCTGATAATGTTTTCACTCGTGACAAAGCAACATATGCCATACCTTCTTTGAACACAGTTGAACCAATGTTCACAAATGCACAATCTACAGTCAATCCTTGAGACTTGTGAATAGTTACAGCATATGCTAGAGAAAACGGAAACTGCTTCCTACGTACATATAAGTCTTTCACAAGCATGAAACGAACTGTACAACGACAAATGTCTTTAACTTCTTCTATCTGATCAAATTTTATTTTTAAACATTCAATTCCATCTTTTTTCTGATAATTAATAAAACCCACAACTCTTCCCATAGCTCCATTAACTAAACCTTTTTCAACATCCAAATTTCTCCTTAAAAATACTCTACAGTTCATGCAAACATATAGATTTTTTTCTAATCCAGCTGTTTTGGAAATGTTCTTCTCTAGTGAATCCAATTTATTTTTCAGTGTGCCTGTTACTGTGACAGTAATTCTTCCATCCTCAATTTTGTCCACTGCTTCCAATTTCCTGATCTCTTCCTTTTCCAATTTCAAAAGCTCCTCATTGAATATTGAGCATTCACGTAGAGTTGGCATTAAGCAGATGACACTTTTGTTTTCTGCAATGTTCTTGTATATCTTCTCTGCAACTATTTCTTCCTTTGGAAATAAATTATGTAGCAGCCGACTCTGTAATGCTTTTTTGCCAACTTCTGTGAGTAGTCCAATTCTGATATCTTTCAGAATACTTCCATATTCTTCATCGCTTGCTTGCCTCATATTAGTAGTAAGTTCCTTGTACTCAAAGAAGGACCAAATATTTGTATTTCCGATGCTTCCCAATGACTTCTTCGTGTCTTCATGTGTGACAGTATTAAACATTGGTTGTCCTTTAACTGGAGTAAGTTGCAAAAGATCTCCAAAAACTATGACGTGTTTTCCACCAAATAACATGTCATAGTCTGTCTTCAGAATTTGCTGCATTCTTAAATGCACAAAGGCAAGCATTAAGTTTGAAACCATGCTCACCTCATCAATAATGAGAACTTGCATCTTCTTCAATACTCTTGAAACTTCCAAGGATGCTTCTCCAGTTAGCTTGTTGTATTGTATTTTGTTTTCATGCTCCACTGGTAACATTAGCAAACGATGTAAAGTGATTCCTTTTATGTTATATGCTGCTAACCCAGTTGGAGCAGTAACCACACAAGACAAAGTAGAATCCGTTTTTTGCTGTAGGTAGCTTCTGATGACTTTAATTAGGAAACTTTTTCCAGTTCCAGCTTGTCCGCTTACATACATCCTGATTGGATAAAATGATGTGCATGAGCACTCTTTTTTTTCATGTAGAAATCCGTGATCAATTTTTTTTCTGATCTCTTCATAAATTTGTTGCTGCTCTTCATTCAGTTGTCTTTCCAAATTTTGTAAGTCTATAAATTCTTCTTGAGCTTGATTCATAGCCGTTTCCACTTCATTCATGGCTATTGATGCTTCATTTTCAACGATTGGTTGTCCTAGGGGATCTTGACTGAGTGTTTCTGAACTTTGGCTGTCCTGAGAACTGTCTCTAGCTATTTCTGCTGCAATTGTAGTTTCCTGTTCAATTTCTTCATTTAACATTTGCAGATAACTTGAGAATGTACTGCATTGTATACTGTCTTTGCAAGCATTAAAAGAATCTTCATAGCTTTGAAATTCTCCCAGTAGTTCATCCTCTGTACGCCATGGTTTAAACAACTGTAAAAGAGCCAAGTAGTAAAATTCCTTCTTGTCAGTAGTGTCGCAACTCAGCTTCCTGTGATTTATCAAACTTCCTTTTGTTTGCTTCACCAAACATCCTTCCTCACCAATGACTTTATATTTTCCATTGTTGATGTCTTCTGCGGCTTTCCGTGAATAAATGTAGTTCTGCAGCACTTCATAGAGACACATGTTCTCCAGATGTTGACTTCTCTTGGGATAATATGTGTCCAACATGTTTGATTTCAAAATATCTGTACTTTCTGGGTCATTCTCGGCCAAATATTCAATTTCTCCAACAGATTTTAGTACCCGATTTCTCATTGCTGCAAGGCCTAAACTTGCCCAAATTATTCTTCTTGATTTTGAGTAGAGACTTGCAGAAGATAACCTATCTGAACATTCGTAGGATCCAATTTCTCGATGCGATAACATCTTCAAACTGAAACTGTACAGCTTCTTACTGACAGTCTTCTCGTGAGAAATCTCTTCCCACATTTCCTTCAATTCTGTTTTTTCTGATTTCGTAATGTAAGACGTTACATATCGAGCAACAGCAATGGAATTGTCAGCTACATACTGTATATCCATGTTAGCGTTCCACATGGATAAAATGACTGGGTTGTAGTCATTTATATTTTTTGATTCTTCTTTTCTTTTTAGGTTGTAGGTATTCTTAGGTGATTTTCTTGTGATAGTATGTCTCACAGCTGACATAAAACTGTTTACTCTTCCATTTGAAAGAACAGGTCTAGGAAATCCAAATCGACATTTAGTGTAGTATTTATCTTTGCTCTTGTATTTCCGTCGACAGTATTTTCCACACCAATGACTTTGGAAACGTAAAACTTGCTCCTTTAACTTTTTCTCTTCTGTGCTTTTTGGTATAGCACATGTTGCATATTCTTCAATGTAAGATAACACTGCTTCATCAGTATCTGTTCCAAACTTTGGGGCATCCTTGATCCACAACAGCATATGAATATGAGGAGCACCTCTTGCCTGGTACTCTTTTCTCCAAAAGAAATCTACTACTTCTCCAAGAGGTGGATTTTTTTTATTGCAGATGAAGGACATCATAGCCTCAAATCTATGATTGAAATATCTGCAAACATTAACCGGATCCAATGAGCACAGTTCTCCTGTTGTCTTGTATTCGATGTTTTTAATGTTTGAATTTGCCTCTCGTAGAAAATCCAGTAAATCATCCCAAGCGTACTCAGCACAGCTTAGGGTAACGAACCATGTTGGTGTTCCTAAATTCCGTAACATGCATTTTAATTCACCATGGCGTCGGTACCAATATTCATTTGTCCCACGCTGACAAGCCATCAGATTGATCAGTTGTGTTTCCAAATGATCATCTCGGTGCTGCACTTTCTCCATAAAATCCTTAGCAGACACATTTTGTAAATGTACTCCACTTTTTAAAATGTGATTTACTGCATAAGACAGTGCAGACAAATCGCTTTCAAATAAAAGATGGAACAAATAAGGAATACTTTGTCGAAATCTGGGATCTTCAGCATATAGTCTTGTAGTCCGATACTCAGAAGCTGGAATCTGTTCCGGACGTTCATCGTATCGTCCTCCTTTTCCTTTAGGAAACAGCTGGGGAAAACATCGAGCTTCCAAGCTCTCCTCCCATACACTCACGGGAGTTCCTTTTGCTTTCTTCATCTGAAAGAGATCAATATTGTCTCCCATAACTTCTTTTGAATGAAGAGAATGTATGCTAAAATGTTCATAAATTTCTTCTTCCTTTGACTTGTCCACTTTTTCAATTTGTCCAGTTGGTGTTTCTGTGTCTTCTTGTAAATCTTCTTCTTCTTCTTCTTCTTCTATATAAATTGATTCATACCATTTGTTATTCCTTTTCAAATACAAATTTGCTCTTTGTACTTTCCGCACATCTACCAGCTCCTGCCAAATCTTCTTATTCTTTGTAGGTACACCATTAACCAGAATAATTAATGGTTCAGTTTCCAAAGTATCCGCATCAATAGTTTCCATATTTTTTTTCAAATCCAAGGGCAAATACACCACTCTACCTTTTAAACCTCTCAGTAAATCTGAAGGAGGTAATTTACCAGTTTTGGGCTCCATACGTACTATGGTCTGGAACGCATGAACACATTGAATGAGTATAGACTCATATGTATTTAATTCAGAAAGTTCAGCAGGAATAGCATCCAATTCTAAATTATTATGTACAGCTCTGGTCGGCATTCTATTTTCCTCTAACTTGTTGTAACAGTATTTACAAATACGCTGATCTTCACCCAAATCAAAACAATTTTCAAGAAATATATATGTGGCAAAATCCTTCCACTTATAATTATCTTCATTTTCACTCTTTCTGTAGAGATCAACATTCCTAGTTTGTTTTCTATAATGAGTTCTGCGGCAACAAATACAAGTAAAATTTGGTCTTTCATTAGAGATTATTGCAAATTTTGGTATGTGATCATTAAATGTGTTACTTACAGAGGGTTCTACATTCTCTTCCACTTCTTCCTCATTTACTGTGTCCTTCTCTGCACTGTTTTGTTCAGGACCAAAGTAACAAAACTGAATTTCATCAACAACCTTCTCTACATCTGATACCGTTCCTCGGAACAGAGCCCTATTCAATTCATTTAACTTTATTGCTGGACTTTTGGCAAAATACAACCGTCTCACAAACTTTCTCATTTCAGTATGATGAACAGCCAGCATCCTAAAATGATGGAAAACACTATTACACACTTTTCTAGATAGACAAGCCAGAGAATGACCCTGCAAACCAGTATTCTCTCTCACTCTGCATGGATCCAGACTTTGAAGCACCTTAATCTTCTGTTTTATACTTTTTTTACTACATTCTCTTAGAAACTCACGAAATTTGTCAATAGATTCCTGACGCACAGTGCAAATACTACTACAATTCCAAGTGTACACTGGGGCTTTAGGACGTCTCCCCATAGCCTCATCCGCCATCACTTGTACCTCATCTCTTGGAACCATTATCTCCTTCTCCATTATGCAACCATTTTTCACTTCGTAAGCACGACCTCTGGTGTCAACTGCATGCAGCAAACTATTACTTTGAAAATAGCTCTCTTCATTAAAAAAAGGTTCACTACTTGAACTATGCATCCACTTTCCTAAAAACACTTTACAAAAGTTTGTTCTGTTCACTACTCTTTTCCTTTTGCTATGTGATTTCAGTACATTAACCATTTTGTCTAAGTACGCATCCTATTCAAAATTAAAATGAATAGTTTCCTTTTTAATTCTAATGCCTTTGCTGCAATGGCTTCAATTTCTTTTTTTCTTTTATAAAACTTAGTCTTTTGCTTATATTTCTTCACATCCTTTATCAAATTGGACATAACTCTTCTCTGAAACATTTTTCTACGTATCTCTTTAAACGCTGTTTTTCTATTTATGTAAATCTTTTCAGTTGCAGAAGGTATATTTGCATTAACTAAATTCTCAATTTTTTCCTGTCCTTTTCTTTTCAAAACATTCTTTCCAGTACAGACATTTTGTACATTTTTCCTTCTTTTGAATATATTTTTTAGAAATTGTTTTTTCTGCTTACCAGAAGATTTTTTCTTTTTCCCAACATGAGCATCTTCTACTAACTTTGGTCCTCCAGTTGTCTTCAAATATAGGTTTTTTTTGTGGGTTTTTTTAACTCTGGATTTTGTAGGCATCTTACATTTTGTTCACTGCTCTTCAGCAATACCTGAAAAAAACTAAAAAAAAATCCTTTATTTTATTTAAATATATTACTACATTTCTTTTCACAATAGTCACAAAACGTAATTTCTTTGCCAATTTGAAAACACACTTATTACTCTTTTTTTTGGCAAGTGATAATCACTTTTACAGACTGACACATTATAAATCCACTTTTCAGATTTTTTTAAAAGCACATGTCCAGACTGCTTTTTCAGACCACCACCATGTGTATCCTGGGTGACTGCCTACACTCCAGCAAGGGCAACCAGCCTTAGTGATGCTGAATGTATTTGCATTACAGACTGAAACCTCAAACCCCACTCGCTTGTAAATACTGTGCATGATTCTACATGGAAAGCAGCTGGGTGTGTGCTAAGAGTCTGCTTCTGCACCAAAAAATCGCTCCCCCTTTTTCCTACTAATGCAACTGTGAAATCACCAGAGCAAAACGCAATAAATCTCTGCCTGTAATTCCTATTTGCACACAGAGTCATGTTTTCACATTAGTCACAAAACGAAATTTCTTTGCCAATTTGAAAGCACACTTACTGCTCTTTTTTTTGGCAAGTGATAATCACTTTTACAGACTGACACATTATGAATCCACTTTTCAGATTTTTTAAAAAGCCCATGTCCAGACTGCTTTTTCAGACCACCACCATGTGTATCCTGGGTGACTGCCTACACTCCAGCAAGGGCAACCAGCCTTACTGATGCTGAATGTATTTGCATTACAGACTGAAACCTCAAACCCCACTCGCTTGTAAATACTGTGCATGATTCTACATGGAAAGCAGCTGGGTGTGTGCTAAGAGTCTGCTTCTGCACCAAAAAATCGCTCCCCCTTTTTCCTACTAATGCAACTGTGAAATCACCAGAGCAAAACGCAATAAATCTCTGGCTGTAATTCCTATTTGCACACAGAGTCATGTTTTCACATTAGTCACAAAACGAAATTTCTTTGCCAATTTGAAAGCACACTTACTGCTCTTTTTTTTTGGCAAGTGATAATCACTTTTACAGACTGACACATTATGAATCCACTTTTCAGATTTTTTAAAAAGCCCATGTCCAGACTGCTTTTTCAGACCACCACCATGTGTATCCTGGGTGACTGCCTACACTCCAGCAAGGTCAACCAGCCTTAGTGATGCTGAATGTATTTGCATTACAGACTGAAACCTAAAAACCCCACTCGCTTGTAAATACTGTGCATGATTATACATGGTAAGCAGCTGGGTGTGTGCTAAGAGTCTGCTTCTGCACCAAAAAATCGCTCCCCCTTTTTCATACTAGTGCAACTGTGAAATCACCAGAGCAAAACGCAATAAATCTCTGCCTGTAATTCCTATTTGCACACAGTCATGTTTTCACATTAGTCACAAAACGAATTTTTTTTTGCCAATTTGAAAGCACACTTACTGCTCTTTTTTTTTGGCAAGTGATAATCACTTTTACAGACTGACACATTATGAATCCACTTTTCAGATTTTTTAAAAAGCACATGTCCAAACTGCTTTTTCAGACCACCACCATGTGTAACCTGGGTGACTGCCTACACTCCAGCAAGGGCAACCAGCCTTAGTGATGCTGAATGTATTTGCATTACAGACTGAAACCTCAAACCCCACTCGCTTGTAAATACTGTGCATGATTATACATGGAAAGCAGCTGGGTGTGTGCTAAGAGTCTGCTTCTGCACCAAAAAATCACTCCCCCTTTTTCCTACTAATGCAACTGTGAAATCACCAGAGCAAAACGCAATAAATCTCTGCCTGTAATTCCTATTTGCACACAGAGTCATGTTTTCACATTAGTCACAAAACGAAATTTCTTTGCCAATTTGAAAGCACACTTACTGCTCTTTTTTTTTGGCAAGTGATAATCACTTTTACAGACTGACACATTAAGAATCCACTTTTCAGATTTTTTAAAAAGCCCATGTCCAGACTGCTTTTTCAGACCACCACCATGTGTATCCTGGGTGACTGCCTACACTCCAGCAAGGGCAACCAGCCTTAGTGATACTGAATGTATTTGCATTACAGACTGAAACCTCAAACCCCACTCGCTTGTAAATACTGTGCATGATTCCACATGGTAAGCAGCTGGGTGTGTGCTAAGAGTCTGCTTCTGCACCAAAAAATCGCTCCCCCTTTTTCATACTAATGCAACTGTGAAATCACCAGAGCAAAACGCAATAAATCTCTGCCTGTAATTCCTATTTGCACACAGTCATGTTTTCACATTAGTCACAAAACGAATTTTTTTTTGCCAATTTGAAAGCACACTTACTGCTCTTTTTTTTTGGCAAGTGATAATCACTTTTACAGACTGACACATTATGAATCCACTTTTCAGATTTTTTGAAAAGCACATGTCCAAACTGCTTTTTCAGACCACCACCATGTGTATTCTAGGTGACTGCCTACACTCCAGCAAGGGCAACCAGCCTTAGTGATGCTGAATGTATTTGCATTACAGACTGAAACCTCAAACCCCACTCGCTTGTAAATACTGTGCATGATTCCACAGGGTAAGCAGCTGGGTGTGTGCTAAGAGTCTGCTTCTGCACCAAAAAATCGCTCCCCCTTTTTCCTACTAATGCAAATATAAAATTACCAGAGTTGTACACAATAAATCTCTGCCTATATTTCCCAACATGTGTAACCTGGGTGACTGCCTACATTCCACCAAGGGCAACCAGCCTTATTGATGCTGAATGTATTTGCATTACTGAGTCCAACCTCAAACCCTTAAACTATTCTTTTTTTATACCAATACACCTTAATTTATCGTGAAAACATAGTCCATATTATTTTACATGTTCCTCACATTTAAATTTCTCCCAAAACAGAAAATAATAAACACAACTTCAACAAAAAGAATTACATTTCTATTATTCATTTCTTAATTTACCATATACATCTCCTCTCAAACTCTAACCTCACCTTTAAAATTAGTTAGTTGTGAAAGAAATGTGGCACTCAAACAGCAGATTATCAGAGCCAGGATCTCTGTTCTCTACACCTCTCTCCTCTCTGCAGAACCAGATAATGGCAAAGTTTCCCTCTATTTTTCCACACATATACATGTAAGTTTCAAATCTCAGTGCTTCCCCCTTTTTTTCAAATGTAATCACACATTTCTATTGGTTGAAAACCAACCCTTTTCCAAAAGTACCCTTCCCCCAACTTGACTTCTGCCTAGTACCCTTCCCCCAACTTGACTTCTGCCTGCTACCATAGCAACAGCTCATGGAACACTGCTGTGTGGAGTTAGGTCAGAAGTTCACCCAACAATGTTTCAATTCCACAGAGCAAGAGTGCTTGACTTTTCAAACCTTACAGCAAATCCATAGTACTGTTCTTTGGTAACACATTTTTCTGTACCAATACAAAACATGCTTCTATAAATTTACACATACAGCCTAGTTTTTAGTGTAGAATGGTATGAAACAGCCAATCAGTTCTTTTTTTTATAAAAAAAATATGTATGCCTCCATTTCCAAACTGTCTTTCATTTCTTTTTACCATTCTACTGAATTACACCTCCTGAGTGCATCCAGTTCTCCTTTGAAGATGTTCACAGTGTGGATTGTAGGGCACAGCTATGTCTTCTGGAGTGAAAAGTTTGCAGAGAAAACAGGTATTGTGAGAGACCTTGCTTTGCCAAATGTAGACATTAAATGGATTGGTCAGAGAGGGTTAAAGTGGCACCAATTGATGCCATTGGTGAAATCCTTCATGCAAATCCAACACCCTGACCTCATAATAGTGCACTGTGGTGGCAATGACCTAGGCACTTTTACTGGGGTAGGTCTGGAAATGCTTATGAAGGACACCTTTGCACAACTGTTTTCACTTTTCCCTAAAACTGCCTTTGTGTTTTCCAACATATGCCAAAGGCAAAAATGGAACTGGTCCAATCATTTCTGTCCGCAGATTGACAAAGCAAGAAAGCACGTCAACAAATCTGTTTCTGCTTTCCTCCGTGACTATGGTATGGGTTCCATTTACCACAACAACTTGCGTTACGACATGCAAGACATTTATAGAGGAGATGGTGTGCACTTCAATGATGAAGGGAACAGAGTCTTCCTCTTGAACCTTAGACTCTGCATCGGTACTTACTTGTAGGTACCACTAAAAAATAACTTTATAAACACAACGGCTCTTTTTAGAGCCCCCTAATAACTAAACACTTAAATCTGAATTTCATTTCTTTTATTTTTTTTTTTGTTACCGTACGCTTACCGTACGCGTACCCCGTGATTTTTTTTAAAATCAATAAATGTTTTCATTGTACTTTTCTGTCCTTCTTTGACCCCCTCACAAATGTAAGGGGGTCTGTAACTCTCCTCCTTGCCCCCTTTTCTTGTTATCACTCTTTTTTTTCTGAGTGAAACACACGAAATGGCGGCCGCCGATTCCTGGTTTCGGCCGATTCGAATGTTTACTAAGATCTAAGAGCCAATCAGAATCGCGCTCGCGCACGCCACCGTACGCGTACGGTAAGCTTACGGTAAGCGTACCGTAAGCTGGCTCAGATATATATATTGATTTAAAGGCTATTTTCTCAGAATGTACTGAACAGATTTACACCAAACCTACAAAAGGCACTTCCTTGACCTGAGGACTACCTCTCTGCCAAATTTCTAGTAATTCTGTTCAGCCGTTCGGGCTGTAGCCCTGTCTAAAGGTCCTATGGAAAAATGCATGGGAAAAACGCGTTTTGGGACCCCCCTTTTATCTCTGCCCCCGCTTGACGAATCCCCCCGAGACTTTAAGGGTAGGAGCGGAGCGTAGCGCCCCACCTATTTTGAGAAATTCGCGAGGATTCGTCGACCGGTGCCAAAGTTATTCAAAATAGAATGTTGCGGATTTCCTATGGAAACAGGGTCCTAACTATAACTACCTACTGGCGACCGCCAGTAGGTAATATACGCATAAATATATATATATATATATATATATATATATATATATATATATATATATATATATATATATATATATATTATGCGTTACACCAAATTCCCACGACTGCTGGTCGACATGCGGGACACGGACACCAGTTAAGTGCATAAATTGCTTCTTTATTTGCTGACGCTCAGCATGGCAGATGTCGCGTTTCGCCCATCAACTGGGCTTGTTCACATGATTAGATTAAAGTTCGTCATCGCTTTTAAGCACCTTCACCAAGTATACATCACGTGATTAGTGAAAATAAAAAAAGGATTGTTCTGCTTAGACATGGACATTCATAATATGTAACATTTCATAGACCTGTGTAACAGCAAGGACTCATAATGCTGAAAAAGATTATAGGTTAAATCCATTGAGACATTTAAAGTGGAAATAAACATTGGATAGCGTTAGTAATCAAACATATGAATACATATCTGGTTATTAAGCAATCTGACTATAAAATAATGGTCCCAAGAATAAGACTTTCAGATATATATGGTCTAAGTGACATAAAACCCGATCATATGTTCAGTGAATATAATAATTAAATTCATATTGACATAATGTAACTAGATCTTCAGGTTGAAAAAAATATTATAATATATGTTTTATATATAAAAAAAACTACATTATTGATCGCTATAACAATCTAAAATCATAGTCAAACTCTATGGGATTCCTCCTTAGTCAAAAGTCATAACGTAAACAATCTAATCCACAGTATTTTTTTATGTACAGTCCTGCAATGTAATTTTTCCAGAGCTGTTACTTAATGGCCCACAACCTAAGACGAATATAAAGTGCTAGAAAGTCCATTAAAGTGACAGTGCACAAATATATATATTAACGAAAAAGCCTAATGACCGAGTCAGAGCTGCGATTGGTGCAGCAGGTGCAGTGGCACCGAGCCCAGATGCCTGAGGGGGCCGCTGAACCCTGGTTATTGTTGTATTCGGCATTTCAAACAGTGGCCAGGGGGCCCGTTGTGGGAGCAGTGTTTATTAACTGTGCAGTGTTTAACATGATAAACAGAGCTTACGCTAAATTAGGACAATTTCGATTTTCCATCTTGGACTTTACGTTGTGGTATACCACGTGAATATTGTTGTTGTTAATATTTTCACTGTAATAAAGATTTGTAGGCTTTGCCATGAAAATATCAAGCTTCCGATTCACAAAGAGCCTCCAGTACTGCATTGCGGGAACTTCACCACGATGGCACGCCACCGCCATCACTGCGTGGGCTCCTTGTGAATTGGCCATTAAGACTTTCCCAGACACATAGAATGAGATGTACTGATTCAAGGACAACCCCACTTTCTCAGATCGAATGACATACCATGTAACAAGTCATGTCACATGTAAAGGCTCTGGGAGTGACAGTCTTTATAGCAGAATGGTGAGAGAATCTTCAAATGTATTCTGTAATCAAATGTTCCCTCTTGCGTGTTCCTCATTGGTGCATACCCTGTGAACCATGTATTTGTGTAGCAAATGTATGAAGCTCTATGTCTAAAGTCTTATCAATGGGCGCAATTTCTCCATATTAGGAGATCACTTTTTCCCTTTTTTAGAAGGCGAATCTATGTCTTATTGAGTTCTTCTTGTACCTTATGATTTGTATGCTTAAATGCTGACTGATTGATTGAACACCCAGCGTATGTATTGCTGTACTGATGCTCTGTGAGTAGTCTGTGCCACTGCTGTTGACCGAGGAGTTGTTTTATCAACAGATGGTGGCAGGTTGACTGGCCCCTCATTGTAGCCCTGCTGTTCAAATCAATATTGTGACTGTGGTGTCAGGGTGCCGATGCAAGGCGCTGGCCAGCAGGTGGACGCACGTCATACCGCACGTCATACGCTGTGCGTCCTGCCGCAAGCTGTATATGCGCAGGGAGGGGAGTCTGATTTTTTTGTACTGTGGGTAGTCATTTCATTTTGTCAGCTGGAGGCACCGACTTATATTTTGGAGGGCAGGGGTTACTAGCGCCACACTCAGGTGAAGGTCTATTCCTCCTGGCTAGCGTGTATCGCAACGTCATTTGGACGCAGGACAAGCTATGTCTGGCTGTCGGGGCCGTGCTCCTCACTTAGAAGACATTTAAGGAAGTTGAGCCATTGGCATCATTCATCCCTACCAGGGCTTAACGTCGGGTGGATATCGTTGTACAGAATCCCCCTTTCAACCGAGGCCGCGGGAGCTCACACACTGCAGAAATTCCAAGAGAGGCCCTGAATGTGTGGCAGTGAAATCACAGGAAAAGCAGAAGAGGTATTTCTTGTGCCTGTGGAAGATACCATAGGATATGTGGGATTTCTGCTGCTCACTTTGTCCCATGGCCAAAACCCCAAGCAGGGCCCTTCTGGCGTTCCTCCATCTGTTCAGCTCCTTCAGTCCTTTCGTTTTGGTGCCCAATCACGCTTTTAAGCATGCATCCTTGTTCATTAATGCAAATGTTTTCCTGGTCACGCTTTATTGAAAACATTTGTACTTCAAAACACAATTTCATACATTACATCTTTTACCCATGACTGCCTCTTGGGGGACTAACAAGCACTGGCAAAGTCAACAGGTCTAGCTTTAGGTGTACGGCAGATGGGAAGGGAAGCATGGCTGAGTCTGTCGAGAATTGCCTGTCTCACTTTTATGCACCAGAGGAGTTAGGTTTGCAATACGAAGTACAGCCATGACTAGCTGAGGGATTTACAATGAACACTGGAAATGAACGCTGCCATAAGGGCTTCAATTTACTAGCAATATCAACACTTTTTTGTTAAATATAGCTTGCTACTGATGTCTTTGATGCTCGGGAGCGTATTGACAGATGAAGGATTATTGGCTTGTTTGCTTGTGCTAGGATAGGACATGTTCACCTTAAGCTGTAAACTGATGTCTGCAACAATGCTCGACTGACTTAAACATCTGACAGTGCTGTTGGCTACAACTCCTCATGCACTGCCTAGTTTGGTGGAAACCTTTGTATCATTTATGAGTGCATTAGATATGAAAACAAACTATGAGAAGTCGCCGAAGATGGCCTGTGGCCCCGGAAGCAAACTTTCTCAGTATTGAGCATGGGCGAAAAACAGCTTAGCGCAGTTGGACATTTCTTCTATTTCGACCTGGCATTCAATACATGCAATTCTTGGCAAATACAAGTAAAAACAGCCTGCCAGAAACTTGGGAGGACAGTGGGATCCCTTTCAAATTTAGCTAAGAGGGATGGCAGTTCCACAATTTCTCCTTTCCTTCAAGTGTATAAAATGCAAAGTGTTCCTACAGCCACTTATGGAGCAGGGGTCTGGGGATTTCACAATGTTGCCCCAATACAGCTGGAAGAAAATAGAATCAGTAGAAGACTGCTGAACCTCCCGCCCTCAAGTGCATATTTCATTCTGCACTCGGAACAGAGCTTAAAGTATATTTCGGATGGTATCAAATTGGCACCCCTTTTGCTCTGAGGGAGCGTGTGGAGCAGAATGGAGGCAAGTTTTAACAGGGCAGTTGTAGAGCACTGTCTGAGTCTGGACAAGGGGCTTACAATACCTTGGTTGAGCTGTGTTCGCAAATCTCTGGCTGATATCGGTCTCCTAGATCGCTTTAGTTCCTGGCTCGATTACAAACTTTGATAAAAGGGTGGTCAAGCTGAGATTTGTTAAACGTTCTTCCTCATTGAGGATTTAGGAGGCTTTGGGCAAACACAGCATTCGCCACTACTACTCCACTTCTGGGACTGGTGACATTGCCATGTATCTTACATTAGAGCTAACTTGCTGGCAGGGGTCTCTTCTTTTTCGATTTAGGCCGGGGAGGGCTGGCATTTAGCAAGTTGTTATGATGTAGCTAACATGTGGGGGTATGGCACTTCCCCCCCTGTCCGTGCGATGGCAGGGCAGAGCAATCTCTGCTAAATTTTATGTTTTTTTGTGGTTTTAATTATAAGTTCGTCCAGCTGTGTCTTAAACCTTTACTGAAAAAGCTATTTTACCAGAATTGTAGGATGGCCTTAACTTATCTCAAAATGTTAAATAGCCCTGAAATTTGTTGTAACGTATTTTGTTTTCTTAAGATGGCCATCCACAGCAAAATGTTGAACAGTTATTGTAGTGTACTAAACCCCGCATTTGCCCCACTCCCGGTTTTCTTACTTGGATTCCCTGTCATAAATAAGCCAACGGTCACTTGCTCTTGTGGTGGTCATTGTTGGCCGCAGTTTATTATGCATACCCATATATACATATCCTTACTGTTGTACATCCTGCCATAAATCATTATTGCTGAGCTGTCATCCTGTGTCTTGTTTTGCTTGCATCTCGTTATACATTGTGTTTGCAGAATCATATGTACATTGGACACATTGCATATAGACTGACAGTTCGTTACATGGTCATTTGCAGGCTTGTAATGTCTCTTGGCCCTACGGGGTCGTTGCTTCGTTCGGTTGGGTTTGCCCTTCCAGGGGTATAGCTTTTTTGTCCCGGAGTTAGGCCACAACTCGTTACCTTGCCGTTTCTTGTTGTGCCCTGCCATCCGGCCGGGGCTGGGCAGCGAGCGCCGTCTCACCCAGCCGTAAGGCATCCCAGAGTGAGTGGTCCTAGCCACCGGCCATAGGCCAACTCACCCAGCCGTAAGGCATCCCAAGGTAAGTGGTCCTATTCCGGCGCACCGCCCTCCGGTGTACCTCCGTACCAACCATTATCCCTGTAGTTTTCTCGCCATCGTCCTGCTTGTTCCTCCTGACTGCAACATAGCTGTTCCTTCGGTGTGGGTGGGTGGGACAACGATTTCTGATGCTGCTCCCCCGCTCCCCAACAGATAGGAGCATCCCTGAGGGAGCAGCGCTTATATCCCCCCCCCCAGGTGCTGCGCCGCTTTTCCTGGTCCCCCCCCATTGGGGGATTTGTACCATGCCTCTTGCCCCCATTGGTCGAGTGGGCCGGCGACTCTGTGGCGGCCGCAGTGGGGGGGGGGGGCGCCAGAGCTTTCTGCTCTGTGGCGCGAAAAACTGGTTTCATCTGGAGATGGGGGGGGGGGGGCTCAGCGTCGGTTATGGTGCCGGGCCTTTAGGCCCCCTTCGGCGGCGGCCTCTGCTCAACTTGTACAATTGGCTATAAGTATATTGTCACACATAAGCAATCCGAAGATTGTCAGCTATAAATAAACATTTTGACTGTCAGATTTGCTGGTGCGTTATAGTTTATGCTGTCATTCTTATATTAGAGGAACACACAGGGAACCAATATAGCTCAAATATACTTAAGCGCGTACTCAAGACATTTACATACAATTAGCCATAGATGATTCTAAGAGCATGGCGTGCACTTAGTACTGGGCATTATCACGCGTTGATGGCATAATGCAGCCTTCAATGACTTAGCATAGCCTACAAACGGTGAGTGTCTATGCTGAACTTAATTATTCCCGAAAGATCTGTGCATAAACTTTGGAGGCAAAAAGTGTCACATTCTGCAGTTTGCACATTAGTAAACATGAGAATTTCCCAGTGGGCATCAAAATGTCGATAGCCATAAAAAAAAAAAGAGACATGGCATCAATTGAACTAGGGAATCACATATTAACAAGTGTGTGTTCGTGTGTGTTGAGTGTGTTTGACGTGTTTCCATTTCGGAGGGTGAACATACACATTTCCGTGCCCTTTTATGTGTTATGTCATTTGTGAGTGTTATGTGTCTGGATTTCTTTTTGCTTATTTTTACCCATGTGTTTGCTTGTGCATGTGGGTGTATACCTCTTTATGGATGTGTATCTGTGTTCATGTGAATGTTTCTCTGTTTCTTTTTGTGCCTATTTTTATGTCTGTATGCTTCATGTAAGATTTCATAAATACACTCACATTTTTTACTTTAATACAATGTAATTACGGTCAGCATAGACATCGTGTGCTCGGTTTTTTTTAATACTGTTAATAACTTGAAAGATCTTGGCAACAATTACCCAATCCGAAGCTTGCTGTGTGTGTCCTTGAGAAGGGGCCAGTATTGATGGAGTTAGAAGGAACATAAAAGCACAGGGTTACACGGAGGTGAATGTGCAACAGTCACGAATCAAGGAATGAGTGCAGCTTTGCACACAAACACATTTAAAAACCTTGAAAACAGGTTGCCAGGGAAAGCAGACGGAACGTTTGCCATACTCAAACCCTGAAGCCGCCCATTGCTGAGCCTTTTCTTAGACACCTCAATTCTGTCAACACTCAGCTTCTAGTAACTCACACAGGGGCGGCCAAGGCGAGGAGCGTCGCCAGACTGCTTTATGAGCAGTGCAGAGGAAAAATAAAATAAAAATAAGGTAGCGTTATTATCATTGTATTTGTCCTTCCTAGGTGCGGGAAGAGGAGGCGCTGGCCAGAGCAGGGGACAAGTGGTGAGCACATTCAAAGTGTGAATGAAATGTGTGACCGGCCGTCTTGGGCCGTCCAAACATTCATGTACACTTTGCATGTTCCCCACCTTGCTGCATAATACAGCATAGTGGGAACATGCACAGGCTCCCTGTCCTTGTCATGGCGCTGAACCACGGTAATATAGCGTTGTGATTGGCTATGGGGAACCAATCACGTCATCATTGGCTTTGGGAGCCCGGGTGTTTCCTGCGCAGGAGGAGAGGCGACAGAGAGCCTGCGGCAGGTAAGTTTGCTTTATTCTTTTATTTTTTCTGCCATCCCCTGTTGTACGTGATGTAACGTACTAGTCGGCATGCAAACCCCGTAGTCCTGTTTCTGCTTGCACGCCGCCTGACGTCACTGGCCAATCCGGTGTCGAGGATGGCTGTGACGTCGGGGGGCGGGTAGGCAGAGGAGAAGAGCGCGAGGACGCGAGCCGGCGGTTTTCACTCCCGCTGCTCCTCGTGGGCCGTAACTTTGGATATATACATATAATAAATGTTCTGAAGCACATAATCTTGTTTCGCCACCCTCTTTGGTTCCACTACAAATGGCGACGAGGGTTAAAACGAACGTTACGGCCCGCGAGTGATTTAATTGCTCCTGATGTCCCCATGTGCTGATTCTACACGCTGGTCTCGCCTCGCTGATTCCCATGCTCAAGATTCCTTGCTACTGATTTCTGCTGCCTGCCTTTGCCTCCTGCCTCGAGGCCCTGCTGGTGTGCTGCTGGGTGCTGCCTGCTGTCCTGTGGTGCTGTCTCGCCCCGACGACTCCGTGAGCTGCACTGGTGAGCTGCTGTGGAGGGAGCGCTTTCTCTGCTGGTATTAGTTGCTTCCAATCCCCTGAGGCTGCGTTGATTGCTGCGGCGCCTGACCTCTGCCTCCCTGCGATCGGGGTGTCCTTCCGAGCTTGGTGGGGATTGTCCAGGATCTGCGCCGCTGTCCCACGTGTACCTGCTCTCCTGCTATGGCGCAACCCATCAACATATGTGTGCCGCCCCTCTTTCTGGACTCCCCTGGTAAGCCGTGTATGAAGTGGAAGGGGTGGTTGCGCGCATTTGAGAATTACATCGTCTCCATTGACGGCGAGGGATATAGCGCTGCACGCAAAAAGTCGCTTCTGTTCGGACTGTTGGGGAAAGCAGGCCAGGAGGTTTTTGACAGCTTGCCCGTCTATACGGACCCTCCGGGGGCCCTTGCCCCTCTAGACGTGTACCAGGAGGCGGTTAAGCGGCTCGAACTGCAATACTCTGAGGAGGGTAATATCATGGTGGGGCGCCATAAATTCGCTTTGCGGAAGCAGGAGGAAGGTGAGACTATCGAGGAGTATATTGCCTGTCTACGTGTGTTGGCACAAGACTGTGAATTCGGGGAGATGACTGATACTTACCTCAGGGACCAGGTGGTGTTCTACTGCCATTCCAAAAAGGTGCAGGAACGGTTGCTTTCTTGCAGGAATCCGTCGCTGAAGGATGTGGTGGCCATTGCGAAGGCCGTTGAACGTTCCATGGTGTCCACGAAAGAACTTGCGAGCACGAGCCAGGCTTCTAATGTGTTCTTTGTGCAGGACAAACATAGAGGTGCATCCAGAACCCCAGACAGGGTGGCGAGCGAGAAAGGGGGGGGCAGGAAGCCACTCGCTTGTTTTAGATGTGGGTCAAGGGATCACCTGGCGGATAGCAGGACATGCCCAGCGCTGTCCAAAAGTTGTTCTAAGTGCAGGAAAGTGGGCCACTTCGCGGCAGTATGCAAAGCCAGGAGACCTGGTGGGAGCATGAAAGTGAGCTCGGTGAGCGACTGCGATGCTGATACTGATGCGGACATTGTATTGTCCATTGATGCTGAAGATGGGAGAGTGAAGGGGCCTATTGGCTCCGTTCTGATTGGTGCAGTTGAGCTGCCATTTACGGCCGATTCTGGTTCCCCCATTACCCTGATTTCTGACACCACGTATGAGTTGAAGTGGCAAGGTGTGAAATTGCATGAGACGGATGTGAACCCGAAGGCTTTTGGGGAGAAAGACATAGAGATGATGGGGTACTTCTGGGACTTCCTCACCTTCAGGGGGCAAACAGTGAGAACGAAGATCTATGTGGCTGAGAAAGGGAGGAGCCTGGTGGGGTGGAAGGATCTGGCCAAGCTGGGGGTGATGCTAGTCCCGGGGGCGGACGATCCCATAGTCCTGAGGGATGATTGGGTCGACTACGTGCAGCCGGATGATTTACCTGAGGGTTTAGCTGAGGTCATCGGCAAATTTGAGTCTGTTTTTGAAAACAAAGTAGGGCGTGTGAGAGGATTCGTGCACGCTATACGACTGAAGGAGGATGCCGTGCCGATAAAACACAAGGTCAGGTCAGTTCCCCTCTCTGTCAGGGGGGAGCTAAAGGCTGTTCTAGATAGGTTGAAGTCGGAGGGAGTGATAGAGGAAGCAGGCGCATCAGAGTGGGTGTCCGCAATTGTGGTGTCCAAGAAGAAGAGGACAGGGGACATTCGGCTATGTGTGGACCTGCGATCTTTGAACAGAAACATTCTGGTGAACTGCCACCCTCTACCCAACATCCAAGAGATCCTGTCTTCTACATCTGGGTCGCGATTTTTCACCTTGATAGATCTGAAGTCCGCATACCACCAGGTGTGCCTCACGGAGGAGTCCAAGGCACTTACCACCTTTGTTACCCCGTTCGGAGCCTACAGGTACGTCCGCCTTCCGTTCGGCCTCGCCTCAGCTTCCGGTGTCTTCCAAAGGTTGATGGATTTGCTCTTCGGCGACATGAAGGGGGTTGAAGCCTTCCAGGACGACATTCTAGTCCACACGGCTGGTGAAGAGGAGCACCTGGAGCTGCTGGGAGAAGTGCTGGGGGTACTGCGCGACAAAGGGATGACAGTCTCCAAGGACAAGTGCAAGTTCATGGAGGGCAGGATCGACTACTTGGGACACGTGCTGACCGCGGAGGGCATTGCGCCTAAAGATGATTTGGTGAGGGCCATACGTGATGCCCCGTGTCCCGGAGACAAAGACGCCCTACGATCGTTCCTGGGGCTCAGCGAATACTACTCCAAATTCATGCAGGGATATGCGACCATCGTGGAGCCCCTAAGGAAGCTACTGAGGAAGAACGAAAAATTCACGTGGGCGCATGCCCAACAAGCGGCTTTTGATGCCGTCAAGCAGGCCATCGTGGCTGCTCCCGTGCTACAGCCATACAACAGGGCATTCCAGAATGTGATCACAGTCGACGCAAGCGCCAAGGGTATCGGTGCGGTGTTTTGCCAGTTCCATGGGAAGACGGAGAACACGGTCGCTTTCATTTCCCGGTCACTGAGTGACGCTGAGAAGCATTACAGCACCATTGAGAGGGAGACGCTTGCATGCGTATGGGCCGTGGAGAAACTGAGGAACTATTTGTGGGGCATGGAGTTCGAACTGGTCACGGACCACAAGCCTTTAATCTACATGATGGACGGCGAAGGCCGCGGCAACGGGAAGGCCAGCTCAAGGCTTTTGCGGCTGATGTCCAGGCTGCAGGAGTATCATTTCACCATTAGACACATCAAGGGCGGCCTCAATTGCAGGGCGGATTGCTTGTCGCGCTTGCCGGTCAGCGGCGAGGGGGACGGATCCATGGATGACACGGAGTGCGTAGTGGCGCTGGTGGACGCTACGGCCATCTGCGAAGGATCCATTTCGGAGGAGGAATGGATGGCGGCCCAAGAGAAAGACACGACTATGCGTAGGGTGATGGATCACATAATGGCTCGCTGGCCCCCGATCCGGAACTTGAACGGTGCGCTCAGAAGTTTCCAGCAGGTTAGCCCCGAACTCTCCATCGAGGGCGGCTTCGTGAAAAGACATGAGCTGTTTGTGCCGCCGGAAGGGTTGAGAGATAAACTAATCCGGTTAGCTCACAAAGGTCACCCGGGCGCTACCGCCACAAGGAACTTACTCAAACAATACTACTGGTGGCCAGGGATGTGCGGCGATGTCAGCAGTTTTATCGACCAATGCGGACCATGCTTGAGGGCCGACAAGCACTGGAAGACGGCGAAAAGTGCGCTGCAGCTGGTGGACATTCCTGCTGGTCCATGGATCAAAGTCGCTATTGACTTCGCGGGCCCGTTTACCCTGCTGCCTGACGATTGCAGACATCTCATTGTCCTTACGGATTACTTTTCCAAATGGATCCACTACAAGTTCGTCAGGGAGGTTACCACTGAACGAGTGATCAGGGAGCTGAAGAGGGTCTTCGCTAGTGAAGGACAGCCGAAGATTTTGATGTCCGACAACGGCACACAGCTGGTCTCCAGGCAGATGAAAGACTTCCTGTCCAGATTGGGGATCAAGCAGGAGAAAACCCCGCTCTACAGCCCTAAGAGCAATGGGCAGGTCGAGCGCATGAATAGGTTCCTGAAGGAGGGTGTGCAGCAGGCAATTGCCTCCAATTTGGATGTAAAGGCATTTCTGGCGGACAAGGTACACACATTTCACAACACGCCCAATGCTGTCACGGGGCACACTCCGTTCTACCTGATGAGAGGGAGAAGGTGTATGAGCGAGCTTACTCCCAAACTTGATAGGTGGTATGACATGAGGGAGGAACCTGAAGATGTATCCGATGAGAGGCTGAGGGTCAAAGAAAGGATTGTGGCCAAACAGGAAAGCAACAAGCGGTACGCTGATGTGGTGAATAGAGCCAAAGTCAAAGAGGTAGCGCAGGGGGATTGGGTGTTGGTGAAGAAGCCAACCAAAGTGTTGAAGGGAGAGTCTGTTTTCCAGACCCCTGCACGTGTGCAAGGAGTGACTAAGGGAGCTGTCTGTTTGGAAGGTGGGGGATGGCGGAGCAAGGACGACATTGTCAGGCTCAAGGCAGGTCAAGAGGAGATCATCATGAGAGGCAGCCAGGTGCATGAGAATGAGGTCGATGATAGTATGTACGAGTGGCAGGTGCAAGAAGACAATGATGGGACCACTGAGGACGGTACGAGTGCGTGCCATGGCCTAGCGGATGCTGAAGGCCATAGCGACAGCAGTCCCATGTCAGTGAGGAATGACAGTCGCAATGTGATGAGTGCAAGCCAAGGTGGTACGGGCAACCGCAGCGCGGGGGCCAATCTGCAAATCACTCCCCGCAGACCTACAAGGCATATCAGGGCCCCAAAAAGGTTCGAAGATTTTGTTATGAGATGATTGTTATGTATAGTTCTCTATTTTGTTAAGAAAGGGAGATGTTGTACGTGATGTAACGTACTAGTCGGCATGCAAACCCCGTAGTCCTGTTTCTGCTTGCACGCCGCCAGACGTCACTGGCCAATCCGGTGTCGAGGATGGCTGTGACGTCGGGGGGCGGGTAGGCAGAGGAGAAGAGCGCGAGGACGCGAGCCGGCGGTTTTCACTCCCGCTGCTCCTCGTGGGCCGTAACTTTGGATATATACATATAATAAACGTTCTGAAGCACATAATCTTGTTTCGCCTCCCTCTTTGGTTCCACTACATCCCCCCACCTCCCCCTGTCCCCTCCGCCACCATTCCCTACCAGCCGTCACTGAGCTCAGAACGGCATAAAAAACACATACTATAGCAAAAGCAAAAAAATAATGCAGTCCTGGATAATCATAGCTTAGAGGGAACATAGGTCCCAACCTATATTCTTTTCTAGGCCTGTGCAACAGCAAACATGATAAGAGAGGTGTCCTCTTAAGAGAGGGCTCAGGCTCAGCTTCAGCTGCATAACGTTTTCAAAAGTGAAAGCACACAAGAGGAACAAAGAGAGCAGTCAGCTGCATCCCTCCTACAGCCTGCCCCCTCTCGTGATGACTATTCATAATTGCCACCCACTACCTCGTTCTCCTTATCACCCTACCCTGCCCCCTGCTTTTGAAAAGAATAGAGTTCTGTTAATTCCTCCCAGGTCCCTTGTGGAAGCACCCGAAAAATACCCTTATCCATGGCATTGTAATTCGGTACACCCTTTGCCATGATGTAGCTTGTGCCTGCAGGTTGAAGAAGCCATCACCCAGTTGGCACACTCGCAGCAGGACGTCTGCAAAGTTAATCACAGCTGCCCCAATAAAAATAAGAGAACATCAAGTAATAATTTCTTTCCAGCTGCTTGACGTTTTTTCTTCTCTTCTTGCCTCTCCCCTCAGGGTGGTAGGGCAACGCCCCTTTTGCCCATTAACACCAGCCACCCCTGACATGGACCAAGTTCAGACCACCCTACCACTGCACTGCTGTCTGTGTGTCAATTGCAGTACTCAAGAACAAGAGTGTGCAGAAGAAAGAAGAAAGGAATGTGCATGAATTGTTTTTGGTGTTCCCATTGCAGTGCTCATTTTCTGGTCACCGCCGTGGGAACGTCATAAAAAAGCCCACCAGACAGGAGGAAACTCCTAATCAGGCGGGAGGTCGGACCACAGCTTTGGCGGTGGGACGGTGGGGTGGATCTGGTGCTGCACCACCAAAGTCGTCATCAGGCCCCTAAGTGGGCCGAGCCTCAGATCCAGCAGCAATTTAAAAAAGACACTGAAATAGTGCCTACATGATTGCCCTTAGCTTTACTGCAAAAACGACTGATCTATTTCTCAGTAATGACTGTAAAAAATCCTTTAAGTATTGCATCTCAGCGATGCAAAACCCCTGTTTACATTTCACATTTTACTTCCTTGTGCATTCCCTAATAGTATTTGCTTGTTTTCAAGATGTTTAGTTTCCGTATTGTTTCATGCAACATATGATCCTTTTCTAGTGCAAACTTTGAACTGAGTGGCCTCCAGGTGTCTGAGTGAGTTCTGGCTGTGGGTGGGTGTGTGTGAAGGCCCATGATTGATAGCTCTGAAGTTGGGGCAGTAGACAATGCGACTTTCTCACACACTGAACGCCACTCACTACTTCTTCCACAGACCTTAGTAATGTTTTATTCAGTATCCTATAATCAGAATTGAAACATTTAAAATTGTAATTGTTCACTCCAAAATAATTGTTCTTATTAATTTCTCTGATACAACTAACAAGTACTGGCAAAGTCAATAGAGAGGGAGTATTATATATCTGTGTTTGTTGTTGTGTGAAATGTCTGGATGCAAGGCCAGAAAACTCTTAGAGATGCACCCACATTTTGGTTAGGTGGCATGCTGTGTGTTTTAAACCACACCCCTACTTACATATGCCACACCTCTTGGAAAGGATTGTCAATTAAACTTCTTAGGCCACACCCCGTCTAGAGCCCGCCTCCCCCACCCAAGCACACACTTTTATAGGCATAGGTAGAGCACTGCCCTCGGTCTTCTCTGGAGGTGTGAGACTGAGGCCTGCTATGGCCTACTTGGTGGGAGGTACATCTCGGTGAAGGCACACCGGGTCCACATCTAGGGTGACCAACCGTCCGTCAATTTCACGGACAGTCCGTAATTTCGGCCGTCTGTCCGTTGTCCATGAAGGATTCTTTAACGGACGCCATTTGTCCGTAATTTTAACCGGGCACCGGTCGAACCATCCTAAAGCAGGCACAGCTTCCACCCACCTCCCTTCTTGACTCCGATGCAGCACCAAAGCTCAGATACCCAGCAGCATCTGAGAAGCACAGCGGGATGGCAACCCTCACACCTTCAGCCCTTGATGAGCTGTTAAGAGGTGCTTGAAGGTGACTGAGAGGGAGGGGCTGCAGCTTCAGGCGCAGGGGCATCTATTTAGCTGCAGACAGCCCTGAATGCGTCATGTCTCTGCAATTTAGAGGGGCCTCACACATTCCCTTTCTGCCCAGGGTCCCAAACATACTAGAACCGGCCCTGATTACACCGAGGCAGCACGTGGGTCTCTTCACAGAGCTTAATTACTGTCACTAAATTGTAAGCAATCCTCGGTTCTGCAAACATGCAGTCTATAATGTAATAAAATAAAGAAATGGCACAATCGCACCCACACTGATTAACAAAGTATGGAGGACAATCAGTTACATCAGTTCTCCTTTAAATACTGTACATCACAGTGGGGGATGGCAAACATTTTGGAAAGAGAGCCTGTCGTCTCGTTGTCTTGTCCAGGAGGGGGTGAGGAGCCCTACCCCACCCTGGTGTGGCCAAGATGATACTTGAATACTGCATGCCCACCCCTGTGCCCACCCTGGTGGATCCTGTTCCCCCTCTTGTGATGGCTCCCCCCCCAAGTGATGGCTCCTGTCCTCCCATGTGGTGGCTCCTGCCCCCCCCCCCACCGCCTGTGATGGCTCCTGTCCCCCCCAGTGGGGGATCCTGTCTCTGCCCTGGGTGGCATCTGCCCCAGTCCTGCAATGGCTCCTGCAGCAAGGGTGAAGTTCTTGATGGGCCTCTTCTCAAAAAGGCTCAGCTCAAAATTAATATGAAAAGGTGGACGAGCGAGTAAGTGAAGGGATGGGTGGATGAATTAGTGAAAGGGTGAATGGGTGAATGAAAGATTGAATAGATGGAGAATGAGAGAGGATGGATGGATGGATTGATGAGTGAGTGGAAGGAGTGATGAGAGAAAAGGTAAATAGCTGCATGTATGGGTGGAAGGGTAGCTGGATGGGTAAAAGGGTGGATGGATGAGTGAAAGGTTGGACGAGTGAAAGGATGGATGAGTGAAAAGGTGGATGATGAGTGAGTGGGTGGATGGATGAGTGAAATGATGGATGGATTGATGAATTGATAAGTGCAAGGGTGAATGGATGGACGGATGAGTGAAAGGGTGGATGTAAGGATGGATGAGTGAGTGAAAGGGAGGGTAGATGGACAAAAGGATGAATAGATGAGTGAAGGAGTGAAAGGATAGATGAATGAGAGAAAGGATGGATGAGTGATAGGGTCAATGGATGGATTCAGGAGTGGATGAGTAGATGGATGGGTGGGTGGATGGATGGAAGGAAGGAAGGATGGCTAAGTGAAAGGGTCAATGGAGAGAGAAAGGGAGGATGGATGGATGACTGACTGAAAGGGTGGATGGGTGGGTGGAAGGATGAGTGACTGGGTGGATGGATGAGTAAGTGAAAGGATGTCTAGATGGGTAAAATGGTAAATGGCTGGATGGATGAGTGAATGGATGGATGGGTAGAAGAGTGGATGGATGAGTGTACAGATGGATAGGGTGAAAGGGTGGATGGATGATGGATGGATGAGTGAAAGGATGGATGAAGGGATGGATGAGTGAAATGATAGATGGAAGGATACATGATGGATAGGTTTGCAAATGGTTGTATATGTGGGCTTACTTATATACTATTGCGCGACCTCCTCTGATGTGTCTGTAAAACGTATCTATTGTCCTGAAGTTTTGTCCTGAATTTTGACCTCCTGTCCTGAATTTGTGTCCTGAATTTGGACCCTTTGTCCTGAATTTTTACACTCACCGTCCTGAATTTGCACCAATGCCAGTTGGTCACCCTATCCACATCCTTGCACACAGGGGGAGCCGCAAAACACTTCTGACATACCTTTATCAGACATTATTTGCCTGCGGTTTCTGTGGCATTTCCAAACGCATGGGACGACCATTACAGGCCCGCTTTATCACTATCGAGGCAGGCGGGGTCCCCCAGCAGGCGAAAGTGGCTGCCATTTTTACCGCCACGAAGGAATGTATATTAGTGTTTACTCGAATAAAGGTGGATTCATGACACACGAAATCATGGTCCAAGCCAAGGCGCCCTACGGATGTTTGCTTCTCAAAAACCAATTACTGCTCATGACAAAGAGCGACGGCGAGGCAGAATCGTTTATTCTATTTACGGTGGAGGCAGTGTGCGCGCGCGTGTGTGTGTGTGAGATAGAACTTGATCCACTGGATAAAAGGAGGTCTGCATTTAATGTCTATTTGCAATGTGCTGCGGTGTTTAAATTGTATGGGCTATGTGCTGAGCTGAGTAAGACTGATGCACGTAATGCGTGTGATTTTGTTTTACTTTTATTTAGAAGTTATTAGGATTTTTTTTACTGCCCTAAGATAACCGAGTCTAATTGTTCATATCTGTGTGTGCAAGGGGGTGCTTTCTATCCAAATATTTCTGTGGCATTGTCTCAGAGCGCATTTTTCTTCAGCAATATTGAGAATTTAAAATATGTTTTATTCTTATTCACAAAGGCATTTTGTAGCATAAATAGTAGTACTTCTCTAGATCGCCTTTGCCTTTTTTTTACAAGTCTTTGCTAATACGCCACTATTCACATACATTTCAATAAACTGGGAATAATAAGAAAATATTCATATACAATTAGTACAAATTGAAAGAATTGTGTTCTTTTTGCACTTTTACTAATAGGGAGTTGGAGTACTTAAAACAGAACTCCTATAGTACTACTTCCTGTATTCATAAATGCTTTTGTGAATGGGCACACCTGGGGCTTATTCACAACTGCACTTTTTAGTACATTTAGTAGTACTATGCTTATGCTACTCACATACTACAAAATGCTCTTCCCAAACCTATATGCGGAGACCTCCACCTCTCCTGTCTTTTCTATGCAGAGCTCCCCTTCCTGGTTAAAGAGGTGGAGTGGCTGGAAAATTAGGAATTCTTTCCTCTAAATGGGATGCAGGGCGAAAGTCCTAAAAAAAAGTAGGGGGACTAGCCAAATTAGGCAGTATAACAGAGACATCATGGCACTAGACATCATAGCGCGCAACATCACAGAGCATGACATCACAGAATGTGGCATAACAACCCATGATCTCACAGAAAGTGATATCACAAGAAGTGGCATCAGATCTTAAGACTTCAATCAATCAATCAATCAATCAGGGGGTTTTAAGCGCGCTACTCACCCGTGAGGGTGGTACGTGGGGAAGCAGCTCCGGGTCAGCCAAAGAGTCAGGTCTTGAGGCTGCTCCTGAAGGTGTGCAGGGTGGGGGAGCATCAATCAATCAATCAATCAATCATTTGTAGAGCGCGCTACTCACCCGTGAGGGTCTCAAGGTGCTAAGGGGTGGGGGGGAGCAACTACTAGTTGAACAGCCAGGTCTTGAGCCGTCTCCTGAAGGTCAGCAGGTCTTGGGTCTGACGCAGGTGGACGAGGAGGGTGTTCCACGTCTTGGCGGCGAGGTGGGAGAATGATCTTCCGCCGGTGGTCGTTCGGCAGATGCGTGGGATGGTGGCGAGTGCGAGGTTGGCGGAGCGAAGCTGGCGATTCAGGTGTAGAAGGACAGTCGTTCTTTGAGGTATGCTGGTCCGGCGTTGTGGAGTGCTTTGTGAGCGTGGGTGAGGAGCTTGAAGGTGATCCTCTTGTTGACCGGGAGCCAATGCAGATCTCTCAGGTGGGTGGTGATGTGGCTGTGGCGAGGGAGTCCGAGGATGAGGCGTGCGGAGGCGTTTTGTTTGCGTTGGAGTCTCTTCTGGAGTGCAGCCGTGGTTCCTGCGTAGAGGGCGTTGCCGTAGTCCAGCCTGCTGCTGACGAGTGCTTGGGCGACCGTTCTTCTGGTTTCGGTGGGGATCCATCTGTAGATCTTGCAGAGCATGCGGAGGTCATTGAAGCAGGAGCAGGACACCGTGTTGACTTGCTGGGTCATAGAGAGCGTTGAGTCCAGGATGACCCCCAGGTTGCGTGCGTGGTTGGTGGGTGTCAGGGCAGCTCCCAGCGTGGTCATCCACCAGGAGTCATCCCATGCGGAGGAGGTGGAGCCAAGGATGAGGACCTCCATCTTGTCTGAGTTCAGTTTCAGCCGGCTAGTCTTCATCCACTCTGCGACGGCCTTCATTCCCTCATGGAGGTTGGATTTGATGGTGGCCGGGTCCTTGGTGAGGGAGAGGATCAGATGGGTGTCGTCGGCGTATGAGACGATGTTGAGGTGGTGTGCTCGGACGATGTTGGCAAGCGGTGCCATGTAGATGTTGAAAAGGTTCGGGCTGAGGGATGATCCTTGGGGTACGTCGCAGGTGATCGTGGTGGCTTCGGATCTGAAGGGGAGAGGAGGACATTCTGCCGGTGAGGAAGGAGGTGATCCAGTCCAGGGCTTTGTCTCAGATCCCTGCGTTGTAGAGGCGTGTGAGCAGGGTGTGGTGGCAGACGGTGTCGAAGGCAGCCGAGAGGTCCAGGAGGATGAGGGCTGCGGTTTCGCCGCTGTCCAGTATGGTCCTGATGTCGTCAGTGGCGGTGATGAGGGCGGTTTCGGTGCTGTGTTTGCTGCGGAAGCCGGATTGGGAGGAGTCCAGGACGTTGTTCTCCTCCAGGAAGTGGGTCAGTTGTCTGTTGGCAGTCTTCTCAATGACTTTCTCCGGGAACGTGAGCAGGGAGATGGGTCGGAAGTTCTTAAGGTCCTTTGGGTCCGCCTTGGGTTTCTTGAGAAGGGCGTTGATCTCGGCGTGTTGCCAGCTTTCTGGGAATGTGGTGGTCTCGAAGGAGCAGTTGATGATCTTTCGGAGTTGGGGTGCAATGATGGAGCTTGCCTTGTTGAAGATGTGGTGGGGGCAGGGGTCGGAAGGTTAGCCGGAGTGGATGGTGTTCATGATTTTGATGGTGTCTTCGTCGTTGACGTTGTGCCAGGAGAGTAGAAGGTTGTTGTGCTTGGTGGGTGTAGAGTCGGGGTGATGGCGTCTGTCGTCGGTGTCTGGGTGTCGAAGCTGTTGTGGATGTCTGCGATCTTGCGGTGGAAGAAGGTAGCCAGGGAGTCGCAGAGTTCTTGTGATGGCGGTATGTCATTGGAGCAGGAGCTGGGAGTGGCGAGTTCTTTCACAATGTTGAAGAGCTCTTTTCTGTTGTGTGCGTTGTTGTCGATGCGTTCCTTGAAGGAGGTTCTTTTGGTGGATCAGATGAGTTGGTGGTGTTTGCATCTGATGTTCATGAGGACTGCGTGGTTGTCTGGTATCTGGTCATTGCATAATTGTTTCTCGAGTCTTCTGCAGGTATGCTTGGAGTTCTGGAGGTTGGTGTTGAACCAGATGGCTCTCGTGTCGGTGCGCCTGTTGGAGGGTTTTGGCACAGTCATCGATCCATTGTCTGAAGTTGTTGGCTGCTGCGTTGGTCTCAGAGGACTCGGGTGGAGGGTCTCGGGAGAGTGTGGTGGTGGGCTGGTCTTCAGTGACTTTTTTCCAACTGCGGTGTGGGATACGTTGCTGTTGGTTGTGTGCGGTGTGTTTCTCGAAGGAGAAGTGGATGCAGTGGTGGTTGGTCCAGTGGAGTTCGGTGGTGTGGCTGAAGGTGACATGGTCGCAGGTGGAGAAATTGGGGTCGAGCGTGTGACCGGCGAAGTGGGTGGGTGTCGTGACGAGTTCAGGTCTCCGTGGAGGATGTAGTCTGTGGAGGCGAGGGTGTGAGTGCTGATGAGGTCAGCAATGGATTAGCTGAACTGTGGTCGGGGTCCCAGGGTTCTGTAGACAAGGGTTCCTCTGAGGGTGGTGTTGTGATTGACGTGGATCTGCAAGTGTAGGTGTTCAGCCATGCTGAGGGTGTTTGCGTCGTAGCAGTGATGGATCTTGGGGTGGTCGCTGGGGTCTGGGGGTCTGACGCTGGGCGCGGTCCAGGCACAGATGGGCTTGCCTTAGGTGTGCCTTCGGCGCGCCAGTGGCAGACCAGCTGTGAGCGTCCGCTGCGAGACCGCGCAGCAGTCGCCATATGAAGTGGAAGGGGCGGGAGCAGAGTACGGGAGACGGGAGCGTGCAGGATCGGGGGATGGGGCCGCAGGGGCAGCAGCGGTGGGAAACTGGCACAAAAGGGAGCAGAACAATCAAGGGTTAAATACAGAATACAGTAAAGTAAAAGAATTAAACTAAGAGGACGACAATGCAGGCACACCGGGGGTGGACTGCAGGCAGGGGACTGCGGTGCAGGGACGGGCAGCAGGCTCGAACCCTAACCGTTGCAGAGCTGGGCTGGGAGACTGGAGAGCGGCTGACAGCGACGCTGCTGGGGAGAGTGCTGGCCTTGAACCGAAGGTCAAAGTTTCACATCTGATGTTGACTGGGAGTTCGTTCCAGGTTTTGGCCGTGACATAGGAGAAGGCTCTTCCCCCGGCTCTGGTTCTGCCAATGTGTGGGGTAGTTACAAGGGCAAGCTCGGCAGAGCGGAAGTGTATTTTGGGTGCGTGGAAAGAGATTCTTTAGTTGAGGTATTTGGGTCAGATGTCATGGAGGGATTTGTAGGCGTGGGCGAATTGCTCAATGGTTACTCTCTTCTCGATGGGGAGTAAGTGTAGGTCTCGCAGGTTTTGGGTCATGTGTTCATGTCGTGGGGTGCCTAGGATGAGTCTGGCTGCGGTGTTCTGGATGGTCTGGAGTTTCAGTAGCAGGGATTTGTTGATTCCCACGTAGAGGGCATTTCCAAAGTCCAGTCTGCTGGTGATGAGTGTGTGGGTGACGTTTTTTCTGGCTTCAGGTGGAATCCACTTGAAGGTCTTGCGGAGGATGCGGCGGGAGTTGAAACAGGTGGAGGCGACGGCATTGACCTGGCAAGTCATGTTGAGGGCAGAGTCCAGAATGATGCAGAGGTTCCGGGCGTGGTCTGTTGAGGTTGGTGGGCTTCCGACAGCGGCAGGCCACCAGGAGCTGTCCCACGTGGTGGGGTAGGGTCCGAGGACGAGGCCTCTCTGTCTTTTCCAAGTTCAGTTCTAGGCAGCTGTCGTACATCCAGGCTGCGACGTCCTTCATCCCTTCTTGGAAGGTGAGTCTTGTGTCTTTGGGGGTCTTCGTGAGGGAGAGTATGAGCTGGGTGTCGTCGGCATAGGATACTATGCTGAGCCCATGCTGTCTGACAATGGCGGATAAGGGGACCATGTAGATGTTGAAGAGCATGGGGCTGAGCGATGATCCTTGGGGTACTTTGCAGTTGACCTCTGTGGGTTCGGAGAGGAAGGGGTAGGAGTCTGATCCATTGCGTTCAGCCGGTGAGGAAGGTGTAAATCGAGTCAAGTAGCATGCGGATGTCATCAGTGGGGGGCAAGGAGGGCAGTCTCAGTTCTGTGGTTGCTGCGGAATACGGACTGGGAGGAGTTGAGTATGGTGTTCTCTTCGATGAAGGTGGTCAGTTGTGTGTTGATGACTTTGGCTGTGAAGGAAGGAGAGCGATGGGCCGGTAGTTTTTCAGGTCTGTCAGGTCAGCTGAGGGTTTCTTGAGGAGGGGCTTGACCTTAGCCCGCTTCCAGTCATTGAGAAGATGCCGGATTCGAGAGTGGTGTTGATGGTGTGGCGTAGTTCGGGTGCGATGGCAGCGGCGGCTCTGTGGAAGATGTGAGGCGGGCAGGGGTCCATGGGGGCTCCTGAGTGGGTGCTTTTCATGGTCGCGGTAGTGTCTTCGGTGGTGACCTGTGCCCAGGTAATGGTGGGCTGGCTGTTGTTGCTGGAGGGAAGGGTGGTTTCTGGAGTCTATGTGCTGAAGTTGTCGTAGAGGGCCTTGATTTTTAGGTGGAAAAAGGAGCCGAGTTTGTTGCAGAGGTCCTCGGACGGTGTGATGTCCATGGCTTTGCTGGGGGGCTTGGTGGATGATCCTAAAGCGTTCCTTAGAGTTGGTGGCGTTAGAGCGGATTTTGTTCCTGGTTTTGTTCCTGATGAAGGTCCTCTTGGTGATTCTTATGAGTTGTTGGTATTCTGTCATGGCGTGTTTGTAGGTGGACTGGTCTTCAGTTGTTTTGTTATTTCTCCATCGTTTCTCGAACTGTCTGCATGCGCGTCTAGCTTCTTAAACGTGGGTGGTGAACCAGGCGGCCTTCAGAGTGCGTTGTCTGAGGGGAGCAAGCTTGTCGGCGCAGCTGGAGATCCAGCGGTTTAGTTCCGTGGCTGCAGAGTTGGCGTCAGTCATGGTGGAGGGGTGGTCCTGGGTGAGGGTGGTGTTGAGGTCCTCGTCTGTGACTTTGCTCCATTTCCTTCGTGGCAGGCGAGGGCCGGGCCTGTGCGTGGTGGTGGTGCTGAAGGAGAAGTGTATTCAGTGGTTGTCAGTCCAGAGGGGATGCAAGGTGTGGCTGAATTGGATGTTAGTTCCTCCTGCGAAGATGGGGTCGAGGATGTGTCCGGCCTTGTGGGTGGGGGTGGTGATGAGCTGCTTCAGTCCAAGGTTGGTGAGGTTGTCCAGGAGGGTGGAGGAATCCGAGTCGCTGCGGTTGTCGAGGTGGAAATTCAGGTCTCTGATGAGTATGTAGTCCATAGAGGCGATGACATTGGGTGCAATGAGGTCGGCAATGGCGGGAGTGAAACGAGCGCGGGCCCCGTGGGGTCTGTAGGCAAGTGTGCCGCGGAGCATGGTTCTGGGGCTGGTTTGGATCTGGAAGTGGAGGTGTTCGGCTTCACACATATGTTTAGCAGTACATTTGAGCACATTAAAATCAATAATAAATGAGATTTTGCATTGTTTGTGACCCAAAAGTCTGTCAATCAAGAAAAAGAAGGGGGGGACTAGGAGCTAGTTGAGGTCCAGTACCCGTGCTCCATGTAGTAGTATAAATCCAAGAAGTGGGTAACTGTTCCTATAGCGACACACTTAATGTCCGTAAAGGAAAGAAAGAGACGGGAAGAGGAGAGTCTACGTTCTGTTCTCGCGAATAGAGACAATCACAGATTTTGTCTTTTGTTGCCCTCACACATCCTGAGGGATGTCATGCTTCATCATTGGGCGTTGCTTCTCGTAGGGCCGGCGCTGCAATGCTCTACGGGTCCCCTGATGGGTCTCTTTGGCGGTGATCTTTTTATTACGCCATATGATGGGTGAGGGTGTTAGATGTTATGTGTGGAGGGGTTGTGAAAGGTGGGTGAGTGAGTGAGTGTTTAAAACTGGCTGGGGGATACCTTAAAGGTTTTTTAATAAATTAGCTCCCCTGACAGGCTAAAAAAAAATAGGTTATTGTTATTAGTGCGGTAATAATGTACCTTAGTAAATATCAGGTCGACATGTTTTAAGCCCTACGATGGTCAAAACGATCCTTGGCGCTTCATCAGGACCAAAAAAGTTTAATATTAAATTATGAAACTCAAACGAAATTTGTTAATAAATAACCCCTGTATTAAAAGTGGGAGAGCAGTCCCCCTTTTTTTTGGTGTATATGGTGGCGCCAGCTGATTGTAACCACTCGTTTTGCGACCTAGAAGAATCAAGAAAAGATAAAAAACACACAGACGATACATAGACAGACATGAAAACATAGTTATTTTTTAGTTCTCAAAGATGAGATGATTAATGGCATCTGATCCAAATGATGTACTCTCTTGCCATGCAGGAGAGAGGTGCTGTTCTTGCCAGTTTAGGGTGAAGAATGCGTGCGCTAATATACATCCACTCTGTGCACACACTCACTGTTGTGGGTTAGTGTGCAGTCCTAGAAAGGAGTACAAGCTCACTTGACCAGTTAGCGGTATATACAGTCCTATACATAGATTGTCAGGACGGAGTATTGAACAAATCATGAACCGTTACATTCCATGCATTCTTACCTATTGTTAATGTTCAGTTTGCTCCATAGGCTATCGAATGACCGCCCGTACCATAATGGGCTGTGGTTAGCAATGGAAAAGAGGGAACAAAACCAAACAGTTTTGAGGAGGCTCTACAGAGTGTTGCTACTTTGATGTCAGTTCGGACAGCATAGCCCGGTGGCTGTTGCTGATGGGGAGCCAGAAGTATTTTACGCACAGTTTCTGCAGGATGCGCTATTCTGCAACACCTACCCTCGCATGCGTGCCTGCATATTGGCCTGGGGGTTAGCCGGTCCTAGTAAAGTAGCAATGCGCCTGATACCTGGCGTCGGGTTGGCGCCATCTTCGAGTGTTTCATAATTTGTCTATTGAGGTGTGCATGTAATCTCGAGGTTCAAAGCAAGACATCTTGGAGTGTTACTTTGTGCACGGTGCGAGGTGGAGCTTGCACTCCAGTTTGTCGTATTATAAAAGATAAATATTTATGTGTTCCTGCGCTTGTGTGGGCAGTCGCAGGGGGTGTCATGGGGTATATAGTTGGATTGCTCTTTGGTTGTAGATGTCCAAAGTAATGCAAACCCACATGGCAAATTGAGCAGAATCTTAATCGTTGGCTGTTTAAGTGATCCTATTGGGCGTATAGATTAATAGGGATCAGCCCCTGTCGAATGGACCAGTATATGGAGAGCGCCCAGGCCTCTGAACTAAATGCACGTATGCTATTCCAAGAGTAGTGAAAGGGGCTGATGTGCATTTTATTGTGTATACTGTATCCCACACTGTACGTGGTTAGGGGACCTAATGTATTTCTGGTTGCATGCCGTGGACGATGTGAGATGGAAGACACTGACTCATGTGTTATGGTGTCAAGAAGGCTAATGGGAAGGGGCCGAAGTGTCACGATCTTCCGGTTCTCCTCAGGATCGGGGCGATGCTCAATGGGGTCCCCCTCCCGACCTCCCCACACTCTGATTCTAATATCACAGAGCGTTGCGGTGATCAGGCGAGGGAAGGATAGGGTAGGGTCAGCGTGGGAAGGGACACCTGGAAAACAAAAACAGGTAATTAATAACCTCTCAGACCCTGACTACTCTCAGGTGGTCTCACTAGTTCAGCCTCCTACCTGGCAACATGTGTCCCTGCCAATCGTTCCTCTAGGATACCCAGTCGTATCTCGCAGACTGCGGCACCCGGACCTGTGCCAAAAACCAACAAATAACAGAAGGTTAATTTGGTCCAATCACACCCTCCAGGCGCCCTCCACTCTCCCGTGTCCTCATACGTACCCACTCCTATCCCCCACTCGCATGTAATCCACAACTGAAGAAAGAAGGAAAGAAAACGAGAGAACCCTTTAGTCAAGGTTCTCCTAATAGTCCATGGAGGACCCGTATCACCAGAAAAGCAGGAAAGTTAACACGGTACTCCTCCCTCTAGGGGAATGTCTCGAACTCCTATAACAGGGGGCCCGGCTCCACCTTATTGGCTGCCAGAGGGCCGCTGCCTCAAGGAAAACAAACTAACAAAACAGAACGTTTTTGGCCGGCTCCACCCACATGGCTGCCAGATGGCCGTGAACAGTCTTTATAGAAAAACCCAAGCTCCTGCTACTGTTCGGGCGGCCGTGTTAACTCACACGGCTTACCTGCTGCCAGTAACGGATGTCTGCTTCGGGCAAGGCTCGCGACGATAAGGTGCGCAATCCCGCAGCACCCGGAGCCCCTCTCCTGATGTCTGCTAAGGGTAATGCGAGCGGCGGGGTTGAAGGTGCTCAGAAGGACGCACCCGGAATCACCTCTCCAGCTCTACCCTCCTACGACTCCGGCCGTCTCAGACCGGTTTCCAGTTCTCGGAACACTCTCCCAGTCCCAGAAGAGCTGCTCACCAACACTGCCGTCGGACGCTGACGGCGTCTCTCAGTATCCAGAATCACGAACAACGTCCTAACGCGTTGTTCGTGTTAATAAAGTCTTTCGCCCCGCCCCCTGGGTCCGGGGCAGCTGGGGCGTGTAGTTCCGCTGGGTTCCTCCGCGCAACTACGTAGGCGCCCTGGCTCTCAAATCCTGACAGTACGCCCCCCTCCCCAGCGCCTCCTTGGCCCTGGCTTCCCCGGGTGGCGGGCATGGAACAGACGAGTAGCCCGTGGGGCGTGGACATTGGTGCAGGGTTCCCACGAGTCGTCCTCGGTCGGGTACCCCTTCCAGGAAATCAGGTACCATAGCTTTCCGTGTCTCCATTTGGAGTCCACGATTCGTCTCACTTCGTATTCCAACTGGCCGTCTCGCTCTACGGGCGGCGTGGCTCGGCTTCTGACGTTCCTGGCTGGTTTCAGAAGGCTGCAGTGGAACATGGGATGTATTCTCAAGGATGCCGGTAGTTTCAACTGATAGACCACTGGGTTAATCTTCCGCACCACTGTATAGGGCCCGATGTATCTGGGATGGAATATGCTCCGCCATCGAAAGCGGATGTTCTTGGTGGAGAGCCATACACGATCTCCTACCTGGTAACTCGGTCCTTCTTGCCTGTGGCGATCGGCCCATTTCTTGTACTGCTGCTTGGCCCGCTGCAGATTGACCTGTAGTTTCGAATGGAGTTGCAAGAGACGGGTGACTTGTTCCATCACGGTGGGTTGGTTTTGAATTTCTCTAGGAACGACCACTGGCAAGGTAGAAGCATGAAAGCCGTGGTTGGCTCGGAATGGCGTTTCGTTAATGGAGCTATGCCAGGTGTTGTTGTACGACAGTTCTGCTAACCATAACAACAAAACCCAAGAGTCCTTGGCCTCCTCCGAAAAGCAGCGCAGATATTTTTTCAGTGTCTGATTTACACGCTCGGTCTGCCCATCAGTCTGAGGGTGGAAGCTGGTGGACAGAGCGGCAGTCACCTGAAGAGCCTTGCACCACATGCGCCAGAAGCGGGCCACGAATTGCGGGCCTCTGTCGGAAACAATAACCCTGGGGAGACCATGTAAACGCACCACTTGCGTCAAGAGCAACTGTGCTGTCTGTCCTGCCGTGGGAAGGTTTTTGCAGGGTACAAAATGCCCCATCTTCGTCAGGCTATCCACCACTACTAAAATGGCGTTGAACCCTTGGTCCAGGGGCAGGCCGAGAACGAAGTCCAAGCTTATCGTGTGCCAAGGTTGAGGCGGTGTTGGCAATGGCAGTAGTTGTCCTCTGGCCTTGCCGTGTTCTCCCTTTGCCCGAGCACAGGTCTCACAGTGCGATACCCATCTCTTTACATCTGCGACCATGCCTTCCCACCAGAAATGTCGTTGCACGAGATGGAGGGTCTTCTGGTTTCCTGGGTGCCCTGCTAGTACGGTGTTGTGACACCAGTTGAACGCCTGTACTCTGAGTTCTTGCGTGGGCAGAAACAGCTTGTTATTGTGGAGAGGTATGCCGTGTTTCAAGACCCGACAGGGGTCTTGCTTCGCCCACTGCTGCCACCGCATCATCGAGCGGCTGTTCTTGACCTGGTCCACGAACTTGTCCGCGGTGATCACGCACAGGACCTTCTCAGGATGGACGATAGCTTCCAGATGAGGATGTTGGGTGCCTTCGCTTTCTCCCAGTCTTGACAACGAGTCGGCCTTCTGGTTCTCCGAACCTGGGCGAAACGTGACAACAAACTCGTATTCCGCGAAGAATAACATCCATCTCATCTGTCTCTGCGAGAGGAGTCTTGCGGTCTTCATGTATTGAAGGTTTTTATGATCGGTGAACACGGTGACCGGATGAAGGGCCCCCCATAAATAGTGTCTCCACTCCTGGAAGGCTTTCTTGATTGCCAACAGCTCTTTTTCGGGGACTGAGTAGTTCAGCTCCGCCGGGCTCAGTTTTTTCGACAGAAAAGCCACCGGGTGTAGTTGACCGGTCTGCCTGTCGCGTTGAGACAACACCGCCCCCACCGCGATATTGGAAGCATCAGCCTCGACGATGAAAGGGATATCAGGCTGCGGGTGGCGTAGGATGGGGGCGGAACAGAATGCCTTCTTTAGATGGAGGAAAGCGTCCATGGCTTCTGGGGTCCACAGGAAGACGGCCCCCTTTCTCAACAACCTGGTAATGGGAGAAGCTAGTTGAGAAAAGTGTGAGATGAACCTCCGATAATAGTTGGAGAAGCCCAGAAAACACTGTACATCTCTCACACAGCGTGGCACCGGCCATTCCTGTACCGCTTTCACCTTTCTCTCAGCCATCCGAAACCCCCAGGGACTCAGGATCACTCCCAGGAACTCCACCTCTGTGACCCCAAACTCACACTTGCTAAGCTTGCAGTATAAGTGCTGTTCTTGCAGTCTTTTCAGAATCAGAAGGACGTGGCTCACATGTTGTTCCGGGGAGACAGAGAAGACCAGGATGTCATCGATGTAGACGATGACAAACCTGTCGATGTAATCCTTCAGCACGTCGTTCAAAAAATATTGAAACGCCACCGGGGCGTTACAAAGCCCGAACGGCATCACAAGATATTCGAAAAGGCCGAATCGGGTTTTGAACGCCGTTTTCCATTCATCCCCCTCGCGTACGCGGACCAGATGATAGGCCCCTCGTAAGTCGAGTCGAGTGTAAATGGTGGCCTCCTTCACCTGGTCCAGTAACACGGGGATGAGCGGCAGAGGGTATCTATTCCTGATGGTGTTTTTATTTAACATGCGATAGTCTATGCATGTTCGAAGATCGCCGTTCGCCTTTGCGATAAAGAAAAGAGGAGAAGCTGCCGGTGAGCGAGAGGGGCGGATGAACCCTAGAGCGCAGAAAGTATCTAAATAGTTCCGCAGGTGTCTGGTCTCCGGCTCGGATAAGGCATACACCCGGCAGGTGGGCATAGCCGCCCCATCCACTAAGTCGATTCGACAATCATACTCGCGATGGGGCGGCAGAGTTTCCGCTTCTTTTTCGCAAAATACACCTTGATACCTAACATATTCAGGTGGCAGCTCTACTTCTTTTTCGGCCGCCGTGGCCACCTGCCACATCGGAACTTGGGCAAGCGTGAGGGAGACGGATCTCCTGTCAGTCATACAGTGCTCTGTACATTCTTTGGAAGTGAAACATATGGTTTTCTGCCTCCAATCTATGGCAGGGTTATGCCGACGCAACCATGGCATCCCCAGGATTATCTCGTACTGGGGGGCTTCGATTATTTTCAGGGAGATATTTTCCACGTGGTCCTGGTTCTCGCCTCGGAGCCCCAATACCACCACCTCTGTCTGCTCCGTGATCGGACCGGAGGTCAGTGGTTTCCCATCCACAGCCAACACGGATTCCGGCCTTGTCACCGGGACCCTAACCAACCGCAACCTGTGCACCAGCCCCACATCCATAAAGTTGCCTGTGGCTCCCGAATCAACCATTACGAGCACCTGATGTGTGTCTGAACCGGTCTTAAGGAACATGGGAAGCACTATATGGGATTCTGTCGCGGACGTATCGCCTCCCGCCAGTGACGGTAATCTCCATTCCGTCTCGCGTACCTCGTTTCCTACCGCGTCTGGCTGCGATGCGCCTCTCACAGGGGCGGTTTCCGCGGCGGTAACGGCCACCCTCTTTCCCATGAATCCCGTCGCTCGTTTCTTGGGCTTTAGGGGACACTCCCTCACGTAGTGCCCCTTTTTCCCGCAATACATGCAGAGCCCCTGGACTCTGCGGGTTTCTCTCTCGGTTTTTGACAACGGAGGTCTTACTGCCCCTACTTCCATTGGTTCCAGGCCTGTCTCCCGGGCTACCTGCGGGGGACGGCTGTCCGGCTCCCCTCCTACTCCGGATCTCTCGCCTTTTCTCCGATCACTCCCCCTTACCGACAACCGGTGATCCAGGCGTAGCGTGAGATTAATTAAATCTGTGCAGGTCGTGGGCTGGGGGTCTATCCTCGCCAGCACATCCTTAAGATCCTCTTTCAGCCCTTGATAATACAGAGCCATTCTTTTTTCTTCGGGCCAGGCTGTTTCGACCACCAGCCGGTTGAACGTAGTCATATACGTGACAAGGTCGTTCTTGCCCTGTCGCAACTCCAGTAGTTCACGATCTGCACTTAGCGTGGTAGCCCGGCGGTCGAACACCCTCTCGAATTCCGTTCGGAAGGCGTTCCAATCCGACAGTAGCGGATCATCGTTCCTGACCAGGGGAACCGCCCAGTCGGCGGCATCTCCGGTCAGGTAGGAGATGGCAAAAGCCACCCTCGATAGATTATTGGGAAATGATGCCGGACGACACGAGAAGTGCAGCGTAATCTGGGTTAGGAACGTTTGGATCTTAAAGGGGTCACCCGCATACCGTTCAGGGCTAGCCAAGGGAATGGGCGGAGGGACAGTGACCTGAATTTGGGATGAGCCCGCCATAGCGTCGAAAGGATTCCTAGCTTGTCTATCCACCCTATCCCGCAATGCTGCTGTCTCAGCTCGAGATGCCACCAACTCTTGCTGTATCGCGGCTAAGGCCTGCAGCACTTCCTCGAGGGTCGCCATCTAGGTGAATCGCCCCGACCGGGAGGAGAAATATAACGTGGGTTCGTGATTCTGTCACGATCTTCCGGTTCTCCTCAGGATCGGGGCGATGCTCAATGGGGTCCCCCTCCCGACCTCCCCACACTCTGATTCTAATATCACAGAGCGTTGCGGTGATCAGGCGAGGGAAGGATAGGGTAGGGTCAGCGTGGGAAGGGACACCTGGAAAACAAAAACAGGTAATTAATAACCTCTCAGACCCTGACTACTCTCAGGTGGTCTCACTAGTTCAGCCTCCTACCTGGCAACATGTGTCCCTGCCAATCGTTCCTCTAGGATACCCAGTCGTATCTCGCAGACTGCGGCACCCGGACCTGTGCCAAAAACCAACAAATAACAGAAGGTTAATTTGGTCCAATCACACCCTCCAGGCGCCCTCCACTCTCCCGTGTCCTCATACGTACCCACTCCTATCCCCCACTCGCATGTAATCCACAACTGAAGAAAGAAGGAAAGAAAACGAGAGAACCCTTTAGTCAAGGTTCTCCTAATAGTCCATGGAGGACCCGTATCACCAGAAAAGCAGGAAAGTTAACACGGTACTCCTCCCTCTAGGGGAATGTCTCGAACTCCTATAACAGGGGGCCCGGCTCCACCTTATTGGCTGCCAGAGGGCCGCTGCCTCAAGGAAAACAAACTAACAAAACAGAACGTTTTTGGCCGGCTCCACCCACATGGCTGCCAGATGGCCGTGAACAGTCTTTATAGAAAAACCCAAGCTCCTGCTACTGTTCGGGCGGCCGTGTTAACTCACACGGCTTACCTGCGGCCAGTAACGGATGTCTGCTTCGGGCAAGGCTCGCGACGATAAGGTGCGCAATCCCGCAGCACCCGGAGCCCCTCTCCTGATGTCTGCTAAGGGTAACGCGAGCGGCGGGGTTGAAGGTGCTCAGAAGGACGCACCCGGAATCACCTCTCCAGCTCTACCCTCCTACGACTCCGGCCGTCTCAGACCGGTTTCCAGTTCTCGGAACACTCTCCCAGTCCCAGAAGAGCTGCTCACCAACACTGCCGTCGGACGCTGACGGCGTCTCTCAGTATCCAGAATCACGAACAACGTCCTAACGCGTTGTTCGTGTTAATAAAGTCTTTTGCCCCGCCCCCTGGGTCCGGGGCAGCTGGGGCGTGTAGTTCCGCTGGGTTCCTCCGCGCAACTACGTAGGCGCCCTGGCTCTCAAATCCTGACACCGAAGGCCCAGAGTCATTAATATGGTCTGTCATAATTCGATCCACGGGATATCCTCATTTAATCCCTTTTTGTGAGTTTGGAGAAGATGAACCCATAGTTGTTCACGTCTTAGTAGGGCTGTGGTGTTCCAAGTTGGATTGGCTACTATGATAGTCCACCTAATGTCATCAGCCAAGAGTTTGCTTTCGATAAAGTGACTGCACAATCTGGTTGAGATGCACCTGCAACATATGGTGCTTTTGTGTTCCCAAATCCTGACTTTGGCTGGCCTGGTGGTCATCCCTAGGTATAGGAGTTCACAAGGGCAAGATATAAGGTATACACAGTTTTTGGTGTTACAGTTTGTGTGTTGTCTTTGTTCCCAGGTGAACTTCCCCCGCTGTAGTATCTTGGTGTGTTTTGTGGATGCACATGCGCTGCAGGTTCTGCAAGGGTAATGTCCCATTACTGGTACTGGTGGCAGGTTCCAAAGGGTGTTTGCTCCCGGGTTATTGCGGGGACGTAGTCGTGTGTGTACCAGTTGGTCCCTTATGTTGGTTGTCCCCTTGAAAGCGAACCTGGTTTGTGTTATGTTTAGGGCGTCTGTGTTCAGGATCTCCCAGTTCCTTAGTATGATATGTTTTATCTTGTTGGACAGAGGGGTGAAGGTGGTAACACAGGTCATCACATCTTCCTCTGATTGTACTCTGGTTTCCAGTAGGCCTTCGCGGTTGGTATTGGGTGCTCTCTTCTTGGCTTGCCTTATTACACCATTAGGGTAGTTCCTGTTCTCCAGGCTGGTGGTAAGTGAGGCTGCTTGGTAATCATAATCGGTTAGGGAGCTGCAGTTCCTCCGGAACCTGAGAAATTGGCCATATGGGAGATTTTCTCGTAGGGCCTTCGGGTGGTGACTGTCAAAAGGGAGGAGACTGTTACAATCTGTTTCTTTTTTATAGGTATTAGTGTGTAAGCGTCCCTGTCCGATGGAGATCAGAAGATCCAGAAATGGAAGTCCCTTGTTAGACTGTGATTTCATGATGGATTAAGGTTATAGCAGCGCTGGCCCTACAAGCAGCAACACCCAATGATGAAGCATGACATCCTTCGGGATGTGTGAGGGCAACAAGAGACAAAATCTGTGATTGTCTCTATTTGTGAGAACAGAACTGTGACACAAAAGTAGCGCAACTCGACACAAAATCTGGGCCTCAATTTATACATTTCTTTTTTTAAACTCTGCCACAAAGAAATTTGCAACAAAGAGAAATGTGGCAGTAAATCTGTTCTGCTTAATTGGTTGCACAGTTTGCATTTTAAAATATCTTATGGGGTTAAGGCACCTGCTGCATAGATCTTTGTGTGCCCAGTAAATCTCAGGGAATAATAATAATAATGGTGAAGATAACTCTGGAGGTTAATGCACTTGCTGGCGAGTTCTGTGTTTTCTGCAGTCCCAGTTTTGAATCAAAGTAGAATAGAAGGCTAACATGTCTGCTGCAAAGCACATCATGTGGCACCCAGATGACAGATTTTAATTTTATATAGATGGGTAAATTGGTTACTGCTTTTAACACAGAGATACTTTTGTTACTTGCAGTTCGTAAATTGTAATCCTTCTAATATAGCACAATAGGCTATGAAGGACATGTGGCTCCTGCATCTGGAAACCCTCACTGTCTCATTTAACACATCCTGTACATTGATTTACACACATATGATTTATTGTCAATGTGTAATTCGTATGTGTGATGTACAGCGTTCCAACACCCTGGATTGGGATAAGTAGCACTATAAAAGAAATAAAGAAAAATAGTGGCATTTAAATTATTTGTGTATATACTGGGACAGACCAACACATCTGACATACTTATTGTGCATGCATATCTCTCATATACAGCGCCTGAACAAAGTCAAAAGCATTTCTCTCTTAAAGTACCTGTAAAATATTAACAAGCTGTGAGCCTTTGTTTGCCCTCTCTTGCATTTGCAGGTCGGTGTGAGGTTCCAGATAGTTCCCAGCCAGGATACTCAACAAAAAGCAGGCCTAAAGGCCACTTAACATTAGCCATAATTTTGGGCCCAGCTGGAGCCTGCAATATGAAAGCCCCCTCGCCGTCTGCACTTTGCTGCTCAGAATGAAAGCACACAACCTGCAGACGCTGCTGAATGTTTTCTGGTGTCAGGAAATGACACCGGGAGGAGTTCAGTATATTTCTGTGGGGCGTCCACCCTGTGAAAAAAATGAGTAGATGGCATCTAGCCGCATGTACCCTTGACTTATGCACTGATGGGAGGAGATGAGGGAGCAGTAAGGAGGTATAAGAAGGGATTTAGGGGTGACATGCAAATACAACCACTCACCTACAAAAGAGCAGGTATCCCAAATTGCACTTCGAAAGTTAGTCAAGCCAAAAAGGACCCAGATGTACTCCTGCTCAACCTTGGAGTAAGTTTATTTCCACACAGGGCCAGTTATAAGTACTGCAAAACACTTCCATAGAAAGTAATGGAGGCATGGAATGAAAATTATATTTATGTCGCAGGCCGAGGGATTTACCACTACTTCTGAATGACATACTAGTGAAAACATTAATAATGGAGTCATTCAACTTGTTTGGTATTTTATGTAGAGGGCGATGACAATGTCAGTTTTTTTTATGTTTATACATCATGGGGCAGATTTACAAGCCCCTTGTGCTGCCAGTACGTCACTTTTTGTGACGCACTGGCAGCGCATTTCACTGCACCATATTTATAAGGACAGGGAAAGCCACCTTGCGTGGCTTTTCCTGTCCTTGCAAATACGGCCCCTTTGCACGCAGCACGTTGCGTGAAAGGGGCCTTCCATGGGTGTTGCTGTGGGTGTTCCCACGCAACACCCATGGAACCTGACACATTTCCAGATTTACGAGGATTCGTAAACCTGGAATTGCATCAGGATGCTACGCCACCCTAGGGGAGGCATAGGGAGGCACAACGAGCAGAAATGTTTTCATTTCTCCTTGTTTTTTTTCCTCTTTCAATGTGTGCTGCACTTGGCAAACTATGGGACTTATTTACAAGCCCCTTGTGCCACCGGTGCATCACTTTTAATACGGGAAAAAGTGACGCAGCGGTGGCGCAACAGGCATGTAAATAAGCCCCTATGTTTGAATAAATATGTGCCTTTGAATTCCACGCGCTGCGTCGGTCCTGTTCTTTCACACCAGGAGCTGAAATGGGAGGAATGTTGCTTCGATATGGCTGATATCAGATACCAACGCTCCCCTCAGGACCACCGTGGTCATCTGCAGTTGGATAATGTATTATAAATACAACACGGAGCCCACCCCAATGCCGAGAGAGAACCTGAAGACGGAGCATCGTCGATGCCAGAGTTCACAGGTTTGCAGTTAATGCCAATGCATCAATAGGAAATGGGAGAGGGGTTGCAGCATCTGAAGCTGCTGCCTGCTGAAATGGAATCGGAGACACTTGCAATATGTTCAGACAATGTCGGCCCCCTGGAGAAGCAGGGTCGCAGACCAGTGTTCCCCCGGGGAGCTTCGCGCTGCCCGGAAGGACAAGGTGGGAGGAGGTCACTGAGGTGGGTTTAGGGGAGGGCCGGTGGTGCCTATAAAGGTGTTAGGGAGGGAGGTTCCGGCCTCTTTCCTAACACCTCGCACCACCAGGTTAGGGAGGGTTTGTAAATTGATCCACCCTGCAGCTAAAGGGAGAGGGGGTGAGAGTTATGCGTGCCAGTTTAGGGCGGGTTATACGACTCCAGGGTTGCAGAACTTTGGAGGGGTGGTGAGTCACAGATGGGCTGAGCCACCCCTCGGGGGCTGGAAGGTACACAGGTGAATGAGGGCGGAGCACAGGATGCAAGTTGCAGCAGAAGAAAGGCAAGAGAGGATGTTTAAGAGGGCTGTGAAGGTGAGAAGGTGAGAAGGGAAGAATGGAAAAGTTTACAGCAAGAATGGGGAGGACTGAAAATGGTGAGACGGTTGGAGAATGGATGAGTTGTTTGTTGTTGAATAAAGTTATAGAGTTGAATTGTTATGTTTTAATAAACGTTGGGAGTTATGATAACCTTGTCCTAATAAATGGCCTTTAATGCTTCAAGCCAGCGTGGAGTGTAGTTATTGCGCGATTGGTTTGTTGGCTGAATACAACGAAGGAAAAAGGCTGTGTTTTGTGACTGTATGACAATTCTCCTTCTGTGAATGGTCCGGCAAAGTAAACTTTTAAGGAACAGTATACGGAGGAGGCTGTGTGTGTGGTAAGTGGCATTGTGAAGGTCCCCGATTCGAGGCTGAGCAGGCACACAAGCAAAGTCAGTCATAATTATATTGAAGGTGAACATTAGTATTCGGTGTATACACTTTCTCTTTCCTTCTGACTGCCGTGCAGTGATTCGGCACACCTTGGAAAGACTAAAAATTATATTTTGATTGGTGTAGCCGTAAAGCGCTGTTGAGAGATAAGACGCCTCCCCTTTTCTTTCGGATGAGCAGCCTGCGCTCCTGTTACATCTGTTTACATTTACGGCATCGTGCAGAGACGGTATCTGGCTGGCTGTGGAGTTGGGATTTGCCAGCAAGGATCCGACACTAGTCTCAAGTATTTTACTATTCCTGCTAAGAATGTGGATGCCAAGGGATTTACCACTACTTCTGAATGCCATACTTGTGAAAACATTAATAATGGAGTTATTCAGCTTCTTTGGTATTTTATGTGGAGGGCAATTACATTGTCAGCTTCTTTTATGTTTATACACCACGTGCTCTACTACAATGTATAAATGAGGTGGTAAAAATGGCGCCTGCCAAGTTTGAAAAAGGATGGTTTTACGTGCGAAACACGTTACTTGGCAAACTATGTTTGAATAAATATGTGCCTTTGAATTTCGCACTACGTCGGTCATGTTCTATATATATATATATATTGCAAACCAAATCCTCGTCTGTTGAAGGAGACGCGGGGACACAGCGGGGCCTTTCAGGAACCGTTTATTTCAAACACTGGCATGACGCGTTTCGGCGAAGCCTTTCTCAAATGCCACGGGTGCTGCGAGTTCCCTGGTTTCACTCTCGTGGATTTCCTCTCCTAAAGTAGGGTAGGTCACACCTGAGCCACATTAATTTAGAGTCCATTCAATCAATTCAGTATGATAAGGACTGCAGTTCCCAGCATGCAGTTTGTTTTTATCTGGAAGGATGTCTCTCACAGCCGGATTATCATTTGCTTTCAGGTAAGCGGCTGCCAGCATGCAGTTTATTCATCTGAAAGAATGTCTCTCTCAGCCATAATATCGTTTGCTTTCAAGTAAGCGGCTGATTAAAATTGGTTCAGGCGGAAAATCGTAGCGCTGTGCAGGGCAATAAGCAGTTCCTGTGCCCTCACTCCTAACCATACAATCTCGCTGATTGCAAGCTCGGAGATGCCGGTTAAGTAACTGCATCACACCATGCAGTCATGGACTGTCATTTGACAGCAAAGCCTTTGCTTCCTCGAGAAGGATGGCGGTTCCGGGTAAATCAATTCAGTATGATATACATATATTTTTATATGACTTCACAAGTGTTCCGCAATGCTGCTGACGTAACAAGAAGGAAGCGCACACCTGATTCTCATGTATGCAGTGTCATTTGGAATAGATATGACTTGGGTGCTACAGTGTTATGCTTGCTGTCAGTTCAAGCATATGAATTGAAACTCAAAAGAATACTAGCCAGGTAGGGGAGTGTACACTGTGCACAATTCCTAAGGGTTGTTAACCCCTTCGATGATCATGACGGAACGGTTCCGTCATGAGCATCGGTTGGGCTGTGCTCATGACGGAACCGTTCCGTCATGAGGACAGCCCCCGGGGGAAGCGCTGGCGCTCCCCCCCTTGTGCAGCGATCTTCACCCCCTTTACGGGGGGTGGCAGCGGAAGAGCTTCCGCTGCCACCCCCGAGCCCCCCCGAGCCCCCCCACGCTTTCTGATGACGTCAGCGCGCACAGCGCGCGCCGGCGTCATCAGGAAGCGTTGGACGCGCTGGAATCCATTTCTTCCAGCGCGTCCAAGGGAGCAGAGGTAGGTTTTGTAGTCCGGTGGGGGCCGCGGCGGTGAAATTTGTAGTATTGAGGCATCGGGGGAGAGGAAAGAGTATTTCCTCTCCCCCGATGTCTCAATACAGGGCATTCCTGCTCCACGATCGCGCACAGCGTCGCGATCGTGGAGTAGGGATGCCCCACTAGACACCAGGGATTTGTTATTTCGAATTTGGGAAGCGACCCCTTAGGCAAGGGTCGCTTCCTTGGGGGTAAAAATTTGGTGAAGTCTTTTCTGCCCCCCCTGGGGGCAGATCGGTCCGCTTTCTACGCGTTTCTGCCCCCAGGGGGGGCAGAAAAGCCCACTAGACACCAGGGATGTCGTTTATACTATGTAGGAAGCGACCCCTTAGGCAAGGGTCGCTTCCTTGGGGGGCCCAATAATTTGAAGACTTTTCTGCCCCCCTGGGGGCAGATCGGTCTTCTTTCTGCCCGTTTCTGCCCCCAGGGGGGGCAGAAAAGCCCACTAGACACCAGGGATGTCTATTTCGTTATGTAGGAAGCGACCCCTTGGGCAAGGGTCACTTCCTAGGGTGGTAAAGTGATTAGAAGACTTTTCTGCCCCCCTGGGGGCAGATCGGTCGTCTTTCTGCCCGTTTCTGCCCCCAGGGGGGGCAGAAAAGCCCACTAGACACCAGGGATGTCTTTTTCTTTATGTAGGAAGCGACCCCTTGGGCAAGGGTCGCTTCCTTTGCGGCCTAATTATTTAGAATACTTTTCTGCCCCCCCTGGGGGCAGATTGGTCGTCTTTCTGTCCGTTTCTGCTCCTAGGGGGGGGCAGAAAAGCCCACTAGACACCAGGGATATAAATATTATTGTAGGAAGCGATCCCTTGGGCAAGGGTCGCTTCCTTGGGCCCCTAAATGTTTTGAAGACTTTTCTGCCCCCTCTGTGGGCAGATCGGTTTTATTTTTTTGCCGTTTCTGCTCCCATTGGGGGCAGAAAAGCCCACTAGACACCAGGGAATTAGTTCAATTAGAAATAGAAGTGACCCCTCGCTTCCAGGGTGCAATTTGTTATATGTATTTGGCTCACCCGCCCCGGGACTGAATAGCCTTTTTTTTCCTGCTGTTTTCTGCCTGACCTGGCACACAAACCGATTGACCATTTGGGTAGTGACATGGCATGTTATAATGTTTATTGTTATATTTTTTGTGATTTCCAATTGTAATGTTTTTTTTGTTTACTTTTTTGTTCTAGGTGAAGGCTTTTCTTCTGTTCACGTTGACGTTTTGGTTCTGGTGGTTTTGCTGTTTGTGTAGTTTGGTAAGAGACTGTTTTTTTGTACAATGCAAATGTGTTTGATTTCTCTGCCTGTTTTTTTTTGCAAATGGTGTAATAATAGCAGTATGTTTGGTTTTTGAGTGTCAAAAACTTTTTGCATTGGTGCTCGATGTGTATTTTGTTGTCTTGTGAGTAATTTGTTTTTTTTTTCTTCTTTCTAGTTTGATATCGTTGGTCTTTGCTGTGTCACTGCAGAGTTTGTTTCTGGTGAGTGCAGCTGTCTCTTTTGATTTTGGATTGTATAGTTTTTGAGTACATTGATCTTATTGATATAAGGTACACATTTCTTTACTTACTTGGTTTGCACATTGTTGGTTGTTGTTGACTTGTTTGTGCAGTCTTCTATCTTAGTAGGTATAATGGCTAGCCGCAGGATGACTGCTCAGCAGGTTGTTGGTTTGCTGTTTGAGTCTTCCTCTGATATTGGGTCAGAGACTGACTCTGCTTCTGAGGGAGAGGGGGCAGGGGACGATTCTGGCAGTGAGTTTTCTCTCCGTATGGGGTCATCGGATGATGAAGATACTCTTAGTGCGGATGAAGTGCCTGTGTTAGAGGAGGAGACTGATGTGCCGATAGTGCGGCAAGAGGCATCTGGGCTGCAGCCTGCGGCTGCAAGGCTTCCCGTTGGTGTAGTGCGGCAAGAGACATCTGGGCTGCAGGCTGGGACTGCAAGGCTTCCCGTTGGTGTAGTGCGGCAAGAGGCATCTGGGCTGCAGGCTGGGGCTGCAAGCCTTTCCGTTGGTGTAGTGCGGCAAGAGACATCTGGGCTGCAGGCTGGGGCTGCAAGTCTTCCCGTTGAAAGTGATGACCTCTGGGTTGCCCCTGGCATGGTGCAGCCGGAATTTCCAGAGTTTACTGGTGTTCCAGGGTCTAGAGTGAATACTGAGAACTTTTTGCCTGTAAATTTTTTTCAGTTGTTTATGGACGATGTGTTTTTGGCAGAGATTGTTGAGCAGACTAATTTGTATGCCGAACAGTTTTTGAGGGACAACAGTGCCAGTCTTAAGCCACACTCTAGAGCTACCCGGTGGACTCCCACAAATGTTGAAGAGATGAAGAAGTTCTTGGGTTTAACTTTTTTGATGGGCTTGCTAAGGAAGCCATCATTGGCTTCATATTGGTCTAGCAGTCCCTTGATGGCAACGTCTATTTTTCCGGCAGTCATGAGTCGTGACAGGTATTTGCTTCTGCTTCGGATGATGCACTTTGTTGATAATGGTTTAGCGTTGCCACGAGATCACCCTGATTGTGACCGTCTTTTTAAGATTAGGCCTGTCCTTGATCACTTTGTTGATCGATTTTCTGAGATTTATGCCCCTGGTAGAGAAATTGCAGTGGATGAGTCTTTGGTGTTGTTCAAGGGCCGCTTGGTTTTTAGGCAATACATTCCTAGTAAGAGGGCACGCTATGGAATAAAGCTGTATATGCTGTGTGACAGTAGGACTGGATATGTCTCTAATTTCAGGGTGTACACCGGTAAGGAATCTAGGTTTAACCTCCCTGGTTGTCCGTCCACTTTTGGAGTGACTGAGAAAATTGTTTGGGAACTTGGTAGAGGATTTTTTAACAAAGGTCACCATTTATATGTAGATAACTTCTACACTGGTGTGCGGTTGTTCAGGGAATTGGCCAAAGTGGACACTTTTGCTTGTGGCACAGTCCGCTGTAACCGTAAAGGTTTTCCGAAAGAACTTGTTTGTCAAAAGCTTGTGCGGGGACAGTGCAGTGCGTTGCGTTGCCAGGAGCTTCTTGCTGTGAAGTTTACAGACAGGAGAGATGTCTACATGCTGACTTCCATCCATGATGAAAGCACTGCACCTGTGACTGTTTGGGGTCAGGTCGCTGAAGCGCGCAAACCTGTATGTGTTTTAGACTATAATAGGCACATGGGTGGTGTTGACAGAGTAGATCAGAGGTTGGAACCTTACACTGCTCTTCGTAAGGCTTACATTTGGTACAAGAAGTTGGCTATCCATCTTTTCCACTTGGCAATGTTTAATGCTTTTGTTGTGTTCCAGGATTCTTGCCCTGAGTCAAAGATGACTTTTGCTAAGTTTCAGGAGTCTGTAATAGGCAGCCTTGTTGTAGTGGAACAGGCAAGTGTTCCTAGAGTTGGACTGGTGGAGGATGTTGCTAGATTGAAAGAACGCCACTTTCCAGATCACATTCCTCCCACACCCGCAAAAGATTTTCCCAGTAGGAGATGTAGAGTCTGTTGGCGAAGAGGTTTGCGGAAGGAGAGTCGTATGTACTGCCCCGATTGTCCCTCTCATCCTGCACTGTGTCTCTCTGCTTGTTTCCGAGCGTACCACACGCGTAAAAACTTCTGGGAAGATTCATGAGTGGTAAAGTGAACTGCCTGGTCTGTATTCTTTGGAAAATATGATTCTGTTTCAAGGTTGGTGTTAGTGCAATGTATTTAGTTGCTGATTTTCTGTTAGAAGATTTGTATCTATTTGCAATTTGTTTGTGTTTTTATTTTTTTCTAAAAAAATCCAAAATGTGATGGCGGTGTGTGTAGGCTTGCGCTTGGCTGTTGGTGTGTGTGGACTGGCACTTGGTTGGTGGTGTGCGTGGAATGGTGCTTGGCTGACGGTGTGCGTGGACTGGCGGTGTGCATGGACTGGCGGTGTGCGTGGACTGGTGCGTGGCTGGTGGTGTGCGTGGAATGGTGCTTGGCTGGCGGTGTGCGTGGAATGGTGCTTGGCTGGTGGTGTGCGTGGAATGGTGCTTGGCTGGCGGTGTGCGTGGACTGGTACTTGGCTGGCGGTGTGTGTGGACTGGTGGTGTGTGCGGACTGGTGTTTGGCTGGTGGTGTCCGTGGACTGGAGCTTGGCTGGTGGTGTCCGTGGACTGGAGCTTGTCTGGTGGTGTGTGTGGACTGGAGCTTGGCTGGCGGTGTGCGTGGAATGGTGCTTGTCTGGTGGTGTCCGTGGACTGGAGCTTGGCTGGCGGTGTAGGTGGATTGGCGATTGGCTGCCGGTGTGCCTGGACTGGCGATTGGATGGCGGTGTGCCTGGACTGGCGCTTGGCTAGCGGTGTGCGTGGACTGGCGTTTGGCTAGCGGTGTGTGTTGACTGGTGCTTGGCTGGCTGTGTGTGAGTAGTGACTTTCTGCTGGTCACTACACACACTGCTAGCTGAGTGCCACTCCACGCAATCCTTCAGCCTGTGTAGTTGCTGTGTCTGGATTGTGGGCGTGTGAAAGTGATGGGCCCTTGAATGGCGCTGTGTGCTGGTGTGAGTTTTGTTATGTGATGGGCCCGCGGCTGGCGGTGTGAATGGTTTTGTATGTCTCACACGTATGAAAGGTGTATGAATGGCCTGTAAAGAGGTTGGTGCCTTGTCGTGGCTTTACAGCTCACGAGCTGTGAGTCAATGGTTCAGTTTCTTGCCCTTTCAATTATTACCAGTGCATTTCATGTTTTGTGAAATCACTTGGTAATACAATTTTATCTACTGAACCATCACTCACCCTCGTGCCAAATCCAACCAGTATGTGTGTGTGCTTGCGGGTTAGATGACTGTGCAGTAATATTTGTCTTTCTGAAGCAGGGTGTACCTTGTCCCTTTTTGGTGATTTTTGTACTGTGTTGCTTTTGTACCTGGTGGTGCGAATGGTCTTGTTTGTATCACGTATGAAAGGTGTGTGAATGGCCTGTAAAGTGGTTGGTGCCTTGACGTGGCTTTACAGCTCACGAGCTGCAAGTCATTGGTTTGGTTTTTTGTGAATTTAATTATTGACAGTGCATTTCATTTTTGTGAAATCTCTTGTTAATAAAATTTAATACACTGAACCATGACTTGCCCTCGTGCCAAATCCAACCAGTATGTGTGTGTGTTTGAGGAATAGATGGTTGTGCAGGAATCTTTGTCTTTTGTTTCTCTGCCAAGGTACACTTTCCATGTAAGAATAACCCACCAACTGTAGATATTGTCGAAAACCCTTGGGAGTTCATGGTGATGTCTCTCTAGTGATTTGAAAAATATTTTTTATCCCCATTGTCCTGTAAACCTCAAATTGTCTGCCACATTTTCTTTGCAGTATTATTCCTAAATTCTCACGCTGTAGTAACAATAGGTAATCTGGTTTTGCAAGGGGGGTTACTTTGGTTTTTTGCCCAGGGCTCGGCGGCCATCTAGGGAAACCTTTCAAACCCACGCATTTCTGAAAACTAGACACCCGGCGGCTTCCAGGGAGGTATGGCTTGCGTGGATCCCCCAACGTTTCCTTACCCAGAATCCCCTGCAAACCTAAATTTTTGCCCAAAAAATCACTTTTTTCACACATTTTGGGGTGGGAAAGTAGTGGCATCACCGGGCTCACACAAATTTACCACCACCCAGCGTTCCCCCAGGTCTCCCGGTAAAAATGGTGCCTCACTTGTGTGGGAGGCCCAAGGACCCGCGGCAGGCAAGGGCCCCAAACGTAGTGAGGCGACATCAAGATGGCCTATCGCCAAACCACCTGGTTTTTCAAGGGGGGTCACTTTGGTTTTTGGCCCGGTGCGCGGCGGCCATCTAGGGAAACCTACCAAACCCAGGCATTTTTGAAAACTAGACACCCGGCGGCTTCCAGGGAGGTATGGCTTGCGTGGATCCCCCAACGTTTCCTTACCCAGAATCCCCTGCAAACCTCAATTTTTGCTCAAAAAATCACTTTTTTCACACATTTTGGGGTGGGAAAGTAGTGGCATCACCGGGCTCACACAAATTTACCACCACCCAGCGTTCCCCCAGGTCTCCCGGTAAAAATGGTGCCTCACTTGTGTGGGAGGCCCAAGTACCCGCGGCAGGCAAGGGCCCCAAACGTAGTGAGGCGACATCAAAATGGCCTATCGCCAAACCACCTGGTTTTGCAAGGGGGGTCACTTTGGTTTTTGGCCCGGTGCGCGGCGGCCATCTAGGGAAACCTACCAAACCCAGGCATTTTTGAAAACTAGACACCCGGCGGCTTCCAGGGAGGTATGGCTTGCGTGGATCCCCCAACGTTTCCGTACCCAGAATCCCCTGCAAACCTCATTTTTTGCTCAAAAAATCACTTTTTTCACACATTTTGGGGTGGGAAAGTAGTGGCATCACCGGGCTCACACAAATTTACCACCACCCAGCGTTTCCCCAGGTCTCCCGGTAAAAATGGTGCCTCACTTGTGTGGGAGGCCCAAGTACCCGCGGCAGGCAAGGGCCCCAAACGTAGTGAGGCGACATCAAGATGGCCTATCGCCAAACCACCTGGTTTTGCAAGGGGGGTCACTTTGGTTTTTGGCCCGGTGCGCGGCGGCCATCTAGGGAAACCTACCAAACCCAGGCATTTTTGAAAACTAGACACCCGGCGGCTTCCAGGGAGGTATGGCTTGCAGGGATCCCCCAACGTTTCCTTACCCAGAATCCCCTGCAAACCTAAATTTTTGCCCAAAAAATCACTTTTTTCACACATTTTGGGGTGGGAAAGTAGTGGCATCACCGGGCTCACACAAATTTACCACCACCCAGCGTTCCCCCAGGTCTCCCGGTAAAAATGGTGCCTCACTTGTGTGGGAGGCCCAAGGACCCGCGGCAGGCAAGGGCCCCAAACGTAGTGAGGCGACATCAAGATGGCCTATCGCCAAACCACCTGGTTTTTCAAGGGGGGTCACTTTGGTTTTTGGCCCGGTGCGCGGCGGCCATCTAGGGAAACCTACCAAACCCAGGCATTTTTGAAAACTAGAAACCCGGCGGCTTCCAGGGAGGTATGGCTTGCGTGGATCCCCCAACGTTTCCTTACCCAGAATCCCCTGCAAACCTCATTTTTTGCTCAAAAAATCACTTTTTTCACACATTTTGGGGTGGGAAAGTAGTGGCATCACCGGGCTCACACAAATTTACCACCACCCAGCATTCCCCCAGGTCTCCCGGTAAAAATGGTGCCTCACTTGTGTGGGAGGCCCAAGTACCCGCGGCAGGCAAGGGCCCCAAACGTAGTGAGGCGACATCAAAATGGCCTATCGCCAAACCACCTGGTTTTGCAAGGGGGGTCACTTTGGTTTTTGGCCCGGTGCGCGGCGGCCATCTAGGGAAACCTACCAAACCCAGGCATTTTTGAAAACTAGACACCCGGCGGCTTCCAGGGAGGTATGGCTTGCATGGATCCCCCAACGTTTCCTTACCCAGAATCCCCTGCAAACCTCATTTTTTGCTCAAAAAATCACTTATTTCACACATTTTGGGGTGGGAAAGTAGTGGCATCACCGGGCTCACACAAATTTACCACCACCCAGCGTTCCCCCAGGTCTCCCGGTAAAAATGGTGCCTCACTTGTTTGGGAGGCCCAAGTACCCGCGGCAGGCAAGGGCCCCAAACGTAGTGAGGCGACATCAAGATGGCCTATCGCCAAACCACCTGGTTTTGCAAGGGGGGTCACTTTGGTTTTTGGCCCGGTGCACGGCGGCCATCTAGGGAAACCTACCAAACCCAGGCATTTTTGAAAACTAGACACCCGGCGGCTTCCAGGGAGGTATGGCTTGCGTGGATCCCCCAACGTTTCCTTACCCAGAATCCCCTGCAAACCTCATTTTTTGCTCAAAAAATCACTTTTTTCACACATTTTGGGGTGGGAAAGTAGTGGCATCACCGGGCTCACACAAATTTACCACCACCCAGCGTTCCCCCAGGTCTCCCGGTAAAAATGGTGCCTCACTTGTGTGGGAGGCCCAAGTACCCGCGGCAGGCAAGGGCCCCAAACGTAGTGAGGCGACATCAAAATGGCCTATCGCCAAACCACCTGGTTTTGCAAGGGGGGTCACTTTGGTTTTTGGCCCGGTGCGCGGCGGCCATCTAGGGAAACCTACCAAACCTAGGCATTTTTGAAAACTAGACACCCGGCGGCTTCCAGGGAGGTATGGCTTGCGTGGATCCCCCAACGTTTCCTTACCCAGAATCCCCTGCAAACCTCATTTTTTGCTCTAAAAATCACTTTTTTCACACATTTTGGGGTGGGAAAGTAGTGGCATCACCGGGCTCACACAAATTTACCACCACCCAGCGTTCCCCCAGGTCTCCCGGTAAAAATGGTGCCTCACTTGTGTGGGAGGCCCAAGTACCCGCGGCAGGCAAGGGCCCCAAACGTAGTGAGGCGACATCAAGATGGCCTATCGCCAAACCACCTGGTTTTGCAAGGGGGGTCACTTTGGTTTTTGGCCCGGTGCGCGGCGGCCATCTAGGGAAACCTACCAAACCCAGGCATTTTTGAAAACTAGATACCCGGCGGCTTCCAGGGAGGTATGGCTTGCGTGGATCCCCCAACGTTTCCGTACCCAGAATCCCCTGCAAACCTCATTTTTTGCTCAAAAAATCACTTTTTTCACACATTTTGGGGTGGGAAAGTAGTGGCATCACCGGGCTCACACAAATTTACCACCACCCAGCGTTTCCCCAGGTCTCCCGGTAAAAATGGTGCCTCACTTGTGTGGGAGGCCCAAGTACCCGCGGCAGGCAAGGGCCCCAAACGTAGTGAGGCGACATCAAGATGGCCTATCGCCAAACCACCTGGTTTTGCAAGGGGGGTCACTTTGGTTTTTGGCCCGGTGCGCGGCGGCCATCTAGGGAAACCTACCAAACCCAGGCATTTTTGAAAACTAGACACCCGGCGGCTTCCAGGGAGGTATGGCTTGCAGGGATCCCCCAACGTTTCCTTACCCAGAATCCCCTGCAAACCTAAATTTTTGCCCAAAAAATCACTTTTTTCACACATTTTGGGGTGGGAAAGTAGTGGCATCACCGGGCTCACACAAATTTACCACCACCCAGCGTTCCCCCAGGTCTCCCGGTAAAAATGGTGCCTCACTTGTGTGGGAGGCCCAAGGACCCGCGGCAGGCAAGGGCCCCAAACGTAGTGAGGCGACATCAAGATGGCCTATCGCCAAACCACCTGGTTTTTCAAGGGGGGTCACTTTGGTTTTTGGCCCGGTGCGCGGCGGCCATCTAGGGAAACCTACCAAACCCAGGCATTTTTGAAAACTAGACACCCGGCGGCTTCCAGGGAGGTATGGCTTGCGTGGATCCCCCAACGTTTCCTTACCCAGAATCCCCTGCAAACCTCATTTTTTGCTCAAAAAATCACTTTTTTCACACATTTTGGGGTGGGAAAGTAGTGGCATCACCGGGCTCACACAAATTTACCACCACCCAGCATTCCCCCAGGTCTCCCGGTAAAAATGGTGCCTCACTTGTGTGGGAGGCCCAAGTACCCGCGGCAGGCAAGGGCCTCAAACGTAGTGAGGCGACATCAAAATGGCCTATCGCCAAACCACCTGGTTTTGCAAGGGGGGTCACTTTGGTTTTTGGCCCGGTGCGCGGCGGCCATCTAGGGAAACCTACCAAACCCAGGCATTTTTGAAAACTAGACACCCGGCGGCTTCCAGGGAGGTATGGCTTGCATGGATCCCCCAACGTTTCCTTACCCAGAATCCCCTGCAAACCTCATTTTTTGCTCAAAAAATCACTTATTTCACACATTTTGGGGTGGGAAAGTAGTGGCATCACCGGGCTCACACAAATTTACCACCACCCAGCGTTCCCCCAGGTCTCCCGGTAAAAATGGTGCCTCACTTGTGTGGGAGGCCCAAGTACCCGCGGCAGGCAAGGGCCCCAAACGTAGTGAGGCGACATCAAGATGGCCTATCGCCAAACCACCTGGTTTTGCAAGGGGGGTCACTTTGGTTTTTGGCCCGGTGCGCGGCGGCCATCTAGGGAAACCTACCAAACCCAGGCATTTTTGAAAACTAGACACCCGGCGGCTTCCAGGGAGGTATGGCTTGCGTGGATCCCCCAACGTTTCCTTACCCAGAATCCCCTGCAAACCTCATTTTTTGCTCAAAAAATCACTTTTTTCACACATTTTGGGGTGGGAAAGTAGTGGCATCACCGGGCTCACACAAATTTACCACCACCCAGCGTTCCCCCAGGTCTCCCGGTAAAAATGGTGCCTCACTTGTGTGGGAGGCCCAAGTACCCGCGGCAGGCAAGGGCCCCAAACGTAGTGAGGCGACATCAAAATGGCCTATCGCCAAACCACCTGGTTTTGCAAGGGGGGTCACTTTGGTTTTTGGCCCGGTGCGCGGCGGCCATCTAGGGAAACCTACCAAACCCAGGCATTTTTGAAAACTAGACACCCGGCGGCTTCCAGGGAGGTATGGCTTGCGTGGATCCCCCAACGTTTCCTTACCCAGAATCCCCTGCAAACCTCATTTTTTGCTCAAAAAATCACTTTTTTCACACATTTTGGGGTGGGAAAGTAGTGGCATCACCGGGCTCACACAAATTTACCACCACCCAGCGTTCCCCCAGGTCTCCCGGTAAAAATGGTGCCTCACTTGTGTGGGAGGCCCAAGTACCCGCGGCAGGCAAGGACAACAAACGTAGTGAGGCAACATCAACATTGCCTATCCCAAATGTCGCCTCACTACGTTTGTTGTCCTTGCCTGCCGCGGGTACTTGGGCCTCCCACACAAGTGAGGCACCATTTTTACCGGGAGACCTGGGGGAACGCTGGGTGGTGGTAAATTTGTGTGAGCCCGGTGATGCCACTACTTTCCCACCCCAAAATGTGTGAAAAAAGTGGTTTTTTGAGCAAAAATTGAGGTTTGCAGGGGATTCTGGGTAAGGAAACGTTGGGGGATCCACGCAAGCCATACCTCCCTGGAAGCCGCCGGGTGTCTAGTTTTCAAAAATGCCTGGGTTTGGTAGGTTTCCCTAGATGGCCACCGCGCACCGGGCCAAAAACCAAAGTGACCCCCCTTGCAAAACCAGGTGGTTTGGCGATAGGCCATTTTGATGTCGCCTCACTACGTTTGGGGCCCTTGCCTGCCGCGGGTACTTGGGCCTCCCACACAAGTGAGGCACCATTTTTACCAGGAGACCTGGGGGAACGCTGGGTGGTGGTAAATTTGTGTGAGCCCGGTGATGCCACTACTTTCCCACCCCAAAATGTGTGAAAAAAGTGATTTTTTGAGCAAAAAATGAGGTTTGCAGGGGATTCTGGGTAAGGAAACGTTGGGGGATCCACGCAAGCCATACCTCCCTGGAAGCCGCCGGGTGTCTAGTTTTCAAAAATGCCTGGGTTTGGTAGGTTTCCCTAGATGGCCGCCGCGCACCGGGCCAAAAACCAAAGTGACCCCCCTTGCAAAACCAGGTGGTTTGGCGATAGGCCATTTTGATGTCGCCTCACTACGTTTGGGGCCCTTGCCTGCCGCGGGTACTTGGGCCTCCCACACAAGTGAGGCACCATTTTTACCGGGAGACCTGGGGGAACGCTGGGTGGTGGTAAATTTGTGTGAGCCCGGTGATGCCACTACTTTCCCACCCCAAAATGTGTGAAAAAAGTGATTTTTTGAGCAAAAAATGAGGTTTGCAGGGGATTCTGGGTAAGGAAACGTTGGGGGATCCACGCAAGCCATACCTCCCTGGAAGCCGCCGGGTGTCTAGTTTTCAAAAATGCCTGGGTTTGGTAGGTTTCCCTAGATGGCCGCCGCGCACCGGGCCAAAAACCAAAGTGACCCCCCTTGCAAAACCAGGTGGTTTGGCGATAGGCCATCTTGATGTCGCCTCACTACGTTTGGGGCCCTTGCCTGCCGCGGGTACTTGGGCCTCCCACACAAGTGAGGCACCATTTTTACCGGGAGACCTGGGGGAACGCTGGGTGGTGGTAAATTTGTGTGAGCCCGGTGATGCCACTACTTTCCCACCCCAAAATGTGTGAAAAAAGTGATTTTTTTGAGCAAAAAATGAGGTTTGCAGGGGATTCTGGGTAAGGAAACGTTGGGGGATCCACGCAAGCCATACCTCCCTGGAAGCCGCCGGGTGTCTAGTTTTCAAAAATGCCTGGGTTTGGTAGGTTTCCCTAGATGGCCGCCGCGCACCGGGCCAAAAACCAAAGTGACCCCCCTTGCAAAACCAGGTGGTTTGGCGATAGGCCATTTTGATGTCGCCTCACTATGTTTGAGGCCCTTGCCTGCCGCGGGTACTTGGCCCTCCCACACAAGTGAGGCACCATTTTTACCGGGAGACCTGGGGGAACGCTGGGTGGTGGTAAATTTGTGTGAGCCCGGTGATGCCACTACTTTCCCACGCCAAAATGTGTGAAAAAAGTGATTTTTTGAGCAAAAAAAGAGGTTTGCAGGGGATTCTGGGTAAGGAAACTTTGGGGGATCCACGCAAGCTATACCTCCCTGGAAGCCGCCGGGTGTCTAGTTTTCAAAAATGCCTGGGTTTGGTAGGTTTCCCTAGATGGCCGCCGCGCACCGGGCCAAAAACCAAAGTGACCCCCCTTGCAAAACCAGGTGGTTTGGCGATAGGCCATTTTGATGTCGCCTCACTACGTTTGGGGCCCTTGCCTGCCGCGGGTACTTGGGCCTCCCACACAAGTGAGGCACCATTTTTACCGGGAGACCTGGGGGAACGCTGGGTGGTGGTAAATTTGTGTGAGCCCGGTGATGCCACTACTTTCCCACCCCAAAATGTGTGAAAATAGTGATTTTTTGAGCAAAAAATGAGGTTTGCAGGGGATTCTGGGTAAGGAAACGTTGGGGGATCCACGCAAGCCATACCTCCCTGGAAGCCGCCGGGTGTCTAGTTTTCAGAAATGCGTGGGTTTGCTAGGTTTCCCTAGGTGCCGGCAGGGCTAGGGTACAAAATCTACAGCTAGTCACTTTGCCAAAAAAAGGGTCATTTTTCGCTGCAAAACCACGTTGCGTTTTGCGCCGTTTCCTGTCGCGGGCACTAGGCCGACCCGCACAAGTGAGGTACCATTTTTCTCGTAGGACTTTGGGGAACGCGGGGTGGGTGGAAATTTGTGGATCCACGCAGATTCCAGAACTTTCCATCACAGAAATGTGGGGAAAATGTGTTTTTTTTGTCAATTTTTTACGTTTGCAAGGGATTCTGGGTAACAGACCATGGTGGGAGGCAGTCAAGTCACCCCATCCTAGATTCCCCTGGGTGTCTAGTTTTCAGAAATGTATAGGTTTGCTAGGTTTCCCTAGGTGCCGGCAGGGCTAGGGTACAAAATCTACAGCTAGTCACTTTGCCAAAAAAAGGGTCATTTTTCACTGCAAAACCACGTTGCATTTTGCGCCGTTTCCTGTCGCGGGCACTAGGCCGACCCGCACAAGTGAGGTACCATTTTTCTCGTAGGACTTTGGGGAACGCGGGGTGGGTGGAAATTTGTGGATCCACGCAGGTTCCAGAACTTTCCATCACAGAAATGTGGGGAAAATGTGTTTTTTTTGTCAATTTTTTACGTTTGCAAGGGATTCTGGGTAACAGACCATGGTGGGAGGCAGTCAAGTCACCCCATCCTGGATTCCCCTGGGTGTCTAGTTTTCAGAAATGTATAGGTTTGCTAGGTTTCCCTAGGTGCCGGCAGGGCTAGGGTACAAAATCTACAGCTAGTCACTTTGCCAAAAAAAGGGTCATTTTTCACTGCAAAACCACGTTGCGTTTTGCGCCGTTTCCTGTCGCGGGCACTAGGCCGACCCGCACAAGTGAGGTACCATTTTTCTCGTAGGACTTTGGGGAACGCGGGGTGGGTGGAAATTTGTGGATCCACGCAGGTTCCAGAACTTTCCATCACAGAAATGTGGGGAAAATGTGTTTTTTTTGTCGATTTTTTACGTTTGCAAGGGATTCTGGGTAACAGACCATGGTGGGAGGCAGTCAAGTCACCCCATCCTGGATTCCCCTGGGTGTCTAGTTTTCAAAAATGTATAGGTTTGCTAGGTTTCCCTAGGTGCCGGCAGGGCTAGGGTACAAAATCTACAGCTAGTCACTTTGCCAAAAAAAGGGTCATTTTTCACTCCAAAACCACGTTGCGTTTTGCGCCATTTCCTGTCGCGGGCACTAGGCCGACCCGCACAAGTGAGGTACCATTTTTCTCGTAGGACTTTGGGGAACGCGGGGTGGGTGGAAATTTGTGGATCCACGCAGATTCCAGAACTTTCCATCACAGAAATGTGGGGAAAATGTGTTTTTTTTGTCAATTTTTTACGTTTGCAAGGGATTCTGGGTAACAGACCATGGTGGGAGGCAGTCAAGTCACCCCATCCTGGATTCCCCTGGGTGTCTAGTTTTCAAAAATGTATAGGTTTGCTAGGTTTCCCTAGGTGCCGGCAGGGCTAGGGTACAAAATCTACAGCTAGTCACTTTGCCAAAAAAAGGGTCATTTTTCACTCCAAAACCACGTTGCGTTTTGCGCCGTTTCCTGTCGCGGGCACTAGGCCGACCCGCACAAGTGAGGTACCATTTTTCTCGTAGGACTTTGGGGAACGCGGGGTGGGTGGAAATTTGTGGATCCACGCAGATTCCAGAACTTTCCATCACAGAAATGTGGGGAAAATGTGTTTTTTTTGTCAATTTTTTACGTTTGCAAGGGATTCTGGGTAACAGACCATGGTGGGAGGCAGTCAAGTCACCCCATCCTGGATTCCCCTGGGTGTCTAGTTTTCAGAAATGTATAGGTTTGCTAGGTTTCCCTAGGTGCCGGCAGGGCTAGGGTACAAAATCTACAGCTAGTCACTTTGCCAAAAAAAGGGTCATTTTTCACTGCAAAACCACGTTGCGTTTTGCGCCGTTTCCTGTCGCGGGCACTAGGCCGACCCGCACAAGTGAGGTACCATTTTTCTCGTAGGACTTTGGGGAACGCGGGGTGGGTGGAAATTTGTGGATCCACGCAGATTCCAGAACTTTCCATCACAGAAATGTGGGGAAAATGTGTTTTTTTTGTCAATTTTTTACGTTTGTAAGGGATTCTGGGTAACAGACCATGGTGGGAGGCAGTCAAGTCACCCCATCCTGGATTCCCCTGGGTGTCTAGTTTTCAAACATGTATAGGTTTGCTAGGTTTCCCTAGGTGCCGGCAGGGCTAGGGTACAAAATCTACAGCTAGTCACTTTGCCAAAAAAAGGGTCATTTTTCACTCCAAAACCACGTTGCGTTTTGCGCCGTTTCCTGTCGCGGGCACTAGGCCGACCCGCACAAGTGAGGTACCATTTTTCTCGTAGGACTTTGGGGAACGCGGGGTGGGTGGAAATTTGTGGATCCACGCAGGTTCCAGAACTTTCCATCACAGAAATGTGGGGAAAATGTGTTTTTTTTGTCAATTTTTTACGTTTGCAAGGGATTCTGGGTAACAGACCATGGTGGGAGGCAGTCAAGTCACCCCATCCTGGATTCCCCTGGGTGTCTAGTTTTCAGAAATGTATAGGTTTGCTAGGTTTCCCTAGGTGCCGGCAGGGCTAGGGTACAAATTCTACAGCTAGTCACTTTGCCAAAAAAAGGGTCATTTTTCACTGCAAAACCACGTTGCGTTTTGCGCCGTTTCCTGTCGCGGGCACTAGGCCGACCCGCACAAGTGAGGTACCATTTTTCTCGTAGGACTTTGGGGAACGCGGGGTGGGTGGAAATTTGTGGATCCACGCAGATTCCAGAACTTTCCATCACAGAAATGTGGGGAAAATGTGTTTGTTTTGTCAATTTTTTACGTTTGCAAGGGATTCTGGGTAACAGACCATGGTGGGAGGCAGTCAAGTCACCCCATCCTGGATTCCCCTGGGTGTCTAGTTTTCAAAAATGTATAGGTTTGCTAGGTTTCCCTAGGTGCCGTCAGGGCTAGGGTACAAAATCTACAGCTAGTCACTTTGCCAAAAAAAGGGTCATTTTTCACTCCAAAACCACGTTGCGTTTTGCGCTGTTTCCTGTCGCGGGCACTAGGCCGACCCGCACAAGTGAGGTACCATTTTTCTCGTAGGACTTTGGGGAACGCGGGGTGGGTGGAAATTTGTGGATCCACGCAGATTCCAGAACTTTCCATCACAGAAATGTGGGGAAAATGTGTTTTTTTTGTCAATTTTTTACGTTTGCAAGGGATTCTGGGTAACAGACCATGGTGGGAGGCAGTCAAGTCACCCCATCCTGGATTCCCCTGGGTGTCTAGTTTTCAGAAATGTATAGGTTTGCTAGGTTTCCCTAGGTGCCGGCAGGGCTAGGGTACAAAATCTACAGCTAGTCACTTTGCCAAAAAAAGGGTCATTTTTCACTGCAAAACCACGTTGCGTTTTGCGCCGTTTCCTGTCGCGGGCACTAGGCCGACCCGCACAAGTGAGGTACCATTTTTCTCGTAGGACTTTGGGGAACGCGGGGTGGGTGTAAATTTGTGGATCCACGCAGATTCCAGAACTTTCCATCACAGAAATGTGGGGAAAATGTGTTTTTTTTGTCAATTTTTTACGTTTGCAAGGGATTCTGGGTAACAGACCATGGTGGGAGGCAGTCAAGTCACCCCATCCTGGATTCCCCTGGGTGTTCAGTTTTCAAAAATGTATAGGTTTGCTAGGTTTCCCTAGGTGCCGGCAGGGCTAGGGTACAAAATCTACAGCTAGTCACTTTGCCAAAAAAAGGGTCATTTTTCACTGCAAAACCACGTTGCGTTTTGCGCCGTTTCCTGTCGCGGGCACTAGGCCGACCCGCACAAGTGAGGTACCATTTTTCTCGTAGGACTTTGGGGAACGCGGGGTGGGTGGAAATTTGTGGATCCACGCAGATTCCAGAACTTTCCATCACAGAAATGTGGGGAAAATGTGTTTTTTTTGTCAATTTTTTACGTTTGCAAGGGATTCTGGGTAACAGACCATGGTGGGAGGCAGTCAAGTCACCCCATCCTGGATTTCCCTGGGTGTCTAGTTTTCAAAAATGTATAGGTTTGCTAGGTTTCCCTAGGTGCCGGCAGGGCTAGGGTTCAAAAACTACAGCTAGACTCTTTGCAAAAAAAGTGTAAATTTTCAGTGTGAAAATGTGGTGTGTTCACCTTAGGTTTTGAGCCACTTCCTGTCGTGGGCACTATGCCTACCCACACAAGTGAGGTACCATTTTTCTCGGGAGACTTAGGGTAGTTCAAATTTGTAAAGCAACTGTTATTACCTATTGATTTTTGATGCATTTCTCCCTTCCAAATGAAAGACATTGTGTAAAAAAAAAGTCATTTTGAAAAATGACCAATAATTGTCATGCAAATATGAGTATTCCCAATTTCGAAAATGTGCAAATATGCACTGTTTCTGAACTCTGTAATTTGTTCCCATTTCAGAAATACATAGGTGACTTTCATACCGATTTTTCCATGTATACATTTTCCCACAATAATTGCTATATACCCGGACCAAAAAAAAAAAACATTACAAAATGCTGCTCATTTTTCTACTCTGGGTTCGTTGGGCTCTTGGTGAACCTACAAGTCCTATATGTCCCCACAACCAGGAAGGTCTACCGGATGTAACGGTACATTGCTTTCAAAGAGATGTCATAATTGGAAGAAGTTACAGGTAAAAACGTTGACTCAAAAGGCTGCTTTTTTCAACAAATTTTTAATTTTTCCTATATTTGCCTGTAAATTTCTATAAAGAAACCTTGATGGATCTACACAAATGACCCCTTGCTGAATTCAGAATTTTGTCTACTTTTCAAAAATGTATAGCTTTCCAGGATCCATTATTGTTTTTGTACCCTTTTCTACCGTTAACTGGAAGGAGGTTGAAAGCACAAAAAATAGCAAAAATAGGGTATGTCCCAGAAAAATGCCAAAACTGTGTAAAAAATGTTGGTTTTCTAACAAAATTCTGTCATTCCCTAAAAGCTGGAGAAATTGTGATTTCAGCCCCACAAACCCTTTTTTGATACCATTTGCAGAGAAAAACCCAGAAGCTTTCATTTGCAGCCCGTTTTTCACATTTTACACAAAAAAAAAAAAAATTGCTGTATTTTGACTAATTTCTGGGAACCCTCTAGGAGAATCCACAAACCCTGGGTACCTTTAGAATCCCCAAGATGTTGGAAGAAAAGGACGCAAATTTGGCGTGGATACCTAATGTGGTCAAAAAGTTACAGGGGCCTAAGCGCGCACTACCTCAAATAGCCCAAAAAGGGCTTAGCACAGGAGGGGAAAAGGCCTAGCAGCGAAGGGGTTAACAAACCCTCAAAGTACAATTCATCTTGAGAAACAAATAAACAAGTTACCCAGTCAGGTCTGTGACCATTATATTTGTCGCAAATCTTTCTTTAACATAACAGAAACAATTGTAATGTGTTAGAGTCAATAAACAAATGAAAATTTCGCACCATTGTACATTATTGGCTAATACATAATTGAGTACATCAACGTCATTGCATGTAAACACAATACAGAAATATGTTTGAATGGGGCTGATGCATTTCGGGACTGTCGCGTCCCTTCGTCAGGGGAAATCTGTGAATAAAATGTATATACATTGCATGACTGTTTGAATTTAGGGTTACAAGTCTACACCCTATTGGAGACATAGTCCTAGCAACATGCTAACTTAGTGCGAGTTAGTTAATAATCAACTAGAGGTGGATACTGAGGTGAATAATTACGTGTTCGGTTATCATGTTAACCGTGGTTGGTATGAGTAGTGTGCATCCCTGGAGATAAAGGAGAAGGGAAAAGTCTCCTGAGAAAGATGAAAATCAGGAAGAACAGTGAATTGGTGTGAAACCAAAAAGTGTCATCAAGAGAGAAACCAGTACAGTGAGAAAGAGAAAACGTAAATGTGAGCAAAATACCAGTTGGTTTAAATGTAAGAGGAAGCTCACCTCAAGGCAAAGTTTAAGTATCTAGGGGATGGTCCATGAGCATAAGCTGGAGGAATGAGAAAAAGAACGATAGTGTTTGAAGAGTATTGTCAAACCAAAAACCTGTGGGAAAAATGCTGTTTACATGGAGAAACTTACCCCGTCAGCCGAGAAGGTTGCTAAAGTCGGGGACAGTTAGAAGGTTCAAGTAGTCATCACGTATAAACTGTAGGAAATGGAGGGGTAATGGAGATTAGTAAACCGAAAGGACGTGAGATAAAGATCCGAGAAATATCAAATCGGACGATAAAATTCTTACCGTGTACGCGGTCAGTCAAGGAGAAGCGCAAAACTGAATTCGATGGCGTTAATGGAAACGCCAGAAACGTCGGGTCATCTTAGATACGCGCTGGAGTGGTGGAAATGGAAACGAGACTGGGAATCACAGCGCGAGTGGCCATGTTGGCTTGGGAACTAGATAGGATGCGTGATAGGAAACATACCATTGCTACATTAGCAGCAAGCTATACGGTAGTTTAAGCCATAGGAAAGGGAAATGCATTAATAAGTGTCACCGCTTGATAAAAAGAAGGAAGTGTGATAGTGTCTAATGGAGAACAAAATAAGTTAATTTAAAAGATGAGAGAACTAAGAGTCGGTGATCACGTATATGTTACTCAGGATTACAAGAATGTAGAGTGTAAAGAGTCAGATGATAATACATAAACATCCGTGTGATGTAAAATACTTGCCAACTATGGGAACGTAAATGGGAGCAGTACATTTTGTGCAAAGTCGGTGAGAAGCCGCCGGGCCCGTCGGCTCATTTCCGATGTGGGCGTGAGTCATAGGTGAAAAATAAGGTGAAAAAAACGGAGCTAGATGTGACAGCAGAGATGGCCATAATGAAACTGGAAAAAGCTATAAAGGCAATGTAAAACAAGCTATAGTGTCAAGAACAACAGTCTGTACGGATATATTTAAAAAATTGGAAAAGGGAAGTGGGTAATGGACAATGAGAGAAAATGTACCTACAGGATAAAAGGAAAGAGTAAACATGTTTTTGGGAGAGGAGAAAAGAAACAGTGAAAATAAAGAAGGGAGACTCCCCAATAGAGTGATTGGTAAATGGTAATATTCATGCAGTGCCTCACAAGAAGCAACTCATATCAAAACGGTTGTTAAGCCCTGTTGTTTGGAGTTTATGATTCCAAAAAAGTTCTCTTCGAAGTAAAGCTTTAGTGACATCCATTCCAGGTCGTCCATTAAGTTTCTCAATAATCTGAAAACGCAATTGGGATATGGTATGTTTAGCATCACCCCAGTGGGTTGCTATGCTTGATGTGGTATTCAAATTTCTAATTTTGCTTTTGTGTTCCGTAATTCTGATTTTCAATTTGCGTTCAGTTTTGCCCACGTATGCTTTCCCACAGGGGCATTTGATGCAATATATAACATGAGATGAGTTTCAGTCGCTGGTGTGATTTAATTTGATTTTGGAACCCGATACTGGATGGGTTAAGGTGTTGCCAGTTATTACATTATTGCAGTGAATGCAAGAGGTACATTATTTCTTAGTGCCAAGATGTTTCTCTGGTTTTGAACATTGGTTTGGTATAGATAATAAAGAACGTAAATTATGTCCTTTGGTATAAGCGAAAAGAGGTTTAGCCTGAAATAAATCTTTGAAATCCGCTTCTTGTTGTAATAATTCCCATCGTGCATTGATGATGTTTTTGATCGATTGGGATACGGTAGAGAATTTAGAAACAAATACTGTGCGTTGTTCAGGCTGGCGTGTTTGTTTAGTAAGTAATTCTGCTCGAGATTTAACCAAAGCTTTATTCAAACAGTCTTTTAACACTTGTCCAGGATAACCGCGAGATTCAAACCGTTGGTGATACTCTTGTAATTTCGTGCTGGACGTTTGGGTATCTGAACATATTCTGCGGATCCGGATAAATTGGGAAAGAGGTACGTTTTTAATGAGACTTCTAGGATGAAAGCTCGAGTAAGCCAGAACGCTATTGCGATCGGTAGGTTTGTTATAAACCGATGTCTCAAAGCGATTGATTGATGTTTTCGTGATCTGCACATCAAGAAAATGAATGGTGTCCTTTTGGATATTATATGTCAGCTGTGTATGTGGGTTGACATCATTTAAACAGGCAATCATGGATGTGAAAGATTGTTCTGTGTCCTTCCAAAGTAAGAACTGTCATCGATGTAACGACAATATAATGAAATTTTTGACCACCAGTCAACATTTGTCATGATATGCTCATATTCATATTGGGACATGAAGATGTTGGCATACGAAGGTGCCCTAGAAAAACCCCTGGATGTACCGGTGAGGTGGGCATAAAATTGTTGTTGCCATTCGAAATAGCTATTAATTGAGGCAAAATTTTAACAATTGTAGAATGAAAACTTTCTCCACATCTATAGAATCTGTTTGGAGGAGTGCCCATTCTGTGGCATCCATGCCTGTGCGTGGGGTATCGAGGTATATAAGGCTGTGACATCAATGGTACACAATGAAATGGTAGTGTGTTGGTCAATCTGTGTTTCACTCAGTTTTTGCAAAAAATGTGTCGTGTCTTTGAGGTACGAACTCCAATGTTGTACAAATTTTTGCAGATAAAAGTCCAAAAATGTTTCCACTGGGTGAAAAATAGACCCACAACCGGAGACAATGGGACAAAAGGGTGAATTGTCTGGGTCCTTATGCATTTTGGGAATCATGTAAAGTTTTGGTCTGCGTGGATTGGTGGTGGTAAGAAAAAGTTGTGTGGAATCATTAATCCAGTCTTTGTTGTGTGCTTCTGTTAAGAGATTGGTGAGCATCTCCTGCAGTTGATTAGTGGGATCATAAGTGAGTTTCAAATAAGTGTTGGAGTCAGAAACATGAGCAAATACTTTAGAGTTGTAATATTCAGTATCCATCACGATTGCTCCTCCTTTATTGGCGGGTTGCATAGTGATTGTACTGTTATTAGCTAAGGTTTTTATGATAGTCCTTTAATGTTTAGTGAGATTGTCATGTTTTTTAGATTGGTATGGCAACTTTTGGAGATCCTTGTTAACCAACGTTTCAAACGTGTCCAGTGTCTTGTGAGAGACTGGAGGTATGAAGGTACTTTTGGGTTTAAAAATTATTGCTGCTGGCCTCATCCACCTGTCGGGGCTGGTGTGGTGTATCAGTGATGTCATTTGAGATGTCATCAGTAATGTCATCAGTGATGTCACTGACCATGTCATGAGTGATGTAATATGTGACGTCATCAGCAGTGCATTGCGGGGCACGAGTTATAGTTAGCTGAACTAACTATAACAGGGGAATTTCTAGGGTTTTGTACGAGGGAAATGTCCAGCTAACTATAACGCCCCTGAAACCTATGGTTTTTTCAGTGAATGTCTAAGGTTTTTTAAATGCCAATTCCTAACTATAACGCCCCTGAAACCTTTGGTTTTTTCAGTGAATTTCACAGGTTTTTTAAATACCAATTCCTAACTATAAAGTGCATGAAACCTATGGTGTTTTCAGTGAATTTCAAAGGTTTTTTAAATGCTAATTCCTATCTATAACTTATCTCTGAAGATATCATGAAAAGCATTCTTTTTTAAAAGTAGGGTGCACATTAGTTTTGTGGAAAAGCATCTTTGTGATTGGTTAAGAAAAAGCAGTTTACATATCATAGGATAAAATTTGCTCAGCTCAACCACACCTGCTACTTGCATTTGGAAGGCACTGTTCAAACTTAAAACAATCGTCAACTTTTAACCTGCACGTGTCGTTAAATGTTCAAGAAAATGTTACACAAAAATATCGTAAAGTTTTAAAAAATTTATGAACTTTTAACCTGCACGTATTGTAGAATGTTTTAGAAAGTGTGTTGATAGAATACATTGCACTTCTGACTTCTATGTGTTGTTGAATATTAAAAAAAACGGTTCATATGGAAAATTAAAAAGAAACCAATAGAGAAGTTTTGAAGCCTAAAAGAATCAAGGAACTATTCTAATTTATTCTTTACATGTATTTATGTGTGCAGCAACAAAATTATAGACACAACAGCACTAGGAAGAGGAAGAAGCAGGGAGTGGGGGGAGGGGGGAGATGGGCAGAATGGCACACATGCACAATTAAGTACAACACACATATAGACTAACAATGGCCAAAATGAAACACACCAACAAGGAGCACAAGTCACACAACCTGCCAACATCACACCACTGAACGAGCATAGAAGTGAAAACCACGCTGCATTCATACAGGATGTCTACAAAGGCCAGTCGTTGGTGTTGTGGGATGTCTGCGACCGTGGTTATCATGGATGAGATGCCCAGCATGTGGCACATGGTCGAGTTCACTGTGTGTTATGTTGCCAAACGGCTGCTCCTCCCTCCCACGAGCCCCCACACTTTTGTACCGTGAGCTGTTGTATCTCGTGCACTCGTACGGAATGCCATTGTAATGCCTATTTGTGCATGTCCTGCTACATTCCAACTACAACATCACAGTGCCATTTGGTGGTGGTGCATGCCACTTTACAACATCGACTGCTGCAGCTCTTTTAACAGGCCACACCAGAACACAGAGACACACTTACCGCACTTCCTGTACACGGACATGTCCAAGACACCCCGTTCCCCTTGCCGGATAGGCACACCCCTGCACTGACCTGTGAACGACAGACCAGCACACGCCAGTTGTGCATGCAGGAGGATGCGTACGTAGCTACACATCCAGGCTCACTGCCAACGCTGAGGTGACAGCACACTGTGATGTAGCAGGGCTCGTGCCTATCATGCTAAGACAATGACCACAGGGACACACTTACTAAGATGTGGGTTTGGGGGGCATTGGCGGTCCTGGAGTTGTTGAGATGAGTCTTCTGGCCCTCATGGGTATCCCTGTATCATGCTCATTGACTCTATGGCACCTGTGGGTGTCCTGGTGTGGCCCTTGGGTGTGTTCCCTTTCATGGTGCAGGTAGTTGTCCTGCTTAACACCAGCAGAACGCAGGTGTAAAATCCCTGGTGCTAACGTGTCTTATCGCCGGAATTTGTTTCGCATTGCAATTGGTGTGAAAGTTGTGATGTGATTTTTTTGGTGTGCACAAAAATATACGAACTGAACAGTGTATCTCGTCAAGATCCAGCACCTGACGCACTATTCCCAATCAATATAAATACAATGAGATTTCTTAATAGATTTTGTGTGTACACTGTAAGTGCAGCCAATACCTCAGTGCAATACAATACAGGATTTTACTATTTAGAATAAATCGCAAAGGTGCACCTCGTGTCTTTTTGCACGGGAACGGCTACTCTCCATTTCATTATCAGCACTTTAACGGAAGTAAAGTTGAGATAAATCTAACACACTATTCAGAATTTGGTGCAAACTGCAAATATCACCAGTATTCCAGCGATAAATGCCCCAAAATGTAACACCACGGTGGACTCCATCAAATAACAGTAATAAGAACAAGAAAGAGTCACAGAGCGGTTAAGAAAACAACCAAAAACATTATTAATTTTTCTTTCAAACTTTATTTTTTAGAATAATAAATATATAAACGATAAACTATTTTCAAACTTTATTTTTTTATTAACATAAATATAAACAATAAACTAATAAACAAAATGTAACAACAATAATACAAAACAACAAGGCGGAACACTCCTGTGGGAACCACGGATGTCGACGACAGACCTGGAAAATCAGAAAGATTGTTAAAAAAACAACAACATGGTATTCTCAACAAAATACCACAAGAAACAAATCACAGAAATATAAAATGTATACAGCTCACAAAATTTTATAAGTTTAACTTACAAAAACTGTAAATGTTGCCGCTTTAAAATATTTACCGAATCTGAGGAATTTTTTTTGCAGAAGGCACCACGCCCACAACGTTTTTCTTCAGTGGTGAAGAAATGTTTAACTTTTTCCAAGGGGCAAACAAAGACCAATGCCACCTTCTTCATTCGCAAGATTTGCCAAAGAGTTCTGTTACGAGGGGATCCTAACAAAAAATACTCGTGCGGCACAGCAAGTATGATGAAACACCCAAGGACCCTTCATCCAAACAATCTTGCACGAGAAGAGTGCAAACAGATGAGAAACACTCCTGTTCTGTATCTGTCAAAAAAGAATCACAAATAAAAATATATTAATAACTTTCAAATTTATACTATTCCATTACTGTACAAACACATTTTATATAAAAACTGACTAAGAAACTATAGCCCTGAACCACAAGTGTGACGATCGTTAAAACACTACATACATAGTGCATACTACTTTGAAGCAGTTCATGCCCTAAAGCCTACCTCACTAAAAGACTACATGCTAACTGGCTAAATGATTACAGTACTATAAGGAGACACACTGGGTGAGTGACAGGGTGTTTGCTAGAAGAGTATGAATACTAACTAGGGAATTGAAGGTGTGACTGCATCCATACTGCATAGGCATTTAAAGCAGTTCATGTGCTAAGGCCTGGCTCACTGCATGACTACTTGGGTACTGACTGAATGATTAGAGTACAGCAAGGAGAGTGCCTAGGTGAATTTATAAGTGCTAAGCTTTTCGCACAGGGAATGGATTAGTACTTCGTACTGAATGGGTCACTAGAGGAGTGCAAAGGCAGTCACAAGTGCTGGACTGTATGGATACTGACTAGGAAATTGAAAGTGTGAAAGACAAGTGTCTAGGTGGTTAGAAGACTGCATGCATAGTGCATAGGGGTTTGAAGCAGTCCATGTGCTAAGGCCTGGCTCAGTGTATGAATACTTAGGCACTGACTGAATGATTAGAGTACTGCAAAGATAGTATCTTGGTTAATTTATAAGTGTTTGGGTTTTAGCACAGTGAATGGATTAGTACATGGTGCTGAATGGGTCACTAGAGGACTGCAAAGGGAGTGACAGGGTATTTCCTGGAAGTGTATGGATACTGACTAGGGAATTGAAGGTGAAAAAGACAATTGTGTAGGTGGTTAGAGGACTGCATGCATAGTGGATAAGGGTTTGAAGCAGTCCATATACTAAGGCCTGGGTCACTGGATGAGTACTTGGGTATTGACTGAATGATTAGAGTACTGCAAGGAGAGTGCCTGGGTGAATTTATCAGGGTTTGGCACAGTGAATGGATTAGTACATGATGCTGAATGGGTCACTAGAGGAGTGCAAATGGAGTGACAGGGTGTTTGCTGGAAGTGAACGGATACTGACTGGGGAATTGAAGGTGTGAAAGACAAGTGTGTAGGTGCTTAGAGGACTGCATGCATAGTGGATAGGGGTTTGAAGAAGTCCATGTGCTAAGACCTGGCTCAGTGCATGAATACTTCGGCAGTGACTGAATCATTAGAGTACTGGAAAGAGAGTGTCATGGTGAATTTATAAGTGTTTGGGTTTTGGCACAGTGAATGGATTAGTACATGCTGTTGAATGGGTCTCTAGAGGACTGCAAAGGAAGTGACAGGATGTTTCCTGGAAGTGTATGGATACTGACTAGGGAATTGAAGGTGTAAAAGACAGGTGTATAGTATGTTAGAACACTACATGCATACTGCATAGACATTTGAAGCAGTCTATTTGGTACTTAGAAACTGACTAAATAATCAGACTACTTCTAGGACAGTGCTTAGGTAAAACCTTTAAATTTTCAGTTCTGCCACAGTGAACAGAATAGTACATGGCACTGCACCTTAGTGTCAAACCCTGACTCATTTTATCAATGCATAAGCAAAGACTACCTTCCAATGCTACTAAAACTTGACAACATGAGAGGTTTTAAATCAGTTATCTGTCAGCAAATACACGATGTTACCAAATGCTTCTCTCACAGTGGTTCTCAAATGCACACAGTCTCACAGTGTAATTCTAGACAACAACCACTATACCTAGGAGTTTATCAAAAATCATTCACTACTGTGGAAGTGGTAAGCAAACTGCACACAATCTTCATATTTCAGGACTGGACTTTTATGTCAAAGCCTGACTCATATAATCAAAGCATAAGCAAAGACTGGCTTCTAATGCTACTAAAACTTCACAACATGACCGGTTTTAAAACAGGTATATGTCAGCAAATACACGATGTTACCAAATGCTTCTCTCACAATCCTTACCCAAATGCACACAGACTCACAGTGTGATTTTAGACAAGCAACACTATCCTAGGAGTTTACCAAAACTCATTCACTACTCTGGAAGAGTTAATGGTACTGCACACAATCTACATATTTAAGTACACCACATCAGTGTCAAAGCATGACTCATTTAATCAACGCATAAGCAAAGACTGGATTCTTATCCTACTAAAACTTCACAACATATATATATATATATAATGAAAGCATAAGCCATAACTGTCTTCTAATGCTACTAAAACTTGACAACATGACATGTTTTACAACACCTATCTGTCAGCAAATACACGATGTTACCAAACACTTCTCTCACAGTGGTTCCCAAATGCACACAGACTCACAGTGTGAATCTAGACAAACAACACTATCCCTAGGAGTTTACCAAAACTCATTCACTACAGTGGAAGTGGTAAAGGAACTGCACACAATCTACATATTTCACGACTACACTTTAATGTCAATGCCTGACTAATTTAATCGACGCATAAGCAAAGACTGGCTTCTAATGCTACTAAAACTTGACAACATGACAGGTTTTAAAACAGTTATCTGTCAGTAAATACACAATGTTACCAAATGCTTCTCTCACAATCCTTACCCAAATGCACACAGACTCACAGTGTGATTTTAGACAATCAACACTATCCTAGGACTTTACCAAAACTCATTCACTACTGTGGAAGGGGTAAGGGGACTGCACACAATCTACATATTTAAGTACAGCACATCAGTGTCAAAGCATGACTCATTTAATCAACATATAAGCAAAGACTGGATTCTAATGCTACTAAAACTTCACAACAAGACAGATTTTAAAACAGTTATCTGTCAGCAAATACATGATATTACCAAATGATTCTCTCACACTGATCCCAAATACACACTAACTCACAGTGTGATTCTAGACAAGCACTACTATCCCTATGAGTTTACCAAAACTCATTCACTACAGTGCAAGTGGTAAGGGAACTGCACACAATCTACATATTTCACGACTGCAATTTACTGTCAATGCCTGACTCATTTAATGAAAGCATAAGCCATAACTGTCTTCTAATGCTACTAAAACTTGACAACCTGACTGGTTTTAAAACAGTTATCTGTCAGCAAATACACGATGTTACCAAATGCTTCTCTCACAATCCTTACCCAAATGCACACAGACTCACAGTGTGATTTTAGACAATCAACACTTTCCTAGGAGTTTACCAAAACTCATTCACTAGTCTGGAAGAGTTAATGGTACTGAACACAATCTACATATTAAGTATAGCACATCAGTGTCAAAGCATGACTCATTTAATCAACGCATAAGCAAAGACTGGATTCTAATGCTACTAAAACTTCACAACATGACAGGTTTTAAAACAGTTATCTGTAAGCAAATACATGATATCACCAAATGCTTCTCTCACACTGATCCCAAATACACACTAACTCACACTGTGATTCTAGACATGCACCACTCTCCCTAGGAGTTTACCAAAACTCATTCACTACAGTGCAACTGGTAAGGGAACTGCACACAATCTACATATTTCAGGACTGCACTTTTCTGTCAAAGCCTTACTCATTTAATCAAATCATAAGCCATAACTGTCTTCTAAAGCTACTAAAACTTCACATGACAAGTTAAAACAGTTATCTGTCAGCAAATACACGATGTTACCAAAAGCTTCTCACACAGTGGTTCCCAAATGCACACAGACTCACTGTGTGATTCTAAACAAACAACACTATCCCTTGCACTATATCAAAACACATTTCTTCATCTAGAAGTAGTACTACATTTTAGTATAGAAACATAACATAACTCATTTCACAAATTCATAAACAATGACTGGTTTCTAATTCTACCAAAATATAAAAACTGCACAGTTATCTGTTTACAAACACAAAAACCACAAATGCTTATCACAGAATGGTTTCTACATGCACACACATTGTAGAGAAAAAAAGTACTCCCTACACTTTAGCAGGAAAAATACATTAGTCTGATTAAAATCAAAATAGTCTACATACATCCCCTCACAATTAAATAACTCATCTTTCAAGTTCTTTTGTATATTAAGGAGTATATCAATCACTCACCATATTTTCTTATACAGAATCTCTGCACTGTGCACCTCTCAGCAAAAGCAAAGAATGAAAAAGTTTCCCTTTCATTTTCCACACATATACATGTAAACATCAAATCACAATCCTTCGCACATAAACTCAAAAGCAAACACACATTTCTATTGGTTAAACATTTCAACCCTTTCCAACTGAAATACATTCCAACCCTTCCCCCAATCTGCCTTCTGCCTGTTACCATAGAAACATGTCATGGAACACTGCACTGAGCTCACAAGTTCAGCACACAATGTTCCTACACAAGACAGGAAGTGTGCTTGACTTTTCAACATATCAGCTTATCATATATAATGTTCCTTACAATCTGTTTTTGTTAACCAATAACAATCATACCTTTAAAAAACAAAAATATACACCCTACCTTTCAGTGTAGAAAGTTGTCATACAACCAATGATTTCTTGTCGTTTTTCATAAAACGGTGCCGTGGATCCGCGCACCCACCGCGAGAGAATCCGTGCATCCAACGCGATAGGATGTGCGCACCGTGTGCGCATTTCGCCGTTTTTTTTTTTTTAAAAGGGGGGCCCCAGGGGGTCCTTCTGGGAACCCCTAAGCACCTCTAGAGGGTCAGAGTATTTCCACTATGCCCCCTTTATATGTTTTACACACTTATTCCCCTTGCTTCTTCAGCCTCGCTTCTACCGAGGCAGAAAATGGCCACCAACAGTTCCTGGTTTCGAATGTAGAGAGACACTCGACAGCCAATTAGCATTCAGCGCGCGATCGGGAGGGTGCGCGCTCGGTTCGGGGAGGGTGCGCTTACGGTGCGGGTACGGTCCGCGGATCCTCCCCGGCCATAGATATCACTAACTTTTTTACCCTAATTTTCTCAGGAACTACTGAACAGATTCACACCATATATGCAAAAGGCACGAGTCCGAACTGAGGACTACCTCTTTGCCAAATTTGGTGTCATTCCGTTCAGCGGTTCGGGCTGTAGCTGCGACAACAGATCCTATGGGAAATTGCATGGGGAAAACGCGTTTTGGGACCCCCCTTTTTCTCGGCCCCCGCTTGATGGATCACGACGAAACTTTCAGGGTAGGAGTGGAGCGGAGCTGGCCAAAAGTTTGGAAAATTTCGCGAGGATTCGTCAACCAGCGCCAAAGATATTCCCAATAGAATGTTGCGGATTTCCTATGGAAAATAGGTCCTAACTATAACTATCTACTGGCGACCGCCAGTAGATAATATATATATATATAGGCTGGGAAGTTTTTGACTCTTTACTTTGGCATTTTTACTTTGGCATGTGACACCCCACTAGACATTGTTGGGTTACACTCGGTTCGAGTGTTTATGATGCAATCACTGGTGAAATTGCATAAAATGCGCATCATAGCAATGGAGTCTGTTTTCCATTGTATGGATTGTAACATTCCACTTGTGTATATGTTTTCTATGTTTATTAATTTTTTCACCTTTGGAATGTATTTAAGCACAGCCACTTCCGGGTTATGGGGTGACTTTGAAAAAGACTGTTGGTTGAAACGCTTCAGTCAATAAATATCTTTTCTTTCTAAAGATTCCTGAGTGCGACTTTTCCTTATTATTGCAAAGCGTAAGGAGTGATAAGATATATATATATATATGTTACCTACTGGCGGTTGCCAGTAGGTAGTTATGGTTAGAACCTAGGTTCCATAGGAAAAGCATTTTTTGATTTGCTAATAACTCTGGCGTCATTTGACGAATGTTTGCGAAATTCTCTAAACAAAAGGACTATCCAGGTCAGCTCCTATCCTGAAAGTTTGGGGGTGATTAGTAAAGCGGGGGCTGAGAAAAAAGGGGGGTGCCAAAAAGTGTTTTCTCCATCTTAATTTCCTTAGGAAATTTTAATACAGGCTACAGCCCGAACTGCTGGACGGAATTACATCAACTTTGGCAAAAAGGTAGAGCTTGGTTCAGAAAGCGACCTTTTTTTTAAATGGTGTAAATCCGTTCAGTAGTTGTTTAGAAATTCGAAAAAATAAAAGTCAAAAAATCAATTTCCCATAGGAAACTTTAGCCAAGGCTATAGCACGAACTGCTCAACGGAATTACACCAAATTTTGCAAAAAGGTAGTGCTTGATTCAGAAAGTGTCTTTTTTTTTAAAATGGTGTAAATCCGTTCAGTAGATGCTGAGAAATAAAAAAAAAAAGTTTCAATATCTGGGGCAGCGGTGAGTTCGCACACCCTCCCGACCACGTGCTTCACTGTGATTGGCTGTCACAACCACGAGCTTCACTGTGATTGGCTGCCAACACTCCAAACCAGGAAGTGTTGGCAACCATCTTGTGACTCGGTTGAACCGAGTCACAAGAAAACAGTCAAAAAAAGATTAAAAGAGAAGAAAAGGGGGCAGGGTAGAAACACCCTAAACCCCTAGTCCTGCTCAGGGGGGTCCCAAATTTTTTTTTTTTTAAAAGGTCTGATTGCGCTCTGAGTGCGTGAATCCGGACGAATATTTTTTTTAAAAAAATGAAGCATTTAAATGAGCCCCCGGGTGGTCCAGGTTCCCATGTAAATTAGGTGCAGGAGGGCACACGGCCCTCCCGCAGCCCCGGGGACTGCCACCTCCCCAGGGCTTGTTTTGTAATTGTTGGGGGGCCTCCGAGCCCCCCCAAGTCCCGGGGATCACCACCCCCCGGGGCTTTAATTAAATATGCAGCGGGGCCTCACGAGCCCCCCGAAGCCCCGGGGACCACCACCTACCCAGGGCTTTGAAAACAGAGGGAGGGGGGCTGCGTGGCCCCCCTCCTGGAGCCCTTGATGGCCCTGGGGACTGCCATCCCCCAGGGCCAGCAAAACACACAAGATGATAGATGGAATGTTGCACATTGGCAAAACATTCACCCCCAGTCACAGATCTGGGTTTAATCCATCGTTATTTTGCTCACCACGCCACCCCAGTTCAGACATGGTCATATGCAAATCATTCTTGACCCTGTGCCTCATGGGAACAGTCCAGCCCGAACTGCCAAGCCATGTCTTCCTTGGACCGGAATCAAGCATCCTAGGACCAGTTTCAAACTGGAATGGGCATGGTGAGCAAAAAAAAGATGTATTTAGGCCCAGATCTCTGTACTGGGGTGAATGTATGACATTGTTCTGCATTCTGTCCATCAATTGTCCTTTTTGCATTTGTCACCCTGAGTGGGACGGGTATGCTCAGACGTGAGTCCCGTGCTCACCATGCCACTGGAGTCAAGCAATCCTGCCTGATGAGGGCGGAAAGCCCGAAACCGGTCCTAGGATGCTTGTTTCCAGTCTAGGGAGGACCTGGCCTGGCAGTTCAGGCTGGACTGTTCCCATTGGGCGCAGGGTCAAGACTGATTTACATATGGCTGGGTCCAAACTGGAATGGCATGGTGAGCAAAAAAATGATGGATTTAGGCCCAGATCTCTGTACTGGGGTGAATGTATGACATTCTTCTGCATTCTGTCCATCAATTGTTCTTTTTGCATTTATCCCCCAGGGCCAGCTCCTGCAATGTCCAGGGGAGCCCACCCACGGGACATTGTTGTTTTCTATGACAGGGTGGAAGCACGTCTCGCACACTGTCATAGCAAACCCTGGTTGCTTCACTGAAGCTAGAGGAGGAAAACCCGCTCTCGCTTTAATGAAGCAAAGCAGGATTGCTTTTGGGCAAGGCGAGCTGTATGTTAGCAGCTCTCCTTGCCCAAAAGCAATGCCGGTTCCTGCAGGAGGCGGGGAGCCGGCGGGAGCGTGGGGGCATTGTGGCTCCCCCCATGGTCCCCAGCGAAGAGGCCAGGCCCCGGGGAATGGCGTTCCCGGGGCCCGTAGTGGACAACGGAAGAGGGACCACGCGGCCCCCCTCCTAATGATTAATAAAAACATTCAAGAATTGGGCATGCCCCGGGGGATGGGGTCCTCGGAGCGCATATAAATTAATGAAAGTGGACCGTTTTTTTTTTTTAGAAAAGTTTGGAGTCGCGATCCAAACGCGGTGCTCAGCACGGCCCTCTAGTGTGAACGTGCTGGGTGCATGGCTCTCAGAGCGGCCCCCTTGTGTGAAGCGCTAGGTGCGCGGCTATCAGCGTGGCACCCGAGTAATTCACAGGTCTTTAAAAGACCATTTACCTGTAAATGAGGCTTTGTTGAGATTTCACCTCTTCTTAGAGCCCCTGCATCTCCACTCTGCCTATGACTGGAAGAATTAGCCCCTCCCCCAAAAATGTTATCAGCCTCCCCCGAAATTTGGCTCTAGTTGCGCCCCTGAGTGGCGTGCGCCGGCTCTGCCCACTCGGCTCACACTTACAGAATTCCGTAGATTCCATCCGCCGTATGTCAATGATCCAGCTGTGGGGCTGGGAATAACTTGCAGACAGGATTCTGGGCCTTTCCAGAGGCTTGGTTTGCAATCCTGACGCTCCGCCAGGGTAGCCACTGGTTGGAAGCCAATTAGAGCCAAGCTCGAGGGTCAGGCTCCGCCAACATATGTACTTATCCAATCACTCCGCCAATCCCCAGGCACTTATAAATTCACTATACACTCTCCTTGCAGTACTCTAATCATCCAGTCTCTACCCATGTACTCATAGAGGAGCATATTATCAAGCACGGCGTTAAAATTATTGCCGCTTTAGCGGCAGAAAACTGCCGCTAAAACAGCGATAATGGGCTTGATAATATGCCGCAGAGAATTCCAGTGGAAGCCCATGTTGACACCAGAACATGTGCTTCTATGGGAATTCTCAAGGGCATGTTATCAAGCCCATTATCGCCGCTTTAGTGGGAGTTTTCTGCCGCTAAAGCAGTGATAATTTTAACGCCGTTTCTTGATAATATGCCCCAGAATGACCTAGACAAAGGTACATAACCGAGGTCTTCCCCACTGCCAGAGGTAACATGGTTACGTGCGCAGTCAACAGCACAATGTAATATGGTAGGGACCAGGGCCATTATGCATACATAATGAACACACGGACACAGTTAGATAGATAGTGGAACTGGCTACGGGCACGTGTGCTCGGCACCTTTTTATTACCAGGGTCACGTGTCCAGTGATGTCTGTGCTGGATGCGTGTGGGGTAAGTGTAAGCCAGCCCTCAGGGAATAGTTGGTGCTGGCAACAACTACAACAGTGATCATCGGATCACACACAGAGATTCAATCATGAAGGGTCCATGACTTGTGGTGCACTGAGGTAGGGGAACCAGAGATGAGCGTGCTGATGTGAAGAAATTGTTAATGTCCCTTCGGGATATTCCTGCTGCATAAGGTGACAATGTTGCGTCCGGTATCTACAGCACGAAAGTCAATCATAAAGGATCCATGAGTTGTGATGCTCAGAGTTAGTGGCACCTGAAGAGCTCAGCGTGTGCGCAGCCAGCAATTATGGCGTGTCCATGCAGGACAGGATTGGATTGGATATGTGTGAGACCTGCTGAACACAGTGTAGGCCGGAGGCAGCGGTCAGCAAGGGCCTACAACCACGTGGTGTTGACTTGTGGTGCACTGAGTTAGTGGCAACAGTGGCGCTCAGTGTGTGCAGCAGGCAGCGATGATACGTAGTTCGGGCAGGCCACACTGGGAGCAATGTTTTTTGCCTAATGAATTCTGCGTCAATAAGGCCAGGTGGTGGTGACTTGTGGTGCACTGAGTTAGTGGCATCAGAAGCATTCAGCGTGTGCGCAGCCAGCGATGATGTGTGGTGCGGGCGGGCTGCACTGGGAGCAATGTCTGTTGACTACTGGACTGCGTCATCTGCAAGCGCGACTCGATCTGAATTGTGAGCCCTGCTGTCCGCAGTGTAGAAGGAAGGCAGTAGTCAGCGCAGACATCGAGAAATGCTTTTTGTCACTTCCTCTTGACAAAATCCGAGGACATAGAGTACAATTCTCTCTGCAATTAATAAATCAAGACCCGATTTAAATTGTGAGCTCTGCTGACCGCAGTGTAGGTGTATGGAACAAAAGATGTACATTGTAGAAATGTGTAGGTTTGAGGGATGTTATAGGGGAGAGGAGTTGGCCTAACGGTTAGAACACTCGACCTTGGACCTGGGGGAACTGGGTACGAGTCTCGGTAATGACGCTAAACATCCTGTGATTCCGGGCAAATCACTTAATCTCCCAGTGCCTAACAAAAAATGAATGTGTTTCCTCATGTAACGTAACTGGTGCTATGTAAAGCACTCTGATACCTGATTGGATTTGGGTCAAGTTCGCGCTATATAAAATTCTGCACAAAAAAAAAAGTTTGTTCTCTACTGGACTCTGAAATTAATGAATCAAGACTCAATTTTAATTGTGAGCCCTGCTGACCGCACTGTGGGCCGCAGGCAGCAGTCAGCAAGGGCCCACAGGCACATGGCATAGAGTTAGTGGCACCTGAAGCACTCAGCATGTGCACAGCCAGCTATGATGCGTGGTCCGGCCGGGCCACACTGGGAGCAATGTCTGTTGCCTACTGGACCCTGCAATTAATAAATCAAGACTCAATTTTAATTGTGAGCCCTGCTGACCGCAGTGTAGGCCGGAGGCAGCGGTTAGCAAGGGCCCACAGCTAGGTGAGTTTGACTTGAGCTGCACAGTTAGTGGCACCTGAAGCACTCAGCGTGTGTGCAGCAAGCGATGATGCGTGGTCCGGGGCAGGCCGCACTGGTAGCAATGTCTGTTGCCTACTGGACAGCGTCATCTACAGTCGCGACTCTATCTGAATTGTCAGCCCTGTTGACCGCAGTGTAGGTCGAAGGCAGCAGTCAGCAAGCACCCACAGGCATGTAGCATTGAGTTGAGCTGCATTGTTAGTAGCACCTGAAGCACTCAACATGTGCACAGCTAGCGATGATGTGTGGTCCGTCCAGGAAGCACTGGGATAATGTCTGTTGCCTACTGGACTCTGCAATTAATGAATCAAGACTCAATTTGAATTGTGAGCCCTGCTGACCGCAGTGTAGGCTGGAGGGAGTGGTCAGCAATGGCCCACAGCTAGGTGAGTTTGACTTGAGCTGCACAGTTAGTGGCACCAGAAGCATTCAGCGTGTGCGCAGCCTGCGATGATACATGGTCCGGGTGGGCCACAATGGTAGCAATGTCTTTTGCCTAATGAATTCTGCCTTAATAAGGCTACGTGACGATGACTTGTGGTGCACTGAGTTAGTGGCACCTGAAGCACTCAGTGTGTGCACAGCCAGCGATGGTGCGTGGTCCGGAAGGGCCGCACTGGGAGCAATGTCTGTTGCCTACTGGACTGCGTCATCTGTAATCGCAACTCGATGTGAATTGTGAGCCCTGCTTGCTGCCGTGTAGACTGGAGGCAGCGGTCAGCAAGGGCCCACAGCCTCGTGGCGTTGAGTTCAGCTGCATAGTTAGTGGCACCAGAAGCATTCAGCGTGTGCATAGCCTGCAATGATTCGTGGTACGGGTGGGCCGCACTGGTAGCAATGTCTTTTGCCTAATGAATTCTGCCTTAATAAGGCTATGTGGCGATGACTTGTGGTGCACTGAGTTGGTGGCACCTGCAGCACTCACCGTGTGCACAGCCAGCGATGATGCGTGGTCTGGGCGGCCGCGCTGGGAGCAATGTCTGTTGCCTACTGGACTGCATTATCTGTAATCGCGACTCGATGTGAATTGTGAACCCTGGTGTCCGCAGTGTAGGCCGGAGGCAGCTGTCAGCAAAGGCCCACAGCCACGTGGCGTTGAGTTCAGCTGCACAGTTAGTGGCACCAGAAGCATTCAGCGTGTGCGCAGCCTGCGATGATGCATGGTCCGGGCGGGCCTGTGTCAGGAGATCACTACAGGGAAGACCTGGGACATGTAGCGTTATAGTTCCCTCCCTGTAAGCGTAAGCGAAGTGGGCTGGCTGAAACGCGCATCGTTCACGACTTTACCAATATGGTGGTTTGAATCTGCACACCCACTGAGATAGGTACACGATGGGTGCGCGACTCCACTTTTTTCTAAAAAGAAAATAATATATATATATATATATATATTAATATTTAAGAAATCAGAAGACATTATATTATTTTAATAACAACAAAAAAAATTACAAAAATTCTTTTTGGGATATTACAGTTACAAAATATATATATTTTTTTTTCAAAATTACTGAAAAAAACATAGGCTTAATGAACATTATAATTCGAAATTAGCATTTAAAAAACCTTTGAAATTTACAAAAAAAACCATAGGTTTCAGGCACGTTATAGTTAGAAATTAGCATTTCAAAAACCCTTAGAAATTCACTGAAAAAAACATAGGTTTCAGGCACGTTTGAGATGTAATCAGTGATGTCATCAGTAATGTTACTGACCATGTCATGAATTATGTAATATGTCACGTCATCAGCAGTGCATTGCGGGTGCGCGAGTTATAGTTAGCTGAACTAACTATAACGGGGGAATTTCTTTGGTTTTGTACGAGAGAAATGTCCAACTAACTATAACGTGCCTGAAACCTATGGTTTTTTCAGTGAATTTCTAATGTTTTTTAAATGCTAATTCCTAACTATAACGTGCCTGAAACCTATGGTTTTTTCAGTGAATTTCAAAGGTTTTTTAAATGCTAATTTCTAACTATGCCTACAGAGATAGGACATGTGAAGAAAGAAGACAAAATGCACAGAAAGAAAAAAAAGAAATGCAGAAAGAAGCAACAGAAGTCCTCAAAGACGAAGAAAAGTGCAGGAAGAAGGATAACGTGCAGAAAGAACAAACAGAAGAGCAGAAAGAAGCCTTGTTGCAAAATCATCCTGTACCCTCAACTTTTTCAGACGAATACTGGTGGTAACTGAGTCTGACTAACCAGTCTTAGAGCCAGTGCTATGTTAAAAGACACTTAGAATGTGTGTATCAAAGGTTATATCAGGGGGAGAGGAGGTCTGCCACTCTATCACAAGGATGATGTCATCAATGATGTCATTTGAGATGTCATCAGTGATGTCATGAGTGATGTCACTGACCATGTCATGAGTGATGTAATATGTGACGTCATCAGCAGTGCATTGCGGGCGCGCGAGTTATAGTCAGCTGAACTAACTATAATGGGGGAATTTCAATGGTTTTGTACGAGTGAAAAGTCCAGCTAACTATAACGCCCCTGAAATCTATGGTTATTTCAGTGAATTTCTAAGGTTTTTTAAATGCTAATTCCTAACTATAACATGCCTGAAACCTATCGTTTTTTCAGTGAATTTCAAAGGTTTTTTAAATGCTAATTTCTAACTATGCCTAGAGAGATAGGACATGTGAAGAAAGAAGAAAAAACGCACAGAAAGAAAAAAAAGACATGCAGAAAGAAGCAACAGAAGTCCTCAAAGACGAAGAAAAGTGCAGGAAGAAGGATAACGTGCAGAAAGAACAAACAGAAGAGCAGAAATAAGCCGTGTTGCAAAATCATCCTGTACCCTCAACTTTTTCAGACGAATACTGGTGGTAACTGAGTCTGACTAGCCAGTCCTAGAGCCAGTGCTATTTTAAAAGACACTTAGAATACAATGAAAACACCTACATACACTAGGGAACACTATGCGTTGGGGTCCCCCTGTGATTAGCATGACCTCCTCTGTAAGCCCCTAGTATATAATAGGGCAGGGGATTAAAACCACCTCTTAAAACAAGCCACAGGGCGTGTTTGCACACGTCACCTCAGGCCCCGTCCCCTCCCTTCCCCACCATGTAAACATGCCCTGTGGCCATTTTAAGTTGGGGGATTAAGTCCCCTTGAATCCTGAGGGTCCCTAGGGTCTAACTAGACCCCTAGGTACGTCCAGTAACCACCACAGAGCTGCGTTGCAGAGAGATGTAAAAAGGAGCACGGCCTAGACCACCTCTCTGCAATGCAGCGCAGTGGCACTTACTGGAAGCACCTGGTGGGCTAGTTGGCCCCCAGGGTCCCTCAGGATTGAAGGGGAATTATTTCCCTAACTTAAAACACACCATAGGGCTTGTTTGCACATGTTAACTCAGGCCCCGTCCCCTCCCTTCACCACTGTGTAAACACGCCCTGTGGCTGTTTTTAGTTGGGAGATTAAGTTCATTTGAATCCTGAGGGTCCCTAGGGGCAAAATAGCCCACTAGGTATGTCCAGTAAGCTCCATTGCAGAGAGGTGTAAAAAGGGGCACGGCCTGCACCACCTCTCTGCAATGCAGAGCAGTGGCGCTTACTGGAAGCACCTGGTGGGCTAGTTGGCCCCCAGGGTCCCTCAGGATTGAAAGGGAATTATTTCCCCAACTTAAAACGCGCCACAGGGCGTGTTTGCACAAGTCACCTCAGGCCCCGTCCCCTATCTTCACCACTGTGTAAACGTGCCCTGTGGCTGTTCTAAGTTGAGAGATTAAGCCCCCTGGAATCCTAAGGGTCCCTAAGGTCAAACTAGCCCACTAGGTACCTCCAGTAAGCGCCACAGAGCTGCGTTGTATAGAGGTGTAAAAAGGGGCGTGGCCTCAGAACACCTGTCTGCAACGCAGCTCCCTGGCGCATACTGGAGATACCTGTTGGGCTAGTTGGCCATCAGGGACCCTCGGTATTGAAGGGGAAATAATTCCCCAACTTACAACTGGCCAGGGGGCGCGTTTGCAGAGTGCTGCAAGGAGGGGGCGTGGCCTCCGGCGCGATGCCAGTCTTTTATTTATTTTATTTTTTTAAGAAGGAGGGCTGTGTGGCCCCCCTTCTTTTTCTAATTTATTGGCCCTGGGGACCCCATCCCCCAGGGCATGCACCCTAATTTCTTTTGTTGAAAAAAATTAATTTGGCCCTCCCAAGGCCTTAATCGGCCCCGGGAACCCCAACCCCCGAGTCATGGCCTTTTATTTTTTTACTTTTAGGAGGGGGCTGCGTTGCCCCCCTCCTCAGGCCACTAATGGCCCCGGGACCCCATCCCCCGGGGCCGGCCATTGTTTTTTATTATTTAAAAAAAATATATATTTATAGAAACACCTAGGACATGCTGGACAAACCGTATGTACCTATCACCATGACGATTTGCGTGATATTCATTAAAAGGCGACAATGCATACAATGAATCCACGTGGAATGTATTTACACCGCTAGTGAAGCTCTGACGTGTCTGACGCCCTACCGTGCCTAATCCCGGCGCCCCCGCCGGTGGGTACTCCCCAAGTAGACACCCTTGTCATTTATTTATATAAACATGGGTAGCTATCGACGGGCACATTTAATACACACGCACACCAAGCCATTCAAAGGGGATTAGACGAAAATTCGACCAAACTATGCAAGAAACCCCCCTCACGGTTAATAAAACATACATCCACCGCCGGATGTGTAATACTTTTTATTTTACTCTCTGGAAAGGAGACGAACCTCACTTGAGAGTTACAGCGTGCTCCTGGCTAAGCCCAATGCTGTGTTACACCCACCAGTGCCCGCTGAGTGCCACACACCTCTGTGTTGTATTCCACCAGCTAGTGCGTATGCTATGACACTCTCTAGCCCATGTGCACTGTAACACCAACCCGTGAATATGTCATGCCACACTTGCCTTCGCACGGGTTATATTGCCCCATCTAACGTGCCTTCCTCGATGCCTATGTTATAACGCACAGCGCTATGCCATACATATTACAATCTGGGATCCATATCTTTGTCACAGTGCATATGCAATGTTACACTCCCCAGCACATATTTTATATTACAACTTTAGAGACTAGTTAGGTTACACAACACGCCCTGTGCATATTCCACTCCAAGGCGCATATCGCATAGCACGCGCTAGTGCCTGTGCTATCTCGCGCTCTCCAATGAATCTGTCATTGCGCACAATGTATTGCATATTATATTTCATGACCAGGTTCATCTTATATAAAACTTTTTGGTGCATAGTTTATACCATATACTATATCTAGTTTTCATTTTCAATCGTGCTCTCAGGACTATGTTCTATATAACACTGCGTCCACCTACCCTTTTCACGGGCATTACATTTTGCAATGGGGGGTGGAGGGTCAGGGGGTGTTTCTGCCAAGTGAGCCCGGAGTCACAGTCACAAACGTCCTCTTCTTCCTGAATAAAAGTGAGATAATGCTGCATACTTGTTCATATTTTAAGTAGTTCGCACAGACACACATTTTAAAAACAATAAATTTCCTAATACCCACCCTTTTTGAACAGTTAGATTGCTGCCCCATCCTCCTCCTCCCTATCCTCTGTTGTCTGAATCCATGGACTAGCCTCCTCCCTCCTGCCATGCATGGTCTGATGTGCTGCCACTGCCCTCCATTTAGCATGATGTACCAGTCCACTCCTCCTGCCCTCCATTGCCCAATTCTATGGCCCATCATTGACCTCCTGCTTAGCCTCTGTGCTTAGCTTGCTGCCCCTATTCTCCTTCCCCCTGCCCTCCGATGTCTTTGTGCATGCCCCTGCTCCATCCTTTTTGCCCACCATGTTCCATGGACCTGCCACTCCTATCTACTCGGAGTGTTCTGTTGAGCTGCCACTCCCCTCCCACCTGCGTAGCATTGTCAGATGACTGTAACCTGTCCCTGCCACCTCCACCCTGCCTGTCCACATGTCATGCCCCTATCTCCTTCCTCCTGTCATCCATAGTCCATTTTACTGCCACACCCTTCTGCCCTCCCTGGTCTGATGTGCTGCAACTGCTCCTCCTGCCTGCCCCGTGCGGTCTGTTGTGAGGCCCCTTCCCCTGAACTCCCTTGTCTGTGCCCAGGTCCTGACCCTCCCTTCTATCCTCCATGGTCCTTTGTGCATGCCCCTGCACCCTCCTTCTTGCCCATCATAGCCATTGTGCTGCCACTAACCCTCCCACTTGCCATGCATGGTCTTCTGTGCTGCCATGGCCCCTCCCACCTTCCCTGTGTGGTCAGCTAGCTGCCCCTGACCCCCTCCCACCTTCCCTCCATGGTCTCTGTGTATGCCATCATAGTCTCATTGTTGCTCTACATGGTGTGTCTTGTTTCTAGTGCCCATCCTGCCTCACCTCCATGGTCATCTTGCTGCTCCTGCCCTGCCCCCTTGCCCCCAGCCCTCTGTTTCCATGTGCAGACCCCTATTCCCTCCCTCCTGGCTTGTCTGTTCCATTGTAATGCCCCTGATCCGTCCCTCCTGCCCTTTAGGGTCTGTTATGCTGCAGATTTCTCTCCTTCTGTTCATTATGGTCAGCAAGCTACCATTGCCTCTTTCCCCTCTGTTGTCCATGTGCATGGTCCTGTCCCCTCCCTATTGCTTTCTATGGAGTGTTGTGCTGCACTCCCGTACCGCATGCCCTGTGTGGTGTATTGTGCTGCTGCAAACCCTGATGCCTGCCCTGTAGGGTCAGTTTGGTGCACTTCTCCATGTCCCTCCTGTCGTCTGTTATCCAAGTCCATGTCCCTACCCCAATTCCTCCTGCCTACCATGATCCAATGTACCATACTTGTGAACATTTTGAACTTGGTAAGAGGGAGATTTTGAAAAAAAACTGGGGTATTGATTTTCCCCTTTGAGTTACATTGAAAAAGAGGAGATTATAGACAGGAGACAGATCAAATAAAGCCCATTTGAGCTTAAAAACATTGGACGTTTCCTGGCTGAAACGGGTCTGTTGTAGGCCTGGGCGAAAATTTTGTTCCGTTCGCGGAAATTGCGATAATTTGACATTTTCGCGTTCCGCGGAGAGCGCGAAAATGTCAAAATTTCCGATTTCCGCAGCTTGGCGATAATTTGTTTCTTGCTCGCGCTGTAAAATAATACATTCTCAAGCGCGCGCGATCGCCTTACCTGAATCCCTGCGTTCGCCGGCAAGTTTTCTTGATCCGGTCGCGTTCTCCATCAGATGTTGTATTGTTTTTAGCCATTTGCGCTGTCTCGCGACAGTTCGTGCCCGCAGTGACGTCATGCGTCGTGCGATCACGTCTTTCTTCTCGCGATCATGCACCGCGAGACAACTCAAAACAAGATGGCCGCGCCCGCGAGCAACCACATGGGTAAGTTGGCGACCCGCAACCATGCAGAAAATCTCGCGAACATGCTGGAAAAAAACTTCGGCATCTTCGCGATATTTCCGCTTGTTTGCGATAATTTTAAACATTTTCGCGATAATTTGCGGAAGTGGATTTCGCAAATTCCGCCCACCCCTAGTCTGTTGGCATGTATGGTTGTACTACCATTGCCTCTTCCTACTGCCCACAATGGTCTAACATATTGCCACAGCCTCTCTTGCCAGTCCTGTATTGTTGGTTTGTTGCCCCTGCCCCCCTTTCCGTTGCCCTCCATAGTCTGTTGTGCTGCCACTGCCCTTCCTGCCTGCCCAGTGTGGTCAAATTGTTGCCTCTGCACTCTCCTACCTGCCTTCAATTTTCAGAGTCCGTGCCCCTGGCCTCTGCCTCTCAACAGTATCCCAATGAACAACTAGATTGCTAACATTCTATATTTATTACAAAAGTGTGGAACGCCTGACGTCATCTTGATTTCATCAAAACTGTAATACCGAGAGCATTTCCTTTAGAAATTACATATATGAGAGGGTCTTATTTGCATCAAAATTATGGATAGTGCTCTAAAAAACTAAAATGAGGACATATTTTCTGAGTTTTCAAAGAGCGACAAAGAACTTTTAAATTATTTTTAATCTTTATGTTTTTTGTCCAGTTGACCACATGATTAAATGTTGCACCTAGGGGAGAGGATGTGGTGTTACTTCCAGAGCTGCAGACTTTGAAACTGGGGAACCCGGTTGGAGTTTCTGCTTCAGCTCAACATTCTGTGATTCTGGTCAAATCACTTAATCTCCCCATGTCTACAACCAAAATGAATTTGATCTTGTGTGATGTAACCAATGCTCATGTAAAGCACTCCAATACCTGACAAGTCTGCACTATATAAAACTGCAAATACACAAAAAATAAGTGTTTTGCACACTTCTGTCATTGGGCTACATGTGGGCTACATCTGGGTGATATTTGTGCTGCATTTGGGCTCTTTTGTCTCTGGTGGCCATCTCGGGAGATTTATTTGTTATGAAGTTTCCTAATTTCATCATTTACTGCAGTCTCCTCAGTAGGAAATGCTTTCAGTTTTTTACTTTGATTCCATCAAGAAGGTATTCAGATATGTCACACATTTTCCATAAATTCTGAATGTTAGCACTCTAGTTGCTCATTAGATCACTGTAGTAAAGCTACTGCTCACCACGGAAGTCTGCTGCTGGTATTAAAAGTGCATGTTTCAGTCTGCATATCGGAATTTTTTCATGAAATAGAAGAGGATTTGAGAAGTCACTCAAAACGTGCCCTCATTTTTCTTTCTTCAGCACTAATCATAATTTCTATGGCAAAATGAACCCCCTCATTGTGTTCCTTTTTAAATTAAATGTTTTAAGTGTTACCAGTTTATTCCAATCAAGATGGCTTCAGGTGTGCCATACTTTTGTCATAAGTAAGACAGTAAGCGCTCTAGTTGTTCTTAAGAACACTCAGGGACATTCTGTCATTGGGCTATACTTGGGCTACATCTGGGTGATATTTGGGTGATATTTGGGCTACATTTGGGCTCTTTTGTCTCTGGTGGCCATCCTGGGAGATTTATTTGTTATGAAGTTTCCTAATTTCCTCATTTACTGCAGTTTCCTCAGTAGGAAATACTTTCAGTTTTTTACTTTGGTTCCATCAAGAAGGCATTCAGATGTGTCACACGTTTGCCATAAATTCTGAATGTTAGCACTCTAGTTCCTCATTAGATCACTGTAGTAAAGCTACTGCTCACCAGGGAAGTCTGCTGCTCGTATTCAAAGTGCATGTTTCACCCTGCATGTCAGAATTGTTTTATGAAATAGAAGAGGATTTGAGAAGTCAAAATGTGCCCTAATTTTTCTTTCTGCAGCACTAATCATAATTTCTATGGCAAAATGAACCCCCTCATTTTGTTCCTTTGTAAATTAAATGTTTTAAGTGTTACCACTTTATTCCAATCAAGATGGCTTCAGGTGTGCAATACGTTTGTCATAAGTAGGACTGTTGGCGCTCTAGTTGTTCTTTAGAACACTCTGGGAAGCTGCAGTAGAACACAAAGGAATCAACTGACAGTCTCTGCCCTTGTTGGATGTACATGTTTTACTGAGAATGTCAGACTTCATTCTCACATGACTGAGAAAGATAATGTGAGTTTACCGAGAATATGCTCTCAGTTTAGCTTATAGATCACCTTCCAAACCTCTCTGGGAAAAGCATGAGAAAATAGTTTTCTCTCAAACATGATTCATGATATCACAGCAGAAGGCTTTTTCACATGGTAAAATCACCTTAGAACACACCACAATTCCTAAAATGAGTATGGTACCATCAACAAATGATTTATAATGTAACTAAAGTCTTAAAACCTTCTATTAACTGCAATGCTTTTTAATGAGGTGCTATCATGTATATTGATCCCAAGATGGCTGCCAACACTTCTTGGATGAAGTACTGACAGCCAATCAGATCTCACGATGAGATGTGTGGTTAGGCTCCGCCCAGATATATCTATCTTTTTAACTCTAATTTTCTCACGAACTACTGAACGGATTTACACCATTTAAGCAAACGGCACGAGTCTGAACTGAGGACTACCTCTTTGCCAAATTTGGTGTAATTCTGTTCAGCAGTTCGGGCTGTAGCTGCGTCAACAGGTCCTATGGGAAAATGCATGGGGAAAATGCATTTTGGGACCCCCCTTTTTTCTTGGCCCCCGCTTGACGAATCACTGTGAAATTTTCAGGATAGGAGCGGACCGGAGCTGGCCAAAAGTTTTGAAAATTTCGCGAAGATTCGTCAATTGGCGCCAACGTTATTCCAAATAGAATGTTGCGGAGTTCCTTTGGAAAATAGGTCCTAACTATAACTACCTACTGGCGACTGCCAGTAGGTTATATATACATATATATATATATATATATATATATATATATATATATATATATATATATATATATATATATATATATTACCTACTGGCGGTCGCCAGTAGGTAGTTATAGTTAGGACCACGTTTCCATAGGAAATCCGCAACATTCTATTTTGAATAACTTTTGCGCCGGTCGACGAATCCTTGCGAATTTTTCAAAATAGGTGGGGCGCTACGCTCCGCTCCTACCCTGAAAGTCTCGGGGGGATTCGTCAAGCGGGGGCTGAGATAAAAGGGGGGTCCCAAAACGCGTTTTTCCCATGCATTTTTCCATAGGACCTTTAGACACAGCTACAGCCCGAACGGCTGAACAGAATTACTTGAAATTTGGCAGAGAGGTAGTCCTCAGGTCAAGGAAGTGCCTTTTGTAGGTTTGGTGTAAATCTGTTCAGTAGATTCTGAGAAAATAGCCTTTAAATCAATATATATATCTGAGCCAGCTTACGGTGCGCTTACGGTGCGCTTACCGTACGCGTACGGTGGCGTGCGCGAGCGCGATTCTGATTGGCCCTTAGATCTTAGTAAACATTCGAATCGGTCGAAACCAGGAAACGGCGGCCGCCATTTTCTCTCTTGCACTCTGAGGGGGGAGCTGATAAACAAATGCCAAAAACATATAAAGGGGCTGTTTAGACAGCGCCCATGCACATAACCATGTTAGTTGAGTCTTCAAAGATCCTCCAAGGCAAAAAACGGGAATTTTTTATTTTTTGAAAATTTCGCCGATTACGCTTACCGTACTTAAAAAAAAATCCACACTCTCTCCACCCCGTGTGCAAATGGTGGCCGAAGGCCACCATTTGTGCATGGCATATAAGAGCACAGCATTTCCCAAAAAAATGTCAACAGATTACCTATCACAAGGAAGCGCATAATATGTCCTCCATGTGCGCACGGTGCGCGAAGCGCATCGTGCGTACATGGCCCATCTAGCGTAACGTGGGCACGCGGTGCGCGTAGCGCACCGCGATCCCGCCGTGCGTGCACGGCACTAACTGCGTAAAGTGGGCGCGCGGTGCGCGAAGCGCACCGCGTGTTCACTGTGCACGCACGGTGCGCGAAGCGCACCGTGCGCGCACGGAACGAACTGCGTTAAGTGGGCGCGCACGCCACGAATGGCGTAAAGTAACTTAGCATTTAAAAAACCGTACAAATTCACTGAAAAAACCATAGGTTTCACACACGTTATAGTTAGGAATTAGCATTTAAAAAACCTTGCAAATTCACTGAAAAAACCATAGGTTTCACACATGTTATAGTTAGCGGAAATTTTACTGATAAAAAACCAATGAAATTCGCTCCGTGCGCGCACGGAACGAACTGCGTTAAGTGGGCGCGCACGCCACGAATGGCGTAAAGTAACTTAGCATTTAAAAAACCGTACAAATTCACTGAAAAAACCATAGGTTTCACACACGTTATAGTTAGGAATTAGCATTTAAAAAACCTTGCAAATTCACTGAAAAAACCATAGGTTTCACACATGTTATAGTTAGCGGATATTTTACTGATAAAAAACCAATGAAATTCCCCCGTTATAGTTAGTGCAGGAAACTATAACTCACGCGACCGCAATCTTCTGCTGATGACATATGTGTCTTTATGAAAAAAAAATATTTGTAATATATGTATAGCTAAAAATTTATGGAAGAAGACATGGGCAAATAAGTGTCTAAATACAGTATTAGCATCAGCAGAGGATTGCGGTCGCGTGAGTTATAGTTTCCTGCACTAACTATAACGGGGGAATTTCATTGGTTTTTTATCAGTAAAATTTCCGCTAACTATAACATGTGTGAAACCTATGGTTTTTTCAGTGAATTTGCAAGGTTTTTTAAATGCTAATTCCTAACTATAACGTGTGTGAAACCTATGGTTTTTTCAGTGAATATATATATATATATATATATATATGTATATATACTTCCGATCCACCTCTGAACATTGCAACAGTGTGCGGGACATGTACTCGCCTCATGGAATCAATGATCCATATGTTAGTTCATTAATATTTTGTTTCATCTTATGCTGAATAACACAATGCGTTTTGGCATGGAACACACCTTGAATATGGTTAGAGGCAAATGCACGTCCTGCATGCTGTTGCAGTGTTCAAAGGTGTATCAGAAATGCTTATGAGGGTTCCTCAACCCTGATGTGCACCAGTGCCGGCTTTGGTTCGTGGCCATTTGAGGACTCTGTGGCCTGGATATTTATATATATTTCACCCTGGGTTTGTGGATTTGCTGGCATGCAGCCTAATCGATGGTGGTGCAGGAGGGGGAAGATACCACAAATGCCTCTTAAACATCAAAGACATTTCCCCTTGTTAAGAGAAAGCCCACACTGGATTATTTGGGGCATTTCATTTACTCATAGACAGGACTTGCTCACAGGAGTGTGTTTCAGCTGTTCACTCAGCCTTTGTCAATAAAATGTCACAAAGAATCAAGTGCGGGCCTTCTCTTAGTGAGGGGAAAATAATGTACATGTAGGTGCAAACGCTTGATATATATATACTGCACGAGGAGCCGAGTGCACTTTCACTCTGTCTCACATCTTGCTGAAGCCTGTGTTGGAGGTTAGAGCGTCTAAGGGGACCCAAGGGGACTTGTGGATATCATTCATGCCTGAATTACCTACCCCAGAACAACGCGCCTTTTTCCTGCAGCCTTCCCTTCGCAACCCGTTACCAGGAACACTGCTTTCTGGGATCTGTAGTTGGCAGTGAAACACAGCAACGGCGTGGTCATGTGACGTGGGGGCGGCTTGTTCCATCCTATGGTGGTACAGCTGGACACATAAAGGCAGGACTGAATGGTGAATCCAGGTGACAGCGGCGTCTGATGAAGGCTACAAACGCCGAAATGCATTATGCCTATGCTGTTTGTGAATAAAGGTTCCCGTGATTTCCCCAAAGAGGCCTCTTACCTTTTCTTTCACGAAGGGGATTTGCGTATGGACATTTTACACGCTTGCCAACAGCGTGGAAGGGGCTCCGCTCTGTCAAGTGGCGGGAGTTATGTTGGCGTCGGCTGCTGTAGCTTGCTTACTTGCTTCCGAGGTATCGGATCAGCTCCTGCTCGCCTCCGCTACGGAGAATGCTATGGATGTTGCCTGGATGGGCCCGTGACTGCACGAGGAGCCGAGGGCACTTTCACTCTGTCTCACATCTTGCTGAAGCCTGTGTTGGAGGTTAGAGCGTCTAAGGGGACCCAAGGGAACTTGTGGATATCATTCGCGCCTGAATTACCTACCCCAGAACAACGCGCCTTTTTCCTGCAGCCTTCCCTTCGCAACCCGTTACCAGGAAAACTGCTTTCTGGGATCTGTAGTTGGCAGTGAAACACACCAACGGCGTGGTCATGTGACGTGGGGGCGGCTTGTTCCATCCTATGGTGGTACAGCTGGACACATAAAGGTGGGACTGAATGGTGAATCCAGGTGACAGCGACGTCTGATGAAGGCTACAAACGCCGAAATGCATTATGCCTATGCTGTTTGTGAATAAAGGTTCCCGTGATTTCCCCAAAGAGGCCGGCCTCTTACCTTTTCTTTCACGAAGGGGATTTGCGTATGGACATTTTACACGCTTGCCAACAGCGTGGAAGGGGCTCCGCTCTGTCAAGTGGCGGGAGTTATGTTGGCGTCGGCTGCTGTAGCTTGCTTACTTGCTTCCGAGGTATCGGATCAGCTCCTGCTCGCCTCCGCTACGGAGAATGCTATGGATGTTGCCTGGATGGGCCCGTGACTGCACGAGGAGCCGAGGGCACTTTCACTCTGTCTCACATCTTGCTGAAGCCTGTGTTGGAGGTTAGAGCGTCTAAGGGGACCCAAGGGAACTTGTGGATATCATTCGTGCCTGAATTACCTACCCCAGAACAACGCGCCTTTTTCCTGCAGCCTTCCCTTCGCAACCCGTTACCAGGAACACTGCTTTCTGGGATCTGTAGTTGGCAGTGAAACACACCAACGGCGTGGTCATGTGACGTGGGGGCGGCTTGTTCCATCCTATGGTGGTACAGCTGGACACATAAAGGTGGGACTGAATGGTGAATCCAGGTGACAGCGACGTCTGATGAAGGCTACAAACGCCGAAATGCATTATGCCTATGCTGTTTGTGAATAAAGGTTCCCGTGATTTCCCCAAAGAGGCCGGCCTCTTACCTTTTCTTTCACGAAGGGGATTTGCGTATATATATATACATATATATATATATATATATATATATATATATATATATATATATATATATATATATATATATATATATATATATATATATCCAGTTTTGCTGCTTACTTCGCTCCCCAATCTCCGAGATACAAAAGCAGGCACGGACCACGATTCTGTGCAGATTAATTTATTTTTACTAGTCGGCCATGACGCGTTTCGGTCCCTCCTGGACCTTGATCACATGACAACGCTTCTTGGCTTCAGCCGCCATTTTATAGTTTCAAAAGTGCAAAGTGCACAGTACAAAAAAACGGAATAGAAAGCAATGAAATACTACGGATTTATACAGAGTAAAAATACTTGAAATATAAGTGTGTATGTATGCTTTGTTTTTCACTGGACATAGTGCAAATCATTCTAGTTCCAGATTTAGATATTATTAAAAACATAAATGTCTAATATCATTCCATTTAAAAGCGTTAAAAACACATAAATAAATAATTGCACCGAGGTGCATAAAATTCAAATGTGCTCAATATAGCTCTAAAATTTCATGTTAAAACAAAGCTCTATTATACCAATCTCAAGTTTACGTTTCTAGGTTAATCCTGTCAAATTTGAAACATGATTGCATAAATGCGTATTGACATTGTTTTAAGTTAAAATAACTTGTGGAATACCAGAAACGTTGTACAGACAGATATTGCTTTACCTTCCGTTAAATGCTGATATATTAAGTGTAATGTAACACACGTGCTGGATGAATGTACTCAAATTGACAATATATAGACCTTATTTGTGATAATATTAAAATAGTAAGTGTAGAATCATTCTCTTATTCGTGAGGTATATGCTAAGATTAAAAAAAATATGTAAAATTGATCATTGGGCATCAAGCGACAGCCAATGACTAAACCTGTCAGAATATCATATGTGTTGCTGATTCAATCTGGCTAAAAAATATATATGTGTATATGTATACGCGGGGAGCTAAAAATATTTTAGGTTGGATTTTATAGCTTGTTGGTTTTTGGCAAAATGTTTTGCACTTAGCTAATACTTAAGGAGTTGCTGACATGTTAGATACAAGTGTAAAGGTCCTCGGTGGCATTAAGACCTCCCGGTATCTTACTATCTAGATTTAAAATGTACCGGGTTTCAAGTTTACGTAATGTACCTTCTCTATCTCCTCCCCTTCTATTTTTTGGTACCGCATCAATAAGATAATATGACAGGTATTTAGGGTCACTGTTGTGGATTTCCTGAAAATGTCTGGCGACTGGATAAGAGAGGTCCTTATTAATGATGGCTCTAAGGTGCTGTAGGATTCTTTTATTAGCCTGGAGTTTTGTGCTACCTACATATTTAAGATTGCAGGTGCACTCTAAAACATACACGGCATAATCCGATTTGCAGTGTAGGGCTTGCTTTATTTCTACCTCTTTCTCACTGAATGGAGTTTTGTAGGTCTTCCTGCTTGTACCATGAATGCATGCTTTACAATTCTTACAGGCCATAAATCCTTTTCTTTGACAGACATTTAAGGGTTCTGTTACCTCAGGGCTGCTTGTAACTAGACTGTTACTCACTGATGGGGCTCTTCTGAAGGTTAAACCCAAGCTTTTTTGCAGTAGTGATCCTATTATTGGATCATCTAACACTATTGGCCAGTTGCGCTGCATTATATTTCGGATGGTTTTATGCTGTAGATTATACGTGGTAATTAGTCGCAATTCATGAGTGGAATCCATTTTGGGTTTGGTGATCAGAAGTGGCTCTCTTTCCAGTTTCATCGTTTTAGCGATGGCCACATCTAGGGTTTTTGTATTGTAGCCTCTGTCGAGAAATCTTTTTTTGCAATCTGATTGTGCCTTTTGTAAATCAGACATGCAGCTGCATATACGTTTGATTCTTAGCATTTCCCCATAGGGGATGCTATTGATCAAATGTCGTGGATGGAAACTCGACGTGTGTAACAGTGAATTCCCTGCCGTCAATTTTCTGAAAAGTTTTGTTTCCAGTTTGCCATTTTTCACATAGACCTCCACATCTAAAAAATTAATGTTGTATTTATCGATTGTTGCCGTAAAGCTTAAATTAATTTCATTATTGTTCAGGCTTTTAACAAAATCATGAGCATCCACTAACGGTCCATCCCAAAAAAGAAAAATGTCATCTATGTATCTGTATAACAGTTTGACATGTTTTTCTACCACCAGCCTGTGCTTCACACCGAGGACCAGCTCCTCCCACCAGCCCATGTGTAAACAAGCATAGCTGGGAGAGAAGCTGGCCCCCATCGCAACGCCACGTGTCTGCTGGTAGACAGTTTTACCAAATAGAAAGACATTATTGTGCAAACAAAACTGTGTCAAATCACTTAGCATCATACTGTGTGCAGACAGTCTTGGTTTTCCTTTGCCTAGGAAATGCTCCAATGCTCTTATGCCATCCCTATGTCTTATGCTCGTATATAAGGATACTATGTCCAGAGTCATTAATAGATAGCTATTCTGCCATTCAAAATTGTTAATTTTTTGCAGGAAGTTGCTGGTGTCTCCTATATACGTGGGTAATGCCTGTACTAGTTCCTGAAGAAAGAAGTCTATATATTGGCTGGCATTCTCCAATAGACTATTTTGGGCCGAGATAATAGGTCGACCCGGGGGGGTTCTTGGCATCTTTGTGTATTTTAGGGATGAAATAGATGTTGGGTATCGTAGGATTGTCTTTATGGATGAATTTGTATTCATCCATAGTTAAAGTTCCTGCGCATTTCCAAGCCAATAATTTGCCATAGAAATCATTTTGAATTGTTTTCAGTGCGCCCTAATTGCTGGTTTTGTAGCAGGTTCTATCATTTAGGTGGGATAATGCCTCTTTCATATATTGTGTTCAATCCCATAAGACAATATTGCCTCCTTTATCCGCACTTCTGACAATCACATTTATGTTACTTTGTAATTTTGACAATAATTGTTTGAGCTGTCTATCTTTGGGATGCCATTTCGATTTGCTTTGCATGATCTTGTAATTTCGTTTTTTGATTTCATTGATTACTTGATCATTAAAAATGTCAATACTGTCTCTTGGCATTATGGGGTTGAACGTTGATTTACGTTTGAAAGGTGTATTTTTTCTATCATCCGGTAATGCCACAAGTATCGGAGAACTCATAATTTGACTTAGTTCATCTGGATTTGAAACTTCGGTGTTACTTGTTGCTGGCCTCGTAATAAAATTAGCATTCTGTAATTCCATTAAGGTTTCAAGAAGAGGGTCTTCTGTCGCTTGTGAGTGTTCCATTGTAAAGGGTTCCGCCGTTTTTGTTTGCTTTTGAGTTTTTTCCTTATTTATTTGATTTTTTTGATTATTTTGATGTTCTTCTTCTTCCTTTGATGACCTCACTTTTATATATATATTGAATTAATGAATTATGCTACTTTTAAAGCACACGAATACCTGGAGGCATCTTGACGCTATTTAGCCATTATAACAAGTGTTTAAATATATAACAAGTGTTTGTACCTACCAGTGCATTTGTTTTAGCAAGCATATCCCTTTACCGTGCATATTTTTATCATGTAAATGTAAGTATTTTAAAGGGAAATATAATCCCTTCCTATACATTTATATATGGTTTAAACTTACCTGTTAAATACTTAGGTTTACTGGTGAAACCTTCTACGCATATGCCTTTACCATTCATGCTTCTACAATGAAATTCATCGCGCTGTAAAAAAAGGCATGGTAAAGGTAATGCGTGGTAATGGCATTGACGTTGTAAGGAGCGCGTTGTAACAGCATGCATTAAAACGGAATGCATGGTTCGGTCATACATCCAGGTAGGATATGGGTTTCAAGTTTCATGTTGACCAGCTATATTGGTGCAGGTCCAAAAAAACAGAACATAGGAAATACCCATCAAATTAACACCGGATTTCCCTTGTGGATGGTGAAAGAAAAGTTTAGGAAAAGTTCTGTTGAATAGACTCCATGGCTGGCTAGACGGTAATGCCGTTTTGACTGAGTCACGGGCAAGCTTCAGGTCAAAGATCAGTGCGGTGGATCAGGCGATCCGTTTGTAATTTAATATTTTCAAGTACAGAGTGGTTTGGAATGCTTCCCTGTATTTGAAATTTAATGATCTGAGGTTGACCTTCGACCTTGTCAATCAAGAAAATCTACAGTCAACTCTGCGTAAGATGGGTGTAGATAGCTCCCTGCTGAGTGCCATAATATGGCTACACACAAAATACTGTCAAAGTCCCTTGACTCTTTGAACGATTGCACTTCCTCTTTACGACTTTGAGCAGGGAGTTGGAGAAGGTTGTGTGATGGCCCCAGTTATGTTTAGCTTATTAATATTAATGTGGTTGAGTACTTAGTAAACACTAATTTAGATGTTCCCTTTTTGTTGATAATGCTGTTTTACTAGCAACAGTATAAAACGGCTTCCATACAATTCTTTCCGCATTTCTGGATTATTGTGCAAAATAAAGACTTAATTACTAATTTTTTTTTGTTAAATATTTTTATTGGCATTTAAACACTCGGAAAGCAGTACAATCAACGACTATCCCTCACCTGGGCATGTCAATATACAATTCCCATCGCATAAATTTCCCAGTTATGAGTCCACAGTACATGGGGTAAATCGTTGCCCCCCCCCAGCTACCCTGCAGGAGAACCCTTAGAGGCCCACCACCCGGCGTACCCCCGTAGGCATATCATATACTCGCAGGGCGCGGGGTCTCCACTCAGAAGGTACCCCCATGAAATTGGAGCAGCCAAACAAAATTCAAACTTCAAACAACCACCCCCTGCTACGACCCTCCCCCCGACCACCCCCCCTACACCCACCCCCCCCTCCGGCATGACTGCTTGACAGGATACATGGTAATACATTCAAATCATGGACTCTACATCTCTGACCGTCCCAATCCAGGACCACCGACCACCCAGTTGTGCTATGTCCCAATCTCAACGCTCTACCCTATGCAGATGCAGGAGAGGCCGGAAAAGACTTAATTACTAATACTATTAAAACCAAGGTAATGCTTGTCACAGCTGCTGTCAGGTTGAGGAGAAAATACATGGTGCCGGGTGTGCCCCTGGAGCAGGTTCTCAAATATGATTACCTGGGGATCAGCTTCAAGGAGAAGTTGAGCTGGAAAGCACAGATAGCCCAGGCATCCCCACTCCTTTCACAAAATGCTTGGGCGATCTTTGTTGTGAAACGCTAACTGGGGAGGGGGAGTTAGATCGTTGAGTGAGATCCCGCAACTTACTTCCAGAAGGCTGTGGCTGCAGCCTTGAAGGTGGCTGAGTTATGGGGTTTCGCGAACCCAAGAAAGTTAAAATTGCAGAGAATAACTTTCTCAGGTCGCTATTGGCCTCGGGCCTGTAACCTCTCTGGTGCCTAGGTAATTGGTGCTGGACATCCCTTCTATTATGGCACAAGCTGGGTTCAAATCTTTATTGTATTGGATGCATGGTCATAGAAATCCTGATGCATCCTTCTATATAAAGTTCATTCAAGAAATCTCCCCCTATTTTAGCAAAGCTGGCAGTAAGTAATTGGCTACGACATGCCAGGAGCTTATTGATTGTGTTATGCTTAGATCAGTATGGAAGGGATCCCTCCCGCATTGACCAAGACCCTATTGAGCTTGACAAGCAACAGTATTGGGCACACATTGAAGGGGATTTGACCAACAAGGCTGTAGCTGGAAGTGCATTGGCTACTTATCTTGTCTGCATGCAGATCCCTGGTTTTGAGAAATATATGGATTGCCTCTTCCTAGAATTGAAATCAGCCCTTTATCTAAGGTTCAGGCTGGGGATCTTTCCAACTAAAGTTCATCTATCCTGCTATGAAGGGAGCGCCAAGGGGAACATTGTCTGTGATTGCGTGCTATTGGGGCAATAGATACCTCTATGCCCTCTATGTTATTCTGTATGAGATATACCCAAGCTTGTAGGCGTAAATTACTCCCACTATTTAGATTAAAATATATGTGCTCAAAGGAAGAATCAATGTCTCTTTGTCTAAGTACTAATGAGGAACCAGTTGTGCTTTCAGTGTCTTCCTTTGTATGGGTAGTTTGGCAAATAATCAAACATCGGATTGTGTCTCGATGACCTGTTAATATCTAAAAGGGGGAATGGGTTGTAGAATAGGGCTGTTGGCTTTTAAAATTGTAAACTTGAATATTCTCGTTTGATGGGGGCGTTTAGTTTAGTGTTTTTTCTGTATTGTGTAGTTTTGTGTTCGTTCTATCTTATTGTGTGCAGGTCTTTTACGTTTTTTTTTTTTACCGTTTTTACATATTGCATTGTAAGGCTTTTATTCTAATAACAATAACATTGAACACTTAAAAAGCAGCTATAGGAAACTTGCACAAAGAATATAATGCATGCTGATAGTTGTTATAATAACACTATATGCTCGGGAAAAGAAACTCACACATTGAAGGTGTTCCTTAGGCTGCCTGCTGCATACATTTGGTTTAGAATTAGGCCTGACAAGTGTTCTGTTCCAAGAATGTGTAGTTATTATTTGCTGTCTTTTTTTGTTCTATTGCAAATCAAAACATATTGCGGCATTGCTGAAAAAGGATATCTTTGCAGAGAAGGATATACAATGTAAGAATATAAAAGCGGTTGAAATGTCAACCATAAAATCGAGGCTTACTTTCCAGCATGTGAAAGAAGGTATAATGAGAATGACATCGAAAATGTCATACAATGAGTACTGACATGGGCTCATTTATGAAAGATGCATTTCCTGGTCTATGGAATCAAAGTACAGTGGAGGAGAGCAGCTAGCCATGATAAATCAGCAACAATTTAAAATATATATATTTTCAGCATAAGTCCGTTCTTAAATACAATAGCACTTGGTCAAAGTTGGTCAAAACGTTTTTTCAGGGGGCTGGGCAGTGGCGGATGGTGACATTTGAAAGTGGTAGGCGTCAAAGTTGCGAATGAGAGCCTAATTATCATGAGGGGGGTTTGGGGGGAGGTTCACCCCACGAGAACATTTTGAAAAAAGAGTGGGCACTGTGCAAGTCGAAAAAGAGCACTTGCTCACAACTTTCTTTGTCAGTGTCACGTACATCAGCGCCTTGGCACAGCTTGGGGGTGAGCATTCTGGGCACAGTGGGCAGGGGGAACCTCTGAGCCCAGGGAACGAGTTCTAAACGCAGGGCACCTTCAAAGCTGGAACCATGATCACTAGACTGCTCTGTACAGTACTGGAACCAAAATACAGCATGCCAATCCATGCCATCATATGCAAGGTTATTGGGATAGGCACCAACTAGCTGTACCTGTAACAAGCCAGTTAAGCATCAGATATCTGTGTATCTGGTAAATATGGGTGTTATACAGACAGTGGTCGGTGTGCCGCAGTTCAAGCTGCACAGCACAACTGGTCAACCCTGGGATAACAAGAGTAGAGTGCGCATCAAAGGCAAGGCTGGGATTTGTTTTCCCAAAGTTTACAGACTACAACCCGAGCCCACATGTCATGATGACCACCACTACTTACCTGCCCCCATCAAACTCAGCCAGCCATCTCTTCCCAGGCCCCATGTTTCTATCCTGACAATTGGCTTGAATGTATTGCTCGCATTCCGAAGGGGCGGAAGTGTCAGCTGAGCTTTTCACAAAACCCTGTTATTCAGACTGCAAGCTGTTTATCAGAACATAAGCACCAGACCAAATCCCAGCCTTGCCTATGATGCACACGCTACGCTTGTAACCACCAAGGTTAGAGCCTTCACAAACCGTCTGTGGAAAGAAGCTTTAAACTCACATACCACTTTAAATTTGTAATGGAATCTGATCTCCTAGAGCTTCATTCGTTCTTGTGGAAGAGGGAAGTGGACAAGAGCCTTGCAGTAAGAAACGGCGAGTATGATGTTGGTAATGTAAAGTAAACACGCATGCATTGATCAGTGACGAGGAAGCTGAAACGGACTGTCTCTTTAAAGGGACATGTTGATGGGTGGAAAAAATATAGTCAGGAGAATACGCTGCTAACTGTGGAGCTAGGAAGGCGCAATCATGATTTTTTGCGCGATTGTGGTTATGGTGAATTGCTTCATCACTTCGAGTCCTTAGGCCCTTATTCCCTCAATCTTTTAGAATTAGGCGCATCTATCATGCAATATGGACCCTGTTAAAAAATGTTCTGAGGGACTTTTAAATGACTTTAGAAGTGCAAAGTGCTTCCATGATGGTGAATAATGTGGTGGGGAGATGTTGGTCTTGGAGGATAGCTTTGACCTAGGACATCCAGATCTCTTTAATAGGTACATTAACCCTAAAAGCTTTCTTATTGGGTATTCAACCAGCAATTGACTTTCAACTTTCCTTGTTTCTGATTCTGAACCTGAGGATTGTCGTAGCCAAATGCATATGCAAAAGTTCAGGGAGAGTTTTGAAGCAAGTGCCCCACAGCTAACCTCCAAGCTCATATTTTTATTACCCTAAAAAAAGAGATTGAAAACATATTTATTGGCCCTACAAGAACATTTACAAATTGCCAGCATTAAGGGCTCTACTCAAGAAACCTTTATGCGCCTTTCATGCACCCGGGTTAGTATCTCAGCAATATGTAACCATTCTGTAGTTTAAATTTGTGGTGAAAATTATTCTTTAATTAAAAAAGGACCTCTCTTTGACTGGGCCTTACCTGACGCTGGTGAACTGCTCCCGAGTTGACAGAGTCCTCCACTCTGGCTCCTACTCTCGCGAGTTCCAATTCCGACACAACAGCAAGCAGTCAGTGCTGTGCGCAGCGGCAAGCAACTCTCAGCAGACGACAAGGACTGCCCAAACACACACGCAGTAGGAATTTCTTAAAATGGCACCGCCGCCTTTAACTTTGGATTGCCACTGCAGAGACTCGCGCGGGAAGCAGACTCAGGTCAAGTCTGCGCAGACTCAAATCCTGCTTCCCACCTGCCACACCCTTTCCCAAGTCATCATAGGGTGGGGTCTCACCTACACCCTGTAACAAGTTGGGAAATGGTGTGGTACCAATGCTCTCCACTCTGATTGATGTGGAGGCTTTGCGATACCAGGCTTGGTTTTCAAACACCCGGGTCTAACTTTGCCTTCACACCATCAGGGGGTAGAGACTGGGCCCTGAAGCTAGGTATTTGTCGAGCTGATGACATCACAGCTTTCAGGGCTGTGAGGTTGTCAACCCGGCAAAACACTTAGGCTTCTTTGGGCCGCCCGGGGACAGAAAGAATTGCAGAGTCATGTCACATGACACTGGTGACGTGACAGTGTCCACAGCATCAGCTTCACGTTGTCCAGCCGGTGTCCGTGAGTGGGGCAGACAGTGGCAGTCTAAAATAAAAGGGGGAATTTTACTTTAAAGTCTTAGCTTTTTAAAACTGTTGTAATCATTTATCAGCAGCATTCCCAATTGGGGCGGAGCCCCGATGCCCTCCGACAGAAACCGCCACTGTTTCTGCAGCTGTGCATAAGGGGTGTGGGAAAAGTTGCTGACTTCCTAGGTTGGACTCACTATGTGCTTTAGGCCATGGTGCTGTGAGTCATAGAATGTCCCAGTAGCATGGGCTGGTGGTAAGGGTTTTGAAAGAAGATGTAGGGTCGTTGAATCGGCTCGCTAGTTACTACCTTTGAATTTAGAGCATAAAAAGTTCTTGGACCAGAGTTTGGTACAAGAGGTTTACAACAAAGACTTGTATGGGAGATAAGAAGTATGCCATCCTTGCAGTTCACGTACCCCAAATATGGCACACAGGAACTTCTGGTTCAATCAGGCACCGATCGACCCACCTACCAGACCTCGGGGCTTCCATACAATACCTTGACATATGTGTGCACTCACAAATTGATTTACTCACATAGGGATCACTTTGAGTGAGATTAAATATTCTCCTGTGGGTGGTGAGAGAGTGTTTCGGGAGAACTCTCTAGATGTTTGCGCACAGTGAGAATGTGTAGGTCCAAGAATTGCACAGACAGAAGGCCTCAACAGGTGGCAGGAGTCACCTATACAGCGATCCCCTGTCCCGTCTCTGGGATTAATCATGGAACCCACAGTTGTCAGGGAGTTTCTTCAAGGGAGACTAAAACGGCACCACGATAGTGGTAAAAACATACATCACTTTATGTTGTTACTTCAATTTTAGGGGTATCTTTCCCACTTACCATTAAGGAGAGATTGTATGCTGGAGAAAACATCATGGCGATTGCAAGGAGCGGCTCTGGACCAATGAGCGGAGAGAGACTGAGTTAAGGGTAGTTCCTTCTAAGCTATATGATAGTTCTTGATAGCTATATGAAGTGTCCCTGTCACTACAGTAATAACATACACAATGGGTGGAGGGAGCATGCATCTAAACCCTTTTCTTCCACATTGCAAGTGGTCTGGATGGAATTAAAGGATGAAGCATTCACCTGGGCAGAGGGAGCCTTAACCTAACACCTTCCCCTCTGCATTGCATGAGACGGGATCCAGAAGAGCCTATGGATCATTGGCCTTTCCAGAAAAGGGAATACACATTTTGGGATTTTCTTTTGAGATGATTATCTATATTTTCAGAAATAAACATGATTGGAAACTTATGTACTATGGACTTATGAAGTTATCAGTTCAGAGCTTTGCATGATCATTTCAGTGTCTTTAATTCAAGGAAATAAGTACGTTTGTGGATACTCAAAAAACATTTTCCTACTGCTTACTGCTCTGGAAAAAAGACAGAGATGTGTTCCTGTCAAGGACAGAAACACATTCCTTTCCAGTGAAGAAAAAGGAAGGTAATCCCGCCGAAAATTGGCAGAGATGCAAGAAAAGGGGTTTCTCCACACGGATAAATGTAGGAAAAAACCTCCAAAAGGTTAGTATGTGCATTTGAACTACACTACAGATTTTCTCATGTGAAAATTTAGTAATGTATATTTTCGTTTGATAAAATGGAGTTTTCATTTTTTCCAGGATCCCATCTGGAAAGCTGCCACTGGTAGTTTTCTAGGCATAACCTATTCGAATTTTGTGAATTCCTGAAATCACTAAGGGCCCGATTACCATGGTGGGCGGATTTCAATCCATCCGCCATTGTTTCGCATTTGGGACCACCTGCCTACAAGGTGGTGGTCCTACTGTGCTAATTATGATGCAACCGCCACCGTGGTGGACGCATTGGCCATGTTCTGTATTGCGACTGGTGCTGCACTCTGCAGCACCCGCTGCAATACAAAATAAACACCCCACACATATCCCTGCACTATGTGGCAGGCACCATGTGGTGCCTGAACCATGGTGCAGGGATATGTAGGGGGGCACCATAGGTGCCCCCCATGTCCCGTGTCTATGGGCAGGGGGTAAGGGGGGCCCGCCAGGGGCCACCAATGTCATTTTCCACCAGCCTTTTCATGTCAGGTTCACCACCATAAAAGGGCCGGCGGAAAGAAACATTGTACTGCCTACGATAGGCACCGACATCCTTGTAGGCATTACTCTACCTCCGATGGTCGGATCCGTAGCTGTTGGTCTTTCTGACCACCACACAGCCACCCGCCATCCAAATGTTGTGGGTGGTGAAGTTGTTTAAAATGGCGGGGAGACCGCTGTCGGTGGCGGTCTCTTGTAATCAGGCCCTAAATTTGCACCTGTGTCGGATTGTAAACGATTGGGTGCAAATTTACCTATTTGTTTAAGAATTAAGCCCTGTGTCTTTATTTCCTACAAAATCATCTCAATAAGTTCTATCCTGAATTATGTTATGAAGGCATCTTTATTCAAGTTCCCCCACATTTATTTAATTGATTACTTTATAGTGCGGGTTACTGAAAACTACCCAGTTAGTGCCTGTCTTAACTTCTGTACCGTTGTAGTATTTTAGCCTTCTACTACAGAAGTAGTCTGTCGTCTGCTTCTGCTTGTTTACCTGTTTGTGTTAGCATCTCTTCTGTTTCCATTAATTACCAAAGCATAGATTCCACTCAATTTACTCTTATTTGTGGTAATTAAATTAATCCTATCTGAGAAAATTAGTTGAGGGTTTTTCGACTGATGTTGAAAGTCAGATTCTCATCACAGCACACAAAATCATCTATAGCACTGATAATATGTCTGATTGTCCTACTCTTTATATTATTTATTGTTATATAACGTACATGCCGTGAATTTTGCTGGGAAGCAACAGAATGTTGTATGAAGAATGTGGTGAGATTTTATATAACGTGCAATGTCTCATTATAAAGGAAAGGTCATTTTTTCGCAGTTAGGGAGCAAGAGGTGTTCTCAGGTTGCTTGTTGATGGTGGGTGAGACGTTCCTTGTAGAGCTGCTTTTTAAATCCTTTCAGAAGTCCCTTAAAAGGAGTGAGCCTGATCTGTGGTCGGATTTTATATAAGGTCATGAATGCTTAACTTGGTCCTCTTTCACTCTCCATAATGCTTCATGTATTGTGTTGACCCCAACAGTTGTTGACTTTTGTGGCAATGTAGGGCGGTATCTTAGTTGTTACTGCTTTGTAGATGGTACAGCATGTTTTTCAGTTTAGAAAGCTTTATTAAATATCATAAGCCAAGTAAAACATCAATACAGAGAAAAAACAAAGGCAATGTAATAGAACAATAGAATAAAATCGAAATCATACAATCTGAACAAATGCCAATAGAAAAATAGGGAATATACTTAGGGAAAAAGCATTTTTAAGGTTTTGATTAATGGGCAGGGAGGATAGAGAAGGGAGGAGAAGAGAAGAAGGGGAAGGGAGGGGGAAATGCAAACATTATACAGGGTAAGCATCATATAAATACCGTAAGCTAGTAAATGAATATATAAACTAGATGGAGCTGTATGTTGAACATGAACAAAAAGAGAAATACAAACAGCTATTTAAGGGGCAGTTTGAGAGAGAAAATTAGTTAATGGCTACCATAACAAATCTTTTTTGATCAAAAGAGGTACAGTGGTGGCAAAAGCACGATCCAGCCGATGGTGGTACAGCATGTTTTGAAGAAGACCCAGGCCTGTAGATGCAGAAAGAGGAGCTCTGTCACAGTTGTGTATGTGTTCATGCTTTTAAAAAATGTTTTTTTTTTTTATGTCCTCATTTGCCTTGCTTCACCCTTTCTCTTTCTATCGATGCCAGCCTTGGGTTATCTGATCTCATTCGTTATGACAGGGGAATAAAGGTCAAGGCTCCCAGGGTAGTGGGCATACTACCTTTTAAAGAGAGCTCCTCTTTCTATCCAACATAGACCCTTCCCCATATCCTTCTGCTTACGCAGGAAAGACTATACACAGCAGAGGCAGAGAAAGGCTTAATTGGACCATTCCCTCTAAACATGTAGCCCCCTAGACACAAAGGGAGTCCAGAATTTATATCTTCCTTTCCCCTGATCCGAAATGTCCAAATTAGCAGTATAGCTCATAGATTTTAAACAATCATCCAAAGTTGGAGGTGTCGGAGATACCCACAGTTTACATATCTCCCTACACGCTAAAAGCATAGCATAGAAAACTAATTTTGCATTGTCTTTGGTAATAAAACTTTGGCATTCCAATATTCCAAAATAACCAAAACAGCGCTTACCTTGATCTGCAGGTTTAAGGCGCTAGCCAGACAATTACTCACTGCCTCCCAGAAGAGCTGTAACTTCGGACAGCAGAGAAACATATGTAAGTCATCGGCGCTCTGACTACTGCATTTTGGACATACCACCATTCTTCCTGACCCGAATTTAGAATGCCTTCGTGGAGTCTAGTATGCCCTATGTACTGTAAAAAATGTTTTTGATGCACAATAGAAGTACGAAGGACCCAATTCAGAAGAGCTAGAAGGGAGCCAGCGGTGCTGGCCAATGAGGAGCTGCCACTGTCCTGATGTGAGAGGACCAAGACGTGCACTGTGATTCTAAGTGTTCCTCAGAGGTTACATTTTATTTGTCGTGTGGCAAGCTGTCTGAGTTTTCTTTGCACTGTGAATTGTAAAGGAGGGGTTGTTGTCACTGATAAATCCTGGTGATTTGTTTTTGCAGTGAGATGTTATGTGAATCTGTTTAACTTCTCATCACAGGACCACTCCTGGACTGGGTCTTATAATGGAACTCCTGGTGGTAAGGAGCGTGTTCTTGGTGGGCTTCAGCTTTGGGTAGGCACTCACCATCCAGGCTTGGATGAGAGTAAGGGAGTCTGAGCCATTTGATACTTGTGGAGGCTTTCATATAGAGTTGTGTTTTATCGGCTTACTGGACAATTTTAAGAGTGAGTTACTTATTTGGCCAGAAGACAAAACCAGGTTTTGTTCTTTAATGCGTTCCATCCTCAAGGTCTATATTCAACCAACTACTAAAGCCAAAAATACATGGAACAGGGCCTGTCACAATCAACCTGGTCCATGCCAATTCACCCCAAACATAAGCCTACTATGCACAATGCTCATGAATATGGTCTTGTGGATCTTAAGAAGCTTACTCGCCCTGAATCTCAAAGTTGTTGTCGGATTCTACCAGCCAAGGCTCACCGAAGGTTAATTGGGACTTCTCTGACCAAGCATCTATGGCCTTCGTTCAATGCTAAATGTAAACTTGGCTCGCACTGTTAGCAGCCAGTGAAGTTAGTTTCTCACTGGTAAAATACTATGTGGAGAGATCTACCTTGGAATTCCTGCACAGTTCTGCCTGAGAATGAAGGGAAGGAGCCTTCTAGGTTTCTAGGTAATGCATAAGAAGCTAAAATCATGCTCAGTCTTGGATCAAATCCTCAAGAGTAGGAGATATCGATGACAAACTGCACGTCCATGGCAGGTCAAAGGGCGGAAACAGGAAAAGATGGAAAATAAAGGGGCAGCGAGGGAAGAGTTGAGGAGAGAGAAGGACAGCATGTACTGTTTCATAATTGAGGGAACAGGTAAATCTATTCATCACAGCATGGTATCTTCTCTTGGGAATGGCGGCGGGGGAGCTGAGAGTGTGTGGGCAAACAACAGCTGCCTCTTCGAATAAGTAAACGTTACTATTATTGAAGGCCTTCAACCTACCTGCAGCCTCGTCAACAGGATGCAGCTGTTCAGTACGTCACTGTACATCTCTGTGTACCTTTATTCTCACTGTTTATTTCTCTCTCACTCCCTCCTATCTCTCTAACAGAAGCACACACACAGTGCTTTCCCTCTACCAGTTTGTTCTTTCTGTACATTTCGTCTCACTTTCTCGCATGCAGTCTTTTATTCCTAATCCTTTTCTCTCCCTTTCTCTCATTCAGATTTCATTCTACTGTGCCAGCCAGCCTGCCCCAGACCAAAAGGAGTTGGCAGGTATGTTACTGATGTGCCCATTTCAGCTTAGGGATTCCATTATGTTTTCTTCATCTCCCCACTTTATCAGTCATCTCTCTGGCACACAGATATGTAGCTCCCAATCTGCAAGGAACTTGTCTGTGATCTGGGCAAGCCAGCACATTCATAGAGAGAGCTGAGGCAAAGCAAAGCCAGCAGTCTGGTTTGGCTGCAAGAGTCAAAACATGAGCTGAGCCCTGAAAACATTTGGCATGTACATGATACAGAAAAATCCCTTCCTCTCTTTGAATCTTGGCATTCTCCTCATGTCACATTGTTCAGATCTTCTGTCGTTCAACATCCAAATATTAATCTTCTCTCACAGTCGGCGTCACATTCTACACCACTTTCCCTAGCTTTCTTCTGTACGTCTCATCCAGACCTTTCCTCAGATTCCTGTATTTTAGTACTGCTCATTGAGTAGAAATGGTCCTGTATGGAGCACTACCAGACAAGTGTGTAACAGCTTGTTAGAAACTGAGTGGCATATGTACAAGAAAATGCCGGACATCTTCCTGCACATAAACAATCAAAAATGGTGATTTGCTTTTTCTATGTTTGCTGCAGAAGGCATCACACACAGAAAGAGCACAAAATGAAGAGACATTAATTATTTCTCCTCATATCACTATTCTAAGACCAGATATTACCTGGCCTTAGTCTTTGGCATTGCCCCAGCCTTGTAAATCCATTGTCACAAAGCAATGGATGTTGCGTTAGAATGCCACAGCGACACCCATTGTACGCCCCTCTGCTGCAGCAGACTGCTGAGGAAAGGGGCATATTTACAAGGTGGGGTTAAGCCACGTTCAGTGCCGTGAAGTTCCTAATAATACATAGGATCAACATAAACTAAGGGATTGGTCTTCAGACTGATTCCAGACACGACCAAAGGATATGTTAGCCTTTAGACCAGCTAGCTCACAGTGCCACCATAAGCCCTTAACCTTACCAAGAAGCAAAGAGTTTCTTGCAAATATCAAACATAACAACCCTTGATCCTTCATGGATCGTGGAAACAGTGCAGTACTTTTCCTCAGTCAATCATGCTCACTTATTCTCAGAGAGATATACAGAATAAACAACGGGGAAGTTTTCAATAAGTATTTATTGATCCAGCGTCATTCTAGTATAAAACATGTTTGCTGCGACAATCATTAGCCAGAAACAGATATATAAGATTACAAGCACCAACAGAGTAAATAAAAGGTAGAATTCTACCATGGTGCTAAAACAGTTAATATATGCAGGCATATTGATACATTGCAGTGATCATGCATACTCCTACGATGCAAACCCTATCTAAGTGTATCTAAGTGTACCAAACTTGTATGTGGGTGTAAAGCCAAGAATTCCCTAGGAGAGAGCCAACCCCATTACCTGATGGAAGAGAAAAAAGGACCCAGTCTTGGTCTCGAGTACGACATCCGCAAGAGGTGTCAGACCACTGTGTGCTGGAGCTTCTGCAAGCCAGGACCTCAGTGTCTAGTGTCAGCGTGAAAGCTTCTCCTCTGGTTCCCCAACAAAGATGTGGTTCTTTTATACCCAGAAAATACCCTCAGGGGTTCTACCTAGATATGTAATGGCTTGCCATTATGTATAGTGGACCTGTTGTCCAAGGATGACATTAGCAGTGACTTTTGCACAGAGTTATTATACAGAAGATGGTAATCCTGCTGTGTACGTCCTGGGCAGGGATTAAGATAAGATACTAGGAATCCTCACGCATATTAAACGAGGCCAGTTTCAGAGAAAACTGATTGAAATTTATTCAGCACATAACTAGGTAAAAGCTCAGTGTCAGAACCATTATTTAGAGCAAGGTAGGACAAATGTAGGTAAACGGTAGTATTGTTACCTAGGCCTATATTGGGGTACATTGGGGTTCATAACACTGGCCTTAGTTTATGGCACTGCCCCAGCCTTGTAAATTTGGGGCAGTGTCAAAAAGTAATGGATGTTTCGGTAGAACGCACACAGAAACACCCATTGCACACCCCTGTGCTGCAGCAGACTGCATATTTACAGGGTGGTCTTAAGCCACGTTAAGTGGCTTAGTGCTATCTTGTAACTATGGGGAATGGCGCAACGCCACTCGCGCGTCAAAAAAAGTGGTGCTCCTGTGACGAAAGGAGCTTGTAAATATGCCTCTGGATTTCTTGTTGGCAGAGGTACGTACATTGTTCAAGCAGGAAGCACAATTCTAGTCAGGACAAGTCAGATACACACCATAAATTAACCTGTGCTCACCCTCTGGTAGTTTGGCACAGAGCAGGCAGGTGTAATTTAAGAGGCAATGTGCAAAGTATTTGTGCAACAAATCAAACAGTAACACAGTGAAAACAGCACAAAAAGACTTCACACCAGTTTAGAACAATTTATTATGATTTTATAAATAAAACAAGATAAAAACAACAAAAAGAATAAATGCAAAATAGCCCTTAGAAGCAGAAAGCGCCTATAGAGTTAATTGGTTGCGCTGGACAGTGACAAAGTCAAGAGTTCAGGCCGACCGCGATGGAGCGCGGGCCGGAGTCAGAACCCCTGCAGGGCCAGCTGAGCAAAAGTACCTTAATCCTGATCGCAAACACGAGATGCAGGGTGCAGCCGAACTATGCGTAAGTGTCGATCCAACAGTCACGCAGTAGAGGATGTGTCGGTTCCGCTGGATCAAGCACCTGGGTCCACTTCCAACAGACCAGGCAAGGAAGCAGGGTGAAAGACTTTGATGTCCCTGAGTCTTTGAAGAACAGGAGGCCGGTCAGCTAGCTCTTGGAGTCACTCTGGCTCAAGTGATGAAGGTCCAGTCAGAGAGAGCATCAGTCTTACAGAGCAGCAGTCCAGCAGAGTGGCAGTCCTGAAGCACAGCGGCCTTCTTCTTGGTAGATCGTTTCAGGTCCAGAAGTGTACTGTGTTGGTAGGGTCAGAAGTCCAATTCCTATACCCAGTTGCACCTTTGAAGTATGGTGACTTCAAAGAAGGGTCTTTGAAGTGCCATGGCTCAAGACTCACTACAAGGGGGGGTATGCTGCCTTTTTGTGTGGACAGGGCCCAGCCTATTCAGCTGAAAGTTTGAGGCTCCTCCCTCCCTTCCTCCTAAGAAGATGCATGAAGTCACACCCAGCCTTCCTTTGTGTGTGGCTGTCCAGATGGAATACACAAAGTGAACTGTCACCTAGCTCAGTTAGTGATCAGAGACAGGCAGCAGAAACCAAATGGCTAAGAGCAGGAAAATGTCCAACTTTCTAGAAGAGGAATTTTCTGAATGGTAACTACAAATCCAACTTTACCATTACAGAGGATTTGTCATTACCACAACCACTTGACCTTCTCTTAATTAGGAATTACAGCTTTTTAAATGGAATCTCCAATGTTAACCCAGGAGAGGGGTAAGCCTCTCAGGAGTGAAAGACGAATTTTGGAGTTTTTCACTGCCAGCACATGTAAAACTTAAAAGTATGTTCAGCCATTTAGTTACACAGCACCCTGCCCTATGGGCTCCCAAGGGCTTACCTTAAAGTGACTTATATGTAATAAATGGGGAGTTTAAGGCTTGGCAAAGGATTGTAAATGCCAAGTCGGCATGGCACTGTAAACTTCACACATAGGCTCTGGAGTATTAGGTGTGCAAAATGTTTAAGGGCTACTTGAGTGGGTGACACAAGCAGTGCTGCAATCCAACTAGTAGTATTTAATTTACACGCCCTAGGCACATGTAGCACTATGTACTAGGGACTTACAGGTAGATTAAATGTGCCAATTGTGGATACACCAATCAAACCATGTTTTAGGGGAGAAGTACTTGCACTTCAGCACTAGTTGGCAGTTGTAAAGTGCTCAGAGTCCTAAGGCCAACAACCAGAATGAGAAAATATATGAGTCAAGCAGGCAAAACGTTTGGGGACGACTACTCTAAGGATGTCAGGTCTAACACAGTTCTATAGCTTTCCATTTCTATAAAATGTACATCCTCAACAGAAAACATAACACTTCCTGACCACATCCCTTACCCTTCTCCTAAATCTGACTCTAATCCTGCACCCTAAATCCAACCATAACCATATTCTAAACCATTACACTAAACATATTCCTAACTCTGACTTTAATGATAAACTTAACACTAACTTTAAGCCTAAACCTAACCCAAACTCTTCACCTTAATCCTAAATCTAACCCTAACCGTGGCTCCAAACTTAATACTAAACCTAAACTCAAACCCTAACCCTAATTACTTTTCCATGCTTTGTATTTTCTGTGCTTTGCTACATGTGAATTTCCTGAAATACATCACCCATGCTTCAAATTGCATGCTTTGGAAAATACCCATCTAACTACAAGCACAGTGGGCAAGATTAACAAAGATTTTGCTGTGCCTTACTCTTGTAGAACTCCCAGTGCTCAATATAAATAAAACCGCTGGTGCCTACTACATTTTTTAGAGGCCTTCTGTCTGTTTCTATTATTTGTGCAGCCCACTTTCAAGGTTGGCACGACCAAAATCTTCAGTACTCTTATCACCCTATGGGAAGTCGTTCCTTTAGCAAAGCGTGTGTTGTGCTAGAAAGCAGCTCGTTTTGCCATAATAACTACGAATCAGCCCCAACCCAAAGGTTTAGTTGAAATTGTTTCCTTGATTTCCAATATCAGTACTGCTAGGACTTACTAATCAACATGCCAAAGGATTGCCAGATTCACAGCAGAGTCACATTAATACCAGTCGCAGCTGGCATGACTCGCGGGTGGGAGGGTGAGGGGTCGCGGGGGGGGAAGGGGGTCACGTGGGAAGGGGGGTTAATGAAAAAAATTTAAACTTAACTTCGCCTCCGGTCCTGCGTCGCTCCTCTTCTCACAGGAAGCAGGCAGCCTCCCTCTCCCCCCCTAAGCCAATCACAACGCTGGCTGGATGCAGCCTACATGTAGAAAACGAGAGAGTGCCTATGACTGGTTTTAAACAGTCAGCGCCCACAACAGTGGGCAAGCCACTCCTCCCCTGCCTGGCGAAGGACCGCCCACGTGCCCGCCCCCATCAAACCCTTCGGCTTTCTCGCAGTGCGAGAAGCAGAAACATAAAATAGTATTCATAATACCATTTTATGTTTCTGCTTCTCGCACTGCGAGAAAGCAGTGGGGCGACGCTCCTCCGTCCACGTGGAGGAGCCGCCCCTGATTAATACCAGGAAATGAAGGGTGTGGCTATCTCTGGTGCTGCAAGTGCTGTGGCCCTGAGGCCAGGCAGGTGAATGACACACTGCACCCCAATTATGGCTGTCTTTTACTACTAGACCAGGGCTTTGGGATGTATTTTCCCTCTTCTTTGCATTAGGGCCCATGGTGTCCCTCTTACACTACTGAAGGAAACATACTCATATTTCAGCGTTTGTGCTGTGAAGGTGATATGTAAGGCAACACCAGGAAGTCTGTGGTTAAAGATTGGCTAAGAAAATATAGGATTGCATAGATCCTACAGCACATTACTGCAGGTGCACAGGATAAATTAAAAATAACCGCTCAGCTCGACTGGATGCGGCGGTGGGTCTGCTCTCTTCCTGGGTGTTCGCATCTGCTCTTTGCTTTCATGAAACAGTCTGCTGCTGCAAACAATTCTGGGTTCGTGGCAGGAGGACAAGAGCCCTTTTCTCCTCATCTCATCCATTACTATGCCCATGTTCAGGCCTCTGCTGCTCAGTACAGAGCTTTAGTGAATTGTAGGAAGCAGAGTACAACAAAGACCTTATTAACAACGTACACAGAATGATAGTAGCCCGGGTTGGATGGATAAATTGGGCATTTGGGCTTTGGCAGATGGGCTTGTGTCTGAGAGGTTGACAAGGGCTTTTTTTGGGAGGTGTGGTCGTTTCTGGTCATTTTCTGCTTAGTTTGTTGGAAACTTTCTTTACATAAGGTGCAATCCATGCCTTTCATAGTTGGCCATCCCTTGTCACATGGGACTGGTTTGCAGGTACCAGGCACACTACAGTGTCAATTTGTGAGACTACTGGGAGCCATCATGAGTGGCCTCATTGGAGGCCAGCTGTGGAGGATGAGGTAGGAGCCAGTTGCTCGGGAGTGTCAGTCTGTGTCCTTATTGGCCAAGCTGGGCCATGGGCGGAAGGGGTGGACTCTGCTCTTATCGGAGCGCCGAGACACCCAAGCGTAGTTGAGCGCTTTATAAATCTCATAAACATAAACATCGCTCGGGGTTCTTTAGAGGAGGTATTATGTGATGTGATGACCAAACATAACATCATCGCCCTTCTCATGAGGAAAACACCTTGCCTCAGGAGACACTAGCAGAGCAGGACATGTCATGCATCCCCTCTGCTGAGGAGATTTCGGCTGCCCTAGCTGTCTTTTGGTAGGCAACAGAACCAATCTTTCTCTCTTCCACGACCTGTTCAGCCCATTCATGGCCCTGCGGGAACAGTGAATAAGCTGTGTAAAGTGGTATCTCCAACAGTGTTTGCTGCAATGACTGCATGTTGTACCACCTAGGAGGGGCGGGACCTCTTCTTTTGGGTTCCTTGTCTCTCTTTTCACCTCAGCATCAAGGGGAGAGCTTCGGGCCTCAACTTCACATAATAAGGGCCTGGGGAGAAAAGATAAATCACACAGAATGAGACAGTGGCGTAGCTAGCCCTTTGTCCTGATGAGATTACTCCCTTTCTTTTGCTGTCCCACGGCGACCGCGTGAAGAGCGGGGAGGGATTGCCACTCCGAGACGTCAAATGAGAGCAGCCCTTAAGCCATGTGCTGCCCGGTGTGAGCCGCCCCCTCACTCCCCCCTACGCCACTGGAACGAGAGCAGGGTCATAAAGTGGGATTTCAAGAGTAAAACATTGAGGATTTCAACAAAACCAGAAAGAAAAATTGATACTCCATCCTAGGGGTGGGGGTACATACTGATGAGGAAGCCAGCACTGGAAGTCTGAGGCAGTCCACAGATCCGGTGAACCCAAAACAAAGTATTGCCCGAAAAAGGAGCAGAATACTCGGCTGATATACAGGCAGGGGAAAGTATCCAGGCAGCTTCTGCATTGGTGGAGTAAGGAGAGAAATACAGGACAAGGAGAGTTTAGCGGGCTAGGGTCCGAGCATCTCCACCACACTGCCGCAGTCCCAAAACACAAGTGTAGTCTGTAAACATTGCATCAGAACAGATGAGAGCAGAATCCAGGGTTATGCCATGTGCGGCCCGAGGTTCTAAAACCAAGCAGCTGGCTTATCCCTTTAAGATTTATGGACTTCACAGAAGAAGATGACGGCAATGACAGGAGCACCGCCATCCAGCATTGCAGAAGAAGAAGAGGAAGAACATATCCTAAGGCAACAACGATGGAAAATAGATAATGACAGAGAAGTTGAGATACATGAGTCACAAGGGTACTCTTCTAAATTGAGGGAGGGAGGTAGGAGAGAAATTAGATCAGTTGTAGCCGTAGCTCATACTCAAAGTGACAGAGAGAGGTTGGAGAAAAGGAGGAAAGAGAATACTGGATTAACTCTTGACAGAGGAGAGGGGAGAAGCTGAGCAGGTTTGAGGAATATCATGGAGGAGGTGAAGGATGAGGCAGATAAAAGTTTACAGGATACTTAAGACACAGAGTGTAACGAAACGAAAATCACTTCATTGTGAGATAGGAAGAACGAGGTAAGAAGAGGAGGTTCAGCAGAATGAAGGAGCAGACCCTCTAGTGAACAGGAGGTTGGGAGTCATTTCAGAGATGGACACACTAAGGCCATCCCCCAAAGACAGTATAGACCAGAAAATAGGGACAAGGGATAAGCAGCACCAGAAAGTGCAGGAAGAAGGCAAGTCATTAGCCAAAAAAGACTCAGAAAAGCAGTGACAGAGCAAATAGAAACTGATCGGCAAGACAGCAAGTATGATCCATAGTGTTTGGGGAAAGGTACAACAGGGGTCATCAAAGAAGCCTACCGTGAGGGTTAGACAAAAATCATAGAGGGAAGGAGATAGAGAGTGGCTAAAATTTCAAAAACAACTTTTTGAGGCTTGGGAATAATATGTCAAAGACAAAGTGCATAGGAAGGATATAACTGACAGTTCAGGGGTTATGGGTAATGAGGATGGGGATAAGGAACAACAGGAAAGAGGGCAAATAAGTGAAAAGACAAAGTAGGAGAGGTAAAGGAAACAGGACACAAGACGTACTGGGAATCCAGGGCCCCCTGGCATAGGTGAGAAGAATAAGTATAAAGAGGGGAGAGACAAAGACAGTGGAAGTCGGGGTGACAAAAAGCTAACATATGTTGGGAATGCAGATGCATTGGGGAGCAATTTATTAGCCATTTGATAGTAAATATCCAAGAAAAGATTTGAGCAGGAGAGTCTGTGGGCATATTTAAGTTACTGCACAGAGAAACCAGATGCAAGGAAGGGTCGAAGGCTGAAGAGAAGAAATTGCTTAAGACCAAGAGTACCCATCAACATAGACACCTGGACAGCAGCAGTCACCATTTATTCCAGTATCAGAAGTGAGAAGGAACCAGATGAAAGTGTAGGGCTTTGTAGGTACTTATATGTTATCAGGACCACCAGTCTGAGCTTTGGCAGTTTGGCTTGGTTACGCAATGACGAGAAATGTTGCTATAGGGAAAGTTGTAATACAGCGAAGGCATGGGGATAGTTGTATAATGAACTATGGGTAAACCAAATGATGTCTACAAGGCTGTTACCAACAAAGCATACAGCAAGTGGTCTCCCCATCCTTATTCAGTTTCCATAGCGCCCAAATCAGGGGGAGGGTGGAGCAAACAGGGAAAACGGGTACAATTGGGTCTTGTTGTAACATGCAAGTTTGGGCATGAATGTCAAAAATATAATGAGCACTACCTCCTCACACACTACAATGGAGAACAACAAATACAACAAGCAGGAAAAGGGGGAAAGGGGACTGGAAAAGGCAATCATGCCAATTAAGAGGGAGGTTTTGAAAAAATGGTTGCTTCTATACCCTGGCCACGGGGTTGCAAGGTATTCAGAGCCAGGTGTCAGTGTTGGCTTTTTAAAAACTAAATACAGGACCAAGATGTAAGACATGTTAAAAACATGTTTAGGGAAAGTGCGGTTGGGTCATGAAAAACTAGACAATGAAGTGGCAGGAGGGAGGATGGCAGGTACATTCAAGTCACCTCCTATTGATGACATGAATATTTCACTAATTGGTGTGGTACCAAAAAAGGTGTATGTAGAACACAGACTGATTAATCGTTTTTCATGGCCAGAAGGAAATTCAATTAATGATTACATAGATCAAAATGATCATTCAGTAGAGTATACTAGAATTGAAGAGGCTATTAAAATGATCAGAAATTACATGGAAGGAGCAGAAATGGCTAAGGCAGATATTAAGTCAGCTTTTCGCTTATTGCCAGTTCACCTAGATGATATACCATTGCTGAGAATCCAATTTCGAGGTTTGTATTATTTGGACAGGACAATGCAATGGGTTGTGTAGTAGCTTGTGCAGCTTTTGAGACCTCCAGTACATTTTTGGAATGTGCAGTAAAGAAAATAACAAACTCATAACAGGTTCTTTATTATCTTTATGTTTTTCTGATGCTAGGAAAGGGTGAACACAATGGTAAGTGTGCAAGGCTTTTAAAAACCTTCAAAGAAGTGGGCTGCCCTTATGGGGGTACTATTAGCAGTTGAAAAGACGAAAGGACCTTCGACATATTTGACATTTTTAGGCATAGAGTTGACTTTTGTAGCTATGGAATCACATTTGCCAGCAAACAAAATAAAGACATTATGAAAATTACTCGATTATGTTTTTAGAAAGCTCAAATGTGATTTACATTAAATTCAACAAATAGTAGGGCACCCCAGTTTTGCATGTAGGGTGGTGATTCCTGGCAGAGCTTTCAATGACAATTTAGCTTTTGCGATGAAATGAGCAACAAAGTCTCACCATCCTTTGTGCATAACTGAATGCATGAGGTATGATTTTTGATTATGGCAGTGATTTCTTGAAACCTAAAATGGGGAGATAGTTTGGCAACAAGTTGATCATTTGGACTGGTCAGGCGAAATATTTTTTGATGCATCTAGCACAAGCGGGTTTCATTCATACTGGAAAGGACAGTGGTGTGCAGCAGTTGTTAATTTATAAAAAAAGAAGTGCCAGGCCACTCGTCAGGAGGCAGCTTTGACCAGCCCATTTCTCCTTTTAGCGTTGCCTAACACAGACCCAACAAACCCTACAAGTGGGGAGGAGATGTGGTGTAGTGACAAGATCTGCCAAGTTTGGAGCTTGGGAATCAGGTTTGAGGCTCGGCATTGATTAACATCCTGTAATTCCGGGAGAATCACTTAATCTTCCTGTGCCCATCAAAAATTAATGTGTCCTTAACTGGTGCTCAAGCGCTGGTGTTGATGATTAAGTGCTGCTGCTGAGCACTGGAAACCACTGGCTCAAATTAAGCACTGGTGTGCAGAGAGATGGCCAGACAAACAAGAGAAGGAAAATACATGCCTTTTTGGATTTTTTCCAGGACTGGTAGCAGTTAGATTGTGGGGTGCAGAATTGTGAGATCAAAAACTAATTTTTTGCATTGGTAACGAGTCTATAGTGCACGTGATAGACAATGAAGGATCGTCATATACTCCATTTCTTTATGGAATTTGCTTTAATGTGCTTACATTGAAACTTTCAGTTCAAAGCAAAACACAGTCCAGGTTTGGAAAAGGATTAGCCGATGCTCTGTCTCGTTCACAGCGGGGGGGGTTTCGTGTTTGGCCCGAGAGTGGACACCATGGGCTCAACAGTCCCAGAAGAGATGAGGGAACTTGGGTGAAAGCGAGAGGATTATTGGACCAATCATTGTCAGTTTCAACTTGGAGACAGTATAGGTGGTCATGGATGGACTTTGTACAGTCTGTGGCACAAATGCAGAGACATGGGTCAAGAAGGTCTCAGATTAAGGCAAGAAGGTGCGTTTTGTTATGTTATGGAATTGACAAAAAAGCAATATTCTTCAGTGAGTATAGCTTGGAAAATGTCAGGGATAGCCTTTTATGGGAAAAGTTTTTTGGGGGCTAAAAACGGGGTAAAGGTGAATTGATAATGAGAACTTTTCAAGCAAGACGTTTTGACATTTTACACAATATAGTGTCAGATTGAATTAACATGTGATACTTGCATTTATTGAAAACAGTGTACTACTTTAGGTCAGTAAATAATAAAACACAAAACATTGTCCTTCATGGGAAAATGGAAAGAGAAGGTGATGTTTATACTCTGGCTAATTGCACAAAGTGTAACCAAGAAACCCAGGTTCAAATTCAGGCTTTACCACTTGGTCAAACTGTGTGATCTCAGGCAAATCAATTTACATTACATGCTTCATTTTGACTGTTAATCTGTGAGCACCTTGAAGGAATAAAACTCAGTCTATGCGCTATATAAAAATCTCACTTGTACTTGGTTTAATAGTCTGTAATGTTGTTCCACATATAACAACGAATATGGCCCTATATACAGTGCATATCACAAACTTACATCACTTGGTTTACTCATGGCAGTGATATCGTGATATGAAAGTTTCTGCCAAAGCCTATCTGGTTTAAATAGGGGCGCCAAGGCATCTTGTTTTTCATTGCCTTGCTAGGTGCAGGAGTGAGAGCTAGCTCTGAAATTGTCAAATTAGGTCTTCATTTATGTAGAGGAAAGCTTTGCATGTCTAGAAAAACTATACAGTTAAGCGTAAGGGAAGGCTATTTCAATGTTAATATCACTGCTGTACACACTATCACTTAGATGGTATGTGTGATAGACACAGTGCCAATCGCGAGGGCAGTGTTGACCTCAAGAATAATGAGGCAATATGTCTCTAAAGACGAGATTCACAGCAGAATTGCAAATATACATTTAATAAGAAGGGAAGTACTGACTCAAAAAGGAGTTGAAGATCAGAAATGTATGAAAAACCATGAAGGTTTATTAAAAGTACAACACAAAAGGAAAAAATATAGCTAAGTTCAATAAATCAATGAGGACATAGAGAAGAGTTGCTATATAGGCACCCCATAGTAACATCCTGTTAGAACTGGGGGTCTCTAGTTGGCTGAGGTAGGAACCTTAGGCCAAATAGGGACCCTTGCTTCCACGTCAGGGAATGGAAGGACACCTTCTCAGATATCCCCTTCTCACCCCCTCGGTAGCTTGGCACGAGCAGCCAGGCTTATCTAATTTCTAATTTCTAATTTCTAGGTTTGGTGAAGCGCAACAGCTACCCCAGCAATGGGGTGTCCCGGCGCTGAGAGACATGCTCACACCTACTAGACGGGGGAGTAGATAAGGGCCCTAGAGAGCAGGAAAGAGGAGGGTCTTGATTGCTTTGCGAAAGACTGGGAGTCTATGGAACGTATGCTGAGCGGGAGATCGTTCCATAGTTTGGGACCGAGAACGCTAAAGGAGCGACCTCCAGTGCGACAGAGCTTAGTTCTGGGTACTTCCAGAAGAAGTTGGTTAGAGGAGCGTAGTTCACGGCCAGGAACATAGGGTCGGGCCAGGTTTCGCAGCAGAGGGGGATTTCCCTGTTTGACAATTTTAAAGATCGTGATGAGAGCTTTAAATTTAACTCTGTGTTCCACGGGCAGCCAGTGGAGTTTGCGGATGGTGGCTCTGGCTGAGCATCTGTGTGGGAGACCGACCAGCGTTCTAGCCGCCGCGTTCTGGATTCGTTGGAACCTAGCCGTTTCTGCTTTGTTTGCTCCCAGGAGGAGGACGTTCGCATAGTCCAGGCGTGACAAGATGGTTGCCTGGACAATTAGCTGGCGAGCCTTTGAGTCAAAGAGTCCGAGTATAGGCCCGAGGTTCCTTAGGAGACCTATGCAGGTGGCTGCCACCTTTTTAGTGTGTGACTGGAAGCTAAGGTTAGCATCCATCCAGACTCCCAGATTTTTTACACAGTTTTTAGGGAGTGGAGTGGTGCCAAGGGATGACGGCCACCAGTGCTCGTTCCATAGGCTGGTGTTTCGGCCAAGGAGGAGCACCTCGGTTTTCCCAGCATTAAGTTGGAGGTAATTATCCGTCATCCATTGTGCCACCGCTGCCATGCCCTCTCTGAACTTGGATGCCGCAATGGACGGGCTTTCCGAGAGGGTGACGACCAGCTGGGTGTCGTCGGCGTACGAAACCAGCGTGAGCCCCCACTCTTTGGCCACATCCGCAAGCGGCTGGACATATAAGTTAAAGAGGGAGGGGCTCAGCGCTGAGCCCTGGGGGACTCCTTGAGCTATGGGATGGGATTTAGAGAGAAATGGGGGGGCTGACACCTTGAAGGATCTGTCCTTAAGAAAGGATTGGAACCATGCAAGAGCGAGGCCAGTCACACCGGCCATCTCCAGATGTTTCAGAAGAATGTCATGGGATACCGTGTCAAAGGCTGCGCTGAGATCTAGAAGGATCAGCGCAGCACTTTGACCGGAGTCTAAAATCGTCCGGAGATGTTCGGTGGTGGCCAGTAGGGCAGATTCAGTACTATGGCCCGCTCGAAAGCCATTTTGGAATGGATCCAGGATTCCGTGGTGGTCCACATGTTTTGAGAGGATGCCATTGACATGGGCTTCTGCTATTTTAGATATCCAGGGGAGGAGGGATATTGGCCGGAAGTTTTCCGGGTTGGAAGGGTCCAGGGTGGGTTTTTTGATTATCGGTGATACCCACGCTTGCTTCCAAGCTATGGGTACAGAAGCAGAGGTGAAGGAAAGATTGAGGATATCCAGCATGGGGGGTAGGAAAAAGTCAATCGAGTCCAGGAAGTGAGAGGGGCTCATAGGGTCAGCTGGAGAGCCAGACTTCACTTTCTTGCAGAGTTTGGTCAGGTCAGCAGCCGTGATGGCAGGGATTTGGGTAAGAGGGGTGATGGTGGAAGCTGGTGTCTTAAGTTCTCCAGAGTGAGGAGGGTTCTGCAGAAAGGTCGCATAGATGTTTTGGACCTTTTCAACGAAGTATGTGGCCAGCTGCTCGCATTGTTCGTTGGATGAGATTTTGGGAGAGGGCGACCTAGGGTTTTGGAGTTCTTTGACTAGTTTAAAGATCACTTTAGATGGGTTCGGGTTGGAGCTAATTTTGTCAGCATAGAAAGTAGCGCGGGTAGTGCTGATGGCTTTGTGATAGATTTTAAGCTTGGATAAATAGTTAGCCTTATCCTGATTGTCAAAGTTTTTCCTCCATTGACGCTCGGCTTTTTTACAGTCCTTACGCATCGCTTTAAGGGTATCATCGTACCACGGATTAGAGGGTGTGTTACGTCCTTTAGTCAGCTTGGCTGGGATGAGAGTGTCAAGCCCATTAGTAATCCAGGTAGTGAACGAGGTATAGGTCGCATCTATCTCCTGATTGGCTTCGCAGTGGAAATCTCCTAGGGTTTCATGAAGAGCGGGGGTGGAGAGTTTGTGCCAAGGTCTTTTTAAGCGACGGTTGGATTCAGTTTTATACTGACGTTTTGGTGCTGGGACCATTAGTTTGATGAGGTAGTGGTCCGTCCATCCCATGGGGGTGGGGATCTCTGTAACTGCCTCTTGGATGTTGGTGAAAATCGGGTCTAGGGTATGGCCGGCTGTATGGGTAGGAGCATGGATAAGAGAGTTAAGTTGCAGTGCCGAGAGATCTGCAAGAAGATTAGCGATTGTATGGTCATTAGTTAAATCAAAATGCAGGTTAAGGTCACCTAGAATCGTGAAATTGGCGGATTTGGTGATGAGCGCCGTGGACGTTTCGAGGAGGGCGTCAATGAACCTCGAGGACGGGCCTGGTGGGCGATATATGTATAGACCAGATATCGTAGACTGAGGGCTAATGCTGATTTTAAATTGGGCGCATTCACAGTCTGGGAGAGATTCTTTGGTAAAAGAGCAGGTGAGGTGCTTTTTATAGATGACTGCGATGCCGCCGCCTCGAGTTTCACGGTTTATGGGGGCCAGGTGAAACTCATCTGGGAGCATCAGGTTAGGGATGGTAGTTACGCCGTCTCGTAGCCATGTTTCGCAGAGAAAGAGGATGTCAGGATTTTCATCCAGTAAGAGTGAATTTATCTCTAGATGGTGTTTAGAGAGGGATCTGACATTGAGCTGTAGTATCGTCAGAGGCGGGGTTGTGGTTCTGGCACGGCCTCCCCACACGCGAGTAGGCATGCTGGTGGAAAAATTGCATCGATTGCAGTAGAGTTGCGAGTGGCCCAGGATGCCAGTAGCATTAGAGCATCTTTGGCTAGGGTTCATGCCAAGGAGTGCCTCACGGTCATATCGTATGAGCAAGTGGGGCCTGGTTAGACCAGGGGGACTGGCGACTGGCGATGTCGTGGCGATGACGGGCGCAGACGGGCTTGCCTTAGGCGCGCCTTCGGCGCGCAAACGGCGCTCCCGCTGCGCTCGTCCGCTGCACTTCCGGTGACAGCACATGATGTAGGGGGGCGTGGCCTTCAGGGGGCGTGGCCTCAGTCCTCGCCGAGATTGGCGTTTTGTCCGAGAATGGTTCGGTTACGAGTCAGCGCTAGTTCCGCTGCTCGCTGTGCTTTAGAAAAGGTGAGTGCCCTGGCGCTATGCTAGCGAGTGGTGAGTTTTGAAATCAACAAGTTATTTCCGTGACACAAAAAGAAGTTTTAACAGTTCTAAAAGCTCCCGGCTTCCGCCTCAGGAGTGCGCGATAGTCTGACTTAGGCGCTAGTGGTCAGCGCTTTAAGTACTGCGACAGGAGGGCGTGGCCTTCAGGGGGCGTGGCCTCAGTCCTCGCCGAGATTGGCGTTTTGTCCGAGATTGGTTCGGTTACGAGTCAGCGCTAGTTCCGCTGCTCGCTGTGCTTTAGAAAAGGTGAGTGCCCTGGCGCTTTGCTAGCGAGTGGTGAGTTTTGAAATCAACAAGTTATTTCCGTGACACAAAAAGAAGTTTTAACAGTTCTAAAAGCTCCCGGCTTCCGCCTCAGGAGTGCGCGATAGTCTTCAAGGCAAGTGTGTAAAGTATTTGCAACCACGCTCTCAGCAACCCAATGATCACACCACAAATAGACTCCACACGAGTTTCATAAATACAAGTATATGTTTATATAAAAAGATATATGATGAGACCACACAATATAAATCCAACATGTGCGTATTTGTAATATTCCTCCTGGCCAGTCATTAGGCAGGGTCTGGCGATATTAATGAGCAATTCTAGGTGATCCAATGCAGTCCTACTGCACTGCTATGCAGTTTGTAATGCAAGAATCAGGCACTTCGCTATGTAAAAATAATGCAGTTCGTTATGTAACAGTCAAGCAGTTCGTAATGCCAAAAAAATGCAATGCATAACGCAACGATCAGGCAGTTCGTAATGCAGAAATATTGCAATGCATAATGCAACAATCAGGCAGTTCGTAATGCAGAAATAATGCAATGCGTAGTGCAACAATCCGGTAGTTCGTAATGCAGAAATATTGCAATGCGCAATGCAACAATGAGGTAGTTCGTAATGCAGAAATAATGCAATGCGTAATACACTCCAGCACTGTTCACTGTACTTTAGACGGTCTCTCCGCCACTCGTACTGACTTGCGGTCAGCTTCTGCCAAAATATGCCCCCACCATGGGTATGGTGTAAACCAAAGTGCAGCTTCGCACTCCGGCCCCGGTACTGCCACTCCTCGGCAAGTACGGACCGCAACACGAGCTGAAGCAGAGGCTCGTGATGCAAGAATGGGAGAGGCCGAGAGAGTCTCTCTCTGAACCCGCACCCCGCCCCAGACGGCGACACACGTTACCTGGGGAGCGACCTCGCTCTCCTCTCCTGTTCTCGCTATTGGGCCTCTGATGCGACTTGTGGATTCCGAGCAGTGGGGATAACGAACATCTCAGGCTGCATCAGGGCACATGCACACAGCGTCACTGAGACTCCCTTGAGCTTCGGGTGTGCATGATCACAGAGCCATCCTCAGAAGGTCTCAGGCTTCAAGAATCACAACACAAAGCGTCGCTGAGACTCATTTGAGTTCCGGATGCGCACGATCACAGGGCAATCCTCATGAAGGTCTCAGGCTGCAAGAAGCACACACGCACAGTGTCACTGAGACTCACTTGGACTCCGGGTGTGCACGATCACGGGGCAATCCTCGCAAAGGTCTCAGGCTGCACGAAGCACACGCACACACTCCGCTGAGATTCAATTGGACTCTGGGTGTGCACGATAACAGAGCAATCCTCACGAAGGACTCAGGCTGCACAAATCACACACACACAGCATCGCTGAGACTCACTTGGACTCCAGGTGCACACGATCACAGGACAATCCTCACGAAGGGCTCAGGCTGCACAAACCACACACACAGCCTCGCTGAGACTCGCTTGGACTCCAGGTGCCCACAAGGGCAATTCTTACGAGGATCTCAGGCTGCAAAAGCATGCGCACAAAGCGTCGCTGAGACACACCTGGAAACGTTTGTGTTCCTGAGTTTCCACAACAGGGAGCCAGCTCTCCTCGGGCCCTTGGGGACAAGTTACTTCAGGACACAGCACATAGCAAAGTTATTTCAAGCAGGGGGACACAGCACACAGCAAAGTCCCTTAGCCTCTCCTTGGTTAAATCAGCAATCTGCAGACCAGCCCCAGAACACACAGCAAAGGTCAGTCCCTTCCTTTAGTCTCTTCAGGTGTTTCGTCCTTGGCAGAGGTTCCTCTTGACAACAGAGTAGTTGCAATCTTGATCAATCCAACGTTCAGGGGTCTCAGCTCTCATAGTTATACCCTTCAAAGTCTTTGAAGTCTTTGTGTTCAGGGGGGCACTGACCCCTGTCCAAATCAGTTCTGGGTATCTCCCTGCCAGTGACTTCTTCTTCTTTTGATAGTGGGGGTCTGGATCCATAATCACTCAGCAGGAGATGGAGCTATTGTTTTATGGCAGCAACCCAGGCCTCTTCAGCTCCAGGGGCTACTCCTCCCCCCTACACTCCAGATGCAGGTCAGCCTGTTGCTGTCTCACCTCCTCCCCTGGGTCAAGACATTCCCCAGATCCAATCACTTACAGATCCGACAGTCAATCCTCAACCAGGCAGAGACACACAGAAATGTTAGAGCACAAAAACCCAGCCACTTCTAAAATAGTGGTTTCTAAACACATAATGCAAAAACCACCTCCACAAAAAGATGTGATATTGAATTGTGAGTTCAGGCACACTAAACTTCACCCCTCCATCTTAGGCCTTTGGGAAGATAGGCTGGAAATATATTACATAGCCTCCCCACTCTGTCCTATGGGCAAGATGGCCTTTCAACTGTGAATTACGAAATGGAGAGTATTTCACTGTCAGGACCTGGTACACAGCTCAGTACATGTCCTACCTTTCACATACACTGCACCCTGCCCAGGGGGTACCTTGGACCTACCTTAGGGGTGTCTGATGTGCATAGAAATGGAAGGGGAAGGCCTGACAAGGGTATGCACTCGTCAGGACAACATGGCAGTTTAACAAACTGTGCACAGGCACTGCAGTGGCAGGCCTGAGTTCCCTCTTTAAGGCTACTTGTGTGGGTGGCACAATTAGTGCTGCAGGCCCACTAGTAGCATTTACATTACCAGCCCTGGCACACATAGTGCACTTTACTAGTAAGACAAACATACCAATCATTGACAACCACTTACCATTACACTTTACATAGGGAGCACTTGCACTTTGACACTGATCAGCAGTGGCAAAGTGCCCAAAGCATCTAAGTTGGAAACACCATGTCGGAAAACGGTCTAGGGGGAAAGCAAAACGTTTAGGGAACTTTAGCCAAAAAGGGCCAAGTCCAACACATCCCTACTAGAGCCCCAAAAGTATATGGTTAACCCCCAAATTTGAGATCCATTTATAATTATCTGCACTATACAAAGCCATGAAGAATTGCACAGTGGGCATCAGATGTGCAAATGTAAATTTTCAACAGCAAAGTCTTCCTGCGGAGCTCTTCAAGAACAGCATATCATTGCAAAGCAGACAGTACCCATTTTGCTGCATGGTGTATCAGATGAGAAAATATAAACACATGATGATTATTGTGAGAAAGCAGCTATATTTTTCAAAATGGAGATGAGGTATTGTTGAGGCCTAGTTAAGCATAGTCCAGAAATGAATATTTCTAAACCACTCAATGTTTTCATTTCAATTGCAGTTGATTCATGTTAATATACACATGTGATTCTAATCAGAGAATAGCTCCCTGAAATTGCCTTTTTACCAATTAAAATCGTGTTATCACCAACATAACTCTTTTCACATTCACTCTCCACAACAAGTTAAACTGAACTATTACCTTGAGACCAGGGCCGGACTAGAAAACTGCTCAGCTGGGCCCCCCTGGGGGGAGTGGGGTGCAGCCGAGCGGTTTGCTAGGGCTGGTTTCGGCCGTTTTTGTTACAGGGGGCCGATATTGCCGACCCCCGGTAACAAAACCGGCCCCCAGGGGCCCAAAATCGGCCAACACCCTGGCGGCCCACCGGGGAAGCGTCCGGTGCCTGTTACGGCCAGTCCGGCCCTGCTTGTGACTTCATATGGACCATACACAAGATGCGCATTCAAATTCCTAAATTTCTTTCCTGCCTCAATTGTATCCTAACCTCACTCACATCTTCCAAATTTCCCAGAATTTCCACCCTTCCTTCATTATACTCCCTAATAAACTCACACTCTTTTTATTCAAACTACAAACAAATTCATTTTTAGCCTTGTTAACAGTCAAGTTAGGATGTGCAATCACTCAGCAGGAGATGGAGCTATTGTTTTATGCCAGCAACCCAGGCCTCTTCAGCTCCAGGGGCTACTCCTCCCCCCTACACTCCAGATGCAGGTCAGCCTGTTGCTGTCTCACCTCCTCCCCTGGGTCAAGACATTCCCCAGATCCAATCACTTACAGATCCGACAGTCAATCCTCAACCAGGCAGAGACACACAGAAATGTTAGAGCACAAAAACCCAGCCACTTCTAAAAGAGTGGTTTCTAAACACATAATGCAAAAACCACCTCCACAAAAAGATGTGTTATTGAATTGTGAGTTCAGGCACACTAAACTTCACCCCTCCATCTTAGGCCATTGGGAAGATAGGCTGGAAATATATTACATAGCCTCCCCACTCTGTCCTATGGGCAAGATGGCCTTTCAACTGTGAATTACGAAATGGAGAGTATTTCACTGTCAGGACCTGGTACACAGCTCAGTACATGTCCTACCTTTCACATACACTGCACCCTGCCCAGGGGGTACCTTGGACCTACCTTAGGGGTGTCTGATGTGCATAGAAATGGAAGGGGAAGGCCTGACAAGGGTATGCACTCGTCAGGACAACATGGCAGTTTAACAAACTGTGCACAGGCACTGCAGTGGCAGGCCTGAGTTCCCTCTTTAAGGCTACTTGTGTGGGTGGCACAATTAGTGCTGCAGGCCCACTAGTAGCATTTACATTACCAGCCCTGGCACACATAGTGCACTTTACTAGGGACTTTACTAGTAAGACAAACATACCAATCATTGACAACCACTTACCATTACACTTTACATAGGGAGCACTTGCACTTTGACACTGATCAGCAGTGGCAAAGTGCCCAAAGCATCTAAGTTGGAAACACCATGTCGGAAAACGGTCTAGGGGGAAAGCAAAACGTTTAGGGAACTTTAGCCAAAAAGGGCCAAGTCCAACACATCCCTACTAGAGCCCCAAAAGTATATGGTTAACCCCAAAATTTGAGATCCATTTATAATTATCTGCACCATAGAAAGCCATGAAGAATTGCACAGTGGGCATCAGATGTGCAAATGTAAATTTTCAACAGCAAAGTCTTCCTGCGGAGCTCTTCAAGAACAGCATATCATTGCAAAGCAGACAGTACCCATTTTGCTGCATGGTGTATCAGATGAGAAAATATAAACACATGATGATTATTGTGAGAAAGCAGCTATATTTTTCAAAATGGAGATGAGGTATTGTTGAGGCCTAGTTAAGCATAGTCCAGAAATGAATATTTCTAAACCACTCAATGTTTTCATTTCAATTGCAGTTGATTCATGTTAATATACACATGTGATTCTAATCAGAGAATAGCTCCCTGAAATTGCCTTTTTACCAATTAAAATCGTGTTATCACCAACATAACTCTTTTCACATTCACTCTCCACAACAAGTTAAACTGAACTATTACCTTGAGACCAGGGCCGGACTAGAAAACTGCTCAGCTGGGCCCCCCTGGGGGGAGTGGGGTGCAGCCGAGCGGTTTGCTAGGGCTGGTTTCGGCCGTTTTTGTTACAGGGGGCCGATATTGCCGACCCCCGGTAACAAAACCGGCCCCCAGGGACCCAAAATCGGCCAACACCCTGGCGGCCCACCGGGGAAGCGTCCGGTGCCTGTTACGGCCAGTCCGGCCCTGCTTGTGACTTCATATGGACCATATACAAGATGCGCATTCAAATTCCTAAATTTCTTTCCTGCCTCAATTGCATCCTACCCTCACTCACATCTTCCAAATTTCCCAGAATTTCCACCCTTCCTTCATTATACTCCCTAATAAACTCACACTCTTTTTATTCAAACTACAAACAAATTCATTTTTAGCCTTGTTAACAGTCAGGTTAGGATGTGCAATCACTTTTCAATGTTTAGTAAAAGTTATGCAATTCCTGGAGTCTTCAGATGCATTTCTTCCTATCAACAAAATGTTGAAATCCGAAAGATGCAGTGACAAAAGATTTCTACTCAACACTAACAAAAACTTTACAGGAAAGAGCATATGAGAGGGGCAATTGTAAATAGGTTCCACCCTCTTTACCTGAAGAAGGTTAATATGTACATATGAAAAAAGTCCCACTTTCCTAATTTCTATATGATCCTCTAACAAATTTAAATATGTTTTCTTAATAACTACCTACATCTCTATTGCTATGTGTTAACTTCATATACACTATATCATTGTATGTAGTAGTTAATTCAACTTGTGGTGTTGGAGTGTATCCAACTGGAGATATCAAACAGAACAACAGGCCAACTAAGATTATGAATATAATTATCAACAAGAACATACTAAATATTTTGCAGCTCCCTTGCATGCTATTGGTAATCATGTTCTACCAAATAAAAACAAAAATGAGACAGGAAAAAACAAACTGTTACAAAATAAAGAATTTTTTGTTGTTAATATTTCAGTTAATTGACTTAGTCCATAAACTTCAGGAAACTCTTCTATCTTCGTCTGGATATCCGGCTTCAGAAAAAACCACAGTAAGGAAACCGCCCTCCTCGCCGCAACAGATGACATCCGTACCTTACTGAACAAAGGAGAAACAGCAGCCTTCATCCTCCTCGACCTCTCAGCGGCGTTCGACACAGTCTCTCACCGCACCCTAATACGCAGACTCCAAGACACAGGGATCCAAGACAAGGCCCTCGACTGGATCCGCTCCTTCTTCTCCGGCAGAACGCAACGGGTCAGTATCGGGGCCCCACAAGTACCTGCTTCTTGCGGAGTATTCTCACAGGGACGACATGAGCTATCGCCCCCTCACCCACTCTATCCCACCTTAGGAGCGATCAACAAGCTAGGATAGAAATGGAAGCGGGGAAGGTAGCCTAGGATGGTTGGTGGGTGTAGATGTAAGCAGCGGACGTCCCTCTGATTCGGATGCCTTGGGCCTCAGCTAAAGTGGGAGACGAGGGGACACCCGTTACCAACAATACAACAGTGTTATTCCACACACCAGTACACACACCTAAGGAGCCAATCCATACCTTAGAAGGATGCAAATTATGCAGTGTAGTCAAAGAAAGTAGCGCTCCTGCGCTATCCACCTGGGAAATGCAGTATAAGCAAGCGCATATGCGCGGTGCACAGTACAGAAAGGTAGAGCAACTGCTCTCTTGCCAGAGTCAAAGTAAACAAGCGCTCCTGCGCAGGGTGGTTACGAAAAGGAAAACAATAATGCCCTTGAATCAGGGGTGAAGCAACAAAGGGGGGTGTGCCAGGAATAGGCTACCAGCAATTAACAGAAAAGAATACGCGCCCTGACTGCAGCACTACACCTAGACTAGGATGAGGTGCACTAGCGCGGGAGAAACAGAACAGGTCAGCAACAAGCGGCAGTCTAAGGGACAGTGAACACAACCCGAATCGCTCCAGCGCGGCTACGAAATTCCCAGGGGGTTCAAATAGCCCGAATCGCTCCAGCGCGGTACTCACGCAACTCTTCGCAGTCCAGACGGCCCGACTCGCTCCAGCGCGGAACACACGCAATCCTCGGAAGCAGTCCTGGCAAGGCGTAGCGCTCCAGCGCGGAAGATGCTTGCAGGTCACTGGAAACGATGCAGTCTAGAGGCGTCCGGTCTGGCGTCGATGCGAAGCGCCGTACCCGGGGGAAGACGCAGGAGATATGGGATTCCTGCCGGAAACGCCGCTGACGTCAGGGTGGTTCCGGCACGGTATACTAGACCGCTAGCCTTCGTGAAACCCGGAAGTGGGGGTAATCGCCTCCCGCAAGTGGTGCCACGCATGCGCTCCAGTCATACAAGGACGCAAACGGGCAGGAACGGTGAGCAGCATACACACCATGACAGCACCCCCGCCCAAAACAGAACCCCCCCCCCCTCCCGGAACAGCAGAATCACACAGGGGTGGCGGGGCGGGGACTGGAGGGATGACTGACATGGAAGGCACGAACCAACCGGGAAGCGTGGCGGACATGCGACAAGGGCTCCCAGGATCTTTCCTCCGGACCATACCCCTTCCAGTCAACCAGATAGAACAACCTCCCCCGGGAACGACGGGAACCAAGGATCACCCGGACCTCATACTCCACATGATCATCCCGAAGAATCGGGGCAGGGGGGGCTGATACCACACATTCGGGGTGCACGGGACGCAGAAGGGACACATGGAAAACGGGGTGCACCTTCATTTGGGGAGGCAGCAAGAGTTTCATGGACACGGGATTGATAGCCCTGTCTATAGTATAGGGACCTACAAAGCGGGGCAACAGCTTTTTGGGACCGTGTGTGTTGAGGTGTCTGATGGAAAGCCATACCCTATCGCCTTTTTTGGAGGCGGGTTCCTTAGTCCTGCGGATGTCCGCGTACTGTTTATAGTCCTCTTTGGCCTTGGCTAGCTCAAACCTGGCCTGTTGCCAGAGTGCGCAGAGCTTGGCGTGATACACCTGTACCGTGGGCAAGGGATTGTCCTGTGGTGCCTCCCAAGGCATGGCTTTCGGATGTTGGCCCTGGAGGCAGTAGAAGGGAGACATACCAGTGGCGGAATGTTTATTGTTGTTGTAGGCGAATTCCACCATCCATAGTATGTCCGCCCATTCTTTGTCGGCTGATAAGAGTAAGCAACGCAGATATTGCTCCATGGTGTGATTCGTCCTCTCCGCCTGACAGTCAGTTTGAGGATGATAGGCTGATGACAGGCGAACATCCACGTCCATGGTCGCACACACCTCATTCCAGAAACGAGACACGAACTGTGTGCCCCTGTCCGTGATAACCACGGCCAGTATGCCGTGCAGTCTGACCACGTTTTGTAGAAAAACCACTGCCAATTCGGCTGCCGAAGGCAATTTTTTCAGTGGAACGAAATGGGCCATTTTCGTGAGGTGATCCACTATGGTGAGTATGGTGGTGTATCCCAACGTGGTGGCCGGCAATTCCACTACGAAATCCATGGATATGGTGTGCCAGGGACGAGGCGGAACCGGAATAGGGAGTAACAGTCCCACAGGTGACCCTGATGCGTTTTTGCCCTGAGCGCACAATGCACAACGCGCAACATTGGTGTCTTCTTCCAACGTGGGCCACCAGAAATGCCTTTGTACCAGGTCTACGGTTTTGTGAATACCCGGGTGGTTGGACAAGGCGTGGTCGTGGCACATGTACAGGGCCTGCTGTTGGTGTGTGACCAGCGGAAGGTAGTATCTGCCCTCTTTATACAAGAACCCGTTCTGAGTGGTGATCCCTCTGTGGTTTGGGAGTAAGGAAGACGGATCCATCTGTGCTACATCATCATGGAGCTGAGAGAGGAACTCTGCAGATAACACAACCCCCTGAAAACACTGTTCCGGGAGGATGGGAACGGGGTCCTCGGATGATACAGGATCGTTGGTGTCCTCCAGGCGGGAGAGAGCATCGGCCTTGGCGTTCTCCTTTCCCGGGCGATAGGTGATGCGGAAGTCGTACTCATTAAAAAACAAAGTCCATCGTAGCTGTCTGGCAGTGAGGGCACGAGCAGAGCGAAGGAACTGCAGGTTACGATGGTCCGTGTAGATCACCACAGGATGTTTGGCATCTTTTAGATAGTGGCGCCACTCCTCGAAGGCGGTCTTGATAGCCAGGAGCTCTCGGTCTGAGATGGTGTAGTTGCGTTCGGCTGGTAGGAGTTTCCTGGAATAGAACGCTACCGGGTGTAGGAGGCCCGTCTCGGTGTCCCTCTGTGACAACACCCCTCCCAGAGCTTCCTGTGAGGCGTCTGCCTCCACGATGAATGGATGTTCGGGATCAGGGTGTTTCAATACGGGGGCTGTGGTGAATTTCCTTTTCAGGTTTTGGAAGGCGTGTTCGGCCTGGGTGTCCCAACAGAAGCGAGTTCCCTTCCGCAGCAAGCGGGTGATGGGGGTCACGATCTCGGAAAAGCCGGTGATGAAGCGGCGGTAATAATTGGCGAATCCTAGGAATCGCTGTATGTGCTTCACCGTTTTGGGGGATGGCCAGTGCAGGATGGCTTCAATTTTCTTGTTATCCATGTGGATGCCAGCTGGGGTGATGATATGCCCCAGGAATTCCACGGACCTGGTATGAAAAACGCTTTTCTCCAATTTCACATACAACCCTTGTTGTTCCAACTGTTGAAGGACGGCGCGCACATGCTGGACGTGGTCTGTCATGGTCTGCGAGTAGATCAGTATATCATCGATATACACGATGCAGAAGATATCGATGTAATCTCTCAGGGTTTCGTCGATGAAGAACTGGAAGGCCGCGGGGCGTTGCAGAGTCCGAAAGGCATGACCTGGTATTCGAAAAGGCCAAATTTGGTTCGGAATGCCGTTTTCCATTCGTCACCCTCTCGGACTCTGACAAGATGGTATGCCCCCCTGAGATCGAGTTTGGTGAACACGGAGGCGTTCCTCACCTAGTCTAGCAGACTGGATATCAACGGCAGCGGGTACCTGTTCTTGACAGTGATGGCGTTCATGGCTCTATAGTCAATACATATCCTGAGATCTCCCTCCTTCTTAGCTACGAAGAAAAGAGGAGAGGAGACCGGGGACCTGGAGTGACGGATGAATCCGTTCTTCAGATATTCATTCAAGTAGGAGCGGAGGTGGTCGTTCTCTTTTTCCGTGAGGGAGTAGATCCGACTACAAGGAAGCGTGGAACCGGGGATCAAATCGATCCGGCAGTCGAACGGACGATGGGGAGGAAGGGTGTTAGCTCCTTTTTTATCGAACACCGTCGCCAAGTCGTGGTATACTCTTGGGACGCTGTTCTGTTCCGTCATGCCGGTTCCTGTCACAAATAGGGTGTGGGCCTGTACGGTGTGTACCTGGGGAGAGCCGGTCGACTCATAGCAAGAGAAGCCGCAGTGTGTGGAGTCCAAGATCAAGGTTCCCGATACCCAGTCTATTCGAGGGTTGTGATGTACCAACCAGGGTAGGCCCAGTATAACACGGAACTGGGGAGCATCGATTACGTTGAAGGCTATGGTTTCCGTGTGTCCGTTCTTGAATGTCATGCTCAGATCCTCTGTTTGATACCGGATGAGGCCAGAGGTAAGGTCGGTCCCGTCCACGGCCTTGACGGTCTCGGGTTTGGTCTTCGCCACCGTGGACATACCCAGATCAGTCATGAACTGGGTGTCTATAAAGTTGCCGGTGGCTCCTGAATCAAGGAGGGCGGTTACCTGCCATACCTGCCCTGTTTTGGCACGCAGGGCCACCTCTACTCCCATGTGGTGGTTTCCGTCCAAAGGGGCAGGGGTCGGTGGATTGCGGGAGGAAGAACCCAGTAGCTGGACCCCGTTACCTACTGGGTTTCTCCGTTTCCCGTCTTCTCTATCCGGGTCACAGGCAAAGCAAACGGCCTACCTTTGGCTCGGGTAGGCTTCACGGGACATTCCCTTACGAAGTGGCCATTCTTCCCGCAGTAAAGGCACAGATTTTTTCTTCTTCGTTTTTCTCGCTCCTCAGTGGTGAGAGGCCCTCGTATCCCTCCTATCTGCATAGGTTCTGGTGCATCGTCAGACTGGGCCGGCTCCTCCTTGGTTTTCTCCTTGAAGGACAGGAATCGGTTCTCGCCACTTTTACTTCTCTCATTTTTTCGCTCCAGCAACCTGTAGTTGACTTTAACCACCAAATCTATGAAGGCTCCGATCTCTTCCGGGGGATCCTGCATCTGGGAAATCAGATCCTTTAGGTCGACGCGTAGGCCCCGGTAGAACACGGATATCTTTTTGGTCTCAGGCCAGCGAGCTTCTATGACTAACCGACTGAAGGTCGTGATATAACGAAGCAAGTCCGTGTTACCTTGTTTTAGGTTAAGGAGTTCGTTGTCCGCGGCCTGGACAAAGGTGTGACGTGCGAACATTCGCCGCATTGCATCTTTGAACACCGGCAGGTTGTAGAGCATGGGTCATCGCTTTCCACCAGGGGAATGGACCATTGTGCGGCGTCACCACCCATGTAGGACAGGATAAAAGCGATCTTGGCAGAGTCATCCGGAAAGGCCGTAGCTCTAGCCATGAAGTGCAGATGGCACTGGTGAAGAAAGACGCTATACTTGGTACTGTCGCCATAGAAACGTTCAGGTGGAGCTAGCTGGACAGTATGGGGTGTGATGACCTGTATGGCGCTCTCTTGTGGTGTAGAGGTGGAAGCGCGCTCAAAAGTGAATACGGGTGGACGGATCACTCCCTCCTGTCTTGTTCTAGCAGAAGGACCCCAGGGACCCGCACCCCCAGCCGCCACCTGACCCTGTAAGTCCGTCATGTCCTGGCGCAACCTGAGGTTTTCGGCCTGTATATTGGCAAGCATAGCTGCTATGTCTTGCAGGGTAATGTCGGTGTCGCTCATGTCGTCTGGGTGAGATAATTAACTTGGGCTTCGCATACTATCGGGGCCCCACAAGTACCTGCTTCTTGCGGAGTATTCTCACAGGGACGACATGAGCTATCGCCCCCTCACCCACTCTATCCCACCTTAGGAGCGATCAACAAGCTAGGATTGAAATGGAAACGGGGAAGGTAGCCTAGGATGGTTGGTGGGTGTAGATGTAAGCAGCGGACGTCCCTCTGGTTCGGATGCCCTGGGCCTCAGCTGAAGTGGGAGACAAGGGGACACCCGTTACCAACAATACAACAGTGTTATTCCACACACCAGTACACACACCTAAGGAGCCAATCCATACCTTAGAAGGATGCAAATTATGCAGTGTAGTCAAAGAAAGTAGCGCTCCTGCGCTATCCACCTGGGAAATGCAGTATAAGCAAGCGCTTATGCGCGGTGCACAGTACAGAAAGGTAGAGCAACTGCTCTCTTGCCAGAGTCAAAGTAAACAAGCGCTCCTGCGCAGGGTGGTTACGAAAAGGAAAACAATAACGCCCTTGAATCAGGGGTGAAGCAACAAAGGGGGGTGTGCCAGGAATAGGCTACCAGCAATTAACAGAAAAGAATACGCGCCCTGACTGCAGCACTACACCTAGACTAGGATGAGGCGCACTAGCGCGGGAGAAACAGAACAGGTCAGCAACAAGCGGCAGTCTAAGGGACGGTGAACACAACCCGAATCGCTCCAGCGCGGCTACGCAATTCCCAGGGGGTTCAAATAGCCCGAATCGCTCCAGCGCGGTACTCACGCAACTCTTCGCAGTCCAGACGGCCCGACTCGCTCCAGCGCGGAACCCACGCAATCCTCGGAAGCAGTCCTGGCAAGGCGTAGCGCTCCAGCGCGGAAGATGCTTGCAGGTCACTGGAAACGATGCAGTCTAGAGGCGTCCGGTCTGGCGTCGATGCGAAGCGCCGTACCCAGGGGAAGACGCAGGAGATATGGGATTCCTGCTGGAAACGCCGCTGACGTCAGGGTAGTTCCGGCACGGTATACTAGACCGATAGCCTTCGTGAAACCCGGAAGTGGGGGTAATCGCCTCCCGCAAGTGGTGCCACGCATGCGCTCCAGTCATACAAGGACGCAAACGGGCAGGAACGGTGAGCAGCATACACACCATGACAGTCAGACTCCCCCTTTTCCTCTCGGACCCTACACCTACCACCTGTGGAGTCCCCCAGGGGTCCTCCCTCAGCGCTACGCTCTTCAACATCTACATGGCTCCGCTCGCCCCCATCGTCAGTACCTACGGACTCAACATTGTGTCATACGCAGACGACACCCAATTCATCCTCTCCCTATCCAACGAACCCAACACCGCCAGACACAACTTTCGAGAAGGCATGGAAGCCGCCGCCAAATGGATGAAAAACAGCTGCCTACAACTAAACACCAACAAAATGGAAGTACTCATCATGGGCCCAAACCCAGATGCCTGGAATGACACCTGGTGGCCCCCCCGCCCTCGGAAGCCCGCCCACCCCCACGGACCACGCACGCAACCTGGGAATCATCCTGGACTCAGAGCTCAAAATGGACCGCCAGATCAACTCTGTATCGTCCTCCTGCTTCCACACCCTCCACCTCCTACTTAAGACCTTCAAATGGATCCCCCTTCAAACACAGAAAGACCGTCACTCATGCCCTGGTCACCAGCAGGCTCGACTACGGCAACACACTCTATTCCGGAATAAACAAAAACCTCACTGCAAGCTACAGAACATCCAAAACGCCGCTGCAATACTGGTCTTCAACCTGCCAAGACACTGCCACATCTCCCAGCACCTGCGCACACTCCACAAGCTCCCCATCGAAGCTAGAGTCACCTTCAAGATACTAACCCACGCTCACAAGGCCCTCCACAACACCGGACCAGCATACGACTCAAATTCCACACACCCCAAAGGACCCTACGATCAGCCCAGCTCTCCTACGCCGTGGTCCCCCACGCCAGAAAGACCAGATCGGGAGGCCGCTCCTTCTCCTTCCACGCGGCCAGAGCCTGGAACGACCTTCCGCTCCACTCAGACAGATAACATCGCTCCTCATCTTCGCAAGAAACCTCAAAACCTGCCACTTCGACAGACCCCCTCATTGATGGACTGGAACCTGCAAACCCCCCCCCCACGCCCTCCAGCACCTTGAGACCCTTACGGGTGAGTAGTCACGCTTAACAAACACCTGATCTGATTTGACTTGAAGGTACAAAACAAATAAAATATCAAATTAAATCTTTCTCATGTATCTCAAAAACACAGTCCAAAAAAAATAATTAAAACTCTTTGCTAAATTCAAGGTGGTTCTTCTGATTCATCTTCGAAGATCGGCTGAGAGCAATTTGTGAAATCACGTCTGTTTCTTCATCTGCAGAGACTGATGCTATATAACTACAATCGCGAGATGTGTAATTTCTGTTAGGCACTCTTTTGTCAGTCTTTTGGCTACAGGTGATTTGTTTTTACTGTATTGATAATCAACTTCAATAGTCTCTGGTTCTTCTTCAATTGGTTGTGGTCTCTAAGCTTTCTAGTGCAATCTCTTGTTTTTTCTCACAGATTCAGGCCACTTGGCTCTTCGAAGCACACGCTTGTCTTCTGTTTCTAATGTCTTCCCTTGCATCTGGATATATGCTTTCACCTGCATCAGCAGGGTGGCTTACTTTATTTAGGGGTTCTTGCGAATAGAGTTTTCTGCAGTTCCAGTCTCAATTTCTTCTAGTTACTCATAACTTTCCACTGTTTGTTCTCCTTAATTTTCAATTTCTTCATCCTACTCTGGAGTTTCTTCTTTTCCACCCTCTGGATCCACACAGTGAACTCGAGCTTGACACTATGAATGAGTGGTTGAGGTAACCACTTCTTCATCTGCAAACTTCAATCTTTTGGTGTGAACTGCATGGATCCATTGTGGGATTTAAGCACATTTAATAGCAGTGCTAGTCACAAGGATCACTTGATGAGGCCCTTTTCACAGTGTCTCCAGACAGTTCTTGCGAGCATGTTTCTTCACTAGCACCCAGTCACCAGGTTGCAGTGTGTGGCACTGGACTCTTTTCGCTGATAGTGTTAACAAATTCACCTGATAAGAGACGGATTCCACCACATCAGCCAGACCTTTCCAGTAGTCCAATACAATGTAATCACTTATAGATACAAGTACTTCTGAGGGAATCGGACCGTCATTGGGCTGTTTTCCTTATCTGTTGGCCAAACAATAGCAGCTTTGCATTTAGATCACAAATGATTGGGAAAGATAATCTCAAAAGAATTATTCAAACCTGTCCAAAGCATCTTTGAACTAGTCACTAGTCTTTCAACTTCTGTGTACCACTCATCTGGTTCCTCTCCCAGTTTTGGAAAATTTGTTGTAAATTTATAAGATCAGATCTAGTCCAAGGAACATGTACTTATTGCAAAGGAAACCCTGACAGAATCATTTCAACTTGACTCATGACCATCAATCCTTCTCTTTTTAGACATAGACTTTTTCCATTTGTCTCTGTACTTTCCTAAATCACCTCCAGCCATTTATGGAATTAATTAACTCTTCGATCTGGGTTCGCAGAGCCAGTAGAGCCCTGTGTTTTAAATTCAACTTCACTCAATTACATTCTAAAGATCAGGTTGTGTTCCGGTTAAGGGAGGAGCTGGATTGGCAGTTTGGGCTGGACTGTTCGAACTGGAGCAGCGTCAAGACAAGGGGTGGGTGGAACTTGCAGGGTTTTACTCCATGGAATTTCATGGAGTTGCATAAAAACTCTGTGAGATTTGTGGAGTTTGGCTCCCCACTGCAGCAACCGCTGTCGTTGCCGTGGGAGCATGCAAACTCATGTGAAATCTTGCATTGTCTCGAACCCAGAAATGTTTTGCAGATGCCTCACATCATTTTGAATGTGCTCTCATCCATGTCACTTCAAATTACAGAGAAATACCAGGCAGTTTGAATGGAAGCAGCATAACAGCTACATAGTTACAAAATCACATGTTACTGTGACAGAACAAGAAGACAAGGCAGTTCTGTCTAGGCTCCGAACTCAAGCCTGTGCTACGAGCCCACTTCGTGCATGTACATGTATCAAAAAAGATGGATAAATACTTTTGGAACCATAGCTTTTGCAACTTGTTTTCACTCTCAGCCAGTCACATGGATTTAGAGAGATTTCAAGATTACCAGCAGTTAGGATTTGGAAGACTTGCCTATATGAAGCAAAGAAATGCTAGGACATTGTAATCTAGCAAATGCTGACAGTAAAGGAAGGCGGGGGCAGCAAGCACTATAAAGACGTTCTTCCTCACTGTCATCATACTAAGTTTATTTTTATTTATAGGTCTTGCTTTTAAGTTAATACATAACTGTGAATGCATAGGTCTGGCAGCTTGAAGCACAGGAGCAGCTTCCAGAGAGCCCATCAATCACTGAGAGACCGTAGAGACCTATCTCACCTGTTGCAGAGTTAGAGCTCGCTCTCCTGTTCCTCCGGTTGCCAACGCTATCTCTGAGCTCCCTCAACTCCTCCTCTTCTTCCTCCAGCCAGGTCTCAGCCATCAGCAGCAAGAGATGATGACAAGTTAAAACGAAAGAAAAAAAAAGAAAAACACTTACCTTGTGCTCGCTGCATCGCCCAGTCAGCAATGCGGCAAGCGTAAGGCAAGTGGTTTTCTTAGCTCGTCATCTGTCGACTCCCTTCCCACCCTGCCAACCGCCCCACCACTCTTACCTGCACAGGTCGCTCCTGAGCTGCACCGGCGCCCTGCAGCAGGATAGGGTCAGGTCGGTCCATCACATCAAGTGGTGGGGAGGAAAGTCAGGACAGAAAGCTAGTGCCAGCACTGGCTCTCAAAAGGCAGCCAATTTTGGGAACTCGGCTGTGTAGCCGTGTAGGTCGAGCAGCACTTCTCAGAGCAGTGTCAGCTCAGAAGGAAGAGGTGATTCTTGGGAGGCAGCCATGGCATGGTGATGCTGGGATTCCCTGCTAAACATCCCCACATACAGGTCCCCTCACTCTGCACTGCACCAGCTCCTCATTACAAGCATAGGTCTTTGTTGCACTTTTCCCTATCCCTCCTCTGTGTGCATGCTCCTGCTACCTCTCCTTATCTTGTCTCCAGTACTTCCTTGTCTGAAAGCTTTTGCTTGGCTTTCGGCTGGTTTGGAGATTTCTGCTCCGCCTGTTTTCATGGCATCCTCCTGGACAGTAGCAGAGGCCAGGGTCCAGTTGGGACGGGCTGCAATAGAGCGAACTGCATGAAACTACTCAGGGGTTGTCCATAAAAACAAGCTCCTGTTTCCCTTGAGAACTGGAAGTTACTAATATGAAACTGAACTAAATGCCAAGCTTCCAGTAGAGAAGCACTGTGCCCTGGGCAGACGTCGCCAGACGAAGCAGGGAGAGCATTCTGTGTTCATGTCCCAAAAACACATTACTAATTTTATAAAACAGTAGTGTTACAGTGGTGTTATTATTAGCCAGCGGAGCAGAGGAACTTATTAGTAATTCCGCGTTAAAAGAGTAACACAGAATTACTGAAGTTCCTCCAATTCCACTGGAGGAGTTAAAAACTCTGCCCACCCCTAGTCAAGACTCATTTGTATTCACCTGGGTCCAAACTGAGGTGGCATGGTGTACAAAATAGCAATGGACCGGGATGCAGCCCCAAGTAATTATCAGTGGCTGAAATTAATTCAAACATTCCATCCATCACTTTTTGTATACTAGGGCCAGATGTGGGTCCCATGCACACTGTGTCACTGGAACCAAGTTGTACCCAACTGCTGAATCCCATAACGTGGGTGAAGCCGGTCCTGGGTTGCTTGTGCTCCAGCTAAGGGAGGACCCTGCTTGGCAGTTCTGGCTGGACTGTTCCAATTGCAGCAGGGTCATGACTGATTTGCATATAGCTGGGTCCAAACTAAGGTAGTAGGATGTGCAAAATAATGATGGACTGGGATGCAGCCCGAGTAATTACCAGTGACAGAGACTAATTCAAGCATTCCATCCATCACTTTTATGTATACTTCAGTTTGTCACCCTAAGTGGGATGGGTATGCCCTATGCCCAGGCTTGGGTCCTGTGCACTCTGTATCACTGGAACCAAGCTGTACCTGGATGATGAGCCATGACTAAGGTGAAACCGGTCCTGGGTTGCTTGTGTTCCGGTTCAGGAAGGACGTGGCTTGTCGGTTCAGGGTGAACTTGTCCAATTAGAGAATGGTCAAGACTGATTTGCATATAGCTGAGTCCAAACGCAGATGGCGTGGTGTGCAAAATAACAATGGCCCGGGATGCCGCCCGAGTGATTACCAGTGGTTCAGATTAATTCAAGCATTTCATCCATCACTTTTTTGTAAACTTCAGTTCAATAGACCAATCAGAGGACATAGGGATCAGTTGCAAAAATGGCTCCCAGTAATAGAAACAGGTGCAATAATGAGCAAAACCAGAACAACCGTCCAAGCTCAATCTGTTGCAGCAAGTTGATAAGAAGTTGGCAACAACCCTAGAAGAGACCAAAAAAGATCTGGCTCCCCCCAGAATTTGAGAGCCGTTTATAATGAGTTGTACTATAGAAAGCAATGAAAAAATGCACAATCAGCACTGGATGAGTAAATATAGGTTTTTAACAACAGATCACTATTCAGCATTATAAAATGCCACTTAAACCCACCATGTTAGCACTATCCCCTGAGGGAATATTTTAAACTCTTTCTAGCCTAATGTCATTGGAGGTGACCGAACAAATCTGTTCCAGAAAATAATGGAAAGACTCACAGCTATTTGGTCCACAGCGAGTGAGCAGGAGGAGCCTTGAAGCATCAAAGGCTTCCTCAGGGTTTATTGAGAACAGCTCATCACTACAAAACAAACAGTGCACATTCTGCTGGGTTCAGTGTGGAAGGATAAAAAACAAGCACACAATGATTAATATGAGACAGCAGCCGTATTATTAGTTGAGGCGGAGTTAATCATAAGCCAGAAAACTGCATTTCTAAACATCTCATTGTTATCGTTTCAATTGCAATTGGTTCATGTTGCTATGCACACATGATTCTAATCAGAGAACAGCCCCCCCCTGCTTTAGCAGTAAAGTGGGAGAGAGTCAGCATAAGTGGGAGAGAGTGAGCATCTCTGTGAGAGTCATTACATTGATCACTAAAACATAGAGGGCTCTGACATGCCACAGAGATTGCTCATGATTACAGGTCTTCAATGAAAAATGTGTAAAGTGCAGCTCAGCTGCCAACAGATTCAAATAGCAGAAAAATACCTCTTTTGATGCCATGTGCTCAGCTGTCTTGCACTTAGCAAATTGCATATCCCTTAAGACTGCTAAGGATAAAAAAGCGCAGTGGCTGGTATGCTTGGCTCGGGTCTATTTAGCCTTGCCAGTTTCCCAGTCAGAACCAAACATTCTGCCTTCCTTGATTTGCTGACCTCTGTTTGTGCACCGTGTCGAGATTCCACTAGGGTGAGGGAGTTTGTCCAAGGGTGCACACTGGGCTGTGGATTTTCAGTCCGTGTTGCAGGTGTGTAGGGTCTGTGAAGCAGGCTACAGCAAGGGCTGTCCATGGTATTTCCTCTATGTCAATTGGTTTCAATGGTGGCTCCATTATATCAGTGAAGGCTGTTCCTTCCGCTGAGCTGACTCTTGGATGTGAAGCATGATGTCCTTACGATGCATGTTTCCAAGGGGAATATGGACTGGTCGGTGTGTCCTTTGTCCTTCCCCATCACAGTAATGTTCCTCCTGTATTTTGTGATGGTGGGAACAGAATTGCAGGCTGCTAGGTGTCCCTCTCTAGGGAAGGACATATCTTGGACACAATCTGCCTCCTCCTAGGTCCACCTCCTTGAGGCAACCTGTGAGGGGCCAGGAGTGTGGCTAGTCAAGGGTCCACTGCCAGCAAAGGTGTGTGGGGTGTGAGTTAAGATAGGTAATGAGAGAGATCAAGTGGTATGCTAATGTTTGTGGTTCTCTTCTCCCCCTCCCAGGCAAGGAGGGCCATTCAACCTTCTCGCCTTGCCTCCCTATGGCCCCACTGTCTTCCTGAGCCTGCAAGATAATAGACCTGAAGTGAAGGTTCCCCCTTTCTCAGCTGCCTAGTGAGCCTAGCTGCAGTTCTGGAGGAGAGGGTGCAGTTTATCAGTAAAACATTTCCTTCTTGTCTCCTTAAGGGACATGCTTGAGTTACAGCCACATGAGGGCGGTATCGGCAACAGACCAGCAGCATGTTTCAGACAGCTTCAATGTGGGCTCTACATCTCATATCATCAGCAGGATGTTATCCATAGGTTGGAGTAGGAGGACAAAACCAAAGGGCCAGCCAGCATAGCCCACCGGAGAAAAGGAGACACCTGCTTCAGAACACTGCCTCAGTCCTATAACTCCAGCCTTCTCCTGCGCTGCGAAAAGGAAGGAATCCAGGCCTAGGAGAAAACCTACAGTGGCCTAATCCAACTCCTCCAGAGCCACAGAGGACTCACTCAGCCCCTTTTTTAAGAAGGTAGGTGTTGGTACTCTCTTAGGCCAAAGTGGACCAAAAAAACAAAGCACCATCTCGTGAGGAGGCCCATCCAACCTGCTCCCAAATATAAACCAAAACAGGTTGCAGCAACCAGTCCATAGACCTTTTCACCACGCCCAATAAAGGAGATGTCTTGGACCCATCAGGGTCCCACCCAAAAAAGACTGCACTGCTTTTGGCATTGCAGAATGTCTCTGTGATAAAGTTCGCTGAGGGCTTGGGGCCCGACCACCTCTACCCCCCCTGGTGTCAGTGCGTCGCTAGCCTAACACTTCCTGAGAAGCAACAAGGAACAGCCAAGGACCCATATTTCATGCAGACTTTACATATTTGTTCTGCACCAAGATGGAGTCCTTTGTGTGCCATTCTAGTCCGATCCCTCTTTTGTGTTCTGACAAAGTTTTCGTTTCTCTGTATGCCAGAAACATTGTTTGGTCATTTTTCGCTATTTTGTGGCTTTGTTGCATGTTGACGTGCTCATTTGAAGTAGCAACTGTGAAAGCTTTTTTGGAATAGGCTCAGTTTTACGGCCTATATGAGAGTCTGCCAACAGTGCTTGTTTATGCATTTTGATTTAATTACCTTATTTTGTGTTAATGTGTTTTCTCTATAGCGTTGTTTTTGTGCCTCATACTAGACAAAGCCATTTAGAGACCTAAGGCAGAATGGGTTATGTCCCTTTCACTGATTAAATATCTGTATTTCAAGTTTATGTGCACATAGAAGGGAGTCCTCCTGCAGCTTACTGGCCTAAAAACTATTAGACATTAAGCCAGTATAAATATGCAGGACCTTTACGTTTGCACGAGGAGGGGCATTTGGCAGTTAATAATATAACTCTAAGACAAGTTCACTGATTTTATACCTTTATTTCAGGCAGGGGCGCAACCAGACTCCGAGTTTGGGGGAGGTGGGTGGTGGGTGGGGGCGTAGGGGTTAATGCTTTGACCAATGAACCATAGCCATTTTAAAAGGTAGAAGAAAGAGGCCAGACACACTCTAGGCCTTCCAATGTATACCTTATATTTGAGGTGCTTGCTTTTGGCGAGGAGGATCTGCGATCACTCGCGTCAGGGTAGGGCCAACTATGCCACGCATTCAAATTATCATTCAAAGCTGCTTAGGGAGAGAAATGTGTGTCCTCAAGAGATTTTATTATTATCCAATTTTTCCAACGTTGGACTGACAAGATCGGTCAAGTATATCTCCATGCGAAAATAATTAAGTCCATACACAAGAGTGGTCCTGGTTTGGGGATGTTATTATCGCTCGAAACTTGCTTTTGTAATAAATATATAGCCTACATGTGTTTCACCCTGTTGAGGCATGCAGACACGGGACCCCAGAGTCCGCTTAGCAAGTGTTGAAGCACAATCAGAAGCCACTTCAAGAAAACTGTGATTTGAATTATTAGTAATACTTTCCGCCTGTGACTACACAGCCTTGAAAAAGCCCTAGGCGTGCATGTCTCTCGATATTGGTGCTTTTGGGTTCATCGAGGTACTTGCTGGATCAGAAACTATACACAGCTCTAAATTAAGTGTCCTGCACTGATCAATCTCAAGGATGGCTGAGAGGCTTAAGGTTGGTCAAGTCATGAACCTTGTATTGCCAGTCATGGTCAAAGGGTATGTAACGTCAGGTCCACAGTGGTATTTTAGTCATTTGAAGTCCGTGACTGCACAGAACCAACACCCAAGCATTCATCACATATCTGAACATTAGTAGCAGGAGAGTAATAACTAGTAATTTCAGAAAATAGTTATTAACGATGCAAGAAGAGGATATCCTGCAGCCTTAGGTCTGTGGAATTTCTACACAATGTTTTTAGCGATTGTGTGGTGCATATATTTAATTGGAATCCGTGAGTGGGAGTAAAAGGATTATGAAATATGACTTCTTCAAGTAATGCGCAGTAAAAGCATAACAATGTACTTCTAGTAATAAGGATAGTCTGGCTTCTTAGAGCAGGAATGGGGTTAAATCAGAAAAAATATGAAAAATGTTTTGAATATACAGGGGTATTTGTCAAAGTCCCTTTTGCGAACCTAACTTGCTTGCTCCTACCTTATAAACAACTATTAAAGACTTAAACTCTCTAAAGCTAAAGGCCTATCTCCTCCCACGTCCGATCTTCCTCCAACCCTTCCTCAGCATGGGCACAGAGTAAAATGTAACTATTAGTAGGAGCGTCATGAGAGGTTGGACTTTAGATATTGTGGAGCAGCTGGATAATTTCCTGACTCAGCTGAACTCTATCTGACCTATCTGTGTCTCTCTTTTAGATTTACAAAGCTCTGTCAACATCTGTTTCTTCTCACTGTCACCCCAACAATGTCCTTCACTCTGCTGATCCCTCCACCACTCATTGTTTCCAGTTGTCTGCACTGCATAGCCGTTGGTCAGATGCTTAAGGCTGGTTATCCAAACAGCACTGCTGGTTCTCTGGTAGAGACCAATGTTTTAGAGAATACCCACTTCATATACAAGGTGCATTTTCTCTGTCTTGTGTTCTTTCTCTCTCCTTGCCTATATTTTCTCCCTCTCACTCCCTTTGTGCTTCCAGACGATTGTATGATGGCTTAAAAACCTTTACAGAAAAGCAAAACATCATCTTAAAATAATCAGAGAGAAATAAGCAAAATGACATCTTAAGTCAACCAGAGATGACAACTAAAGTCCCTTTGCACTAACATTTCAAGTGAACATTTTTTTAAAAATTTTGAATCACCTTTACTCTCTCTCTCTATTTCTCTATCTCTCTCTCTCTCTCTCTCTCTCTGTATCTATCCTTCTTGTGGTCTTACACTTTCTCTAGGTGTTTGCTGCTCTCACTAGATCTCCCTTTCTTTGAACTTTTTCAATCTCTCTCTTTCTCACCTTCTCTCATTTTCTCTCTCACTTCCTCATCTTTCTCGGAGTTGCTCCTCTGCTCGTCACCCTGTAGCCACTGTCATTTTTTCAGACTCCACTTATATATTGACCTACTCAGTCTTCCTTCTTTAGATCCACTGGAGTCCTTCCTCCGCTCACATTTTTAGCAATGTCATCACTTTTCCTTCCTCCACCACAGTCCCTTGTATTCATCTCTTACTTTTCTTCACCCCTCCTATCCCCTGCAAAATAATTCTTCTCTCTTCATCTATTTCCCCCCCCCCAGACCACCACCGCATTGGCCTAGAGGGCCTGATACAAAACATCTTGGGAGAAGGTTTCTCTCAGGTGAGCTGCAAATGCAGTAGCAGCATTCACTTTCCAAAAAACACACTAAACCAGCACAACATTAGTACCATTTATGCATATTTTCCTCCCACACAAAAATGTACATAATTGACAACAGCAATACACGCTTACCTCACAGACAGAACAGGTACAGCATGGGCAGCAGAAAGAGGAAACTAGGGCCCCCGCTGACACTAAAGTGTGTGAAGGCTGGTGTGAGGGGCAGAGTTATGCTATGGGGATCATTCCAGCATTAAAGTCTGTGTTTGAAGATAGCTAAAGTGCAGAAGTCTGCTTCGAGGTCCCCAGCAATATTTGTAGAAGGGTAGAGGCATCTGCAAGCTCAGAGTGTCGGTAAGTGGACTTCTGTTTACACTTCTGTCATCTCCCAAAACTCCTCTGTCTTTCTTCAGTACTGATCTGCAAACCACCCAGCCAGTTATATATATATTGTTTGCCTCCTAGGAGACTATCAGCCAGATGGGAGTTGTGGTGGCAAATCCCATCACATGATAACAAAGGAAGACTGTCAAATGGAAGATAGTCACGTGGTAAAGAGAGTCAATGTATGAAGATTACTAGTCTCAGACAAAGCCACAAGGTAGAAACTAAAACACCCAGCCCTTACCAGATTGTAAAACATCTACAATAAGCACACATTTGTCACTGTGTTAGGAGTGAAACAGAGGCTAGAACATGTAAAATGCCAGGATGTCACACAGTGCCACATGCACCAGGAATGCTAGGGTACAATGTCCAGCAAAGTCCATGGAACCTCTGTCATTTAAGAAATTCATAATGTTCCACATAGTGATTGCTATAGCAGAATTTGTAAAAAAGCAGAACAGTGTTGTGTGGAATGTTTGAATTAATCTCAACCATTGGTAATTACCCAAGACCACATTCCATGTGCATGATTGTTTTGCCCCCATGCTACCCCAGACAGAAACAAGCAAATCAGCCTTGGCCCTGCTCCATTAGGAATATTCCAGCTGGGTCTGCCAGGCCAGGGCCCATCTGAGCAAGAGCACAGGCAACATTAAAGCGGTTTTGGCCCATTTGGCCGGGTCGGTCTGGTGATTGAGTCCTGTGATGAAGTGAGCACAGGACTCAGGTGTGGGCTCTTAAAGAGCGTGGTGCTAAAGAAAGTGAAAAAGCTAAGGGTGGAAAGCTTGAATTAATCTCTACCACTGGTAACTGCTTGAGGCTGCATACCAGTCCATCCTTGTTTTTTCCACCATGTCACCTCTGACAGGACTGAGCCATATACAAATCAGTCTTTTTTGCACCACTGTTCTAGCCTTCACTCAGTGATATCCATTGTATCAGCATGTGAAGGATGAAAGTTTGTACACCACTGCTAGAATTAGTGTTTTAGAATTTTTAGTTGAGCAAAATGTCATCACTAACTACCTACGGACACCCAGTATAATGCTTAGTAAGCAGGAATATAGATGGAAGTTCTTTTTTTCTATTCGATGTCAAAACTTAATCTTTATTTGGGGCATTTTACTTCTAATAGTGCTGTACAATATCACAGGCTTCAAAGCACCAAGAAATAAACAAAAATATAATAAGATGTATACTATAATTCAATACACTGGGCTAGTTTTATGGACTTTTCATTAGAAAGGTAAAATTCCTCTGGCATAGCACAGTCTTTTAACCGCCATGTGATGGGTCTTTATTGTGGCTTACATCTTGCAGAATACCCTTGCTATCTTCTCGTTGATGTGTGTGAGATATGTGAGAGATAATGGCTTTTTTTACCCTTGCCGATTTCCACCTGTCCATATTACATTGGGTTGGCCATTGCGTATTGTTATCACATTGAAACAATCATGTTATGTAATATGAGACAGGAAGACAACAGCGATTTTGGAAAGCATAAAAAACACCCTAGTGGCTTGTCAGGGCTTTCACTGCCATAGTACGGAATACTTAAGATTTGGCTGAAGGTCAAGCCAGCAGCCTCAGCCCAGCCATCGTACACCAGGGAAGCTAATGGGGGAGGGTGGGACTCAAGCTCTCTCAGTCCAGTGGTCGTTTTGTGCCTGATTTCAGTGGCAGCCGGTAATTGTAGGAGTGTAGGGGTTGACGGGACACACACATACACGCTCACTCACACCCATGCATTCATAGAGGCACGCACACACCTACACATCCATTCACAACACTCATTACCAAATGTTCAAACACACTCGCACACACCAAACATTAATTAAAGAAAATCATACTTCCATGCATCCCTGCCTTGGAGGTCCCAGGAGGGTTGAGACTGCTGCCTTTCCTAATTGGTTGAGCTTTGGTCAGACAATGAGGGAAGGCAGCAGTCCCAAGTCTTGGAGGTCCCACAAGGGTTGGAACTGCTGGCTTCCCTTATTGGCTTACCTTAGGTCAGCAAACTAGGGAAGGCAGATGAGGGAAGGCAGCACTCCCAACCTTGTCACAGAGGGGGATGGGGTCAGTGATACTGATTGACACCCATCCCTGGGCACTTCAGGGCTTAAAACTGACGAGCCCAGGTTCAAGGCAATGAGTGAGACTTCTCCTCGTTATGAGGGAGAGAGCCTTGAGGACTTTTGCTGAGCTGAGGAAGACACACACAGAAGTTGTGAAATCCTCAGCCCAGTAAAGTTCAGCTCAGGCAGCCAGTGCATTTAGCAGATGTCTAGCTCCTATCCACTTGACTTGAAAATGAAGAGTGCCTGTCAGGCTGACCTTTGCTCAGCCTGAAAGACACTCTTGGTGAGGGGCAAAAGGTGAGGTAGGGTGGCGCCTCAGCCCCCTGGACAGGCAGCGGCTGCCTGACTGCAATGTAATTTGCACAGTGAACAGAGTTTTTCTTTCACATTTCTTTTTATGCACAGGGTGCACTGTCACTGTTTGTGCTGCAGCGCACCCTCAGCAAGGCGCAAACAGGGACAGTATGCCCTTTTACAGATAATATGCTGGCCCCAGGACAGCCACGAACTCAGGACTGCCCAGGTGGGCAGTGCATTAGTGAAAGACAGAGCAACTTTATGATGCAGCCAGTTTGACTGTCACAGAGCAGATGCCATGTAGCCTGCTTTATAAATTGGGACAGAGAACGAGGGAATGTCTGGGAGGGCTCATGGGAGCCCTTTTCCATGTGTTAAAGGGAATGTACAGTTTGCATACATACCTGCGTTTTTCCACGGGAGACCTTTTGTGTGGCATTGCAGACTGGGTCATGTATTAGGCCCTAGACCATGATATACAAACACTATGATTTCTTTTTTAAATTGTAACATTTGTGAGAGAGCTAGGTCTGATGTGTTTTGGGCATTTGTACGATTTTTTTGTCACTGATATATAAAATGTATTTCTTTACCTTGTCATTTCAGGATCCATTCTGCGACATCCCTCCATAGTGAGTCATCAACAAAAAGTATTTCAGAGACATTCTTTCTCTTTTTTCTCATCATCAGTTTTGTTCTTACAGATACCACCCTAGCGTTTCTTCTTCACTTTGCATTAGATATCTGATTTATGTCTCACGTGAGTGTCACAACCTCTACCATGATCACTTGTCTTCCTACCAATCTAAAAGATGATTCACCGACTCTGATGATTCACAGTTTTGTCTCACCTACTGAGCTCCCTGGTTGTCTGTATTCCATCAGCTTTGCTTCATCTCTGCACACCTGTTGACTAATGGCCTTTCACTCTGGCCACCCGCCCTCTTCTAGGCTCTTCACAATCGCTGTGACAACTCTATAAATTCTGTAATAACTGTACGTATTGTGCTACTTGACATCTTTGTTGGAAACAAATCCACAGTCATCACTCTTTTCAAAATAAAAATCTGGAGTCGTGATCAGCATGCCGATGGAGCGGATTTGAATTTAGTAGCTTTGCTCCTGGCTCCATAAACAGAGATTTTCAGTGACAACCTGGCCATTAGCAGTGGTTGCAAAGCTGAAACAAGGAGTGCTAGTGAAGCGAGGCCTCGCATATGGGTACGCAAACATTATAAGATCCTGAGGAGAAAGGCCACAGCGGTGCCTGAAGTTGTAGGCCATTATCTTGATTGGTGCTATGCAGTGTGGGTCAGATATCTTCTTTGGGGTCCCCCACCATTGGGGAGAAGTGTCCCTGGTGGGAGGGAGCAGATAGCGCCACCAGAGAGGATGCAGTGTGCCGGTATATAGGGCTGACCCTTAGGCGCTCCAGTGCAGACACATAGTAGGAGGGCACATTAGAACTGCGTCCGAACACACAGCTTATTGGTGTTGTGGTAAATAATTTAATTACCGGGACTTAATTTGATGCGGAAAATCTATAATAATAGCTCAGTAAAATAAGAGGCAGAATCCGTGGTATTAGAGGTTCAGAACGGGTTTTATTCCTATACAAAGGAACATAATTCGAATTATGGGCCTTCTATTCCATCACCACGAGAGTTCAGGAAGGAAGGAACAATACATTATTGCCATGTAATCATTTTTATAGAAAAGGCATTACAGTGAAACAGATGCAGGAGGCGTAACAGTTGATATCAGAGATAAAAGCATACATACGTAACTAAAATGGGTGTAACTAGGCGTAACTAAAGAACGTCATTAGATGTGATGTCATAAATGGGTGGTTCCATGAAAGAATTTTGCAATGTCAGCGAAAATACTTGGCAGAGATGCGCGCGCAGCCGCATGACGTGTGATTGACGTGTAACTAGAGGGTGAAAGGGACTTGACATTTAGCTCTACATGTGGAGACAAAAGTCTGGGGTTATGTCAACCTAATCCCAAATCATATCTAATATCCTATGTTTAAAGAACTGTGTTATCCAAAAAGAGAGGTCTCTTAGGATAGAATCTTATTCTATACTGACTATACTGACTGTTAGTGCGTGTACAAGCGTCTAAGTGTCTACACTAGATGCGAGGGGGTAGGAATATTCCATGGTAACAGGGCTATGAATTACTTGCATGAGGGCAGCGAGGCCTGGTCCTTTGCACGGTAGCTGGAGGAATGTTTACCTAAACTACCAGACAGGAATGCATCGGATGAGGAGCGGAGCAGAGCAGATAATCTTGAAGGTGACATACAGTTTTTGGCAGGCAGATAGGCCGACAGGCCGAGTCAGGCACCGTTAGCCGCGCAGGGAGTAGGACAAAGTTCATGGATACAGATGCGAGCTCAGACTGGAGCTTTCAGAGGCAGAAGGCAGGAAAAAGCTTAATGGCAGAATCAGGGCCTACTCGCCTGGACTGTAAAATGGGATAAGTGAACCATATAAAGCCAGTGGCCTTTCATACTTAGGAATAGAATATCCGGCCCATTCATGGCGGATCTGAAAGAGGACATGTTGACGGTGGACGCACATGTGTTTGCGTCTTCATAACTGGAACTGGAGGGAACATACATGTACTTGTGATTTATACATGAAACCGTTGGGGTCCAAGATAGGGGACATAACCGACCATAAAAATCCATATTTCCACATTCCCTCCTTGTCCCCTACTTGTCCTTAGGAGATATCAATCTTCATCAATCCATCGATCTGTTCATATAACATCATTTGTTCTTCTTTCTTCTTCCGGGATCTTGAACGAAAACTTGGATGTGGGATACACGAGGTGGCACATAGACCACAAATCGCTGGCCCACATTGTAGACATAAGCAGCAACTGAATAGTATGAGAAAGCCAATACCTAGGAAGGATAGTATTCTCCATCCCCAGGCTGACAACACGCCCCAGAACCAACCGGACCAAGTCCAGGTGCCTGGATTCTGGTGTATCTGGCTTACAATCTTATGAAGGCGGGTTATGGCTTTATATACTGACGGTGAATTTTCTGGTATGAAAATGCAACAACTTGATCCGATGACCCTACAAGCTCCGCCCCTATCGGCCAGGATGACGTCAAGGACAAGACGATTTTGAAGCACAACAATCCGCATAGCAGACTGTTCTTCTGTTAAATTGCCTAAGGCGGAAATAGTTTCGTTCACTACTGCTTCAAGGGCTCTGGTTAATCTACGTATCAACTTACTATTAGTGACGGTACCTATATAAGGAAAGAAGCCTTTATTGAAATCTGTGTATTTCTCCCATGCTGTTTCAGTGTAATCGACTATTGGGAGATCTCTCTGCTGTCTATTGTGTACTAAATGAGTATTTCTATGATAATCAGGAGGAGCTAGGAAAACAGGTGGTAGAAGGAATGCTATGTAACAGGTACCATCCCAATCTAAAGGTAGGCGTATATATGCGGTCTGTCCACATATAAAGTAGGAATGACGAGAAGCTCTAAATGTAGACTTGCCTTGATCACTGAATTTTATCACAGTGGTGCATTTACTATGGCCCATGTGTATGGAGCCATTCTTTCTTATGCATAGTTCCCCTTTAACTGGGAATACGGACATGGCGGGCAAAATTGGTGTAGCTTCAGATTCAACGTTCAGGATCATGAGGTTAAGTGTAAAATTACCTAATCCATATACTTCATTTTCTAGATCAGTTCCTGTTCTTTTGGGAAGTCCCTCCTTGTTAGGGTAGCAGACCTTAAGCAAAACTAAGTTCAGGTTTCCCCATACCCAGTTGTCTTGATAAACTGCTGAGTTTGTATCTAAGGAATTAATTAAACTAAACCATGCTCCACAGGAGCCATTTTGTGTGAACGGATATGGAAAGAGGGGCAAAACTCCCTTATAGTTCTGATAGGGAGGGAGTCGGCCACATATCCAACAATTTGTAGCATTGCTAGTCTGATGGGAATGATGTAACATACTAATAAAAGTGTTGTTGCGCAGCGCAAATCTATATGACAACTCATGCGGGGGTAATTCACTAAAAGAATGTTCAGCAGTAACATTATAAATATGTTTAGAAATAGGATAATATATGTGCAACAATATACTTGCCGCGATTATTAAAAGACATAAGAAAAATAAAATTAATAACGTCACTGTGCAATGACTACGCAGTGATTTGCAGTACGCATGTTTTTTCAACTTCATTTGATTATTTCTTTCTCTATTCCGGTCCAGAGGATACATGTCAGAGACAAATTCAACCGATTCACCTTGGAGAGGACTTAAACAATCAAATTGTCTGACTGACTGGACCTCAATTTTAGTCTGTATAGTTCTGAGTTCGTTTGCTCAACCAAAGGGAGCTTTGAGTCTGTCTTTGAAGAAACACAGGGTTTAGTCTCTATATCGGATGGTAGTCCATGAAATTTCTTGATATGACTCGAATGTATCCAACCTTTGCGACCTTCGATCTTCACGGCTGTCCTCGTGGTGAGCAGAACAAGTTGAGGCGATTTCCACCTCGGATCCAGCTGAGTCTTCCGGTCAAAATTCCGCACCAACACCAAGTCCCCGGGAACTACGTCGTGGGGTTTCACCTCGGTATTGTCGGGAAAGGCTGCAGCTACCTGTGAACGACAAGATTGTAGTGCAGACATCAAGGAAGCCAGGTAATCTGTCAGCATATTACAGTCAACGTCAGTGATTTTACGAGGTATAGGCGTCCCCCACATATTTGGTGGTCTACCGAAGATCACCTCATACGGGGATAGCCCTGTTCGAGAATGTGCTACCATTCTCATGTAAAAGAGTGCAACTGGTAAGGCTACTACCCAATCGACACCTTTCTGTCTACATATTTTGGACAATCTAATTTTCAGAGTTTGATTATGTCGTTCCACGAGACCTGCTGCCTCGGGGTGTCGGACACAGTGAAATCTCCATTGATAACCTAACAAAAGTGAAACGTGTTTCATTAGTTCGGATGAGAACGGCTGGCCGTTATCTGAGTAGACAGCACGTGGTAAACCGTACCGTGGGAAGAATTCTCGAACTAACTGTTTGGCAGTAGTCGGGGCAGTGTAATCTGAAACCGGGTATGCCTCTGTCCAACGGGAAAGAGCACAAACAACTACAAGAACATATTTGAATCCTCAACATCGTTCCATCTGGATATAATCCATCTGGAGGACTTCAAAAGGGTGATCAGGAGGCTGAAATCCACCCTGTTCTACGGGAATGCTTTTACCTGGGTTAAACTGACAACAGATCATACAGGTACGAACCTTTTGTTTAGCTGCTGCTCGTAAATGTTTGTTGAACCAAATGTGTTGAATGCTGTCTAGCATAGCCTTTTCTCCTAGGTGCGCTGGACTATGTATTGTATTAATGATAACTTGGACCATTGAGTCGGGAAGAAATGATATAGATTTTTCCTTCGTCATCCATCCCTGATCAGTTTGGATCCCTCCTAATTCAGTCCATTTCTTTATTTCTTCTGGTGCAGCATGTGTCTGTATGTCAATTACGTCAAGAGCGGGATCCTTAACCGTCATGCAATGTGTTGGCGTCAGAACTGTTGTCTTTGTCATGTCAGATGTGTGAGTTTGAGCAGTCTGTTTAGCTGTTCTGTCAGCTAGGTCATTGCCTTGGGAAATGATATCAGTAACTTTCGTATGAGCTTTACATTTCATAATTGATATTGCAGTGGGTAGATGTATTGCATCTAATAAGGCATGAATGAGGGGTCCGTGCTGAATGTGGGCACCGTGAGAAGTTAAATAACCTCTCTCTCGCCACAGTACGCCGAAGTCATGTACAACTCCGAATGCATAACGTGAATCTGTGTATATGTTGACTTTCTTATTTGTGGCTTGAATACAGGCTTGTGTCAGAGCGATGAGCTCTGCTGCTTGAGCTGACAAGGTATCAATACAATTTGTTTCAATAATTTCAGTGTCTGTTGTGACTGCATACGCGGCCACTAGCTCTCCTGTACTTGTTCTCATACATGAACCATCTACATACAACGTCAGGTCTGGATCTGTCAATGGGACGTCTGTCAAGTCTTGTCTGGGTTTCGTCGTGATAGTAATAACTTCAATACAATCATGTGCTAGTGGGTCTGTTCCGTTTACTGGCAAAAGTGTAGCAGGATTCAATGTACTACAACGTCTGATTTCTATGTGTGGCTGAAACAATGTCAGTTCGTAACCGGTGAGTCTTGCTATAGTCAAGTGTTGTGTTTGCGTGCGGTTCAAGAGAACCTCCACTGCGTGTGGTACTTGTACTGTCAATGGATGTCCTAACACTATGGCATCGCTTTGTCTGATTGCTAAAGCTGTCGCTGCCACTGACTTCAGGCACGCAGGCAGAGCCTGAGCTACGGGATCTAGTGTACTAGAAAAATAAGCACATGGTTTATGTGATCCTGCTTGTTCCTGTGTGAGTACTGACAAAGCAGTACCTTCGCGTTCTGTAACAAAGAGTGTAAACTGTTTACTGTAACATGGTGTTGCTAGGACAGGTGCTTGACATAAAGCTTTCTTTAAACTTTCAAAGGCGTGTGTATGTTCTTGAGTCCAAGGGAGGACAGTCGATGTGGCTGCCTCCTGTGTTGTCAACTGAATGAGCGGTTTTGCTAGAAATGCATACTGAGGGATCCACTGCCTACAATATGAAGTGAGGCCTATAAAAGCCCGCACCTCCTTTTGTGTCTTGGGTACTGACATGTTATCAATTAACTGTATGCGGTCGGGTGTAAGCTGCCTTCCCTCCTTGGACAGCGAGTGACCAAGGTAAACAACTCGCTGGACACAGAATTGCAGCTTAGAAGGGGACACCTTGTGCCCCTTTTCGGCCAAAAAATGTAAAACCGTCAGTGAGGCTTTTTCACATTCAGGTTCGCTTCTAGCGGTGATCAGCAGATCATCGACATATTGAAGCAGGGCAGTGTTGACTGGCATGTGGATACTGTCAAGTTCTCGTTTCAGTGCTTGGCTATAGATGCTGGGGCTTTCTGTGAATCCTTGAGGTGCGCGTGTGAATTTAAAGCTTCGTCCATTTAAACTAAATCCGAACAAGTATTGACTTTCCGGATCTATTGGGACGCTAAAAAAGGCATTCTTGAGATCAATTACAGTAAAGAATGTTGCTTCGGAATCAATGGCTGTCAGTAATGAAGAAATGTCTGGAACTACGGGGTATTGTGGTACAATACATTTATTTAATTCGCGCAGATCAATAACCAATCGATATATTGGCGGGGCTTTTGGATCAGTTCGTTTAAGAATCGGAATTATCGGGGAATTACATACATTGGAGTCTGTTTCCACAACCACTCCTTGGGTAATAAGCTCGTCAATGATTTGTAGTAAAGCCACTACAGCATCTGGGGGTAACTTGTATTGTCGCATTCGTGGTAGTACCACTCCTGTCTTTAGTGTGACTCGATATGGTGTAATGTTCATGCAACCAACATCTGTAGGGCCTTGTGCCCATAAGTGTGTGGGTAAAGTCTGCAGTCGGTAATCCATGTCTCGGGACACATAGTGCCCTTTGAAATCACGTAAAAACAATCTTACTCCTTCCGGAGAACAACATATTATAGCTCCTAGAGCTTTCAATGTTTTTATACCTAACAAGTTTTCTGGACATGATTTAGTAAGCAATAAATCTGTAGTTCGTGTCAAAGGACCAATCGTAAGGGGAAGAGGCTGTGATACTTCGTTAATGATAGGTTTTCCTGAAAAACCAAGGGAAATATTCTGTGAGCCTGAGAGGGGTGCCCCTGGAACTTCACTACGTTTTATGGTTGTTCGGCTTGCCCCTGTATCAAGTAAAAATTTTCTATCCTGGCCTAATAATTCACTGTGTACATAAGGTCCTTCTTGATCTACAGGGACCTCAATAAGGGGTAAGCCAACTTCCCTCTCTAGGCTGTTTCATGAGTATCGTTGATAATCAGGGTAGTCATACTGTGCAGTCTGGTACATTTGTCGTGTCGTTGTTGGTGTGGCAGCAATAGGCTGCGGTGGTGGAGCTGGCATAGACTGTTGCGGAGCTGGCATGGCCTGTGCATGCTGTGGAGCTCCTTGTTGGTTCTGATCCTGTCTAAGTGGTCGTGGTCTTTCTTTTGTATTACCTATGGCGATATTATGTTTTAAAACTGGACAATCGTGTACATAATGACCTGGCTGTTTACAATAGTTGCATGTCCCCTTTACAGAACCTGCTGAAACACTGGACTGTGTCATACCCTTTTTATGACCGTCAGCTGGAACTGTCTGGGAAACTAGCATTTTCATTTTCGTGTCTTTCATGCGTCTTTGTTCATGTTCTTGTTCCTCTCTAATTCTATTGTGATGGTACTGTAGCATTTGTAACATTTGTGACGGAGTGTTACCTTGCCAGGTACTCTCGAATTTCAATACTCTATTCTTAACTTGGGGCAGGGCATTTTCAACTAATTTTGTCACAAACAGATGTGGATACGATTCGCTACTTGCTTTTATTCCACTATTTATACCAAAACATTTTTCGAATCGGGCATAAAAGTCACTAGTGTCTTCATCTTGCTTTTGTTTACAGGCTGAGATTGCACCCCAGTCTTCCTTTTTCGTAGTTAATAAACGTGGTAGTACCTGTACTAGTAAACCTGGTAGTATTTTGGTCTTGTCCCCAAGCCCTAGACCTGGACCTCGAGCTGTTTCTTCGTTTTCTAATGCTGTCCAATCTATCTTTTGGTCTCCCACCTCCCAATCCTTTTCTTTCAGTTTTTCTTAAATGCCCGCAGGCATTAATACCTTTAATATTTTCATAATGTCGGGATAGGTATACTCTCCCATGAGCAACATGTCTTTAATTTCACGGTGGAAACCCGCTGGGTCTTTGTCATGACTGGGTACCACTTTCTTCATTTCTAATAGTTCCATTTTAGATATGGGTGTGTATACAAACACACGTTTAAACTGGTTGTCATCACCTTTTATCGGGTGCACTTCGCGTAAGGGATTCTGTCTATCCATATAATACGTTGTTCTTTCCTTGATGGGCAGTGAGACATGTTCGGGGCATACAAAAAGAATGTACTGCTTTCTGGATTCTAGTATTTCTCTAATTAACTCAGTACCTGAACCTCTCCATTTATTCGTGAGTAATTCAGTCAATATATCAGGTAAGGGACCAGGATCGGAGTGTTGGCTCTTGTATAATGTAAGGAGTTGTTGAATCATGTAGATACCAGCTAAACGCTGTTCATCTGGGTTGAGGTTCAAAAACGTGTGTGCTAGTGTATCATCACTATATTTTCCGGGACTGTCAACCCAGTGAACGGCTGACCTGGCTAATTCTTGTTCGTCCATAGAATCGAGTATATGATAACCCCTTCGTTCTCGGAGTAATTTGTCAGCGGCTTGGAACGAATGTTCGGGGGACCTTATATTTATTATAGGTGTTTGGAAATTTCTGTTATTATCTGGACGTATCGGACGTATCGGATCAGTAAAGCATCTAGTATTATTGCAAGATCTTCCTCTACCTACATAGGCCATTGTTTCTAACTGTCCTGTGGGCAGTTCTAATTCTTCCTCCTCTTCGGTTTGTTCATGCTGGTCTACTGCTAATCTTTCTTCGTGTATTCGTTCTACTTCTTTGCGGATTTTTCGGCACATAGCTATTATACTTAATCGTTTATCATGTCTCCCTTCTGATATATTCCGACTCCATGTGGTAAGAATTTGCATTTCTTCCGGATTTACCCCTGGTCGGTCTTGATTTCTGACCACACAATTTATGAGGAAACGTAACAGTTCTCCCTGTATCTCCACTTTCTGGTACTCCATGGCTCTATTAATACTTTCAGAATCTCGCCCTGACTGGACAAAATGATATATATTTTCTAAATGTGTAGTCATTCCTGGTAGCCTCCCTAAATATATTGCAGCTCGTCGGATACGTAATGATGCCAGCAGCATTTCATCCTTTTTGCCGGGCACAGGATCATATCTACAATCTATTAGAAGTTCCTTAAGCGTGTCGGGAGTTACTAGTTTGGGCGTACGTTGGTGGGCTAATTCTTGAAAGGAAAGTTTATTTACTCTGGGTGGCGTGGAAAAAATGTTTGTTGTACCTCCTGTAGCACCGCCTGGGGTGCTGGGTGTGAAAGGATTCGTTGAACGTGATATAGCAACCATAGGTGTGGGTACAGCTGTAGAAACAGATGTGCTTGCCGGAACTTGTGTCGGAATTTGTTGTTGCGGAGGTACAGACGGAGGGTCTTGGCGTTGAACCCCCTCGGTAGGCGGTCTATGTGGTGCAGTATTAGCATACTCGGGAGCTGCGTCGTCTAAATAAGAGGAAAGGAAAACATCTTCTGCGGTTCTGGGATGCCCTTTGGGATGTGCTTTTATCGGAAACAATGGGGGTGGCAAGTCTTTGGGTATCTCCAGAGTAGCCTTAGGTAACCCTTCGGCCAGAGGATACATACCATTCATAAGGGCATTTCTTTGTCTGTCTACTTGTTCTCCTTTTGCTCGGGTACCTTCTTCAATTAGTAGATTTTCTCGCATTTTATCTGAATTCTCCTTACTCTTCTCTTCCTGTCTACGTGCTTTTTCTGTACGTCTATAAGATTCTTTACGCCATAATTCAATGGCATCTTTCTGTGATTGTCTAGCTTTCTTTTTCCATAATTCTTCCTCTACTTTCATGATGCAATCTGCATCCCAGGTCCCAGTTGCGGGCCATCTCTGACTTTCTGGTAATTCCTTGGTGTAGTCTACCCATAAATCAAGAAATAATATGGCGTCCAGGCCATGTTTATGATACATGAAGTACCCTGGAGTGTCCCTAGGAGGAATGGGAACAGCTTCTTCGAGTACCCCTTTTCTAGTTTTGATCTGTCTTAATTTCGAAAAGAGCGGCATATTGAGAACTGATCTGATACCTAATTTTGAACACGTTTAATACAACAAAACACAATAATGAACAGTCATTCACACCACAATATGCAGAACGTATTTAAAACATTTAACATTTAATATTTAATGAACAACAATGATGGCCATTTAGGGATCTAGTCACTAAGCATAATACTCGACACTAACTAGGTAATTCTGAATTATATACTAGACATACTTGATATACTGCTGAACAGTACAGATACACTGCTGAAAACAGTGCAGACCGGATTTGTGTACCCAAACCCGTCTTGACCGGCACAACCTATGTGCACGTCAGAACGCCTCCCCGATAATGGTACTCACCGGGTAGCTCGGAACGGAAGGCCTCGGAACTGAACTGAACTGGACTCGGACTCGGACCGGACTGGACTCGACTCAAAACTTCGGAACTTCGGAACCTGGTGGGCCTCTGTATACCTCGGATCTTGCTCTCTCAGCTAGGCTCTGGTCGGGATACTTCGCACTTCTCACCGCCTCGTCTGGGTGTTGATCGCAGCCTCAGTTACCCCCGCTCGGCAGGAGGGAGATACAGGAAATCCTGTGGGTACGCGTTGTTGTCCGTCCAGCTGTGACAGGAGACCGGGCCTGCAACGCACCTCCGGCGCGTGAGATGAGAAAGTGTCCCTGTTCGGGCGCCATTTATGTGGTAAATAATTTAATTACCGGGACTTAATTTGATGCGGAAAATCTATAATAATAGCTCAGTAAAATAAGAGGCAGAATCCGTGGTATTAGAGGTTCAGAACGGGTTTTATTCCTATACAAAGGAACATAATTCGAATTATGGGCCTTCTATTCCATCACCACGAGAGTTCAGGAAGGAAGGAACAATACATTATTGCCATGTAATCATTTTTATAGAAAAGGCATTACAGTGAAACAGATGCAGGAGGCGTAACAGTTGATATCAGAGATAAAAGCATACATACGTAACTAAAATGGGTGTAACTAGGCGTAACTAAAGAACGTCATTAGATGTGATGTCATAAATGGGTGGTTCCATGAAAGAATTTCGCAATGTCAGCGAAAATACTTGGCAGAGATGCGCGCGCAGCCGCATGACGTGTGATTGACGTGTAACTAGAGGGTGAAAGGGACTTGACATTTAGCTCTACATGTGGAGACAAAAGTCTGGGGTTATGTCAACCTAATCCCAAATCATATCTAATATCCTATGTTTAAAGAACTGTGTTATCCAAAAAGAGAGGTCTCTTAGGATAGAATCTTATTCTATACTGACTATACTGACTGTTAGTGCGTGTACAAGCGTCTAAGTGTCTACACTAGATGCGAGGGGGTAGGAATATTCCATGGTAACAGGGCTATGAATTACTTGCATGAGGGCAGCGAGGCCTGGTCCTTTGCACGGTAGCTGGAGGAATGTTTACCTAAACTACCAGACAGGAATGCATCGGATGAGGAGCGGAGCAGAGCAGATAATCTTGAAGGTGACATACAGTTTTTGGCAGGCAGATAGGCCGACAGGCCGAGTCAGGCACCGTTAGCCGCGCAGGGAGTAGGACAAAGTTCATGGATACAGATGCGAGCTCAGACTGGAGCTTTCAGAGGCAGAAGGCAGGAAAAAGCTTAATGGCAGAATCAGGGCCTACTCGCCTGGACTGTAAAATGGGATAAGTGAACCATATAAAGCCGGTGGCCTTTCATACTTAGGAATAGAATATCCGGCCCATTCATGGCGGATCTGAAAGAGGACATGTTGACGGTGGACGCACATGTGTTTGCGTCTTCATAACTGGAACTGGAGGGAACATACATGTACTTGTGATTTATACATGAAACCGTTGGGGTCCAAGATAGGGGTCATAACCGACCATAAGAATCCATATTTCCACAGTGTGACTGTGGTCAGACGTAGTACGAGCACAACCTGCCCTGGCTGAGGATGGACCCCAAGAGGCAGCACTCTACCATGCCCAGTAGATGTGAGCAGAGGATTGCCCTCCCTTACTTCTGGGTGAATCAAGGAGGGAGATATGGGTCGTGTTGATGACCCCAGTGAGAGAAACTGGTCCCTGGTGAAGCTCCAAGGGATAAATGAGCACTAAGAGAGGACCAGAAATATAGGACCACCATAGGCTATGCTGGTAGGTATAGCAAAAGCTGGCGGGCCTGGTGGTGAACATGTGGCACCTTAAATTGGCAGGAAAAGAGGCTCATCACAAAGACAAGCAGCTATTAACCTGCCAAGTGAGCAGTTTAGCAAGGCTCTACATGCTTGGGGCGCTGTTGTGGTCTTGCTTAGTTCCCTCTCCTTCTCTGTCACACCCTTATTACCTTGCCCTTTTTCTCTTTCCATCCCTGTGCTGCTTACATTCCATGTGTCATAGCTTGACAACAGAATGTTCTGTTCTGAACTGGATCTCAGGAGTTGGAGCTTAGCTGCTGCCTAAGCTGGTGGTCCTTTACTTTTTACTTCTGAATAAAGCTACTTAAAGATTCCAGTGTGCCCCTTGGACTTCTTTACAGGTGCCCCTCTGGGGGCTTTCAGATTCATTTGCATGCCCTTTGGCCTGGCATCTGCTGCGGCCTGTTTCCAGAGGGTCATGAATAAAGTTTTAGAGGGATTGTCTAAGGTTCTCATTTTCCAGGCTGACATTCTTGTTTACGGGAAGGATCAACAAGAACATGACAAGCAGCTGTGGAAAGTTTTACAGTGGCTTCAAGATACAGGTCTGGTTATTAAAAAAGAAAAGTGCAAAATCCGAGTGTCCTCTTTAAACTATTTAGGACATACCATCTCTGGTGAAGGGATCAGGCCTAAATTGGATCTTGCCGAAAGCATTGTAAAAGTCCCTGTACCTGTTAACAAAGATCAAGTTCGATCATTTTTAGGGTTGGCAGAATTCTGCTCTAAGTTTGTTCCAAATTTTGCGTGTGTTTCTTCTCCCCTCAGGTTGCTGCTTAAAAACGGAGCTCAATTTTCATGGTCTGATGATTGCTCCTCTGCTTTCAACTCCATTAAGAGTGTAATTAGTCGCATGCCTACCTTGGGACATTTTGATGCTTGCAAGAAAACTATTCTGTCAACAGATGCTAGCATGCTTGGTTTGAGGGCGGTTCTATCCCAAGTTGTGAATGGTGAGTCCAGGATAGTTGCTTTCGCCTCTCGCTCACTCAGGGGTGCTGAGGAGCATTACTCTGTAATTGAGCGTGAGGCGTTGGCAGTCTTCTAGGCTATCCGCCATTTCAAGTTTTATCTTTGGGGTATACCTGTGGCTGTTAGGACTGATCATCGTCCCTTGTGTCAAATGTTCACATGCAGAGAAATTGACAATATCTCTCCTAGAATCAAACGTTGGATGGAGGGGTTGTCTGACTTTAATGTTGTGGTTGAGTATGTGCCTGGACCAAAGAATGCTATTGCAGACTGTCTTTCCAGGTTACCTTTGGATCAATCTGGTGTCGAGGTGGAAAATTCTCTTGTAGCATGGGTGCATGAGTCTACTGTTAGTTCTGATGAATGGTCTTTTGCTTCCCGGAGTGAAAATGAGTTAGACATGGTCAGAGAATTTTCAGTAAAGGGTTGGCCAGCAGACAAGGATGTACCTGAATCCTTGAAATGTTCCATTAATGTCAAGGATGAGCTGTGTGTTTTTGATGACAAGTTGTTGAGGGGTAATCGTGTGATATCTCCTCGTGATCTTAGGTGCAAACTTATCAACTTGGTTCATGAGGGACATTTAGGGAGAAATCTGACTAAGGCAAGGGTTCGTGAATGGTACTGGTGGCCGACCAGGTATCGGCAAATTGAGGAGGTTGTCAAAGATTGTTGGGAATGTGCTAACAGTGATAAAAACAAAAAGACTTGTACTGCACCACTTTCGCCTGTGGAGGTTCTCTCTGAACCTTGGCCCAAGTTGGGTTTAGACATTGCCAGACCTTTGGAATTGTTTGCTCATGATGAGCGTTATGTGAATTCATCTTGTGGATCAATCTTTGTGATGTCCATCTCAAATTTAGTCCCAATATAAGTAAGTCCAAAATTGAATTTCTAGATATCTGGATACAAATTGTTGACGAAAAAATTGAGGTTAGTCTTTATACCAAGCCCACTGCCAAAAATACCCTACTTCAATACTCAAGCTTCCATCCTCGTAGCCAAAAGGACAACATCCCCTTCAGCCAATTTTTACGCCGACGTAGGAACTGCACCACTCTATTCATTTACGACAGGCATGCAGAAGAACTCAAACAAAAATTTGCCAATAGGGGTTACCCCCTTAAATTGATCAAGGATGCCTATAAAAGAGCAAAATACTATGACAGAACAGTATTGTTGCAGACTAAAGAAACTAAAAATGAGGAAAAACTGGTTTGTGTTACCACGCACTCCAATATTGACCACAAGATTAGACAGATCATTAATAATGAGTGGCATATCTTGAATTCGGATCACTCTAAAAAGACTCTTCCTAAACCTATTTTTGCGTTTAGACGCAACAAAAATCTAAGGAACTCTTTGGTTAAGTCCAAAGTATCTACCGTCAAGTCTTTTGTCCAGAAATCTATCACTGGTACTAGACCTATTAGTGGTACACACAAATGTGGCTGCTGTCATGCATGCCAGTTGGCCATTGTGACCAATGAATTAATTTGGGATAAACGGACCTTTTCATTTAAAGACATGACAAATTGCCGCACCCGACATGTGGTCTACCTTATCCTCTGTCCTTGTGACAAAGGATACGTAGGTGAAACCAGCAGAGAATTTCGCATTCGCTTTAGCAAACACAAGTCAGCTATTCTCAATAAACGTGAAGGGGCACCAATGGTTGCTCATTGGATTGAGAAACAACACACGATTTCTGACCTCCGTGGTTAATTTTGGAACATGTACATCCACCCAACAATTCTAATGTGGATGCACTAAGACGCAAAAGGGAGGTTTTCTGGATATATACACTTCGGACACAAGAAAAAGGCCTCAATGAACATCTTCCTTGGGAAAATGCGATCATATAGACACAGTTTTTGCAACTATGTAGCAACCACATGGAAAATATGTTTATGTTTTCCTTATCGCGGTTGCTGAACAATAATTAGATTTGTGTTTATTCTGCATGATGTCTTAACCTTGCCATTGGGCTACATGCCGCGTCCTATTTTCTTTATAAATCTGACCCTTTAAATATTTCTTCATATAGATACCCCTATATGTGCGTTTTGAACAGTATTATCTACATCGTTATTTTATGCAACTATTCACGCATTTACTTGTGTACCTTGGGTGATTACTTGTGACCATTTTCCTAGCTCCCCCATAGGTAACTTTTACCAATCCTGCTCAGGGGTTCCTTCATTTCTAAGCCTTTTGCCACCTCACGTAGTGAAACCTTGCATTCTAGTCCGGTTTCCATTTCACTTCAAGCCTATATTCCCTTTGACATTTTGAGTCCCTTTTCAGTGCCCATGATTGGGTCACGCCACTTCCTGATTGTTCCATATAAGGAAGACGCCAGACTCCCTATCGTTCTACGCTGAGAGCGGTAGCAGTTGGACCGTGGATACTGATCGCTTACAATTCCTGGTAAGGGCTATATCGGCGTGGTTATAAGTTGTTTGTTCACTCTTTAAACCATGCTCACGCCGTTATCTTGCGTGCAGTTTATTTACACTATGTGTGTCTCTTTTTTTAGATAGCCTGAATGGTTCGCATTTTCTACGCTTCGTACCCAACCTACATTTTTAAGACACAACCCTGTGTAATGACTGAACATTAATCTATCCAGGTACACAATATGCCTATTGTTAAGTAACACGAGGCTATGACCTGTACTTATACCTCTACCTTCTCAATATTTTGATATAGCCTGTTTTCTGTATACTTTCAGGCTATCCCTAACGGCGTAATTAATTATACTGATCTCCTTTTACACTACTACGGGTCCATACATTTTTGCTGGCCTCACCGGTTTTAAACCATCGGCTTGGACACAGCTATTACGCCATGTGAACTCTTAGTTGGGTAAGTAGCTGTGATGGTACTTCATAACCTCTAGTTCTCCCAGTACATCGCGTCATCCTAATACAACCTGTTTTCTGCATACTTTCAGGTTATCTTTAACTAAGTGACTATCTTTATCGATTTCCATGATTATCATTACAGGTCCGCATACTTTCACTTGGATATTTCCCTGACCGGCTTTAAAATTGACCGGTTCGGATGCTGTTACCATGCTCTGTGATATTTCAGTTTGGTAAGTGGTGGATCTGTATTCTATAACCCTAAGTCCTTCTAGCATAACGTGACATTCTCGTATCAGTGATAGAACATATCTTGATAGATAATCATGTTTCCAGTCCCAGCCTGACTCTAAGAATGACACACGTTTGGTGAGGATTCCAGTTAAACATTCCGTTAGACATAAGTTTTCTTATCATCGTAGTAACGGTCATAGATTGGATTGATAATTCTTCCTTTCATCTAAATGCCCCCGTTCTATGTTCATTGACACTTTGGTCCACTATGGGGGGGGGTTCCCTTATTTTCAAACTCCATTAACTTTACCATAGATTCAGTTATCTTTTATATTTTTAGATTTCGCAAGGGTCATTGTTTCTTCTCTTTCTATTTTTAGTTCTTTTCTAAACATTTACACAAAGATCGAAGTTGTTGTCCATCTGGTATCCTCTTGTTAAAGAGTTTTCCCTGACAAGTATGTGTTTATATATTTTTCCTTCAAAATCTTTTCCATTATGGTGATTGGTACTTGGTTTTTTACTCTTATTTTCTCACACTTTTTTGGGTGACCGTTTTTACCACGGGTCTATATATAGCTCCTTTACTCTCTCTATAGCTCCCGTCCTCATAAAAACTGAAAATATAAATTAGTATTATATGTACTTATTGCAGTTCTTTATACCCACAGACCAACGGCTGTCAATACTGAATCTGTACTTTACCTTATGAGGTTGGACACCAAATTAGGCCTTGAAGCCTTGGTTCCCTGAAAGACCACTCAAATAAGCCCTGAAGAAGGAGCCTGTAAAACCATATAGGAGCTCCGAAACGCGCGTTGGCGCTGGTCTTATGTTCAAACTTCATAACCTATGGTTTTAATTATCACGTCATTGTGTTCTTTTTGTGTATTTTCAGGTTCACTGTCTCAATTTTTTGCTATTTATGTTGTATATATGTCTCTTATTCATGTCATGGTTGTATATTGTTGAAAACAAGTTACAATTGTGTTTTATTATTGTGATACAACATACACTTTATGCATTAATGTACAGATTTAAATGTATATGCTTTCTGAAAAAATGAAAAAAATGAAAAAATGAGCTAATAAATGAATTAATACAGTTTTGTACACCGTTAACTGTGGGTTCTACTTTATCTTATGGACACATTGCCTTTTAGACAAGTGTAGGAAGTCCTGTTCTATGTATAGTTCTTTTACCTGACATCTTCCTCACATATTTACAAATTCAGGGTCCCTCTACTGTAGTCTATTGAGGTTCCCTCTGAACCTTGGCCCAAGTTGGGTTTAGACATTGCCAGACCTTTGGAATTATTTGCTCATGATGACCATTATGTGTTGTTGTTGGCGGACAACACTTCCAAGTGGGTGGTCACCAAATGTGTGCCAGCTGTCAACACAAGAACTGTTATTGAATTCCTTTCTGAGGAGTCCTCCAGAGAAGGCATTCCCAAGCATCTCATCACTGATAATGGAGTACAGTTTGTCTCACACGAGATGAGTGCATTTCTAAAAGAGTTATCTATCACCCATTTCAAGACAGCTCTGTACTCACCACAAGCCAATGGTCTGGCTGAAAGCATGAATAAGTTGGTCAAAGTTGTGCTCATAGGGCTTTGCAGACGAGGTCTTCCCTTAAAAAAATGCTCAGAGAAACATGGTGGGCTCACCGCAATACCCCCAATTGTCTGACTTTGGTTTCTCCTTTTTCTATTTTGAGAGGCAGGAAGCCTCATGACAAATTGAGTCCTGCTTGGTTGAGGTTGAATGTGAATGATGTCCAATTGGATAAGCAGGTGGTTTTTAAACAGAGACTTCACCAAGAGAGGTACAAGGACAGGTTTGACTTAAAGAATTTGTCTTCTCTCAAGCATTGGTGTGTTGGTGATGAGGTGCTAATCAGGAATCCCAGTCTTTTGAAGAAAGGACGTTCACGATTTATGGGGCCCTTTATCATTAAAGAGGACAGGAAGAATGTTGTTGTGTTGGACTCTGGTGAGGTATGGAATATGTCCAGGTTGGTCAAATGGCAATCCGGTTCCTATGGACGTGAACGGGTTTAAGTTCTTCAAGTGTGTCAAGGCACTCTGGTTCTATGTGACAGTTCTGGTTCCACTTGTAATAATCCTGTTTCTGATGTACCTGTTCCGAGGAGTTCTCGGAGACTGAGATTCAAACCGACCTGGCATCAAGACAATGAAATGTCTTCAATATTTAGTCTGCACTATCTAAGTCCATGTAATGTTCTAAATACTTTGGTTTGCATTGTTTTATTCTCATTGCAGTTGTATCTTTGTTTCTTGTAACTTTGTGATAATTTCTTGTTCAAATTGTACGGAAGGGAGATGTGTTGTGGTCTTGCTTAGTTCCCTCTCCTTCTCTGTCACACCCTCATTACCTTGCCCTTTTTCTCTTTCCATCCCTTTGCTGCTTACATTCAATGTGTCAAAGCTTGACAACAGAATGTTCTGTTCTGAACTGGATCTCAGGAGTTGGAGCTTAGCTGCTGCCTAAGCTGGTGGTCCTTTACTTTTTACTTCTGAATAAAGCTACTTAAAGATTCCACTGTGCCCCTTGGACTTCTTTACAGGTGCCTAGTACCTTGGAGTGGCTAGATGATTGCCCCCAAGCACTTAACTCGCAATACTCTTAAACATGCAAGCAGCGCACAGCATGCTCTTGCCGTGGATGACACCAACAGGTGTAACTGCACTTTAGGCTAGGTCATTGACCGACTGGCTGTCTAAATACACTGAACAGGTTCTCATAATGGGTGCAAGTATCCAGCCACAGAGGGTAATGAGCTTATAGAGACCTAATAAACTCCTGAGAAGTGTCCACCGTAAAGGGAAAAGGAACTGCGTAGATAACAAGGTGCAGCACAGCTAACCTTCAGCGATGACAGGAGACCAAGAGTATGTAGCACAACACCCTCTGAGACATCACATAGGTGACACTGGCCCCTGGTAAAGACTCTTCACTAGATCTCTCACAGATCAAGGAGGGACACATCTATTAAAAACGTGTTCACCCTGAAAGGAGGTAGAGCAGACAACTCAGAAAAAACCTCAATCTCAGATAAACATTCCCCAGAGAGAGAGGACAAGCAAGATATAAACCTAATAATATCACAGGATTACCTCAAACAATTTCTGTAAGAAATGAAAGGAGAAATAGGGAGAATCAGAAGCGATCTAAAAAAGTACTTAAAAGTGATACAGAAGGAGTCCAAGAACTCTGTTGAAGAGTCAGTGACCTAGAAACCATAGTAGATGAATATTGGATGAAATGCCCCAACTGAGAACTTGTCTTGTTACCCTGTAGGAACAATATGAGGACATCTCCTTAAAGCAGAAAAACATCAGAAAACGGTGCACCGGAACAATATATGGATTAGGGGCCTCTCTAAAAGGGCAGAGGGCAACTATACACAAGCCTTTCTACAACAACTACTGTACCACATACAAAACAGACCAGAATACCCCCCTATCCAAATAGATAGAGTTCAGAGGTTGTCAGCAAGAGGAGCCCCCAGTGACAAACTACCAGACATCATAGCTCAAATACATTTCTACAACGAAATCATGGAAATTTCAAGAAATCACAACCCTGTTGATTACAATGGACACAAACTACCACTCAATAATGACTTGGCAACCAGCAACCTAAGGCGAGTTCAGGCCAATCACAGAGCTCCTGTGAAAACGCAACATGCCATATCATGGTGACATCTATTTTGTCCGAGCTTTACATAGGCCTCTTGAAAACATCAAGTCAAATCCCAACATCAGACCAGGGACATATTGGGGATCCTGGACACAGGTACACTAACGACTAACAGGTCACCATAGGCCAATGTGACAAACATGGACAAGGGTGGGTGGCCTTAGTAAATGAACATCACCCATCGCAGTGGAAATGGCAAGTGCCAAGAAGGATGTATCGAACAAAGTTTGTTAACTTCGGGACAAAACACGGAAGTTGATGAAAGACCATTCCACAGACAAGGAACAAATTGGAGATGCCAAGAACAGCCACTGATCAACTAAATAACACATTACAAAAGGATAGAAGGGATGTGAGAGGTCACAGAGCTGGGGGTGAAGGCTCCTGAATGGACTATCCAACATGGCCTTGGCCAGTGGGAAATGGACTCCCCAACAATGTACCATCTTAGGTTTGCCATTAGCCTATTGGAGAATGGTAAAGATACAGGTTTATATATTTACAGCAGTTTGGGGGAGTTGGGAGGGATCTAGTGTTCACTGAGAGAGTGAACACGTTTGCAACACCTTGTCACACTTCATGAACCAGTTGCTGCGACACAGGGATTGAGACATAGAGAGAAACCACTCATATCATTTAAATGACCCCATGAATCATACTTAAAATAGTTGTTTCCATGTGTGATCCGCCACACAATAAATTGGTTGTATTGAACTTTCTACAATTTACTGAAGGAGACCTGTGCCTATTGCAAGAAACACTCCTCCTGGCGAGAGACCATCATAGAATGACTTCTAAATATTTCGAAAATAAGCAGTTCCTTTCCTGTAGGCAACGAAAACAGCAGGAGTAGCAGTACTCTGTAGCAAAACATTCCAAGGGAAGGTTAACACAGCTCATAAAGGCAAAGCACGCAAATGACAGGGAATCACATTCTAAATAGGAGGCCATAAATATATAGTTTTATCCATATACGTGCCCAATGACAAAGACATTTTGGACAGCACAGAGGGCATTTGATCTTTTTTACCAAAATTAACTTGACCCTGGACCCCGCCAAGGCTAGACCTCAACAGAAATAAGAGTGCAGCAGACCTCCACATTCAGACATAGCAAAGTGGCTGGGAGAGCTGGGATTAATGGACAGTTGGCATCACCTACACACTGAGTAAATTGATTACACATTTTAGTCTGCAGCTCACAGATCATATGCCATCCCTCAACAATGTCTAATCACTGACGCACTTCAAGAACAATGTACTGAATCTGATCTATGCGTTATATCACACTCAGACCATCCACCCATGTGCATTTAATTCCAACTCACAAATAAATATTCGAGGAAAAATAGATTGAAAATGATATATTTTTTACTGCAAGACCCTGTCATCAAACATGATCTGCCCAAAGGTATCACATAACACCAACCCATTAATGATATGCCAGAAGTCTCCAATGGAACTGTTTAGGAGGCATTGAAGGCTGTTGCCAGAGGGCACCTGGAAAAGGCATCTGCCCTGAAAGCAAGGTAGAAGACAACAAGTCCCAGTTAAACAATTTATAACATCATCATAAAGTCACTAATTCTAACAAGGTATCAAGGGAAGTCCTGGTTAAGTGAGCTCAATTTTGAGCTTTGGCTTATGACAATGCAGAAAACACCAGTCTATGCACCAAACAACATTTCTACATGGCAGGCAACAAAGCAAGGAAACCTTTAGAGGCCCAATTAAAAGTGAAAATTGCATCTACTCGATAACAGAGATAAAATACACAGAGGGTATCTTGTGGTGGATGATGGAAAAATAGGCAAGAAATTAAGTGCCTTTTATGTCTTGCGTTATAGTGAAAAAAACCACGAACGTTGGAGACATAAACAACTATTTAACTGACCCCTACAAAAATCCATTGTGAGTGATAAACTAAAGTATGGAAAAAGAGATGGAACGAATGCTTGAATTAATCTCAGCCACTAGTAATTCCAAGGGATGCGGCCTGAGTGATTTACGGTGGCTGAGATCAATTCAAGCTTTCCATCCATCACAGTTTTGCATATTTATTGTGTCGCTCTAAGTAAGAAGGGTATGCCCAGATGTGGGTCCTGTGCACACTGTGTCACTGGAACCAAGCTGTACCCAGCTGATGGGCCTATAACTAAGGTGAAACCGGTCCTGGGTTGATTGTGTTCCGGTTCAGAGAGGGCCAGACTTGGCAGTTCGGGCTGGACTGTTCCCATTTGAGCAAGGTCAAGACTGATTTGTATATAGCTGGGTCCAAACTGAAGTGACATGGTGTGCAAAGTAATGATGGATTAGGATGAAACCCAAGTAATTACCATATTGCAAATAAAAGAGGCCCATAAAGAACCTCACCCAGCAATTAGGAGACAAAAGTAAGTGTAACTGCATGGAAGAGTGGGTGAGAATAGGCAGGTATAAATGGGATTAGTAGTAAGAGCAAGAGCTAGTGAAGGATAAGGGAGGGAAAATGTTGTTTTAAGAGCAGGACTAAGTAGGAGTAGTAGTAAACAGATTTATGTAGGAGTAGATTCAAGTACGGTTAGAAGCTGGTAGGGTAGGAAGGAGTACAGTAAGATTTCAAAGCATGTAGGTGAAGGAGGAAGTGTAAGGATAAATATGAGAATTAGGAACAGGTGGAAGCAAGGGTAGGAGTAAGTAAAATAGGCATACATAGAAGTAAGACTAGTCATACATTTAAGACAGAATAGGACTAAGTGTAGGACTAAGCAGTTGTGGGTAGTAACTCATTCCACTCTATACCCCTATACACCCACAACCCGCTCCTAAAAAAATAACACAATTAATATAATTATCTGTTAATTAAATAATAACAATTAATTACCAATTAATAAATAATTAACAATAAATTAAATGTTAATACCAATAAATAAAAATGTATAATTACTTTATTAAAATTAAATTACTTCCTACCCTAGTTCCCTATAAACCCACAACCGGCTCCTAAAAAAATAACACAATTAATATAATTATGAATTAATTAAATAATACCAATTAATTACCAATTAATAATTAATTAACAATAAATTAAATATCAATACCAAAAAATAAAAATTATTAATTAATTTATTAAAATTAAATTACTTCCCCCCTATTCCCCTATAAACCCACAACCCGCTACGGAATGAAAACACAAAATTTTATTAAAAATACTTATTAATTTCTAAAAATTATTATTAAATTTACTATAATAAATTACTTCCCACCCTATTCCCCTATAAACCCACAACCCGCTACGGAACTAAAACGCAAAATTTACTTGAAAAAAAATTAATAACTTTGAAAAATGTAATACATATATTTAAAAAAATACAATACTTAACAAAAATATAGAAGACATACATTTAAAATACATACTGAAATACATAACAGTATTATAAACATCGATATTGTTAACAACAATATTTTTACAAACGATATTACTGACTTCGATATTAACAAAAACGATATTTCTTACCCTCATGTCGATATTCTGGTCACCGATATTCTTGATGTCGATATTCAGTCCCTTCGATATTTCCAACTCGATATTTTTGTACTCGGTAAATAAAAACTCGATATTATGGGGTCTATTAGGATGGCGGTCAGAAATTCATCCCGACCGGCACGGTAGCGGGAAAAGACCACCCGCCAGTACCCCGGCACAACCGCCGGTCCAATTAGTATGATCCGCAGTCGAAATCCGAACGCGGCGGTACGATAGCAGCCATTAACATTGTGGCAGTTGCTGCTGCCAGCAGCTCCACCGCGATGACAAAAGGAGCATGTCCTGCATCTCCCTGCACTGCGTGGCAGGCACTGCACTGTGCCTGCCACATGGTACATGGACATGTAGGGGGGGGTTCCATGGGTACCCTCCCAGTGCCCCACACCCCCAACACAAGGGAGCCCACAACGGGCTCCCTAAGGCATTCACTGCATGCCTGTCAATGGTGGTTCCACTGCAGCGGAAAGGCTGGCTTCCGCCGGCATCATAATCTAGCCGGCAGAGCCTGGCCCTGCACCGGCCCCATTTTAGCAGTCCAGCACTGCACGCCAGGAAAGAGTGCAGACTTCCCCCGGCGGAAAAGTGGGGGCGGGATTTCTCACCGCTGCGGTCACCACCATACTAATGTGACCGGCGGATTTCTGGGTTGCGATCGCGGACGGATGGCCCGCCCGGCGACAGCCATCGTCCGCCATCCTAATAGACCCCTATGTCTGTGCACCAGAAGTAATAGTAGGAGGTAGAATTGATGCATGAGAGCAGGAGGAAATAAGAGTGAGAGTAACTAGGAGTATGTTGGAATGATAAAAAGTAACAGTAGGAGCAAGTAGTTATAGGAGTAGGAGTAGGGAGATTAAGAGTAAGGAGGAGGAAGCAGAACTAAGAGTAGCAGTCAGAAGCAAAGTAAGCGTGATTATAAAAAGTAGAAGTGAGTAGAAGCTAGAACTAACTAGAAGTATCATTATATAACTGCATTAGGAGTAAGAGTACACATAAGTAGGAGAAAATGTAGGTGCTGGTAGAATTAAGTGATGGAGTAAGTGTAAGTAAAGTAAGATTCAAGGAAAGAAGTGCCCAGAAAATGGTAGAAGTCCTTTACTTGGAGCTGTATAAGAACAGGTGTTTGTTGTGCCACTTGAGAGAGGCATACTCTCTGAACATTAAGTTACAGACATGCCTGGCTCTGTAATGTGCAGTGTGAGGAAGAGGAGTGAGGAAGAAGGTGGTCTGTGGTGTATTAGGAAGCAACCAGCCTGGGATCCAATTCCAGGTGCCGGTATGGATCGCCTGGATCCTTCCCATACAGACCTGTGTTAGTTATGTGATATGCTGCCTGTCTGCAGTGCCCGGATGCCGGGACAGGAAGTGGCCAAGGCAATAAAACTATGTGTACAGACACTGCATCTTTTCTGTATACAGATTTAACTGGGTAGCTTCTTGAGAGTTGGGGGCGTGTGTCATAAGCGGCGGAATTAAGAGTGTGATGGGAGGTCTACTGGAATGTCTGGGTGCACGGCATTTGCAGAGCAGGAGGAACAGGAGCAGCTTATATTGGAGAAAAGAGGTAGGGTGGGTGAGGGGGCGGTGGGACACAATGGAGATTAAAACATTTTTGACAAAAGAGGTGGGGGACAAGAAACACAAAATGAAACTTACCTGCTGCCCTCCAGCATCGTGTCCCACTCTTCCGCTCCTTTCTGCCATTGCAGGCAGGCACAGACTCCCAGGCTATCTTACGGCCAATACTGAAGCTGCTCTCATATGAGGGCAGCTTCAGCATTGGCCTGAGCCCTGATGATGTGCACTCCAGGACACACTGAGAGTCTGTGCCTGCTCTCGCCAACCCCAGCAATGCAGCTGGGGTTGGAGAGAGGTTATTGGGCATGTAGTTTTCGGTCGGCCTGAGACCGCCGGCCAAAAACCACAGGCACCGTGTAGGTAGAGCCCACCACTCCCCCTCCTGTCTATCATAACCCTGGCCCCACCGCAAACAAAATGAAACGATAATAAAACGGGTACGAAACCCGTTTTATTTTTACATTTTCTTAAAGTGCTGGCAGGGAGGGCAACGCTCCTCCGCCATAGCGGAGGAGCCGCTGCTGAGGAGGAATGCCGTTTACAAAGCTATGATGCACACACAGTTTTACTATTTATTTCTGGAGCATATCTATAAATTTGAAAATTAATGTCAATGACCCTTTTAAGAATGATCTTTGCTCTATGACTTTGGAAATGACACACTTATTTTTAAGGGATCTTATGCAAAAAGTTTAACATTAAAATACAGAAAAAGATTACTCAAATTCCCGTGAGCAGCAGATCTGAACTGTTTAGGTCATCCTGAGCAGTTGTTGCATAACCTGGAAGCGTAGAAATAATGTAAATACTCGAGAAGTCAATGTGGTGATGCATGCATAAAGGGTTTCAACCCTAGCCTTCTGTCTCCCCGCTCCAGGGCACCGGTGAGAGGTGGATCTGGAGGAACCCTTCCTCCTTCCAGCACAGCTCTAGCTCAGATTATCACTAAAAGAAACATAAATGGCTCCTTGTTGTTCATCTAATGTTCTCTGGTGAGGCTGTACACTGATGAGCAAGAGGTTTAGAAGCACTGACTAACTGAGTTGAGCAAAGCAATACACCAGCAGAGTGTACGAGAGGGAGGAGGCGTTTAAAGCTATTCAGGGCCGTAGCTGGCATTGGGTGTTTCTCTGGTGGGCCGCCATAGCGGGCTGGTTTTGGGCCCCTGGAGGTTGTATCAGCAACTTGAATTGGCATCTTTTCTGGACAGGGATTCAGTGGAGGTTCCAGAGGTGGGGGTGATTTGGTCCGCTTTGGGAGGCTGCGGATGAGTCTGGCCACTAAGTTCTGTTTCATTTGGAGTCTGTTCAGGAGGTGGGTGGTGATTCCTGCATAGAGCGCGTAGCCGTGCTCAAGTCGGCTGGTGACTAGGGCTTGGGTGATAATGTTCCTGGTGTCGATGAGGAGCCATCTGAAGATCTTTGAGTTCCAACATGAAGAGTGGTAGGTGGATGCTCTGGGTTCGTCCTGTGAGGAAGAATGAGATTTATTTAAGGGTGTCTCCCTGGATTTCAATGTGGCAGAGTCTCGTGATGAGGGTGTTGTGAGATATAGTGTCGAATGATGATAAGTCAAGGAGAATCAGGGCTACTCTGTCTCCGCTGTCGAGGAGGGTTCAGATGTCATTGGTGGCAGCAATTAGAGCTGTCTTTGCTGTGGTTGGCGCAAAAGCCAGTCTGGGAGGTGTCCATCAGGTTATTGCTCTCCAGGTGTTCGGTGAGTTGTTAGTTGATGGTCTTTTCGAAGACTTTGGTTGGGAAGGGGAGCAAAGAGATGGGGCAGTAGTTCTTGAGATTACTGGGGTCAGCAGAGGTTTTCTTGAGGAGGGGTTTGACCTCTCCGTGTTTCCATTGATCGGAGAAGGTGGCCGTGTTGCTAGAAGCGTTGAGAATGGCGGTGAATTCGCTTGCTCCCGAGGTTGAAGAATTGGTGGGGCAGGAGCCCATGGGTGCTCCAGAGTGGATAGAGTCATGAAGACTTTGGTGCTGAGTGTGATGAGCTGTTCTCATTCAGTGAGTGGAGGGTTGTGGGTGGCATCAGTTTGCGTGGGGAGCTTGTGGAGGTCTGTGAGTTGAGGTTTGAAGTTACTGTAGATGATGGATATCTTGTTGTGGAAGTAGTCTGCCAGGGTGTTAAAGAGTCCATGGGATGAGAGGATAGTGTTCTCAGTAGCTGATGGGCAGGAGAACTCTGACAATGTTGAAGAGTTCCTTGCTGTGTTTGGAGCTGGCTTTGATGTGGTCTGCCAGGGAGTGTTTTTTCATTTCATGACAACTTACTTGCTGCTTAGTTCACTGATCGCATTTTCCTCGCAGCCCTGGGTGTTGGGAGAGGGAGGGAATGTTTCTACATAAGTTTGAAAACAAATGCATCACTTTTAATAAATGCCTCACAATGCAGTGATATAATCTGATGTAGTATGAAGAGATCCTTCCTTATTTTAAATAAAAATACAACCGAGAAATTTGAAGCAACATTATTGGACTTTTATATGATGTTTGTTGCACGAAATGCATGCCAAACCTTTTCATGGATCAGCACACTCACAAGTTCCTAGAGCCAACCCAGACCCATGCCTAGGCTCTGGCTCACCTCTCCCTGTTAATTTGTTGGCTCAGCCACCTCTACAAAGAAAGTAGTGGCAAAGCAAAGGCAAAATGAAATTGAAATTAAATGGATGCTATTTAAGGTGTGCTAGCCTGACCATGGGTGTTGGGTTAGGTCAAGTGGGAACACATCATGCACTGGGGAACGTGGGGAGACAAAGTGACAAGGAGTGTGGGAAAAAGGGAGGTGGCAGCAAGGAGGACTTTAAAATAGTTCCTGATAACTTCTAAGTTATCACCTGTCTACAGGTGGACTTAAAAACAATGACCGCATTGATGAGGGGCAACAAAGGAGCAGTTGTGTAGAAGCAACCAGAAGCTGGTGGGAAATAAAAAAAAAATAAAGCCAGGAAGGGGGAGGAGAGAAAAAGTGATACATGGCCTGTAGAGTCACGGTGGACAGAAATAATAAGTGCCAGCGGGGCCCACCAGCACAAAGTAAGTACTGCAATGGATGTATGACATTACAACGCGTGTCATTACAACGCGTGCAGTTACATCGCATGCGTTACAATGCATGCGATGTTACAACGCTATGCCATTACAACGCAAGTCTTTACATCGACTTGCGCTAGATGGCGTGCTAACATTAGAAAAGTGTAATTTACTATTCCTACTCCAGTCCACTTAACAGTAGGGAAGGTGTTGGGATAGTAAACTACACTATTTGTAATGTTAGCACGCCATCTAGCGCAAGTCGATGTAAAGACTTGCGTTGTAATGGCATTGCGTTGTAACATCGCATGCGTTGTAACGCATGCGATGTAAAAGCTGCGCGTGGTAAAAACCGCGTTGTAATGGCTGTTCCCCACTGCAACCATTGGCACAGACTAAGTACTGTTTGAAGTCCTGGAGTAAGCCTGACTTAATCTGAAATTCATGAGTAAACAAAGAGTACCACAAGCATGAGTCACACTCATGCACCAATCTTTGTGAATTGGGCCACAGTGACTAGTTTATTGCATTCACCATTGAACCAGAAAATTACGCAACTCCTAAAAGTTTAGCAATGTCTCAGTGTCCCTCCTTGAATGCGATGGGCCTGGACAAAGGGAGTTGGAAAGACAACATTTCTCCACAAGACCTCCACATCTATGAGCTTCGTTACTTAATGATATTGAGAGTAAGACTCCAGCGCAGTTACCAATAAAGAGAGAATAACTGATAATTCATAAATCCTTAATTAAAAAAATGATTTTTCATTTTTGTTTTAATTTTAAATTGAATCAAAGTCTCTCAGATCCACTGGAAGGATGTTCCCGTGCAAGGCGCGTCCCCTGCTAAGCCTTAGCCCTCTGATTTCAATTTGTTTGGTTTAGGGATTATAATAATATCCCGGTTGGCTGAGCTCTGAGGATTCTTAAGAGAGTGTGGAAGGATGGTTTTCATGCTGCTTTGTGGTGGAGCTACCCAGATGGGATGATTAAAGAAAACAACAAAAAAGCGTTTAAATGGAAGTAGGATTGATTTGGGAAAGACAGCAATGGCAAAATAATGAAGCATTTCATTTGTCAATCTGACATAACTACTGCCGATCTCAACTGGTCCTGTCACATTCGAATTTAAATCTAACTTAAATACAAATTTATGTAACAGACGCCAGACTACACAGACGATAAGAGGCTGTGTTACACAAAGATGGCCCTAAGTGCTACAGAGATGATTCTGTCGCTGTGAAATTTGATTTTATCACCATGGCACAGAAATGTGACTTGTTGCGCGGCAACGTGTAATGAACTGCAGTTTCTTTCTCCTCATTATTAAATATCAGTTTTTTTATTTATACCAGTGGCTCCCTTTTCTGACCCTCCTTTCCTCTCTACTCGTTTCCCATCTGGCCTCGTCGTAACGGGGGCCTCAGACCCCAGTAGCCAGGCGATGATTTCATTCCTCTCAATCAAAAACATAGCCCTCTTCCCATTATCTCGTTTCCCCTCTCACTTTCTCCTTCTTCCTCCCAATAGCCCCCGTCTCAAAGTGTTTCCTTTCAACTTACAGGGCCACATCAAACAAAACAAGCCTTTGCAATGCAATAGGGGCCAGATATAAGATTCGTTTTGGCATGCGCAAACGGGTTTGCGAACATCGTGGACCATGTACAAAGCCTATTTAGCGAGTCGCAATTTATTTGCAACTCGCTAAATAGGTTTTGCGACTTGCTATGTGGAAGGGGCGTTCCCTTCCAAATAGCGAGTCTCAAAACCATGTACTAATGTTCTGCGACTGCAATTGCAGTTGCAAGACACTCGCAATTACCCCCTACTTCAAGTAGGCGGTAATGCATTCGCAAATGACAATGGTTCCCCAGGGGACCCCTTCCCCTTTTCAAATGCATGCGAAAATATTTTTTAAGGGCAGGCAGTGGTCCCAGTGGCCTCTGCCTGCCCTTTAAAAACAAGCATTTGCAATGCAAATAGGTCTCGCATTTGTGAGTTAGAGCTATTGATGTTGTAAATGGCAATTTATTTTTTACCTACACGTTTTATTTTTGAAGTGAATGTATGTAGAATGCAAAATACCTTGGAAAGGTCCTGCACTTCGTAATAAATATATTGAAAAAGACGCAGTGTGGATTGTGTCAACAATTGCTTGGCACGTACATCATGGGTGAAGTGTCACCACACATGCACACCGTGGTGCTTTACTAATGCAAAACTCATTAATAAAAGTAGTGCTTATAGACTAAGCAACACGATCAGGATCGGAGCATGTGAATCTGAATCCCGGCTTCGCTTTCATTTTCTGGACTATTTGACTCACTATCCTGCGTCTTGGTTATCGCCAAAACACTGGGAGGCAACGGGGCGGGGGCAGGGGGGCTTCGGAGTACATAACATAACATAACTAGGCAATGAAAATGTATTCATTGCCAAGTTGTCAAAGGTCGCCCGGTGCTATTAGTTAAAAGAGTGCTGATTTCATTAAGATATTTAGAGCACTTTACTCGCATCTATGAGGAAATCGACATTAACTAAACAAAATGCCAGAATGGGTGTCAGTTTTCACAGTGTTTTAGACAGTACTGGTTGCTTAGTTTCATTGCATTAATTTTTGTATTTACTCTTTTACACAGCATCCAAAGTAGGTTACCTAACCACAAAGCCCTGAGTTGTTAAATGACCCATAGAAGGGAGTCTCTTACAGTTGAGCAAATGTGTCCAAATGTAGTTTTGGCAGTGCCATGGAATGATCAGCCAATGAGGTACTTGATGAACAGTTATTTAACTACACGTTCAAAACGTACGGTATTGTGGCTGTTGTTTGTTTGTACCCAACCACCTCTTTGAATGTGTTTATTAACACAGAGGTTCATCTACCAGACAGTGATCACAGAGGGCTAACTAAAGCACAGAACAAAATGTATTCATTTATCCTGAGTGTGAAGGTACCTGGAAGGCTTAGGTGCCCGCCCAGAGAGGCTAGGGATCCTAGCGCTTCTACAGACTCTGCCGTGCTCCTCTGCACCAGCAGGGCACAGCTCAGAATGTGCCGCTTCTGCTAAGAATAGGTGACGGGGATGAGGTTGGGGCATGCGGGAGTTGCCGGCAGATTTCCAGGTTATTGAAAGTGATGATTCTGACGTGAGGCAATGGAGACTGACTTTGTCTGTTTGTCTGCACCAGTCTATTTTTCTACCATCTACCGGGCTCACTGTCATGTATCCATTTATCTCTCTTTGTTGGAGGTGCGCAAGCCAATATATTAATTAGCAGGTAGAGCCAGCCGGAGAAGAGCCAAGCGTATACGAGCCAGGGGGCGAGATGTGAAAATGATCGGCATGTTAATCATACAGTAAACATGATGTAAATGTGCGATAATGTCTCTTCAGAATTCACAAAAGTGCATTTCTTTAGTGTGTCACCTCAGTACACAAGATCAAAGCACTGAATTGAGAGGAAGTTATTAAAAGTGCTTGTTTTAAGCATGAGTTAAAACACTGCCGCTCCTCCTGCCCGACAACAATGCCATTTGTGAACTAAGAGGCGTCAGTTGCCATGCATACCCCGAATGTTGCCTAGAGTCTTATTATATTTAGAGTAACATTAAAATCTAGTTCATTATACAAGAGAAGTTTTTGTACAGCACGCATCTTGAACGTGCATATTTCAAGGTGGCAATACTAAAGATGAAAACGGAAGTGCCGGCAGGCAAGAAAACACGAACGAGAGTGGGGGGAGGGGCAGGGGAGGTTGAAAAGTCACAGACTGAGGGAGGGGGCGATGGGGTGGGGAGACAGGGAAGAAAATAGTGTTAGGAGTAAAGTGGCCAATAGCCATGGAAGGATACAAATGAAGAATGAGGAGGGACTAACAAGCCTCAAACCAATGGGAAGGCAGCATTTAAGACTAAAGCCAATGGGCAGAGAGTGGAGGGGGCTTACACGAAGCTTCCACACCACAGTATATACTGCATGCTTTGCAAAGCGATGTCAGCGCATGCGCGCTGCTTCGCTAGACGAGGCCTAAAAGAAAATAGTGCTAGGAGTAAAGGGGCCAATAGCCGTGCAAGGATACAAATGATGAATGAGGAGGGACTAGCAAGCCTCAAACCAATCGGAAGGCAGCATTTAAGACAAAAGCCAATGGGCAGGGAGTGGGTGGATCTTCCACAACGCTAGGCGAGACCTAATGAAGCGAAAATGTTGAATTACTTTTTTTTTTTGTAAATGGATCCCGTTTTCCTTTAAGGAAAACGTGCTGTATTTTTAAAAAACTGCTTTATTTCAAAGCAGTCCCAGACATGGTAGTCTGCTGAACCCAGCAGGCCACCATCCCTGGGAGGGCCTGTCATTCCCAATGGGCTCGCAAATTGCGAGAGACTCATTAATATTAATGAGCCTCGCAATTTGCGACCCCATTGGGAATCACAAACAGTGTTAAACATGCTGTTGTACATTTTATTTTGCGTCTCGCAATTAGTCGCAAATTGCGAGGCGCAAAATAAAATGGTCACACATCTGATCCTAGGTCTCGTATTTGCGAGTGTTTAAGCTATTGGCATTGTAAATGACAATGTCTTTTATTTATCTGTTTTGATAATTAACACATAAATACAAGGCATTGCCATTTACGAGGACAATAGCTGAAACTCTTGTAAATGCTAGAACTATTGCATTTCAAGGAAGCGGCCACCATTGTCACGGGCTGTTTGGAAAGTGAAAGGTGCGCATGATGCGCTGAATATTGCAGGAAAGCGTGTCATGCCTGCAGTAGGAGAAACTCATTAAAGAAAATAGTGCTAACAGACTAAATAAGACGTACCATGTAGCAACTGAAGTAAAAGGGTCAGTCCTCATGGGAGGTTACAAATGTAGACAAGGCGGTACTAAGGAGGGACTATCAAGTCTATTAACGAATCAGAAACCAGCATTTACAAAGGACAATGAAACAAGCCAATTACAAATATGGGTGAAGAGTGGGTGGGGCTTCAAGTCCATACTCGATTACAGGATGCCTCGCAGTAACAACTTCTGCACGTGCTAATTTAAAACAAGGGTGCGTCACAAAACATTTTTACAGACACCATTTCATGTTGTAGGTAGTAAGTTAAAGCAGTGCGTGCTTCTAACATCTATTACCATCGTATTATTAAAACATATTTGTTACATCATATTTTGTTGCGGTTGTGATGAGTTCTTGTATTTTTAGGCTGCTGTGTTTTTTGCTGTATTACTGCTTTTGTGTCTAGCATGTGCAAAGACGAGACTGACAGCAGATCGGGTATAAGCGTCCTTTATTTTCCCCTTACATCGCGTTACTGGTCTCCCTTTCCGGCCCCTCCCTTCTGCTTCCTGTCATGCCTGGCCCTGACGTCGCACGCCGGGTCAGGCATAACAACACTACATCTCCCCCTTTTTTTTTTTAATGTTCAATGCTTACTTGCTCAGAGTTCTTCAATAAGTCAGGTAGGTCTCCTGATAGTACTCTGCCGTCGGCGTGAGGGGCGCCCCTCTCTTGACTCTCTCGGACTTTAGGTTTTTCTTGGTCTTCAGTTTCTCGGCTCGATTAATCCATGTCACATTCTGGTTCTTCCGCATGGGTATATACTGCAGGATTGCATTTCTTGAAATGCAACACATTTCGGGTGGTTCTCTTGGTCTCAGATGCAGCTGTGACCATGGTTCCTTTCCGCCTCGTCCCTTGTAATGGTTGGGCACAGTAGCGACTGTCAGTCTTTGCCTTTTGTTCTTGCCTGACTAGCACCCAGTCTCCTTCTTGAATGTCAGACACCTTGGCGTGTCGACGACTGTCTAAGTACTATTTTATTGTTGCCTTCTTGACTTTGTCAAAACTACTAGTGTCTCATAATCCAAAGGCGGGGACCTGGAATGTATGGCGGTGTCAGCGGCTGGTATTCTGGTACACGGAGTTCTCCTGAGCATCAAAGTATCTGGACACTTGTTAGTGGTGTTATGTGGCGTGGTTCTGAATGTTCGTAGTACCTTGTTGAGTGCTGGTTGAATGTCGCGTTGGGTCAGTTCAGCTTGTTGTATGTTTTTTTTTATGTTGGCCATGAACCTTTCGACCATCCCATTAGCTTGAGGCCACATGGGAGTGATCTTTCTGTGTCTGAAGTTCAGGTGTCTTGCGAACTCTGCGAACTCATGTCCATTGAATGGTGGGCCATTGTCCGTCTTTGCTACTGTGGGGATTCCCCACACAGCAAATGTGTTGTCGATGACAGGTATGACAGCGGTTGCTCTTGTTGTTGATACTTGTTGTGCATTGGGAAATGTGGAGTACTCATCCATGATGACAATGATGTATTTCCCAGACTTTAATGGACCAAAGAAGTCGATGGCTACTTGTTGCCATATGTCGTCTGGGAGGTCAGACATCTGAAGCGGTTCGTCTCGCCCTACTCGTTGGCATTGAGGGCAGCCTCGGAGTGTGGTTTCTACCATTTGATCAATGGACGGGAACCAGACCCGCTCCTGTAGCGCTTTCTTCGTTGCCACCACACCTCTGTGTCTTTCATGCACTAGATTTACAGTTCCTTGTCTCAGTTGTTGGGGAATGACAATTCGCCGATCTCTCAATAGTAGTCCATTAGTGCTGGTTGTGAGATCGTCTTTGACATGTTGGAATGACGTGAGTTCTTGCGATGTATTATGTTCTGGAGCATGGCATCCTTAGCAGTGGCCTCTATCATGGCTTCTAGTGGGACTGCGGGAGGCCTTGCTTGATCAATGACAAACTGGAGGTATTCTTCTGCCAGTGAGCACTTTGTCCGTGTTGAAATCCGGGATGTCGCAATATGTAGTTTGCTGGGTTCTCCGCCTTCCCCGGTTTGTGAACAATGGTGTACGTATATTCTTGGAGGCGAATACCCCACCGTTCGATCTGTGGTGTCATATTTGCTGGAGGATTTCCGAAGATCGTTATGAGGGCCTGGTGATCAGTAATTAGTGTGAAGTGCTTCCCATAGATGAAAAGATGGAAGCGCTCACACGCCCACACAACTGCCAGACGCTCCTTTTCAGGCTGTGAGTAGGTCTCCTCCATGTCAGTGAGGCTGCGACTAGCGTACGCTACAATGTGTCACTGTTCTCCTTCATCATCATATTGGGCGAAAATAGCTCCAAGTCCTACAGGACTTGCATCAACTGTGATTTCTGTCTTCTTGTGGGGATTGAAGTAAGCCAGATTGATGTCAGAACTCACCGCTGTTTTGATTTGGCTGAACGCTTGCTCGCACTTGGCAGACCAATGGAAGGTTTGGGCTTGTTTTGTGAGTTCCCTCAGGGGATAACTGATGGTGGCGTAGTGCTTGATGTAAAGGGCACAATAACTAGCCATACCCAGGAAAGATCGGATATCGCTGATATCTCGGGGGCATGGCGTGTCAGATAGTGCAGCTACTTTTTCAGGATCAGGTCGCATTCCGTCACTGGAGAAAATGTGACTGTAGAATTATAATGTAGACTTGTGAAACTCACACTTGTCTCGGTTAAGCGTGAGATTTGCAATTAGAAGTGCGTGACACACGTGATCAAGATCCTTGTCTTCCTTGCGAGTTTCACCAGACATCAGGATGTCATCACTGTAGTTGAATGAGTTTGGAATTTGCTGGATGACTCGCCGCACCACCTCTTGAAATATTTCCGCTGCCGTGGAAATTCCGAAGTTGAGGTGCTTGTACCTGAAGAGCCCTTGGTGTGTGGTGAAAGTGGTAATATACCGGAACTTCTCGTGGAGCTCAAGCTGATGATACCCCTTGTTTAGATCCAATTCAGAAAAGACTTTTGCTCCATTCAGACGAGTGATCATGTCGCTGATGTGGGATCAATGGCTGTGTTTGGAGCTCTCATGTCCACACAGAGACGTACTTTGTTCTCTTCTCCCTGTTTGGGTACTACTACCACTGGTGATACCCACGGGGAGGGTCCGGTTGACCTCTCTATGATGTCTGCTCTCAGTAGATCCTGCAGCTCTCCGTCCACCGTTTGCTGGAGGTGAAAAGGTACTTTCCGGTGGTGTTGGGCCACAGGTGTCACTTGTTCATTTGTGTGAAGCCGGACTTTGAAATGAGCTGGTTTTCTTAGTCCAGAGAACAGTTTTGGGAATTTGCTGATGTTATCAGGCGTGTCATCCCCTTTGTATAGGATTTCCACTAGCTTCAGGTGCTCCGCTGTGGGTAGGCTGAGAAGACAGTCAGCCGCTTCAGGGCCTTCTATGACGTGAATTTGCACATGGACTGTCCTGTCTTCATATGTCAGAGACGTACGGAACTGTCCTAGGCACGCAGTGGTTCTTTGGACATCCATGTGTGAACAGGCACAGCGGCCGGCTGTAGTTTAGGTTTTCAGATTCATCCTCTTGTACTTAGCTGTGCATTTGTATTTGAGTAGCGCTCCAGTGTCTAAAACAATCTTCGCAGGGTGATTTCCCATCAGAATGAGCAACATAGGGTATTTCTTTATTCTGTCAGGGTCCCCTACCATGCATACATACTCATCGCTGTCTTGAGATATGGGAGTGAGGGCCGACAATTCCCTTGATGATGATCATCGAGACCGATAAGAGAGGTTTGACCTAGTAGTGGATATTCAATCAATCAATCAATCAAACATTTGTAGAGCGCACTACTCACCCGTGAGGGTCTCAAGGCGCTAAGGGGGGGGGAAGAGAGCTGCTACTGCTTGAACAGCCAGGTCTTGAGAAGTCTCCTGAAGGTCAGCAGGTCCTGGGTCTGTCACAGGTGGATGGGGAGGGTGTTCCATGTCTTGGCTGTGAGGTGTGAGGAGGATATGCTGCCGGTGATAGCTCGGTTGATGCGTAGGATGGTGGCGAGGGAGAGGTCAGCGGATCGAAGCTGGCGGTTGGGAGTGTAGAAGGTAAGTCGTTTGTTGAGGTATGTTGGTCCAGCGTCATGGAGTGCTTTGTGAGCGTGGGTGAGGTGTTTGAAGGTGATCTTCTTGTTGACTGGGAGCCAGTTCAGGTCTCTCAGGTGGGCAGTGATGTGGCTGTGGCGGGGGATGTTGAGGACGAGGCGTGCGGAGGCGTTCTGGATACGTTGAAGTCTTTACTGGAGTTTAGCTGTGGTTCCAGCATAGAGGGCATTGCCGTAGTCTAGCCTACTGGTGACGAGGGCCTGGGTGACCATTCTTCTGGTTTCGGTGGCTATCCATCTGTAGATCTTGCGAAGCATGCGGAGGGTGTTGAAGCAGGAGGAGGATACGGCGTTGAGTTGCAGGGTCATTGACAGTGATGCGTCCAGGATGAACCCCAGGTTGCGTGCATGGTTGCTGGGTGTTGGTGCAGCTCCTAGTGTGGCCGGCCACCAGGAGTAGTCCCAGGCGGAGGGGGTGAAGCCGAGGATGAGGGCCTTCGTCTTGTCCGAGTTCAGCTTTAGGATATGGATGAACTAGTTGATCGGTCCTTTCTCTCTTGTACTGCTCTTGCGTGATGACGAGGTCCTGGGTGTTGTTTGGCTGGCATGGACCCCTTGCGATAAGTTTGGAACACTATTTCAAAATGATTGTCTTTCCCACAGCGGTGGCACTGTTGTCCCATGGCTGGGCATGGGCATGTGTGAGGGTAATCTTGGCCACAGTGATGGCATTGCAAGGGCTGTTTCTGAGTGTTGCTGTTCCTGTTTCCTCTGAGATTTTGACTCATGGGCTTCGAAGATTTCCGATGGTCTGACTGATGCCATGAGTCTGCCTGAGAGTGCAATCGAAAAGCTTGCTCATGTTTCTCTGTCTTGCCTGCTTCCATCTTTTTCGAGTGCTCTTCAGCTTGATCATCTATTCGCGTGAGCTCTTCGATGTCTTCTAGTGAGTAGTGTTTCTTCAGCAGGCGACAGCGCAGGGATTCCGACTGGCACCCTTCTATGATCCATAGACGAAGGGCATCCTCGGTAGTGAATTTATAGAATTCACAGTATCGGGCTAGGCGCTTGAGGCGCGTAATGAAATCACCCATCACTTCATCTTTTTCTTGGGATGCTAAGTTGAAGGTGTAATGTTCATAATCTAGATTTCTCTTGTGGAGGAATTTTATGTTTAGTGCCTCCCTTTACATCAGGATAGGAGGCAGATGTGACTAGCGGCAGTTCCTTGATGATTTGTCCGACGTCTTTACCCACCAGATTACGCAAGGCAATAAGCTGCTGGTTGGGGTCATTGACTCGCGATCCTTTCATGAAATCCTCGAAGTCTTCCAACCAACTTCGCCATCTGGTGCCCATGCTATTTCTAGATGTGAGCATCAAAGAATCTGGGGGGCACAGGAACGATACCCGCAGCAGTACTGGACCGGGCTGTGTGATCTGCCCAGGACCTGGTTGCTCATTTTGCGAGGAGTCCGGAGGCGTAGACATGATGACGAGCAATCGATTCTGTTCGCTCTTCTCAACTCAGCAGCGTGTGAGCGGCATCTGGTAAGGTAGGGGTGCAGTGGGAAGCACGTAGCACTCAGGAGTACTGTTGTATTCTTCTCCTGTGGTGGAAGTAGTGATGCTGTCTTCTTTTGCCTGGTTGTAAGATGGCTGCCAGAGTGGTGACAGGGTCTTCCCAGTGTTATGAACCTGACCTCAATATGGCCGCCGGTCGGGACAGATATGTATATGCCATAGGCACGTGGTGGTGAGACTTACCTCAGCTTTGAAGTCCCGGGGTTGGCACAGCTTGAGGAGGCTATCAGTGCTGGTGGCGTATTGCAGGCACTTGACTTCGACACGGTCCGCTGCACAGCGGGCACTGGCGCCGTCGGTATAGGCACTCGGCTTCACTGCAGGTGATGTGAGGCATCGTCCGGGTGCGTGCAGGCTGAGGGGGGGGCGGTTCCTTCCTTATCCCACCCTGGTTGCCAGTTTCGTGTCTCCCATGTGCAAGACCAACAGCAGATCAGGTGTAAGCGTCCTTTATTTTTCCCTTACATCCCGTTACTGGTCTCCATTTCTGGCCCCTCCCTTCCGCTTCCTGTCATGCCTGGCCCTGACGTCGCGTGCCGGGTCAGGCATGACGACACCACAACTGCAATGTGACTTTGTTGAATTATACTGCAGTAGTTGTGTTGTGTTTTGTTATGATGTGCCCAGTTATGTTTTTAATGTGTTGTATGTTGCTGTGTGCATGTCATAGTGCCATGTCCCATTGCTTCCTTTAGCTAAGTCAACAAATGCTGCTAAATTCAAGCCAAAACCCGCATATAACTTTAAAGTTCCCATGGTAAACCACCATTATGTCTGATGATCCACGCTTGAGAATGGACGCAATGGGTGTTATCCTGCGGTTTGCTAGAGGACTCTTGACAGAGCCTTGAACAGATGAAACCTGGAGTGACACGTTGTGGAAAGACATTAGGAGGTACAAGCTATCGAAAATGTGTTGAAGGAAAAAACTGTTTTTCTACTATCTATATCACACAGCAGTGAAACTAGCAGAAATCAAGAGATGAAGAGTATACTTTCAAAAAAAGCACTGGCAAAGCTAATAGCTCTGGCATGTACTATCAGCCTTTTGGGTTTGCGAATGCTTGTTTTGCCATAGAGTTTGTAAAATGTTATTTTATTGTTAAGAGAGCTGACAGCTCCTTGCCAATTCAGTATTAATATGAAAATTAAGAAGGCAGCACTCCAGAAGAGAAATCAATTCATTTCATGTTTAAAATCAGCAACACAGTTCAGAAATGTTTTGATTTTCATTGCAGATGGGATATATATATATAAATATATTTATTGGTGCCCGCCAGTAGGTAGTTGTAGTTAGGACCATGTTTCCATAGGAAAGGCATTTTTTGACTTGCCTATATCTTTAGTGCCTTTTGACGAATGTTTGTGGCAATTTCCAAGAAAGTGCCCCAGTGAATCATGTTGTGCATGGTTTAAAGATAAATAAATTGCCACAAATTTGCGATATTCATGAATTCACAGTAAACATATAAAAAACAAGCACCAGCTCCTGTGCTTGTTTTTAATTAACAAGATTATATACATACACACTAATGGAAATAGCTCCAGTGAGGTAATAGGTAGATCTGAGTTTCAATAGAAAAGGCATTTTTCGTTTTTACTTTGGTGCCATTTGACAAACTTGCACAAAACTTTCCAAAGAAGAAGTTGATCTGCTTTGGGTCCTGCCTGGTAAAGTTTGTACTGATCCATCAAATGGTTGCAAAGAAATAAAAGGAGGGGTCCTAGAAGTAACATTTTTATTTCAAATTCCTTTGGGAACAATTGCTAAAGATACAAAAAGGAAGTATTCCAAAAATGGCACAAGTAAGAACTGCATTCAATGCTTATCTTTTGTTGGTTTGGTGAAAATCTATTCAGTATTTTTTTGAAAAATTATCATTTTAAAAAATGTGCTGGGGTTGGGCATGAAAGGCTTAACCCTAAGAAAAAGTTGCAGATATTTGGACCATTAGGTCACAGAGGACGTTTCAGTACTGTAACTCGGATGCTCCACAACTCCAAATTAAAAAAAAATACTTAAATCTGATTGGCTGAGGGATCTTTTTCTCCCATGTGCCATCCCGGCACCACATATCAATGGAACAGGAAGTATCTGATTCGATGGCAGAAACATCAGGGGAAAATGTTGTGCCTGCCATTACAGGACCCAGGACTCAGTCCCTAAGTCCTGAAAAAAAATAGTTCAAACAGGACATAAGGAGACAAGACTAGCACAACCTGACCCCTAGACTCCTGTTCAAAAATATTCAAAAGTTACATTTTGTTACAGAATCTGTGGTACGAGTGCATGGTACATTAAAAAAAAAGTTGAGTCCCAAGTGTATAACCACTGTGTCACCGTTGGCCCTTGGAGGCAAGTGTCCCTCCAACGTTACCAAGGAACTTTTATTTGACTACAGTGCCATGCTAGTGATGTTTGCTCCCAAGGTACAATGGACCCAAACTAGGGCATGCAGTTCCCCAAAACATTAAGGTGCCGATTCCGATCCTGGAAAAACCGGGTACGAACCGTCGGTCGGAGGGTTTTTTCCGTCCGACTCGTACCCGGTAAAAAAACATTACAAACATGGAAGTACGATTCGCACGGAAACACCATTTCCGTACGAATCGTAAAAAACACCGACCGACGAAAATATACATACAAATGTGATCCTGGAAAGCGCCGATGTGACGTCGGGACGCAGTCAGGCTCCGTTTCACGAACAAGGAAGTACGATTCGAACCAACACCAGTCCGGACGGCAATATTTTTACGGCACCCAAAAAGTGCCGGAAAAGCGAAGTACGGCGCGATGCGAGCGGAATTGGGGGCCCGGTACACGCCGAACCCCCCCCCAGACCCCGCGGATGTATGTGCCGTACCCCCACCCGTGTATGTACACCCGTGTATGTACGAGTCGAACCCCCACCCGTGTATGTACGAGTCGAACCCCCACCCGTGTATGTACACCCATGTATGTACGAGTCGAACCCCCACCCGTGTATGTACACCCGTGTATGTACGAGTTGAACCCCCACCCGTGTATGTACACCCGTGTATGTATGAGTCGAACCCCCACCCGTGTATGTACGAGTCGAACCCCCACCCGTGTATGTACACCCGTGTATGTACGAGTCGAACCCCCACCCGTGTATGTACACCCGTGTATGTACGAGTCGGACCCCCACCTGTGTATGTACACCCGTGTATGTATGAGTCGAACCCCCACCTGTGTATGTACACCCGTGTATGTACGAATCGTACCCCCACCCGTGTATGTACGGTGCGTACCCCCACGCGGGGGTACGCACCGTACATGCACGGGTGGGGGTACGACTCGTACATACACGGGTGTACATACACAGGTGGGGGTTCGACTCGTACATACACGGGTGGGGGTTCGACTCGTACATACACGGGTGTACATGCACGGGTGGGGGGGTTCGGCGCGTATGCGGGCACATGTCTCCATGGTTGCTATTGCAGTTCGGTCCGTACGGTGTATTTTCCATACGGTTGTAAAATTGGAAGGACGGGACGGATCGTACTTGCGCGGTCGGACTTAATTTTTCCGATTCGTAGGGTAAATCGTCCGAGGATGTGTCGGACACATTTTCCGACCCAAGGAAGTGTGGGGATATTATCCCAATGCGATTCGTATGGACTTTTTCCCATACGAATCGTACTTGGCAGTTTGTACGCTACTTGTACGATTCGTACGGTAAAAATCCCGGATATGATTCGTTTAGGGAAAATTTTTTCCAGGATCTGAATCGGCACCTTAATCTCATCGCTCCCTCTACGCACAGCCTTTGGGTTCAGGAGTCTGAAGAGGGTTACACCATTGTGCATGGCCAAGGGCTCACAGACGGTGGTGTGTATGCCACCTGGACTTCACACAGTTGGAACCTGAGTAAAGAGGGGTTGGGGCATCCACAGAGGTTGGGGCCAGTTTCTTTGCTCTGTTTTTCCTGTGCACAGCTGCAGGCCATGTGCAGAGGCTTGGGCTCTTTTAGCTGACTATGTGCAGGGCTAGCCAGGCTCTGTGCCATGCCTCAGTTGCACATAGCGGTGAGGTTGGGTGTCCATAGAGGGTGGGCAGTGGGATTGGTTGTCTGTCATAGTCAAGGTCTGGCTGTGCTATGCACAATGGAGTAGGTTACTCGAGGAGTGTTGGGAAGCCAAAGGTCATGCACAGTGAGCATTTTTGCCTGTGGAGTCAGCGATGCAAGGCCTGCACACAGGCCAGGCACTGTCCACCACCTCTGCTGCATATAGCCAGAGGCCATGTGCAGAGAAGTAGGGCATCAATGGAGGGCGGGGCATTGGGCCTGGCCACAGATCAGGCCCTAATCCCTTCCTCTGCGGTGCACTGCCAAAGGCTGCTTGCGACTGGGTTGTTTGGATGCAAAGGGTGGGATGCAGGGCCTGGCTGCAGACTAGACTCTGGGCCTGTCCCTGCCCCGCTGCACACAGCGGATGACTGCTCAGAGTGGGTTTACTCACCTTTCGTTGTCACGGTGCAAGGTTGTCTGTGCTGTGTGCAATGGGGTCAATCACTCATGGAGCGAGAGGTCAGGGAGTGGCCTCCAGGAGGCCTGGCAACAGAGAAGGAAGCTTTTGCAGGACTGTGGCATCTTGGTCTGGAACCTTGCTTCTGGGGGACCATAGAGCCAAACTGGGACATGGGCATTTGACTGTGTGTCTCACTCCCAATTTGTTTGCATTCACACAGCTGATTTTAGTATATTCTGATTATGATTGCAGAATTTTTCGATTTAGCTTTCACTTTCCCGATACTTAGGCCAAACATGATGGAGTGCGGGTCGGGTACAGGACCCACGTACATCCCACTGAGCAAAAGTACCTTGATCCTGGTTGCAAACACAAGATGCCTCAGTGATCCCCGTGCAGTTGTGGTGATGCCACGGATTTTCCCACGCAACGGCAGTGATGCATCGGTTCCGTCAGCGATGCATCGGTTCCAAGGTGCAGCAGTTCCAAAAACAATGTGCCGGGTTTCTCCAAGCTGTAGAGGCAATGTATCTGTCTTCCCCATGCAGTGGCTGCGATGAGTCAGTTCCAGAGGCGATGTTGCAGTTCTAAGTGTGATGCATCGATCTGGATACCGCAATGGTAGCGATGCATCAGTTCTGATCGGCGCAACGGTGTTGATGTGTGGGTTCTGGCAGATGCAGCACTTTACACTTACTTCCAAGGGCCTAGTACTGGCTTAGCAACACTTGGCAGAGCAAAACTTGCAGCAAGCAAAGTGCAGGTGCTGTTTGTAAGATGAAGAGAAGTCTTTGATATCCCTGAGACTTTAGAACAGGAGGCAAGCCAAAAAGACCTTGGAGATACTTAGGTTCTGGGTTGTAGAGATGCACGTTCAGTCCTTCTCACTCCCACCAAGAGGGCAGCAGGCGAGCACAACAAAGCAGTCCTGCACAGTGGTAGTCCCTCCAGCAGCTTAGCAGTCTTTCTTCCTGGTAGAATGTCCTTAGTTCCAGAAGTGTTCTGAGTTGGTGGTGTCAAAGGTCCAGTACTTATACCCAGTTGGAGCTTTGAAGTGGGGGAGACTTCAAAGAGATGCCTTTGAAGTAAACTAGTCCCTGCCTTTCCTGCCCTGTCTCTAGACTCACTACAATGGGGTATGTAGCCCTTTGTGTGCGGACTGGAAACCTCCCTTTTCGATATAAGTGCCAGCTTCTCCCTTCCATCCTGCCCAGGATGGCTCTTTGGTGTGGCTGTTTACAGGGAATGCACAAAGCCAGCTGTGCCCCACCCTAGACATGTATTCAGAGACAGACAGAAGGCCCCAAATGGTTACAGTAAAAAAATGCCAACTTTCTAGAAACTGTCACTTTCAGGATTGCAATTTAAAATCCAACTTCACCATAAGTTGTGTTTTTAAACTGTGATTCCAGAGACACCAAATTTGGGGGTCCCTTCTCTTCCCAATTGGAAATTACACGTATAACAGGTAATAAGGCAATCCCAAAGTTATCGTATGGGTGACATAGGTCTTTCAGTAGTGAAAAACGAATTTAAAAGTATTTCACTACCAGGACATGTGAAACTTAAAAAGTACATGTCCTACGTTTTTAAATACACTGCATCCTGCCCATGGGCTGTCTTGGGCCTACCTTAGGGTGACCTATGTGTAATAAAAAGGGAGGGTTGGGCCTGGCAAGTGGGTTAACGTGCCGTGTTGACATGGCAGTTTAAAACTGCACACACAGGCTCTGCAATTGCAGGCCTGACACATGTTTAAAAGAATACTAAAGTGGGTGGCTGTTATACCTGCTGCTCAGCCAGTGTGAATGTTCTGTGGAATGTTGGTGTGCATGGTGATGAGGATGCCTGGATGTGTAGAGTGTCAGTTGGAGTATGGGCTGAGCAGCAGGAAGGATGCTCCTAGTGGGGCTTCTCTTCTTACCATCTTACTTAGAAAATATACTTAACCAGGATCACTGACAGAATATCGATGGACAGAATATCGAGCTACAGGAATATCGAGTCTACATTATCGATGGACAGAATATCGACAGCCTATCTCTACAATGGTAAGTACAAAAATATTGAAACCAAAATATCGTTGTTTAAAATATCGTTTTTTTTAAATGTCTTAAAAATAATATAAAAATCATTAAATAATAAATATAATAAATAAAAACATAGGGGTCAAATATGTTGGCGGGCGGATCGCCACCGCCCGCATGGCTGTGGCGATCCGCCGCCAACATTCACCGTCCTCCTCCCATTTCCCCTGCTACATTATGATGGCGGGGGGACCACGGCGGACGGAAAGACCTTCTGCCAGTCGACTCGTCAACCAGGCGGAAAAAGTGTTTAATATGGTGGCGGTGTCTGCAAGACACCGCCATCCATATTACGATGCAGGCGGTCACTCGCCTTTCCATAGCGGCATTGCCGCCATGGAAAGGCTCGCGGACTTTGCAGTTGGGGGCCTGTAGCGGGGCCCCAGGGTGTTGGGGGGTGGGGGGTGCACATGGGGGGTACCTATGGTACCCAGCATTTGCATGCACAAGGAGGCAGGCTCCACGTGGTGCCTGTCACGCTGTGCATTCAAATGCACAACATGCATTTTTTACCTTGCGGTGGGTGCTGCTTGCAGCACCACCCGCCGCAATGTAAAAAATGCGGGATGCGCCTGCCAGTGTGGCGGGCGCATCCCAGTACCAACTGCGGGACTGCCGCACCTATGGTGGGCGGTCCCTTTAGCCGTTGCGGGCGGGCAACATCGCAATAGACCCCTTAGTTAGAATTATTTAAAAATTTTAAAAACTGATAAATGTAATATAAAAAAAAATTAAACATCCATATTTTTTATATATATTAACTTAATAATACTAATAAATAATTATTTAATTTAATTATAAAATATCAGAAACATAAGAAAAGTTCTAAATACATATATATACATAAACCTGTAATATAAATATTAAAATAAAAATATATAATAAATTAAAATATTGAAATTAATATTTATTAAAAAAAATGTTTTACACTACATTAACTATAAAAGTAGGAAAATGTTGGATAGCGTAGGGGATAAAATTATTATTCCCACTCCAGTGAGTGCAACAGTAGGGAAAGTGTTGGATAGCAGGTAGGTAAAAATTAATATTCCCACTGCAGTGAGTCCAACAGTAGGAAAAGTGTTGGATAGCAGGTGGGTAAAAATTACTATTCTCACTTCAGCGAGTGCAACGGTAGAGAAAATGTTGGATAGCGGGTGGGAATAATTTACTATTCCGACTCCACCAAGTCTAACAGAAGAGAAAGTGTTGGATAGCGGAGGGGAATCGTTTACTAATCCCACTCCAGTGACTGCAACACTAGTGAAAGTGTTGGATAGCAGGGGGTTACATTTACTATTCCCGCTCCAGTGAGTGCAACAGTAGGGAAAATGTTGGATAGCGGGTAGATACAAATTACTATTTCCACTCCAGCGAGTGCAAAAGTAGGGAAAGTGTTGGATAGTGGGTATGTAAAAATTAATATTCCCACTCCAGTGAGTGCAACAGTAGGGAAAGTGTTGGATAGCGGGTATGTAAAAATTACTATTCCCACTCCAGTGAGTGCAACAGTAGGGAAAGTGTTGGATAGCGGGTGGGAATAATTTACTATTCCCACTCCACCAAGTGTAACAGTAGGGAAAGGGTCGGATAGCGGAGGGGAATAATTTAGTATACCCACTCCCTCAAAATAATTAACATTAATTAATAAATAAATAATTTTTCAAAAATAATTTACCTCCCACTATATTCCCCTATAAACGTCAACACCAATACTGTAAAATATTACACAATTAACATAATTATTTAACAATTAGTTAATTAAATATTGCCAATTAACAATCAAATTAAAAACAATAAAAAATAAATTAGTTTGCACAATTAACTCTATAAAATAACTTTAAATAAATATTGTATATAAAAAATTAACATTTAATTAAAATTAAATTACTTCTCACCCTACTACCCTATTGACCCACAACCAACTCTTAAAAAACGTAGACAATTAACATATTTACCAATGGATTATTAATAATTATTATCCAATTCATATCTAATTAATCACATTTTTAAACAAAATTAACAATTTAAAATATTAATTACATAAATATTAAATAATAAAATTATTAATAATTAATTATAATTAAATTACTTCCCACCCTACTCTTCTATAAAACCACAACCCGCTCCTCAAAAAATTACCCATTTAACATATTTACCAATTAATTATTAATTATTAATAACCAATTAACAACAAATTAATTAACACAGTTAACAAAAATATTAATTAATACAATTATTTATTAATTAATTTAAATTAGTTTACTTCCCACCCTATTCCCCTATACACCCACAAACCGCTACGTAACTAAAACACGATATTTATGTTTTTGAAAAAAATAAGAACTTCTAAAAAATTATTATCAAATATATTAAAATTAAAATACTTCCCACCCTATTCCCCGATAAACCCACAACCCGCTAAGGAACTAAAATACGCAAAAATGAATTAACATAAAATTAATTACTTGTAAAAAGTTCAAACATACATTACAAAAATAAGCTATACTTTTAACACATATACTAACATACAAAGCACTAACAAAATCGATATTATTAATAACGATATTTTTACTAACGATATCTCTACCATCGATATTAATTGAAACGCTATTTCTTACCTGCATGTCGATATTCTGGTTGCCGATATTCTTGATGGTCGATATTCTGTAATATCGATATTTAAACATCGATATAATGGTATATCGATGTTCAGACATCGATATTATGTCTGCATACCACCTAACCAACCAACATGGAACCGGACCTCACTTATTTATCCCAGTGGCACAATCTGTGCTGCAAACGATGGATTTAGGCCCAGATCTCTGTACTGGGGTGAATGTATGACATTGTTCTGCATTCTGTCCATCAACTCTTGTTTGTGCATTTGTCACCCCGAGTGGGAAGGGTATGCCCAGACGTGGGTCCAGTGCTCTCCATGCCACTGGAGTCAAGCTATCCTGGCTGAGGAGGGGTCAAACCCCGAAACCGGTCCTAGGATGCTTGTTTCCAGTCCAGGGAGAACCTGGCTTGACAGTTCGGGCTGGACTGTTCCCATGAGGGACAGGGCCAAGGCTGATTTGCATATGGCTGGGTTCAAACTGGAACGGCATGGTGAGCAAAAAAACAATGGATTTATGCCCAGATCTCTGTACTGGGGTGAATGTATGACATTGTTCTGCATTCTGTCCATCAACTGTTGTTTTTGCATTTGTCACCCAGAGTGGGAAGGGTATGCCCAGACGTGGGTCCCGTGCTCTCCATGCCACTGGAGTCAAGCTATCCTGGCTGAGGAGGGGTGAAACCCCGAAACCGGTCCTAGGATGCTTGTTTCCAGTCCAGGGAGAACCTGGCTTGGCAGTTCGGACTGGACTGTTCCCATGAGACACAGGGTCAAGTCTGATTTGCATTTGGCTGGGTTCAAACTGGAATGGCATGGTGAGCAAAAAAACGATGGATTTAGGCCCAGATCTCTGTACTGGGGTGAATGTATGACATTGTTCTGCATTCTGTCCATCAACGGTTGTTTTTGCATTTGTCACCCCGAGTGGGAAGGCTATGCCCAGACGTGGGTCCCATGCTCTCCATGCCACTGGAGTCAAGCTATCCTGGCTGAGGAGGGGTGAAACCCCGAAAACAGTCCTAGGATGCTTGTTTCCAGTCCAGGGAGAACCTGGATTGGCAGTTCGGGCTGGACTGTTCCCATGAGGCACAGGGTCAAGGCTGATTTGCATATGGCTGGGTTCAAATTGGAACGGCATGGTGAGCAAAAAAACGATGGATTTAGGCCCAGATCTCTGTACTGGGGTGAATGTATGACATTGTTATGCATTCTGTCCATCAACTGTTGTTTTTGCAGGCCCACTAGTAGCATTTAATTTACAGGCCCTTAGTACATGTAGTATACTTTACTGGGGACTTATGAGTAAATAAAATATTCCAATTGTGACTAAGCCAATGTTTCCATGTTTTAAGTATAGAGCGCATGCACTTTAGCACTGAAAGGTAGAGTGCCCAGGTTCCTAAAGTCAGAGAAAACAAAGTCAGCAAAAATTCAGGGGAAACCACGTCAAGGATGCCAGGTCTAACAACAAGCTTAATAAACAAGCTTGAATAACACTTGTAGACTCATGACAACATACAGCAAGCAATATGCAACTATACACTATATAATCAAAAAACTTGTATTTACTGAAACATTACCCTGTAATAGGCAAGGACATACCTAACACACCACAAATGACCTTTAGAAGTCCCAGACCAATTAGAGACGTCTGGTTAAAAGTGAGTTAAGAAACATGCCAAAACATGGCTTCCCCCAAAGCCGGGTTGTAACAAAAGCAACAAGTTCAAGGCATGTCAATAAGGTAAAAATATTCAATTAGTACACCATTTTTAAAGAAGCAAAACCCAGTAAGAGATCTTACAACTGCAACAGTTATCACATGCTCTATAAGTTAACATACCCATGGTCAAAAAGCTTTACAGGTAGTACCATGGTACCTGCACATAACAGGGTGTTTCAGCATAAACGAGCATTCAAGAACCATGACACAAGTTATCCTGTTGCACTGCCCCTTTTTGTACACCATAGAGGAAACTGAAAAGTGCCTAAAACAGTGTAATTGGTTTATTTTCATGTGGTATCAGGGAGGAGACAAAAAAAGAACTCTTAGATGTCTTGAGTACATTCACAAAAATTGTATTTTTGACATATGTTTTCTGCTAACTATACTTGTACGTACTTGAGTTTGCCTAATTAAACTTTATTTTATGTCTGTGTTTTGGGTAGATTGTTGTATATCTGAAATGGAGGAACTGTAAAACATCAACTTTTTGAAATTTAAAAAAGAATCCCACTGAGGCAGAAAAAGGAAGAGCTAATATGATACTGATTTTGACAATACAAAACTGAATATCTCTCTTGGGTGCAACATATTTAAGAAAGCAAAGAGGTACATTTAGGGGCCGATTCCGATCCTGTATTTTTTTCCCCCATACGACTCGTATCAGTATTTCTTTACGTACGAATCGTACAAGTACCGTACAAACGGTGAAGTACGATTCGTACGGGTAAAATACATACGAATTGCCTCGGGAAAAGTCTGGGACGTCCCCGGACAGTTTTACGTACGAGTCGTAAAACTGAAGTCCGAGCGCACAAGTCCGATCCTTCCTGGCGTTCCGAATGCACAAGCGTATGGAAAACGTCCCGTACGGAGTGAACTGTGTACGACCCCTACCCCGGGTACACTTGTGTCCGGGGTACGAGTCGTACGGCCCCCCCACCCCAGCCCCGTATGTACGCGCTGTACCCCCAGCCCCGTATGTACATACCGTACCCCCACCCCAGCCCCGTATGTACGCGCCATACTCCCAGCCCCGTATGTACGTGCCGTACCCCCACCCCAGCTCCGTATGTACGCGCTGTACCCCAGCCCCGTATTTGTACGTGCCCTACCCCCACCCCAGCCCCATATGTACGCGCCGTACCCCCAGCCCCGTATGTAGGAGCTGTACCCCCACCCCAGCCCCGTATGTACATGCCGTACCCCCAGCCCCGTATGTACGTGCCGTACCCCCACCCCAGCCCCATATGTACGCGCCGTACCCCCAGCCCCATATGTACATGCCGTACTCCCACCCCAGCCCCGTATGTACGCGCCGTACCCCCAGCCCCATATGTATGTGCTGTACCCCCACTCCAGCCCCGTATGTACATACTGTACCCCCAGCCCCGTATGTACATGCCGTACCCCCACCCCAGCCCCATATGTACGCGCCATACCCCCAGCCCAGCTCCGTATGTACGCACTGTACCCCAGCCCCGTATTTGTACGTGCCCTACCCCCACCCCAGCCCCATATGTACACGCCGTACCCCCAGCCCCGTATGTAGGTGCCGTACCCCCACCCCAGCCCTGTATGTACACGCCGTACCCCCAGCCCCGTATGTACGTGCCGTACCCCCACTCCAGCCCCGTATGTACACGCCGTACCCTCAGCCCCGTATGTACGCGCCGTACCACCAGCCCCGTATGTATGTGCTGCACCCCCACCCCAGCCCCGTATGTACGTACCGTACCCCCAGCCCCGTATGTACATGCCATACCCCCACCCCAGCCCCGTATGTACGTGCCGTACCCCCAGCCCCGTATGTACGTGCCGTACCCCCACCCCAGCTCCGTATGTACGCACTGTACCCCAACCCCATATTTGTACATGCCCTACCCCCACCCCAGCCCCATATGTACGTGCCATACCCCAAGCCCCGTATGTACATGCCGTACCCCCAGCCCCGTATGTACGCGCTGTACCCCCAGCCCCGTATGTACATGCCGTACCCCCACCCCAGCCCCGTATGTACGTACCGTAACCCCAGCCCCGTATGTACATGCCGTACCCCCACCCCAGCCCTGTATGTACGCGCCGTACCCCCAGCCCCGTATGTACATGCCGTACCCCCACCCCAGCCCCGTATGTACGCACCGTACCCCCAGCCCCGTATGTACGTGCCGTACCCCCACCCCAGCCCCGTATGTACATGCCGTACCTCCAGCCCCATATGTAGGTGCCGTACCCCCACCCCAGCCCCGTATGTACGCGCCGTACCCCCAGCCCCATATGTACGTGCCGTACTCCCACCCCAGCCCCGTATGTACGTGCCGTACCTCCAGCCCCGTATGTACATGCCGTATCCCCACCCCAGCCCCGTATGTATGCGCCGTACCCCCAGCCCCATATGTACGTGCCGTACCCCCACCCCAGCCCCGTATGTACGCACCGTACCCCAGCCCTGTATGTACATGCCGTACCCCCACCACAGCCCCGTATGTACGCGCCGTACCCCCAGCCCCGTATGTACGTGCCGTACCCCCACCCCAGCCCCGTATGTACGCGCCGTACCCCCAGCCCCGTATGTACGTGTCCCATACCCCCACCCCAGCCCCGTATGTACGCACCGTACCCCCAGCGCTACGCCTACCTCTAGGTCGTTAGGGGCACTGTTGCCAGTCCCAGATTTTTGTCTGATAGCCTAGTTTGGGTATTGTAGGGTGCTGTGGACTTGCTTTTCTCCAATTGAACTAATAAAACTAACTCATCTGAAACCAATGATTTCTAGGTGAATGGTTCATGACATAACTGGAGGCAATGGCATCTTATGTGCTTGGACTATGAAAAAAGGATATTAAATTCAGCTCTGAAGCGCCATAACAAAATTTCAGGATATCCATGTTAGATAAATTTACCCACAATTACTCAAATGAAATTCATTTACATAATTGTTCATTCTGAAAATATGGCAATGATCCAGGCTTTCTGGACGCAAAAAGAATATTAAATTCAGCTCTGAAGCGCCATAACAAAAATTCAGGATATCCATATTAGATAAATTTACCCACAATTACTCAAATGAAATTAATTTACATAATTGTTTATTCTGAAAATTTAGCAATGATTCAGGCTTTCTGGACGCACGTCGAGCAACAACAATTCATACGACAAGGCCCACCAGTTCCTTTTAGTCTGACCATTTTTCTGGATGCTGTAAACCTGTAGCCTACTCAGTCCCCAGCAGTGTCCTCCACTTTCGTCCCTCAGTCTAAGAGGCTAATGGAGCCACCTGCTTTGAGAAAACATTATTAAAGCATGGGCAAAAATGAAGTGTTGTCAATGACTTCTGAGGGCCCCCTGACAGTAGGCAAGGAAAGGTGCCAGCTGACATCCACTTCTTTCAACCTCAATGGACAAAAGGAGAACCTCCTTGGTCATAAACTAATATAAATTACATGTTTGAAGGCAATCTTTTTGCAGATATTCAATTTCTTCGTGATCTTGTGGCCCTTCATCAGGCCTTGAAGACAAACATTTATATTTTGGTGCTGCAAAATCTTTTGGAGTATATTGTTTCAAGAATTGGACTTTTAGCTTAAAGAAGCTGGTGGATTTATCCCACAAATGACTTAAATCCCCTCTTACATCTTTCCATTAGCAAAGAATAGAAGTGCTTCTATTGCAATGGATGTAATATGGTAAAGCATCCGTAGAATGTGGTGGATGAATATTAATTGGCTCCCTCCAAATGGCCTTCAATATCTAGCAACGACAGCCAGAGAATAGGATATGTTAGGGATGCTGTACCAGGATGACACTGTAAACAGTGCCAGCATCGCACACAGAAGTGCCTGTTGGTGATGCTGGTGCAGCATTTGCTGTCTGGGATTGCATCAGTTTGGTGCCACTTTCCCCCCACTGCCATGCCCCTTAACCGGGTCTCATTCTGTCCCCAGGGTTGCATTCCACTCCGCGTGCGCCTGCTCTGCAAACTTCTGCATAAGTCCCTTTCCCTCTAGCGTTCTCGGTTGCTGCTCCATTAAGGATCCCGCACACCCTTGAAGAAGAAAAAGACCCTGACAAGATCTCTGGTTTGTATAGTGGTCCGTTTTTAAATAAGGCAGCAACTGCTTTACTGAACACTTTCACACAGTTCTGCTCTTCTTGTTCAGACCAGTCTTCCTCTGACTATGGATACATTTATTTCAAAACGTATCTCTTATAACTAATAGCCTTTTCCTCACCTCATATCCTTGTCCTTTCTCTAAAACTGGAGATGGACCTTTCAAATCTCCTTCCGCATTCACTATAAAAACGTCAATGATCATCTTCTCCCTTCATTATCTTCTCCTTCTTTCACTTCTTCTGCCTGCCTGCGCCCTTCACCCAGTGGCGTAACGAAAGTTTAAGGGGGCCCCCTGCAAGGTACATAGAGGGGCCCCTGCTCCAGATTTTATCTGGAGCGCTCAGACCCGAGCGCTGTGCTGACGGGCCCCCTGCATCTGGGAGCAACCCCCCCGCACCGCGGGGGATGCGGGGGCCTGTGTTACGTCCCTGCCTTCACCCAGTTCTGCCGTCCGCATTTGATTCCCGCTTTACTTAGAACTCTGAACTTCAATACCCTATCTGCCCTATGTTTGAACTAATTGAATTGCTTGTCTTCATTTCCTGCCGTCCCTATAGAGGTGCCGATTCCGATCCTGGAAAAACCGGGTACAAACCGTCGGTCGGAGCGTTTTCTCCGTCCGACTCGTACCCAGGAAAAAAACCCTACAAACTTGCAAGTACGATTCGTACGGAAACACCATTTCCGTACGAGTCGGACAAAACACCGACCGACAGTAAAATACATACGAATGTGATCCGGGACACCGCGGACGTGACGTCCGGACGGATTTAGGCATGTTTTTACGTACCAGCAAGTACGATTCGTACCGACAGCAGTCCGGACGGCAATATTTTTACGGCACCCAAAAAGTGCCGGAAAAGGTAAGTACGCCGCGATGCGAGCGGTATAGGGGGTCCAGTTCACGCCGCCACCCCCCGAGCCCCCGTATGTACGTGCCGTCCCCCCCAGCCCCCCGTGTATGTACGAGTCGAACCCCCACCCGTGAATCTACACCCGTGCATGTACACCCGTGTATGTACACCCGTGTATGTACGAGATGTACCCCCACCCGTGAATGTACACCTGTGTATGTACACCCGTGTATGTACGAGACGTACCCCCACCCGTGAATGTACACCCGTGTATGTACACCCGTGTATGTACACCCGTGTATGTACGAGACGTACCCCCACCCATGAATGTACACCCGTGTATGTACACCCGTGTATGTACGAGACGTACCCCCACCCGTGAATGTACACCCGTGTATGTACACCCGTGTATGTATGAGACGTACCCCCACCCGTGTATGTACACCCGTGTATGTACGAGACGTACCCCCACCCGTGTATGTACGGTGCGGACCCCCAGCGCTATGCGCTGGGGGTCCACACCGTACATACACGGGTGGGGGTACGTCTCGTACATACACGGGTGTACATACACGGGTGTACATACACGGGTGTACATTCACGAGTGGGGGTACGTCTCGTACATACACGGGTGTACATACACGGGTGTACATTCACGGGTGTACATTCACGGGTGGGGGTACGTCTCGTACATACACGGGTGTACATACACGGGTGTACATGCACGGTGTACATACACGGGTGTACATTCACAGGTGTACATTCACGGGTGGGGGTACGTCTCGTACATACACGGGTGTACATACACGGGTGGGGGGACGGCGCGTACATACGGGGGCTGGGGGGGACGGCGCGTATGCGGGCACATGTCTCCATGGTTGCTATAGAAGTTCGCTCCGTACGGTGTTTTTTCCATACGGTTGTACAATCGGACGCACAGGATGGATCGTACTTGCGCGCTTGGACTTCAGTTTTACGATTCATGCGGAAAATCGTCCGGGGACGTGTCGGACACTTTTCCCGACCCGAGGACGTGTCGGGGAATTTTCCCAATGCGATTCGTATGTATTTTTTCCCATACGAATCGTACTTGCCAGTTTGTACGATACTTGTACGATTCGTACGGAAAAAAATCCGGATACGATTCGTACGGGGAACATTTCTCCAGGATCGGAATCGGCACCAGAGTGTTTATTTCTGCTCAACCCCAGGTCAGATGCTGCCTTTGCCCTAAAAAATCGCCCTCCTACTTCAATGACGTTCAAAAAGGGCAGGTGAATTCAGTGCCACTCAAAAACGTGTCCCGTTTAAAATTTTTTATTTTTTTCAGCCCATCACAGGCCGTGCATTCAGAGAAACCGCCACCATGGCGGCTCCTCTAAAGGCACTGAATTTCTACTGCGCGGGCGCCATGTTGACTACACCCAGCACAAAGTGTCTCGTGTTTCAAAAGTAAACTCCCAAAACAGAACACTAGGGCAGTTTTCTCCCAGCAAGTGGGAGTCATTTATTTTTTCCCTGTCCTGACCTCAGACTTTCTCTGGCTTTCCAAACAGGAAAATACTACATCAGAATGTCTGCCCTGAATAAGGCGGGTCGCCGGGCATACTTTGATGCAGGCCCAATTTTAGTCGGGCCTTTGGTCAAAGGTTTTCACTGACAGAGTCAGGAACATGACTGTTCGCACGATTATAAACAGAGGGGCAGATTTACAAGCCCCTTGCGCCTTTTTTGCGTCACTTTTCCCATGTTAAAAGTGATGCAAAAGTGGTGCAAGGGGCTTGTAAATCTGCCCCAGAGTTTACAGAGGAGCACCCTATCAGTCACACTCTAAATGAGGCTGAAAGTTCATGCATACACCTCCCAAAGCCCTCTTCTCGCTTAAACCAGCAATCATGCTGTTGAACTGTCTCCAGCACGAGGTTGTCACCTACTGATGACTTTCTGGGTCTCTGCACTCATCTAGGCAACAAGTGGCAGTGTAATCTGCAATGCGGGGCACTCATATTTAATCCCAATCACACACTTTATAATCATCCTAATCAGCTCCTGTTTCCTTGACTGCATCGGATCGTCATCGCCCAAAAGTATTATCAGCAAGCCTGGTATCCTTTCCCTCCATGCCACCTCATGCAGGATTAGCATACGCTGCAGCCACCTCATACCACTCTGACCAAGAAACTGCAGCATCCCTGGGGGAGTAATTTAGCTACTTCACAGGGACCGCTTGCTCGCCTGAGCACATGACCATCTCACCACACAGTGGGCACAGATCCATATCTCTGAAGGCATCTCTGACTCTACTACAGTTGTTGAAATGCACACAGATAAACAATTACTGAGCAGCTTTCAACAATGGCCCACCTAATCTATTGTTAAGGCAAGCATTTATAGGGAAGTATATATTCTCTATTCTTAACTCTACATCTACTTTCTTTAACAATATGTTGGTTTTTTATATTGTGATGTCGATTTAAGTGCAGGTATATATATTAAAAACTCCACAGATCAGATAAAACACTCTCTGACTCATATCCCAATCCACCATGCTTCAGTCACCGCCACCTTCATTCAGGAAAAAGGAAAGGGCACCAAAGTCCATGTGAGGGAGTCTGCATTGTCTCCAAATCTTTATCAGCACCTATTGTACATCAAACCTTCCATCACTCTCTTCCCATCCTTATGTATGAAACAGTTCCTCCACTTGGTCTCCCTCATGTCCTTATAAGCCACAAACACCTGCACTGTGTACATCTCCCTGTCACCTGAAGTCCTCATCTGACCACAGTGCCTCGCTCTTGTCTATCAATTCAATCTTTCCCCCATCACTTCAGATACAGAAAGAGGCACAGAGAACTGTGTTGAAAATGGTGTCCTAAATCATGAGCTCTCTCATGCGGATAGGCATTTTTCACCACATTTTTTTTAATCCCCCCTGTTATCGCCCTACAATTGCCCCGATATTCCAGCCCGTTTATGACATTTTTGCGTCTCACAGCACCAGCACCACTATCACTGCATAGAATACCAAGAAGGCTCAACTATGTCACCTCCATCCCCAATTCTCTGGTCACCGCTCTGCACACCACAAGTACTCCAGTTCAGCCGTAAACTCTCATACTTGATGCATCTCAGTTCACTTCAAGCTGACTTTGTTACACTTCTATGTCCAGCTACATTCACATTCCATTGAATTCTTCTAAAAAAGCACCACAATCTCAGATCGACTCATCACTTCCTCCCCCACATCAGGGGCGGCTCTAGGCTCATGGTGGCCCTGTGCAGGGAGCGTAGGTAGGGGGCCCCGGAACAGGGGGCCGCCAAATCCCTGCCAGGGGCCGCCACGAATATGTATTGTATCCGATTCCTCGTGGTGGCCCCTGGGGTTTGGCGGCCCTGTGCAGGTGCACAGCTTGCACATGCCTAAGGCCGCCCCTGCCCACATTGTGTTGTTTCTTCATAATACTAAACTTGGTCATGACCGACCTTTAGCAACAAGCTCTGCTTGAGCTTCTACCTTACACTCAAAGTTGAAATGGGATAGCAACTCCTTTACATTACACTTCTTATATTCCTCCATTGCATTCACCAGCATACTTACTTGTTCTTTTTTTTTAAGTTTGAGTTTATTGAAGAAATAAGAAGGGAAGGAGAAGGGAGGGGAGAGGGGGTATAATCATCATGGTAAGCATATACAAAGAATAAGCATTTCAATAAAAATTCTCAATAAAAGCAAAAGTAACAAGCATGAGGTTTATATGAACAGAACCTACGTATAGGAATGAAAAATACTGTATAATGTAGTAGAACGCAATATCATAGTAAAAAGGCATTAAGGAAACAAGAAAATCATGGCGGCTTGCGTACCTCAACTGTGTCAGGGTCTGGAGAGGCATGTGCTGGAGCAAAGGAGGAGAGATAAGATACCAAAGGGAGCCAAATCAGATCGCGTTTAATTGCTAGGGAAACGGGAGATACGTAATTGGTGTCTAGGCGGTGATGGAAGCAGACTGCATTCCACCAAGATTGATAGGAAACATTTGCAGCCTGCTTCCAATTAGAAGTAATGGTATGGAAAGCCACAGCAACTAGGAGGTCAAGTAGTAAATAATGGGAAGGAGATTGCGGAAGAGACGGTGATAGGGAACCTAGAAAAACTTGTAAAGGGGAGAAGGGAATTTGAAGTTGGAATATTTTTTGTATTTGCGTCCAAACTAGGTACCAGAACTTGGAGATAGAAGGGCATTCAAACAACATGTGTTTGAGATCAGCAACGGGACAGGAACAGGACCAACAAATAGAGGTTGTGTCAGGCGAAAAACGGGATAAAGCATGTGGAGTACATAAAGTTCTGTTATAAATAAAATATAAGGTTTGGGTAGTATTAGCAGCTCTAGAGGTTTTATGAAGCTTAGTCCATATTTTGTCCCAGAAAGGTATTGGCCAATCCTGAGAAAGATCCAATTCCCATGCATTCTCGATTTTAGACTTTAGTCTGTCAGTGGTGTATCGGAAAGAGTTATATATAGCAGAGGCTGAGGGAGACTTACTCAATAATAGAGAAGTAGCTTTGCGGGCCAAAGGAATATCGGTAGAAGGTTCCAAGGAGCGAAGATATAGGAGCAGGACTGGGAGAAGGGTGTTGTATTGCATTCGAGCAGAAGCGGGCAGGGAGAAAGAGGATTGAAGTTCCTGGAATGAGAGAGGAATATCTTGGGAAATTAATTGAGAGATCCAACACAATCCTCGAGAATGCCATGTCTTCCAGAATATGGTACGATTACGAATTCTGAAAAGAGAATTATGCCATATCGGTTGTTCGTGAATAGAAAGAAGGGAGGGATAAGATGATATTAGGTAAGGGAGAAGGAGAGTACGGGAATGAGAAATAACAGGTGTGCGAAAGCGAATTAAAGAAGACGTGAAGGATAAGAATTCGCGAAAAGTAAAGGGGGACAGGAAGGAAGATTCCATACTTAGCCAGACAGGCGGATAGAGCGGAAGATCAGAAGAGAACCAACGGGTCGATTGTTTCAAAGAGAAAGCTCGGTGGTATTCTCTAAAATCCGGAAAGCGTACACCAGACTGGGCCTTATCTTTGCGCAATGAAGCCAGAGCTATCCGAGAACGCTTGTTATTCCATAAGAATTTCAGCAACAAGGAATCAATCCGTTTAAAGAAGGAAACTGGAATATGCACTGGAAGCATGGAAATAGTATAGAGAAGAAGAGGGGATAACATCATTTTTATAGAATTGAGCCGACCCCACCAGGACAGAAAGAGCGGGTGCCAACGTTGAATAGCTGTGTCCATTTTCTTGAAGACATAATCAAAATTAAATTTGAGCGTATCAGACAAGAGAGGAGCAAACCAAACACCCAAATATTTGATCTTAGACGGTTGCCATGAGAAACCCGTTTGGGAAAAAAGATGTTTTTGACAAATAGGGTTTAGAGGTAGAATCTCACATTTATCAGCATTTAGGCGATAACCAGAAACCGCAGAGAAGGAAGACACCTGTTGGAGAAAAGAGGGAATAGAGGAAACGGGATCAGAGCAGTAAAAAAGAATATCGTCAGCATAGACGGAGAGTTTAACCTGACGCGAACCAAATTTAAAACCAGAAATACTGTTGTCCAGACGAATTTTGGTAAGAAAGGGTTCCAAGGCTAAAACAAAAAGTAGGGGGGATAAAGGACAACCTTGTCGCACTCCTCTGTGCAGCGAGAAATAATCCGAGGTCAACCCGTTGACAAAAATGGAAGCCTGCGGATTAGAATAAAGTAAAGAAATAATAGAGATAAATTTGGAAGAAAAGCCGATCCAGCGTAAGGACTGAAACATAAAATCCCATCCAATCCTGTCGAATGCTTTCTCCGCGTCTAAAGAAATAGCCGCGAAGGGAAGTGACAGTGAGGGAGCCTTGCTAAGTATATTAAGAAAAACACGGGAGTTATCAGAAGAGAGACGGCCCTTAACAAAGCCTGATTGTTCAGGGCCAATGAGGTCGGGTAAAAGGGGATCCATGCGCAATGCCAGAATTTTAGCCAGAATTTTATAATCCGTATTGACCAGGGAAATTGGTCTGTAATTTTTGCACAACGAATGATCCTTATCTTCTTTGGGGATTAAACAGATTAGAGCCTGTTGGAAGGAGCCGCTGGAAGAACCCGCTGCAAGGAAGGATTGGAATAATAGTAACAGTTTAGGGAGAAGTAGAGAGGCAAAGTGGCTGTAGAATTCAATAGTGAACCCATCAGGGCCTGGGGACTTACCGTGTCGTAATTTAGAAACAGCATGGGAGATTTCAGAGAGCGAAATGTCCTGTTCTAGGGCAGCAAAATCAACGGAAGAGGCCGGGGGGGAGGGAAGCGAATGAAAATATGAAAGAAGATCCGTAGACTCCGGGATGTGCTCGGGGGTATAAAGATTATCATAAAATTTAACAAACTCAGAAAGAATGTCTTTATCTTTAAAGTAAGTGTTCCCAGTGGAAGTCTTAATGGACTCAATCTTTGTACGCTCCTTTCTTATCTTTAAGTAATTGGCCAAAAGTTTCCCCATTTTGTTTTTACCCCCATAATACCTGGAATTACATTTTAGCAAAAGGTTAGAAGCGGCATCAGTTGTAAACCTATTGAAGGAAATTTTTGCATCAATAAGCTTTTTAAGAGAAATCTCAGATTTAGAGGCGTGATAATCAAGCTCTAAATTCTTAATATTAGCTAAAATGCGTTCGGACTTGGCTACTCGAAGTTTCTTTTGTCGGGCTACAAAATTAATAATAAAACCCCTAGAGGCTGCTTTAAAAGAATCCCAAACAGTAACAAAAGAGGAATCAGGGGTATGATTGAGAAGGAAAAATTCAGTGGCAAAGGCAGTAAATTCAGAACAGAAAGTAGGTTCCAAAAGCAAAGCATTATTGAAACGCCATCTGCCAGAGTGAGGGGAAAAAGGAATTAGGTCAAGGTCCACATGAATCGGAGCATGGTCCGAGATTAGGATGGAACCAATATCAGAGCGTATGGCGTGCTGGGATAGGGATTTACTAAGGAAGATATGATCAATGCGGGATTGTGATTGATGCGGAGGAGAGTAAAAACTGTACTCCCGAAGATCAGGATTACACAATCTCCAGATATCTACCAAGGCATTATTTTGAAAGGTGTTAACAAATTGAGAGTGCATTCTAGAGGGGATAAATTTAACCTTGGAATGACGATCGAGGATGGGATCAACAACTTGGTTACAATCTCCCCCGAGAAGTATGTAATCTCCAGAAAAGGAGGACAGCTTATTGGAAATAGAGGGCCAAAATAACCTGTCAATTCCAGTTGGGGCATACACATTAAAAAGAGTGATAGGAATATTATCTATGAGCAGTGTAACAATAACCCATCGACCATCAACATCACATTCGTGAGAAATTGAGGAAACATTTAACTTTTTATGTAATAAAATCACAACACCATTTTTCTTGGAAACTGTGGGGGAGCAAAAAACATGACCCACCCAACAACGCTTGAGTTTTAGAGCCTCCGTTTCAGAGAGATGAGTCTCCTGAAGGAGGGCAACATCAGACTTAAGTCTCGCTAAATGTGATAAAACCCTTTGCCTTTTAATGGGATTGTTTAAACCCTTAACGTTCCACGATGTAACACGGAATGGAACAGCAAAGAAAAACAGCTAACAGCAACATGCTTAATACTGCAGAAAAAATAACTTGAGAAAACTGAGAGAATTGTAACGAATTGATGAAAGAAAGAGGGCAGAAGGAGAGAAAGCAAAGAAGAAGAAAAGGAAAGGAAAAAAAAGGAAGGAACCACTATGAATATAATACTGAATCCAAGGAAAGGAAGGAGCAAGAAGGGGAGATGGGAGGTGAAAGAAAGTGAAAAGAGAGAGGAAAGAGCAAAAGGTAAGAGATGAAGTGTAGGAAAAAGGACAGAAACAAAAACCAACAAGAAGACAGTACACGTTCGAAACGAACGACTGAAAAACATACTTACAGAACGAAAAACTCAAGAACGAGGAGGGGGTGATGGCGCCGGGAGACAACGGCGACGACAACATCCAGAGCAGATATCAAACCTCAACTACCATGGATCCAAAAACGCAGCATATAAAAAGTAGCATGGCACATCAGGGTAGGAGGGAGGAGGGAGATGTCTGTAGAAACAAGAGAGATATACAATTGAAGGGAAAGACGTGTCACAGGGGAACAGGAAACAATTGAACTACATAGGGGACACATGAGAGTGAAACGACTATCGGAAGAAGAGACAGTAGGGGATTCACAATATCAGCGATAATGGAGAGACAATAGAAGCATAACACAACTTGTTCCAAGAAGAGAGTAGCAGGTCTTGTCAACCAGGTCTGGATACATCCATAACATCTGGGCCTTGCCGTTGGAGAAACGCCTGCAAGGCTGCAGGGTCTTCATATGTGGTTGTTCTATCTTTATATGTGACCTTGAAGAGACAAGGATGTAGTAGTCCATATCTAGCATTCAGGGCCCGTAGTTGAGGTCGCATGTCCAAGAACTTCTTCCTTCGATCTGCAGTGGCCTTGGAGACATCTTGTGAAAGATAGAGGCGATGACCTTCCCACATAATTTGCTTCTTGAGCTTGGCAGCTGAAAGGACCTGTAGGAGGTCAGTGAATTGCAGGAATAACATAATGACACCTCTAGGCTTACTAGCGACCTTCGGTCCAAGGCGATGAGCCTTTTGGATGTTAATGGAAGTTAAGGCCGGAGCATCTAAGATCTTGGCAAGAAAGGATTGGAAGAAGACGGTGGGGTTTGACCCCTCTGTAAGTTCTGGAAGACCATATAGGCGTAGATTGTTCCTCCGATTCCTATTTTCTAAATCCTCCGTCTGACGTTTAAGTAGAAGTATCTCCGCCTCCATTGACGGAATATGGGAACAAGAGGATTGCAAAGAGTCTGTGGACGTTTCCAAAGTTTGAACACGGGACTCCAGAGACGACCATTTTTCCTGCATAGCCTGCATGTTTTTTGTGGTAGCTTCCATAAAGGGTTTGAACGCACGAAGTTCTTCCAAAATGAGATCCATGGAAGAGGATGAGGAGTTACTCCCTGGGGATGGTGGATCCTTCTTCAGGCGTTTAGAGGAAGCTAGAGAGGACGCCAGCTTTCCTTTGTTGCGCGCTTTTGGGATGGCTCCTCGTATTAAATCTGATTTTGGTGCCATGGCGTCTTCCATGTCTTGAGGAGGAGAATCCGAATCTGAGTCCACAGGTAATTGAGAAGAAGTAGCCAGCTTTAAATTCCGGAGTTTGCCCATGAAGAGTCTGAGAGTCAGTTGAACGAAAGCAATAGGTCAATGATGAAAATACAGGAAACCTGAGACCAAGGAAGACAGGCAAACATGAAAGACAGACTGAGGTCACCACAAGGCGAAGCAGTGCTGAGTCGCAGCGAAAGCAAGCATGGTTATGCAGAAATAGAATTAAATAACAAATGTATGAGAGGAAACACAGTTGTGGCCCTGTGAAACATCTCCCGGGTTGGCAAGTCCTGTCAGCGACCTCCCCTGTAAACTACAGGGCAGCAAACTCCATAAAAGGAAATGCGAGGCTCTTCAGCCGGCCGCCGTGAGGAGACGCAGCCGGCGGAGAAAATGGCGGGTAATTGCGCAGGAGCCAGAGCTGGTACCGCCGAGCAGCATGCAGGAAACGCCTCAGAACCAGGAAATAATGAGGTTCCAGCTCACCTCATGGTCCGAATCATGAAACACGCTGTCCGACAGGAAAAAGACGCGCTTTATTAAACAGTTCTATTGTGTTCCATGCATTTCAAAGGCACTCCAATTGTAGTTTGCTTCCATTAACTGCCAGAACACCATAACAGGTTGCCTGCCCATAAATACATCAGACAGGACCACGTTCTGCCAATCATTCAAATGAAGCTGGGCTAGGGCAGAATAATTATAACTTTGTAGAGCAACACTGTACCTGTATTCCAAGAGGCACAAATCCAGACAGCTGCTTTCTGTGAAAGCATCACCTTTAATTTCAGAGATGAGACATACCAGGTGTTCGGGGTAGTAGGCAAGTGTTTCAAAGAGTGAATTTCTGTCTGAGGAAGTCAGTGGTCAATAACCTTTCTTTACAATATTGCTGTTGCAAATGACTGAAGGGCCAGTTTGGTATAGCAGAAAGTCAAATGTTGTTATAAGTGGTTCACATAAATTACCTCATCAACATAGCCTCTGTGTTTAATGAGGTGTTAAATCATCAATACACAGTCTATTTATTTTTAAACTGTAGACTTCCACCATTATATAGAATGAAAGAAACTATCGTTTTACTCTGAAAGTCTCCACTGTTAATAAATTGTGGTAAAAGCTGCCAAAGAATTCCTGTCTTCAGTTGGAACCCTTCCCTTCACAAAAGGGTCAAATACAGGTCACTGGCATTCAATGTTGCAATTCAAGCAGAAGCTCTCCAGATTTTCCTCAGCTGACGCGAACCCTTGACCTGAGTAAATCACCTCATTAGCACAGTTCCCGGGCTTCACAAGGCAGCCTCGCACACAGAGTGTGAATTTTAGTAGCTTTAATTTAATAGCTTAAATTTAAGTTCAGCTGAAAGAGCTCTTCCTAAGGAAAGAGAAGCCACTGCCTCACCTTCCGGTCTTTCCACACGTCAGCCGCTCCGCAGTCCGTGAGGTGATTTCCTGTCAGCATTGGAGAAATTATTTACAAGGGCTGCAACAAGCAGCAGGTGCCTTCATTTGAGAAAAAAAAATAACACTGTCTCATCCGCTCTCTCTCCGCTGTCACAGAAGCAGTGAATAAATCATCTCTATGCCACCGAAGAGCTGCAGCTGCCGGTCCGGAGCTCCCCACAGCCGGAGCTCCGGTTCTAAGCGGCCATCTTCTTGCGTGGCCAGACCACGCCCCCTCATACTTACTTGTTCTAATAGGTATCATTTCATTCTCCGCATCAGAGCATCAAAGTTTAATTTAACCCCCCAAAAAGACTAGCTTCATTGCTGGATTCTTTCTTTTTCAAGGCTAGGGGAATTCCTAGTTCCTCCACCAACTGCACATAGACCTCCAGTAACCTCACACATTGTTCCTGTGCAAAGGAAATCATCTAGGTAACGTACTATCTGACTGTCTCGGGGCTGCACATAAAAGAAACATGCTGAATAAGGCACACAATACCATATAACCCATGGACATTGCCTTGTCGAAGATTTCACACTCTAACTGAATCCACAATAAAATTAAATTGGTTGGATGTGCCATGTAAAGCAAAAATATAATTTTCAGAGTTCACTTCTCCATCTCAGCTCCCGTGCTGCATGGTAGCAGCAAACTGATCACATTGTCCACTCTAGAATATACACTGAAAACTAATCAGGACTGATCAAATCACTTAATGCTTCTGTTTCGTGGTTTTGTGCAAATCACAGTAACATATATCGCAAAAGCAGACATCCAGTTATCAATGTTGGCAGGTATGCTGGCCCCCGGATTGGTCCCCATCCTCCTGCTTCGAACACGATTTGCACATTATCTCTGTTAGACCTGACATCCTTTGCATGATATTCCCACAAACATTTTGCCTTCACACCTCCTGTTTGCTCAATTTGTTTTTGTTGGCTTTAGGACTCTGTGCACTTTTCCACTGCTAACCAGAGTTAAAGGGTTTGTGTCTGTCCTTGAACATGGTAAAATTGGCATACACTTGATTGGCACATTTAATTTACTTGCAAGTCATTGGCAAATGTTACTACATGCACCCGTGGCCTGTAAATGAAACGCTTCTAGTGGGCATGCATCACTCATTGTGCCACCCACTGAAGTAGCCTTTTAAAACAAGGCTCTGTCTGCCACTGAAGTCTGCAATGCAGTTTTAAACTGCCATTCTGACCTGACAACGAAACCTTTTGCCAGGCCTAAACCTTTTATTTTTAATACATATATGTCACCTTTAAGGTAAGCACTAAAATCTCTTAGGACAGGGTACACAGTAATTAAAAAGTGTGTGCTTATGTTTTACATGTCCTGAAAAATGGAGACCATCATTCATCTCAGGGACTCTCTAAAGCAAGAAAACTGGATGGCTCAATGAGATCTTGATGAGTCTAACCTTGCGGTCCTGATTTATCCAAGGTGCAGACATTTTTTACCAGTTTACCAGTCTGGTGATTTACAAATATAATGAAACCAGTGGTGCCTGTCCTGAGGTGTCTTGGTATAAGGCTTGTCATTTATTTGTATCATATTGTGTTTATGGTCTAGACTCCTGTGATCCTCCTGTCAGCCTGTGAACATGGCCATCAAGTTGTTTCAGGATGTAGGTTTTGTCCTTAATTTAGAGAAGTCCACTCTAGTCCCCTTGGGAAAAATTGAGTTGTAGGGCACCTTGATCAATTCAGAGGAGTTCATTCTTCAGCTCACTCAGTCCAGGGTTCTGGTGATAATGACCGAATTAAGTCAAATTCTATACAAATCCTTGTGCAGTCCTCAGACTCAAGAATAACAGATCTCCATTCCTCTTCAATATAAGTTGCTGGCCAGGCCCTTTCATTATTGAGTGTTGCAGAGAGTGAGAATTCGCCAGCTTTCCGAAAGGGATTTCTTATTCTGATATGATTCCATTGCATCAAGATTCCCGACTAAAACTCCCATGGTTGCTACATAATATAGATGCTTGGAATGGGACAGCAATTTGTGTTTCTGTCCCAGATCTAGTATTAAAGTCAGATACAAATCTGACATGTTGGGACTCCAGATGTGGAGTTCAGGGGGCCAGTCATTTTCGTACCTAGCCCCTTTCTATTGGAAGAAGCTGCCATTTCGAATTTGAACTTGTACTGATAACTATCAATTCAGGAAATTACTCAAGACAGCGCTGTTCTAATGTTGCTGCTTCCTTTTGCCTGTGATCTGTTATTGCGCCAGGATACCACTCCCGCGGTGAATCTTGCACACTATAAATTGTAATAACATAACATAACAGATGTGGTCAGTTCTCAACTGGAGGCACATGTCCCAAAGAAGAGTCATATCTGCATATACATTGTTTAGAGATGCTTGCCAGCTCCTTTGCTATCTTAAGCTTTGTGAAAAACATTGTAAGTTGCTTTATTCTGCTTTACATGGACAATCTGATAGTGGTCAGACAGATAAACCATCTAGGAGGTATGAGACTCAAACCGTGTCAGTATTAGCATAAAGGTTTTGGTAATTTTGCTGACAACTAAAGTTGTCAGGACAAGCTGAGTACCTTCTCGACAATCTAATTTTGATTGCATTGTAGGTACCCGTAGACTCCAGAGACTGGCGTTTTCATTCTTTTATATTAAAAAATCTTTCTTACAAGTGGGGTTTATTCTAGATGGATAATTTTGCCTCCTATTTGAAAACTCATCTTCCTTCTGTTTTCAGCAGAAAACCATATCCTCTGGCTTCTTACACTGATGTTTTTTTCTTAAAGACTAATCTCAGGGAACCAACTATGCATTTCCCCCTGAAAAATGATGAACAGAGTGTTAGCTCAGGCCTATCATTGTGAATCACTCTTCATCCTAGTGGCTCCCTTTAGCATTCTGAGGTTTGATTTCCAACTATCTTTGATCTAAATGCCGATTGCCCAATTCACACTCCCTCTTTTCACACTGTTCTCATTTCTCAGAAACCGTTCTGAATCAAACTCTAATGTTAACAGCATGTGATATTTTGGACTGAGCTAGAGAACCCAAGACTGCATAATACATACAAAATCTTGGAGCCCAGGAACCTCTAAGGCCTATTGTTTGACCTGGTCAGTTTTGGCAGACTGGTGTCTGAGACAAGCTGCCAAATATTTAAGCAGATATGACTCTGATTGCCAATTTTATCTCTTCTCTGGCCAGCCAAGGTTAGACATACAGTGTGGTCAATACCTATTGTAAAGCAAATTCTTTAGAACATTTACCAGTCAACCACAAACATGGAAGAGTAGAGTATATTGTTTAGTTTGTCAACTTTTAAATGTACTATATTTTTGTAAACCACCCCTTCCTAAATACAGTCAATTTTGTGGGATATCACTACAGGATTTAACATGCTAATTTCCTAGGCTGCAAATTCTTCTCTATCATTCAAGATGTTATCTGTTAGGTTTACTATGTTGCCTTGTATGGTTTCCATAAATATGTTTCTGATGTTAAAGCACTTGACATTTCTGCTAGACAGTTTACACCTATGGGCATCTTTTTCAATGTCCATAGGAGAATGAAAAGATTGACAACTAAATTGATAGCAGTTTTCTACCCTTATTCTTCAAACCAGCCCAAACTATATGTATGAAATTGTCTTAAAAATGATTAATTGAAAAGTGAACATCTGAAAAAATCCCCTTCTTACCACTCAATATCTTTTGGAAAGACATACAAACCGGTCTCTTCCCCTAACTTAGCTTGCTGTGTTAAGTGGATTCATTTCCAAGTGGGAATTGATACGTTCATGTTTTTTGAGCATGCTCAACAAGGGGAGCAATGGCTTAATACCTTTTGGGCAGGCTCTAGATTGGAGGAGATTCTCACATCAGATAACAGTATGTTTTGTACTTTTTATTTTAAATCAGTATCTCATGCCGCTTCAATGTTTTTTGATATGCTTTGAAAAAGTATAATGTGAGCTTCTAGTCTTGCCATAAAATGCAGAGTGTCCTGCCTTTTGTGAAAGAAAGTCTTGTTTTTGTTAAAGACAAAGAGGTGAAGAATATACATGAATTGTCTTTTTTCTGCCACTACTTCCATGTGCTCGAGAGGGTCCAAATTAAGTCACCTAAGTTCCCAAGAAAAACTTCGCTTTTTCAGCTTATTCCTTTGTCATTCTTCTACAACACAATGTTCTTTAATTCCAGACAAGAATTCTTTATCCATGATCTCGTCCTTTAAGAATCATGGACACTTTACTAAATTTTCTCAAGACGTTTTTACTCTTTTATTAGCCATTTAAATAGTTTTTCTAATTTGTACATTATTTCACATTATTGAATGTGCTTTCTCATATAAAAAAAGAAAGTTGCTTTTCCACAGTCATGGGTATTGTTATGGTAATTATTATAATTTGATTGATGTGCTACATTTGCACCCTCTTTGCAAGCTGTTACTAGGCTTCACAGCACCTGTAATTTGTTTTTCTTTCTTGGCTGCTATGCAAATGGTACAAAAAACGTAAAGCATAATTCTTGTCTGTGTGGCATTTTCAAAGGTAAAATTACACACATGAGTAAATCTACATGTATAAGTTTACTCTTACACTTTTGAGTACCTTTACTACTGTTGGCTCATTCACAAAAGTAAAGTTACTCGGATGTTTAGACTTACATGCTCCCACCCCCTGAACAGAGAGTTTAGTCAGTGAAAATATCATATTCAATCATAAAGTTAGTAGTGACTTTACAACTGTATTTGATGTTACGCACTCTTAGTGGATACCTCTGCAATTGGAGTGGTGATCTTCTTATGGTAAAGTAAAGGGAAATTTCGAAATGCTAATTAAAGTTAAAGGTTGATGTATTTTTTCATTTTAAATTAAGAATATATTTGCTGAAATGCAACAGCATTATTAACTAAATTTGACATTAACAATGTAATTAATTTACGTATATTAAATTAATTGTTTTTTTAACTATTTACATAAAAATAGCAATTACCTTAAGGAAAATATTAATTTATCATGTACTAATAGATACTAAAAGTAATGTGTAAAATTAATATAATTTAATTTCTTTAAAATAAATGAAAGTTACATTTATTTGTAAATATACAAGTCGTGAAATTATTTCAAAATAAAATAATATTTATTTTTTAACTCATATACTTTTAACTCTAGAACAGTTTATATATTTTTCTAAACATTTAAATTAGTTAATGTATTTTAAGTTTATTCCCTATATTTTTAGTCCCTACCTCCTTTATTTTCTATGGGAGGATGTTGGCAGTACCTGTGAATACTTAGTCCACAAACAGAAGGGGCGAGGGATTATCGTCTTTTCTCGCTCTCCCAACAACACTATATAACTCACTCTATGAGAAGGACTCTGAAACTGGGGAGGAAACAGGGTCAATCCCCAACTAAAACAGGGCCCCTTGGTGCCAAATCAATATGGGAAAAAATAAAGAAGGAGAAGGAAGGGAAGGGCACAGTGTAAAGAACAAAACAAAAAGAAGGCACCTGTAGGGAAAGACCAAAAAGTTGTTAGTAATGCCCGCACCCAATAATCAGTGGCATGCTTCATCATAGGGCTGCTATGATACCCCGGTGCAGAACAGCGTCCAGGGAGGAGTGCAACAGAAAAATTTATGAAGTAAAGAAAAAAGGAAGAATTTCAGAATTACGGATCCCTGTTGTGGACAAGAAAAAATAATAAAACTGTCTAAGTAAGAGCCTGCCTCCTTTTTTGTGGGTCCTAATTTGCAGAATTAAAAAGGTTTTTAGGGTATATGGGAAAAACAATGTTTCCATTACCCTATCTGCTGTATCAACATGTTTCTGCCCTTGTTTGCCACCCGATAGGGTCGCTGACATTCTTCAGGATACAGATCCCTTAAAAACTCTTCTTAGTGCTTACTCCTAGCTTTATCGCTATCTGGTCGGGAACATATCAATGGCAATACTTGCCCTTAGTACACACACATTGGGGCCGATTCCGATCCGTGTAAAATATTCCCCGTACGAATCGTATCCGGATTTTTTTACATACGAATCGTACAAGTCCCGTACAAACTGGCAAGTACGATTCGTATGTAAAAAACTCCATACGAATCGCATTGGGAAAATTCCCCGACACGTCCCCGGGTCGGAAAAAGTGTCCGACACGTCCCCGGACAGTTTTACCTACGAATCGGGAAACCGAAGTCCGAACGCGCAAGTACGATCAGTCCCATCCGTCCGAATGCACAACCGTATGGTAAAAACACCGTACGGAGCGAACCTCTATAGCAACCATGTAGACGTCCAAACATGTGCCCGCATACGCGCCGAACACCCCCCCAGCCCCCCCGCGGACGGACACACCAGACCCCCAGCCCCCCGCGTCTGTACGGTGCAGACCCCCACCCCCGTATGTATGGCGCGGACCCCCACCCACGTCTGTACGGTGCGGACCCCCACCCCCGTATGTACGGCGCGGACCCCCACCCACGTCTGTACGGTGCGGACCCCCACCCCCGTATGTACGGCACGGACCCCCACCCGCGTCTGTACAGTGCGGACCCCCACCCCCCGTATGTACGGCGCGGACCCCCACCCGCGTCTGTACGGTGTGGACCCCCACCCCTGTATGTACGGTGCGGACCCCCACCCGCGTCTGTATGGTGCAGACCCCCACCCCATATGTACGGCACGGACCCCTACCCGCGTCTGTACGGTGTGGACCCCCACCCCCTGTATGTACGGCGCGGACCCCCACCCGCTTCTGTACGGTGCGGACCCCCACCCCCGTATGTACGGCGCGGACCCCCACCCGCATATGTAAGGTGCGGGCCCCCACCCCCGTATGTACGGCATGGACCCCCACCCGCGTCTGTACAGTGCGGACCCCCACCCCCGTATGTACGGCGCACGCGCTGGGGGTCCGCGGCGTACATACGGGGCTGGGGGTCTGCACCGTATAGATGCGGGTGGGGGTCCGCGCCGTACAGACGCGGGTGGGGGTCCGCGCCGTACAGACGCGGGTGGGGGTCCGCACCGTACAGTCGCGGGTGAGGGTCTGCGCCATACAGACGCGGGTGGGGGTCCGCGCCGTACAGATGCGGGTGGGGGTCCGCACCATACAGACGCGGGTGGGGGTCTGCGCCATACAGACGTGGGTGGGGGTCCGCACCGTACAGATGCGGGTGGGGGTCCGCACCGAACATACGGGGGTGGGGGTCCGCACCGTACAGACGCGGGTGGGAGTCTGGCGCGTACATCCGCGGGGGGCTGGGGGTCCGGCGCGTACATACGGGGGCTGGGGGGGTGTTCGGCGCGTACCGGGCCCCCTTTTCCTCACGCTTCGCGGCGTACTTGGCTTTTACGGCACTTTTTGGGTGCCGTAAAAATATTGCCGTCCGGAGTGCTGTCGGTACGAATCGTACTTGCTGGTACGTAAAAGGCTGCCTAACTCCGTCCGCATGTCGCGTATGTGCTGTCCCGGATCACATTCGGATGTATTTTTGTGTCGGCCGGTGTTTTGTACGATTCGTACGGAAATGGTGTTTCCGTACGAATCGTACTTGCATGTTTGTATGGTGTTTTTACCGGGTACGAGTCGGACGGAGAAAACGCTCCGTCCGACGATTCGTACCCGGTTTCTCCAGGATCGTAATCGGCCCCATTGTCTGTATACCTGAGTTTTGTCAATTATGCTCCAAACTAGGGGATAGAGTGGATACACCGTCCCTTTCTCACACTTTCTTCAAGGTATAGGTGTCTCCAATTCGGCTGCTCTCATCCCTCAGATGAAGGGATAGGTTAATGGAAATGGAATTTTAAGCATCCAGCTACTAGACCATAGCCACCATCCCAGTTTGCAAGTTACAATTTGTGATTGAAAAATATGGAAGGATAGAGAATCTTATAAGAAATTCGGAGGTTACCTACCCCTGAATATAACACTTTCATAGCTATATGGTTCCCTCTCTAATGGACCCCTCTTTTCTCCTGCTGATACAGGGCTGGATATTAGTGTTTTCCTAGATCTGGTGCAATTATATTTCAGATACTTGGGTATTACAGGTGCTCCTAGGAGGGTATTTCTTTTGTGAGAAGAGTCTCTTTTTGCGTGGTCACTCACGTTTTTGTGGACTAATGCTGCTAGTATTTGAACTCTGCACACTGGGGTTACTGCTGTCCAGTGTCCAGTATATGTACTTTGCAAAAAATTAGAAAAATTGGCTAATCCCTAATTAGCATATTTTATTCTCCAGTAAGGCCAAAGTATATTGTGCAATAAAATGCACCAATGGCATTGAGATTTAAATGTCACCTGTTGACTGCAGTACCTATTGTAAAATTCACTGAGCTGAAAAGGAAAACAGGTCTTCGAAACTGCATGTAAAGCCTGACTCTTGCAGCTTTTAAATTTTCAGGCAGACCTGTCAAATATACATTGTGACCGGAGGGAATCATTACTTTTTGATATTATGTAGGTCACCCCTAAGTAGGCCTTGTAGGTTAAAAGGTAGTGGAACGTGTAAGTATTTAATGTGTGCATGTGACTACAGTGACCAGCCTCCAAAATCTATTTTCATTCTTAGGGCTGTAGCTGGTTCTATGAAGAAAAGGCTAAAGTACAATTACAGTCTTATTTCTTGATTGGAATAAGCTGAAGAGGCAGTTTAACAACTGTTTCCCATATTTTATTAAAAAACCCTTTCAAGTGTGAAGTTGGATTCTTGATAAATACATAAGTGACTTTTAAAGTTAGTACTGATGGCCTAGTAGCAGTGGCCTTTCTGCAGTTGGCCTGTAAGTGCTGCAGTGTTCATAGCAAAGACAATGGCTTGCACCTGGCAGGAAGTCTTGAGGAAGGAATGTGACCCAGTCTAGCCCAAGCAGCTTATGGGTGTTCTGGAACTACACCCTCTATAATTGGTCTGGAGGAGATCTGTATAGTTCACTGATAAGGGAAGCTCTCCAAAAAGGGATCTTGTCTTCCTAAAACACACTTTAGTCCCCTGGCGTTATCCTCAGTGGAAAAGGGAGCTGGCCCCAGAACTAATTTAGAGTACTTGAGTAGGAAATCTTACTCATACCTAGAATGTATAGCATATGAGGTTGAATAATGAAGACACTGTTCCTACATCTTTTATGTTTTATACCAGTCATCTATATTACTTTTATATTCCCTTGTTCTTAAATGCACTCAGCACTTTCTTAGTGCACCGTTAACTACTGTGATCATGTATAGTTGACAGTTTTGCAGTTTTACACTATATTCCTCTTTTGCATAATCGATACGGAAAAGATCACTATATGTGTACTACAAGCTGATGGTACTGGAAAGGTTTTTAATACTTTCTTTTTTTGCTAGTGAACATTGTACTCTGGATTGTCCTGTACAATCCCTTTTTTTGCATTCCAGACTGATAATGTTTTTTTTCGTTATTATTAACCATAATACGACGTAGACCTATAAATTCATACAGTGCCAAAGTTCTCGCCATTTACATACCAAATGCAAAATTAGCGTGTCAAGATTTGAATATGTTTTGAAGCTGAACAGGATGGCAGTTTAAGACATTCCCCACTTATTTATTGTGATTTTTTTCACATGCATCATTGTACTGTATTTTATGCTCTATATATGTCCCATGGATCAACACCCTACTTTGTTTTATCAATTAAGATGCTACGTCGACCTATATATTGACACTTTGAAAATGCTTTTTATAACAAATCATAGTGTATTTTTATCTTGTTTTATTCTTTTATGGATTCTTGCAAAATCCAAATAAAGATTTATGATAGAGAGTAATTGAGCAGGAGGGGACTGATCATTACTTAAATACACCCCTAGGTGTGCTACAAGCTTCCTACAGGGGCAGGAATATGTTGCCAAGCTAGATTTTACAGAGCATGGTGCACTCCATGTGGAACAGCTTGCAGTGAAGCAAACATGATGTGATGCAAATGTAGTAAGGTTTGCACTTAAGAATGTTTTGCCCATTGGTCAGGGGGTGTTTTAGAGCCACCATCACCAACTGGCTAGTGAACTGAACAAAAGTAACTCTTCACCACAGCCCCTCAAAACACTTTCTGGAACTGTGGCAGAACAGTAGATTGAAGTTGCTGTCTGTAACCTGTGTGGTGACCTGAAGGGCAGGAACTACTCCCACTTGTGCCGATGACAATGTAGTGGACTCATGTAGTGGACTCATAGGGGCAGTTGGCTGGCCTCCTGTGTGCCTACAAGGATATCAAAGGCTGAAAGAGGGTTTTTTCCTGGAGTGACCAGTTGATGAGTTACAACTGGACATGGATTAAACTGTGCTGGTGACCTCTGCTGGAGTCTGTCCTGGCCCCCAAGAACCGTCCTTGAGGTCCTGGGAGCCTTTGAAATGGCTAAGAGAACCTGCCCTAGAAAGTTTTAAAAGTTAAGAATTTTTAGACTACCAAGCCCCCAGAACTTCAGTGGTACCTTGTTGCAAAGGTGTCCCATTTTGGAAGGACTTAATTGGAAACAAATTCTGGCTTGACCTTCTGGAAGATTTTGAGCTCCAAAAAAGAGACAAAGTCCAAAGGAAAAATCTTCATGGGCAAAGGTGGGAAATGTATCCTCAGATTGGAGTACTTTGGTGACCACAACATTTGATTATTCCTGCTCGGAACATTTTCTGGCAAAACTAACAGCTTCAGTGGAACCTCACCCAGCTGCAATCAACCTTCTAGAGGACTTCTAGAATACTTGGTTGTAAACAGCCTTCAACCCATGGCCTGCTGAAGAATTTCGACTTCTATAAAAAAAGACAACGTGTGAAGAGGAAAACTTTACACAGGATAATCTGCTTAGTGTATTTATCCTCTGCTCCATCAGGATAGGCCTGAAATTGCATCTAGTTCCTGGTCAATGCGAACAGTGATTTGTTGCTGGTGCTTTACTTTTTCTTGGCGCTTTTTGCTCTAAAATGTTTAAAAATCATGTCTTTAATCCCTCATAATGGATTTTAGTTGTTCTGGTTTCATTTTTTTGTCCTTTATTTTTCTTAGCTATTAAAAAGAAATTGGGTGTGGGATTTTTGTTGAGTTATGTTTTGGCTTTTTGGCTGTTGAAGTGCTGTAAACTGCTTAGCACATTTTCCCAACTGAAGTATATCTGCCCTGACCACATCTAACAGGAGCCGAGCCTTAGTTTAAATGATTGAAACCCTTCCCAAATAACAACCCATTTTCCTACACCATCAAATTTTCCAGTGTCCTCCGGGAGGTAGGGGTACGCTAGCTTTACTGGTCGGCAAACCCACTTAGGAAGAGGGCATTCACCAACAGAGGAAACTGAACTAGACCATGAAGGGGGTATGGGTGCCTGTTTTTCTACCCTAATCTTGATGCCTGAACTGGGGTGAAATTGCAAATAGTCAAAAGCATAAAAGCAGTCATTTCCATTCATTTCAGGATGAAAAATTGACAAGAGAGCTTTCACTGAACCTGAAACAAGGAGTTTGCTTACTTTCATTTTCTAATGTAAACTCCTTTTCCCGCACCAAAGTTTCAATTCTGAGTCCTGCCGTTTGCTCTTAAATGGATTCTGAAGGTATTTGGAAATGTTGTGACTCCATTTGTGGGCTTCCTACATTCCAGAAGTTTTCAGTATACCCCTACCCTTGCAATTGGTTGGTGTACGGTCCTTCTCTCCCTTTTTCTGTATGACTATGGTCTGCATTGTACTCGAAGCTTTCAGATGGCTGCTGAAAAAGAAGGCAATCCAAAATCTTCCTTCTGCTTAATGCAGGGAATTCATAAGAGTCCTATAATGTAAGTTATAGTGTTCCTCCCTCAGGCCATACCTTTGAAGGTGAGATTTCATTTTTCCCTCAGGCCAAACCTCTGAAGGTGTGATCCCATTTACAGACTCTGATGTGAAATTATGTGGCTTCTAATAGCCAGCTGAGGAAACCCCAGCGGGATAGTCATCATCATTTGATCTTTATTTCGGTCGACTTGACCATAAAAGAATACATTATACAACATTTTTTTTAAAAAAAACAACGAAGGATACAGTGGAAATTTCCAGGTAATTGACCAGAATATAAAACAATCATTTGGTTAATAAAAGCTTAATACATTTAGTACGACTGTGCCACATTGCCGTTAAGAATTTTGAGACTGCAAACACAGTTGGGGCAGAGAGGTCTCTTTTTAGAATCCTGTATGCCGGAAGGTAAGTCCTGAAGCCCAGGTTTTTGAGGAGTGGGACCAGCCAGTACTGTCTTGCTCTTCTATATGCCGGGCAAAAAAATATTATATGCAAGTCACACTCCCTCGGATGCGCACACGCTGGGCATTGTAATGAATTCTCAGAATTTGACCAGCAAGCGGTGTGCGCTTTAAGAGGAAGGGTGCTGTACCTCCATTGCATGAAGAGCTTCCTGGTGAGCGGGGGGCCTATATTATCATACACCAGCTCTTGGCAATATAGGATTTTGGACTCTAAGCGGGATAGTGCAGCCTGCCTGTTTTTGCAATTTGGGACACATTGCGCCATAAACCTTTGATGCCCCATAATTTGTATTACTAGGTACCAGGTCCTTTGGACAATGATTTTCCCTTTTAGGTTCTACTGAATCAGCCGAAATTCTTGGCTTGATGGCTGCATATGGACAAAAGCAGCTGGTGGGTGGAACTCCATCTTACTGTCTGTTGTTTTGACAATGGATGCAAGCCTCAAGGGTTGGGGTGCCACTTTATGTGTGCGCTTTGTCCTGGATCTTTTAGGGAGGCTGTCATGTTATATAGTCAAAGGGAGATGAAGGTGGTCAGAGGGGAGCAACCTTTACAACACAACTTTTACAACGCAGTACCATTACAACGAAACTGTTACAACGCAAATGCATTGACAACGCATGCCATTACAACGCAAGTCTTTACATCGACTTGCACTAGATGGCGTGCTAACATTAAAAATAGTGTAGTTTACTATGCAAACACCTTCCCTACTGTTACGTGGACTGGAGTTAGAATAGTAAATTACACTTTTTTAATGTTAGCACGCCATCTAGTGCAAGTCGATGTAAAGACTTGCGTTGTAAAGACTTGCGTTGTCACTGCATTTGCGTTGTAAAAATGTTGTTGTAACAGCATGCGTTGTAAAAGCATGCGTTGTAACATCATACATCCGTGGTCAGATGCTGATTCCATTTTTGTCTGTACATATTGAGGGAAGAGCTGTCTACTTCTTGTGGACAATCAAGTGGACCACACTTAAGCAATTAGGGAAGTACCAGGACAGTCTCTGAAACTTCTTGTTCAGGCCTTACCCTCTTTGGTAGATTTACACCTTAACTTGATTAATGCCTCCTACCTTTAAGGGCTGAAACATTAATTGTTACCAGAGCATGATTTTATTTATAGGTTAAAGGTCTGATAGAAGAACATTAGTCAATGTAATTTGAAAAATGTGAAATTTACCTAATCGCAATTGCAATTCTGTATGTGCAAATGCCTTGTAATATCAGTTTGCAAATTCTTAAAAATCATGTTTGCAATTTACTGATTCTCAGTTTAGCATTTGTAAATAACCCCCTTACCTGGCCTACTCCAGTCCGTGCATGTGCACAATGCATAAGCCAACAAATAAATTGTTCAAACGAGACTTGTTTACTTTGTTTGTGGGCAACACCGCCACCATTCTTTATTCAGCATGTATGATCACAAAGCCCAGCCGTAACTCAAGCTAACGGGGCCATAAACCATTTTCATAATCATAAATCACGATGGCAGCATAAATCATTGTGACTGGGTCACAAATCATTTTATAAGTGACAGATCATAAATCATTCATTGATGATGGGTCATAAATCGGTATTCTACACTTACTTCATGGCTGGAACTGCGCATTACCGTTTCTACGCATTTTTTACTTAGCATGCTTTAAGTACGCATGCTACCGTTACTTCGCAAATAGGTTTCTTCGCAGAATCATTGTACGATGTATACTTGTTTTTCTTTTCTCGTTCTCTGTTTCATATTTTTCCCTATCTCGGTGATGTTGGTATTTTGGCTGCAGGATGGCTCTTTCAGTTATTACGTGACCTAAATGAAAATAAGTGGTATGCGTATTAAAATACAGCGGAGAAAGAGCATAGTTTTTTTTTACAATGTATTTGTGTAGTCAAAGCATGCCGTCTATAATATTGTGAAGTAATGCTTTTTGCGATGTAAAAACATTGCACTAAAGTCATGCATAGTAATGGTCTGCTAAGTAACGTCATATATTCCCCTGGGTTGTCACATCTCAATCCAGTCCAGTCATCTGCTTGTCCCTTTTGTTGTTAAGGCAATCATACATGCTGCTTTCGGGGTCATTGAGTTTCCTGTTAGTGTAAGTCTGCTTGTGAGGGGGTAGCCTCTTACTGTTGCTTTGGCTCAACTCGCTACCTTGTCTGGGCATTTTGTGCCCTGCCATCTGTCCAACAGTTCTGGGCTGTGAGTGCCGTGCCCTGCTTACTCCCCCTGTCGGCCCCACTCACCCTGCTGTAAGACATCCCCAGTTGAGTGGCCTTTCTTCGGCACACTGCCTTGCCGGTGAGCCACTTTAACCCACAAATGTTCCCCCTTTTTCCCACCACACCGCCTGTGAGGCTCACGTCTCCAGGTGGCTCCCCCATTTGCTGTCCTTGGAGGTGTCCACTGCTTTAGTTTGGTTCCTAATTTTTTTGATAGGTTTTTTTTTTTACGCCGCCTGCTAAGGTCAAAGCTGTCAGCTTTGGCAGTTGCATGCCTTTTGCCTGCTTATAACAGTTGAGGTCTTAAGTAGATTTTATAGGCATTGGAGCGTCACCTGTCTGTTTCTTTGATGCCAGCCTCAGGTAACCCGTGTTGTGCTGCTGCTGTCGTGGCGGCCCCTATCCTAAACTAGTGGGACCCAAATGTTGTGGCTGGGAGGTCTGCTTGCCCTAGGGCTTTGCGCTTGACTGCCATTAACTGAAATTTGTTAAACAGGTTCCTTCTACGTGTATGAAAATCACCCCCACACCCATGGATCCTCTTGTCGGGTACTTCTGGAGGCAGCACATGGGGCAATACGTTGAATCCTTTGCACACCCTGAATGCCTCAATAAATGTCATCATAAAAGCTGCTCTGAAAAGGGAGAACTCAAACAGATTATCTGCCACTATCTTTAAGGCGTCAATCACCACTACTAGTACTGGAAATCTATAGGACGCTTAGCGTCTTGCTTCTTTCCTTCCAGGCACTTCCAATCCTTCATGGCTGTTTTGTTGTAATAGGAGGCCGTGGGGACTCTGCCTGTTCTTAGTTTTGTAAAATAGGCCACTGCAGCTAAGTGTGCTTGCTCCTAGGAGTTTACCATCTTCTGCTTGCTGTTTACCCATTTAAGGAAGATCTCCACTGCCCTGGCCTCCAACTGCGAACAGAAAGTCATCTAAGTAATGCAGTTTTCCCCCCTGCTGGTGTCGTCCGTGCAAGGCCCATTACAAAAATGTACTAAAAAGCTCTAAATATGAGCAGGATATTGATCATCACATTGACATGGCCTTGTCCAAGTATATCTGTCCATTGTACTGAAAGCCCAGTAGGTGGAAACTGTCTGGGTGCACCTGAAGGAGACGGAAAGCAGACTCAATGTCTGCCTACATCATGAGGGATCCCCTACCTGTTGCCTGCACTACATCAATGGCATCTTCCACAGTGGAGTACCCCACTGAGTATGCTTCTGGGTCAATTCCATCGTTCACAGATGTATCCTCTAGGAAGGGAAGGTGATGCATGAGCCTGTACTACCCTGCCTCTTTTTTCAGAACCACCCAGAGAGATGAAATTACCAGACCCTTGAGGAATGGGTGGATAGTGATCCTTCTATGTCCCTCAGGTCTTTCTTGATATTTTGGTGTAGCACCTCAGGGTATTCCTCTGCTCATTTCAATTTTCTTCTCTCGCCCCCAGAGATGAGGCACTTGAATGGGATTGTAAAGCCCTCCTTAAAACCTTTCACAAGCAAGATAGAATATTCTTTGTTCATGTTTTCATTGGCTAGCTTTCTGAGTAGGTGTGTGTTAATGGTGGATCTGGCTAGCCGAAAACTTGCCCATTCATTGTGACCCCCCCTAGACTTCACTTTTATGCTAATGCTTCTTTTTCTTTTCTCTCTTGTCCGTGCAGCACTTGTTCTGCCTGCACCCCGATGCCGCGTCATCTCTCCCATAGGCCAAACAAGTGTACCTAAATTTGCACGCAGCCTCCCCCATGTGCACTCATCCATGTCATATTCCCAGGAGGTTGCTGCCGGCCCCGTCGCTGGGTGGTCTTCAGCTGTGGTATGTTCTGTGCTCATGTGATGACATATGCTTGTCCTGTTACCCACCATCATCTTATGGATTTATCGATATACATCCTCCTCATTCCACTCCATCTCCGGATGTGCCTTCATTTTTAGTCTGCACCCCTGATAATATTCAAGCCATGCATCACCAGGAAATTGCCTGTAAGCCTTGTGTGTCTTGGATTCATATAGCCATAGGTCTGCAGCACAGTGAGGGACTTCTCTACTATGATGCATGCCATTACCCTGAAAGCATCTAACCAGTTGTAAAAAGTCCTTTCCCTTCTCGCTGTCTTCCTTTCCCACCTGTCCTCCTCCTTTTTATCACACAGAGTCAGCTCCTGACCTTCTAACTATACTTCTAGCACGTTCAAGACATCGAAATATTCCCTCCTCCATATTCTCTCCTTAACTACAAGAGGGTTCAGACTCTCTAACCCAGTTAGCTTAGTGGTCATTGGGGGATGCCCTAGCGAGGATCTCGCATAAGCCTCAGGCACCTGTCCTACTAAGTGGGGGGCTTTTTTTTAAAGCAGGTGCCCTGCTAACATCTGTGCTGCCCCATGCTGCTATGGGTGATGCTGAACTACCATGCTTGAGCATGTCTGTGTTCCCCTCTGTTTCCGTTACGCTGGTATCCCGTGATCCTGTGTCCACCCAAGGAAGCCTGTCCCTGCGCGGTTCCATTACCACTGAACAGTAAGGTTGCAAAGGGTTGCAAACATTACTAAATAATTGCGCTTATATGCTCACCATTAGATGTCTCATCTCTGGCCTCATTTCTGGATCCAGCTGTTGTCGGTCAAGCTGCAGGTGGCGGGTTCGTCTGCCCAAGCCCCTTCTTGCTGATCCCCTTTCTAGATGCCTTGTTCTTGTTCCTCTGGCACTTACTCGGGCTATGCAACACCTTAGGTTCGGTGCTCGTGTCCTCTGAATCAGCCAAGCCCCCTAATGAACCTTCCCCTTGCTGGTTGCTGAGACTTCCTTCAAGCTCCTCATCCAGCTTGCGGTGTAGCCACTTCTTCTCAAGCTTTCCCGCCTACATCCTTACTTTGCTCAGCATCTCCTCAATTTCGTCTGGCTGCTTGCTGCGGTCTATGTCCTCCATAAACAGGAATGGTGTAAGGGGCTGTGCAACAAATTGGAGCCAAGAAACGACCGCTAATAAACCTAGACTTGACTTCTCAACCTCCACAGGAAGTGTCTGAGACCTTAACCGCTAGGCCAGGTGTGGCTCTTTTGGTAGTCGCTGGGGGTCGCAGGCTTCTGGTTCACGGAGTACGACACGGCCGCAGGAAGAATTGGAGTCTGCAAGCGTACTCGCTTACAGGAAATGATAGGAAATTGCTTGACGATATAGCATCCCATACCGGACTTAACAGCAGTCGGATGACACGTAACCCTATGAGCAGGGAATAATTATATGGGAGCCTTTTCACTCCAATTACGGGAGGACTTAGATCCATCTGACCCAGGGCTGGACTGGGAACCAAACCCGGCCCTGGCAAAGTGCTCGGACGGCCTTTCCCCCGGGGGGGGGTTGGGGGTGTAGCCCAGCTCTTTGCCAGGGCCGGTTTTCAGACGATTTTGTTACAGGGCCGATTTTGCAGCTATGCTGCAAAATCAGCCCTGTAACAAAAACGGCCCCCAGGTGCCCAACACTGGCCCCCACCTGTGCGGCCCACCGGGGGATTGCCCGGTGCCCACTACGGCCAGTCCGGCCCTGATCTGACCAGCCGGGTCGGAAGTAGAACCGGGGGAGAGGTGAGGAGTAGTAAGAGAAGTGACGAGACTGACAGCCCTGAAGAAGTCGCAGGATATTCCCCTATCGACAAAATTCGTGTTGGCTGGGCGTTGTGAAAGAAAGACAAAAAACAGAATACAACGATTTACTCTTTATTATGCTATGATGTAATTTTAATACTATGTTAATATTTGCGTGTGCTGAGGATTGGTAGTAATTTTGAGAACGGCTTTAGGGTCAGAGATTGGAGGGGTTAGGGTGATTCCCCTTCCCTTTAGCACCGCTGATGACCGTAGCTTTTTTCAGCAAATGTATGTAATTTTATGAGCGCCAAGGACATGCTAGTACTAATTACACCAGAGTAGGACTTTACACTTTATTAACTATCTGGATCGCTAATGGGGCAACTTTAATTTCTGTGCCTGGCCCTATTTTTTGTCCCAGTCCGACCCTGCATGAACCTGAATTGCAATTTAAGATTCACAAATTCAGTTCTGATTTGTTGTTGATCGGGTTGCTATGCTAAATTACCAAAAGCATGAATTTCTTGGTTTGTACATCGTAAAACACATATTTTGCATTCGTTAATCAGCTTACGACTGAAGAAACATTCTTACTATGGGCCCTAGATGATCTAGGCGAGAGCAGGCCTGGATGTAAAAAAAAATATTTTCTTTTAATGGTGTTTGAGCGTGTCTAAAAGGGCAGAAACATCCTTGTGGTGAGCTATTTATGGGACCCATACACGCAGGTTTTGCCAGTGATATCATAATAGAATTAAGGCCGACTGGAACTTGTCTGAGGAGTAAAGAAAAGTATGTGTCAGTGGGGGAGAAGAGCAGGGTGGCAAGACCAACTGTCCTGTCAGATACATGTGATGATGCCTTCCATCAGAAAATAAACCCCTGCATAGTTCTTGTCTCCTTGCATTATGTCCAACCTGATAGAGCCTGTCTTTGCAACAGTGAATCACTGTAGGAGAGATGTACATTTCAGAAACCTATGATTCCTCAAGAATTACCAGGATCCATGTAGAGAGGTAAGGATACCCCTTAGCTGACTGGTGGCTAGCAGCAAGTGGGATGAATGGGTAAGTGAGTGAATAACGTCTGAGTGCTGCCTGACAGTAATGAGGAACCATAATACAGATGAAGTGTCAAGAAGAGCCTCCAAGTGGCCTCACATGTGCCTACAATGGAAGAAATGGTCTCTTACAAAATGGTGAGGTGCATCTCAGTCAGATAAGACACCTGTCAAGAGGGGGTCTCCCATCCTTACTACAGAAAAACTGTTGCCAGAGGGCTTAAAGTTAAGTTAGCGATTGTTTAGGGGCAAGCAGGGGCGTAACTTCCGGGGAGGTGTATGATATGACCCCAATAAATGTCCATAGTCGGGTCGCGGCGTGGCGGTGCCAGTTAGGGTTCTGATGCCTATCATAACTGGTCTAGAGATCCCCTTCCTGTCACTCACTCCACTCCTGTGTGCTGCCTGGGACCTTGAGTGTGACACCGGGGCTTAACGTTCCAGCAGTTAAAGTTGGGTCTTCAATTATGTGCTCTATGCTACCCTATGCTGTAGATCTCAGCACAAAGATGCACAGATTCTCCCAGTCCCTTAGCATACGGATGATTCGTTCTTATAGCTCTTCATGCTATGCCATTCTTAAGCACTGTAAATAAAGAGTGTTCTTGTAACTGGTCACTTGGTTAACAAACTTGTTGGAGTCACAGTTGTGTGCATGTGATCTTAGAATTGGAATGTGCATGTCAACTCCTTTATTTTCAGCGCCACTGCAAGTTATACCTCATTCTGAGATGACTCACTTCTTGGAATGTGCATGTTGCCCCTTTATTTGCAGTGCCATGCAGTGGCAAACCTCATTCAGAGATGGCTAATTTCTTGGAATCTGCATGTCACCACTTCATTTCATTGCTACCGCATGTTCTACCTCATTACGAGATGGCTCACTTCTAGGAATGTGAATGTCAACCCTTTTGTTACCAGTGCTACTACATGTTCTGCCTCATTATGAGACAGCTCACTTCTTGGAACATGCATGTCACCCCTTTATTTTCGGTGTTACCGCAAGTTATATCTCATTCTGAGATGTCTCACTTCTTGGATTGTGCATGTCAACCCCTTTATTTTTAATGCCACCACTGCATGTTACACCTCATTTTGAAATGGCTCACTTCTTGGAATCTGCATATCACCACGTTATTTCAGTCCGACCACAAGTTAATCCTCATTCAGAGATGGCTCACTTCTAGGAATCTGCATATCGACCCTTTTGTTACCAGTGCTACCACAAGTTATACCTCATTCTGAGAGGGCTCTCCTCTTAGAACATATATGTCACCCCTTTATTTCAGTGCTACTGCATGTTATACTTCATTCTGAGATGACTCACTTCTTGAAATGTGCATTTCACTCCCTTTGTTATCAGTTCTACCGTATGTTATACCTCATTCTGAGATGGCTACCTTCTTGGCATGTACATGTCAACCCTACATTTTCAGTGTTACTGAATGTTATACCTCATTCTGAGATGACCCACTTCTATTCTTTAAGTTATAAGATTTTTGTAATGTCTATCTCTTACAGCCAGCAGTGTCAGGATCACAGCGTCATATGAAAGACATAATGTTTATCGCATTCTGATTATTCTAACACTGGAGTATGACACACAAGTGCACAGAAGCCAGCACCACAGTCATTTTGTAGTATCAAGATTCTCAATGGTATTAGGGGGAGGTACCTTTCCATTAGAATGGTTCACAGTGCTTTGTTGCCTAGCAGTCGGATGGAAGTGCTCTTCAAGGTCACAAGCCCTTGCTTTACAGCCAAGGAGAGTAGCTTCAGGAGCAGCACCATCAAGGTACAGCATTCATGTGAATGCCCACATGATCTGTCCAGAGACGCATCCATCCACACACCATGGACATACACATATATCTCATACACAAGGTGAAGGTTAATCCACCTGTAAACGCACAAGCCAACCATTGCTCACCATTTCACAAATTCCCATCAATCCACAGACCTCATCTTTTAGCACAATTCTTCATTAATAGACATCTACTCATCCATCTCTCCATCCACAAACTCTAGGAATATCAAGCTTTAAATATTGTGCTACCAATATATTGCAGCACAAATATCGACCAGGTAAGTATATAGGATAAGCACAGGTTTATCACAACTCAATATTTATAATGTATACCACAATTCAATAAATATACTCCCTTTAAGAGTGGCTTCTAAACCAAACTTCTCGGTTACAGAAATACGAAATGGGGTGGCGTTCCTGTTGACATCTGCAATTTGCCGTTGTTCTTGCATTTCAGGAAGACCTTATAACCATGGCTATTTAATAGTGGCCTTTAGGCTCTTATCTCCACCTTGAAGCTGCATCTTTTCTCGGCACATACAAATTTAATTTGAAGTGAAAGAGCACTTTATAAAAACTCCAGAATAAATATAAAATAAACCTATTTGCTATTCTCAAAACCAGATCCCCATATATGTACATTGGCGATGTGTATATCAAGGTACGTAGATGTGGAGTCAAGAATAGTACATCTACAGTTGTTGATACAAGAACAGGGTCAAGACTGATTTGCATATAGCTGTGCCTGAACTGGGGTGGCGAAGTGATCTAAATCGATGATGCATTCAACCCAGATCTGTGACTGGGGGTGAGTGTCTGAAAAGTTTCAGCGCTCCGTCCATCATCTCCTTGTATTTGCTGCATATATGAACTCTCTCAGGGTACAAGCGCTCTGTGAACGGATAACCTGAAAAAACAGACCCACTGCAATAAGGCTATTCTAGTGGTCGTGTCTATACTGAAAGGGAGTAAAACAATATAAAAGTAATCCATTGAAGCTCTGTAGGTAGTTTCACACTGCACCATTATAATTATCATACATTTTCACTCACTCATTTACTTCACTTTATTCGATTATTCAGAGATAATCATGAAAGTACACGCAACATTATATAAATAAAGCAATAATATTTAAAAACAAGAGGTCGCTTGAAATTTAGTCAACATAAAAGATCCTACAGGATAAACCACAGCTAGCAGCAACCACTGACTATACACACATGAATTCATTTGCAATTACAATATATGAATGATGATAAAAATATCATTGTTTTACGATACCTTATGGCAGAGTTTAAAAAGTGCCTCACAGAGTAGCAACCCGCTGGACAAGACAACATTTGCATACTTTTCTACTTCTACCTATCCCCCTTTTTTGGTTATATCTATTATTTATTTACATATGAATTGCCAAATTATACAATGCACGTCTGCAAATTATTCCTGTGACTTTATATACTTGATCGTTACTTGAAATGCATCTCACTCAAGTACTGCTCCGTGGGTTGTGAGGCTGTTGCAGTCCAACTGGCTTTCCCTCTCATTTTTGCACAGTGACAGAGGGCCAGATGTACGACCCTTGTAAATTGCGCCTCGCAAATTGCGCTCGATTGCGAGTCGCAAATTGCGAGGCGTAATTTACAATGTACTATAGTGTCAGAGACACTGCTTATGATTCCAAATGGGGTCGCAAAATGTGAGGCTCATGAATATTGATGAGCCACTCGCAATTTACGACCCCATTGGGAATGGCTGGCCCTCCCAGGGATGGTGGCCTGCTGGGCTCAGCAGACCTCCATGTCTGGGACTGCTTGTCAATAAAGCAGTTTTAAAAAAAAAAATTCAGCCAGTTTTCCTCAAAGGAAAATGGGCTGCATTTAAAAAAATAAATAAAACGCTTTTGTTTAATTTTTTAAGGGCAGGCAGTGGTCCCTTGGACCACTGCCCACCCTTAAAAAATATTTCAGGACCAGTCACAAAGGTGAAGGGGTCCCCTGGGGACCCCTTCCCATTTGCAACTGCATTACCATCCTCTTGAAGAGGGTGGTGATTTGTGAGTGTTTTGCGACTGCAATTGCGGTTGCAAAACAGTGGTACATGGCTTGTGACTCGCTATTAGGAAGGGAACTCCCCTTCCTAACAGCGATTCGCAAAACACTATTTTGCGACAAGCAAATTATTTGCAACTCGTAAAATTGCGTTTGTACATGGCCCTATCAGAATTAGCATGCGAAAACGGGTCGCAAACCCGTTTGCGCATGCTAATTCTCGTCGTACATCTGGCCCAAAGTCCTTAGTGCAAGGGGGGCTAGAAATCCTATTCCTGGGACTTGTTCTAGGGAGAATCTAGAAAACATTATCACTGTGTAGATGTGGCACATTATGAAGAATAATGTGAGGTAAAAAATGCAGCTTCTTTCTGGCTTCCTATCAAGGGAGACTAGATCTGAAGAGGAGCTCAATGCTTTAAGGTAATCAACTGCTAAGTAAATGTAGATGTAGATCTGCAGACTAGATGTAAGTTACTCAAGGCAAATGATTTAAAAATGGAACAGGTTACACCAATGCAATATAATAACTGACTTGCAGTGGATTGGGAGTGAAAATTGGAATGCCTCTGTCGTTTCTAATATGACATAAGGCAGTGTGGAAGCGCTAATAGAAGTGAACAGTAGATGTGGTAGCACGGGTCACTGTGAGGGTCCATCACGTTAACATGCACATAACAGAACTTGTAAATCCTGCGTATTCTCATACACTGACACCATGAGCTGCTCATTTTATGAAAAATGGAACTCAGATTGCTAATTCTCACTTATATGAGAAGGTTGAGACCTCACCCCATTTTACTGCTATATTGCCATCAATCAATACAGGTGGATGGAAGGGCAATTGTTGGACCTGACATCCTTAGCATGGTTTTCCCCCAACCTTTTGCTTTCCATCCTCCTGTTTTTGCTGACTCTGTTTTTTGTAGCTTTAGGACTTTGCACACTGCCAACCAGTGCTAAAGATTTAATTTACTTTTAAATCCCTGGTATAGTGGTACTACATGTATCCAGGGCCTAAAAATTAAATGCTACTAGTCGGCCTGCAACACTGATTGTGCTACCCACTTAAGTACCCCTTTAAACATGTCTGAGGCCTGTGGGTGCAGTTTACACTGCCACTTCGACCTGGCAAAATAAACCTTTTCCCTCCCTTTTTAATACATATAAGTTACTCCTAGGGTAAGCCCTAGAAAGCCTGCAGAGTGGAGTGCATTTAAAAAGTTGAACATGTACTTTTAAGTTTTCATGTCTTGGTATTGAAAAACTCTTGAACATGTATTTACTACTGCAAGGCCCACCTCTTGGGATAAGGATAAGGATAACAAGCATTGGCATAGCCAATAGGTCTCGCCTTTGGGACCTTATAAGTGTTTAGCCATGCAACAGTTGCATAACTAAATACTTATAAGGTCCCAAAAGCGAGAGCTATTGGCTATGCAAAGCGGCCGTGAAAGTGAAAGTGATCGCAATCACGATCAAGCATCAAAGCGGCCGTGCGGCCACGAAAGTGAAAGTAATCGCGGTAAAGCGCGGCGCGCACGCCCGCGCACATGCACTGTAGCTCTAGGCTGGCCTGGTAGCACTTTTTGGAGCCCTCTCAATAAGTCTCGCCAGACCAGCGCATGCGCTGGGTCAGGCGAGACCTAAAAATGAAATGGAGTACCTTATTACATTTAACAAGTGCTAACTTTCAATTGGAAGCAAGTTGGAATATTCAGTTAGGTGTCTAAAGAATTGTAATTTAAAACCCACTTTAATGGTAAAGTCGGATTTTAATTTGCAGTTCTGAAAATGGCACTTTTAGAAAGTTGGCATTTTCTTGTCTAACCATTTGGTGCCTTCAGCCTGCATCCTGGGTCACATGATGAGGTGTAGTTGGTAGATTGCCTTTGTGTATTAATGACAGACAGTGAGACAAAGGAGAATAGGTGTTGGAAGGATGGGTCATTTCTGACTTGATAAGGGGGAGGAGCTGTCACCTACCACACTTGCACATTACAAAGGCTCTGCCAGAACACCCTTATAAAGAGTTTGACAGTAGTCTTTTGTCACCCCAGACAAGCTGGGGGCAGGGCAAGGAGGCAGAAAATTCCAAGCACCTCTGGGGTTGGACACATCATGAACCTTCTCCTACTTTAAAGTGGGCACCAGGTATGAATAATGGATTCTCATACACAACTCTTCAATACACCTCTGAACCTGTGGAAAACTCAGGACTGCAGTGCTGCTCTGCAGTAAGGATTGCTACTCTGTTGCCCTCATGCCATGCTGCCATCCTACCCTGCTTCCTGAGTGAAAGGACTGTACCTGTATCTTGAGTCCAGGGCTAGTTGGCTGGCATCCTGATCAAAGCCTCAGGGACAGAAAAGGATCCAACCACCTTGAACCCAGCAGCTGGACTCAGTCTGTTGTGATTTCTACCTCCCAAGTGGTGCCACCACAGTCCTGGGCCTTTGCAAGTGGTCCTGAAGGTGATCTGCCAGACCAGCTGTGGTCCTGTGGGCAGAATTAACGCAGCACGAGGCATCTTCTCGCAGCTTCACTTTGGAACTGGAGCAATGCAATGCATCTCCGTACCTCGCATCACAGCCCACAACCCCCTCGGAACCGCCATTGCGCAACACATCTTCGACACAGGCCTTCGCATCATAAGCCATTCATCACCAGCATCCTTGATGACGATGCTGGACTCTGCATGGCAGCCCAGCACGTCTTTCAGAAGGGCTGGTGCGCAATGCATTTCGACGATGGCCTTTGCATCACAAGCCCCTTATCAACAGTATCTTTGATGATGATACAGGACTCCACGTTGCAGCCTCACCGCTCTTTGGAACCACTCTGCAAACCAGCATTTAAGGAACTTTGTTCAGTGGACCTAACTTGTACCCTGTACTCCATCTCAGTAGGATTTAAACTTGTGACTTTGTCCCAGTTCGGCGTGACCAGATAACCACAGTTGGCGATTTGTGATTCTAGACACTATTTTTACTTGACATTTAAAAATTTCGTATCTCTGGTTCTATCGACTGGATTTTTGTTGTTTTGGTCTCAAATAATTTACTAAATTTTAGTCTATTTTTCTAAATTGGTGTAGGCTTTTTCTTGTGTTGTGTTTTCACTTTATTACTGTTTGAAGTGCTGCATAAAGGCTTTACTCATTGCCTGTAAGTTAACATTGATTGCTTTTGTGCCAAACTACCATAGGTTTGAGCACTGGTTAATTTGGAGTTTGCTTGTATTTCACCCTGGCAAAGATTGTGGTTGCTGCTTGAGTAGGGTTTCACCTCAACCAGCAATAACATTTCCTGCAGGAATGGCTGGTGCTTACACGCCCAAAGGATTAAACACCTGGTAGACTGCATTTCCTTGTTGCAGCCCTGTGTACCTGCCTCCATCCCAGAGGCAGTCAGCTGCCTTCTGTTTGATAATTTGCCTTGCTATTAGCAGGATGCTCTGAACATAGGAGGAGGAACACCATGGGAAATCTGATCGTATTAACATTCATAAACGGATTTTTACTTGCACTTGCTACGTGCCTGTCCTTGAAAGAGTGAGCCCTCATTTATAAGGGTTGTGATGACGCTTGAATCGGAATTATGAAGATCTTCAGAGGTATGTACGAAGACATGGTATAAAATATTTCCAGTCGAGTCAGGGAGAGAAGGGTCTGGATAGAAAAGTGGTTTGTGCAGCTCGACGGCCTTTCATTTCCGGGTCACCAGTTCTGTTCGCCGTCCATGTTCAATCCACCAAGGTCAATCATTTTCAGGAATCATTACCTGCTGGGCGCTGCTCATTCATCCTTGTAAAGCTGCTGCCGCCTCACTCAGAGTCACACACAGCTGGCTGGAATGAGCAGCCTGGGAGGGTAGGCCAGGGGTGAAATGGCAAACATTCCACAGCTTGGAAATTTGCAAGGAGAGGACAGATAAGAACTGCCGAGGCCAATTTCCTTCTTTGCCCTTTGCAGATGTTTTGGCCTTATTAGGGTTGCCAGGTGTTCAGTCAAACCTCTGGGGCAGTGGCGGCTCAGCCAACAGAGCCGCAGCCATCTGCCAGATGTGAGGCCTGCTACCTGCCACTTTCGCAAAACGAGCTTCCGCCGAAATGGCGAGAGCACATACAGTAAAAGTGCGGAATGCAAGGGCCTGTCTTGTAACGATGGTACAACAGCCATTTTAATTTTTTTTCAAAGACAAACTTCGGTTTACTTTTAGAAATACGACAACAAATGTTTTTCCTGGTTCGCTCAGAGGTTTCTACCCGGGTGTAATGACATTCTACATTTATTGTATACAAGGGATCACCATACAGTGCTTCACTGTGCCGGCAGAAAACAAATACAATGTTGGAAGTCCAACACTCACTGTACATGGTCTTTGGTTTTACTCTTGAGGTTTTGATACTGATTCTGCCATACAAGGATGTAAGGTTCCCTTTGAATAGGATTTGATCTCTCCTACCAAGCTTTCTTGAAGGTTGGGTTTAGGGAAACCTACGTGACTTGAATGGTCAGGCACATTCAGCCTGTCATTCATCCACGAACAACAAAACAAGCGCCACTCAGTTGGCTCACACTAAAGTTTTTGGGGTTTGCACTCTATAAATAGTCATTGGTAATTAAATATGGTCTCTCTTAATTGTCTGCAATCAGGGCACCATCCAAGGACTATGAAACAGCTAGTATTGCCCACAGACTAGAAGAATAAAAACATAGACACCAGCCTGAACTGTCCCTAAATTGTTGGTGTGTGTCTAACTGGTCAATGTTTTACCTAGTACAGGTGTGTAATTCCCTGGCACATCTGCCCTGAACTCTAGCCAACACTCAAAACAACTCACTCGAAAAAATCCCGCAAGAGCACCTCTTGTCAGATCTCATAAGAGTCTGTTTTCAAAAGGCGCCCCCAAATTGCGCGCCAACTTTTTGCGAATAGCCTCTGATTTTGTGATGCAATATAAGTACTTATAATTCACATGGCAAAAGCACCATGGGCCGGGGGTGGAGCGATGGTGGCCAGCAAGGGACAGCAAGCCATCATCCCTGTGTATTCATTCTTAACTTTTGTTAAGAGGCAATAGTTCCTCAAAGGAATTGATAGTTCTTTAAGAAACATAAAGGTTTTCAATTTGGGAAAACATCAGGGGGAGCAGGCAGTGGTCCCGAGGACCAATGCCTGCTCCCATGAAGCTGATAACTCAATTTCCGAAGGAGAAGAGATCCCAATAGGACACCTCCCCCCTTGCGTATCATTTGCCATCTCCTTTTAGGTGTCTGCAACTGTTGAATGGTTTGCAACTGGGCACACCCCTTCTAAACTGCAATTTGGTATGGATCACAAAACCCATTTTACAAACTTATAAAACGTTTAAAATGTGTTTTGTACATAAGATCTTGTTATTTTCAGAGTTAGAGAAGGTTTGTGGCTCTTAGTACCTAAAAGCCTCAATTTGAGGAGCAAATCATATGTCCAAGAGGCAACAGGGTGAAGACGAGAGAAACCCTCCTTTTACAAATCTCATGAGACGTCTTCAGATGAAGAGGGTCGATGAGAAGTAAAGGCATATCCAGAACAGCGTGCCCACCCTGGAGCATAGGTTGTTGACACAGGGACTAGTGGTGAAAGAAAAACTGGCATCACTAGACAGAATGATCTGCAATGAGTTACACATTTTGAACAAACTATGACTGAGCAAGTAGACCTCACCTTTCTCCCTAATATCCTGTGCCCTTCCTCTGGATAAGAAGGCATTCACAAGTCTGTGAGGCACTGCTGAGAGAGCACAGCGAGCTGATGCCCCTTTTCCATAATTGTGTTTCTTCTGCAAGTCGTGGATGACATCCAGGCAAGAAGAATTGTAGTCCATCATGCTAGAAAACAACTGAACACAAATGTTTGAGGTGGGTTACAGTGCTGCCTTTATCAAGGAGCCTGTATATCCCCTGGTTTTAGTCACTATGTAATGCCTGAGTCATTATACGCTCGTCAAGAAGAGGAACGGACAGGGACATCTTAAGGATTTGTGGGCACCTGGGCAATATATATTTTGGGGCCCCCTGTTTGGTAGAACTTTACATTTATTACCACCTTTTGGTTCATTCAAGACCTCATGATGCAAACAATATTGAATTATATGTTAAACCTTCATAACTGGGTACATGTAAAAACAGAAGAAAGCTCGAGCTGCCTGGGAGTTTGCCAACCAAATAGTACCAAAAGAAGGCTTGAACAAGCACTGATAAAACCATTTCTTTTTTTAGTTAGATTTTTTTTATTAATTTAGTGACTAACACGCTTGTTACTTCCATTGTATTAAAAACATGGTAAGGGTGATTTGCTTAATGTTTAGTGGACCTAGCACTTGAAAATGAAGCTTTAGTCAGCAAATATTTGTAGTTACAAATATAACCCCCTTCACTACTGGCATTCTTGCTGCAACAGTAAAAGTCAAAGCGCTGCTCTTAGGGTTTTTACCATTACACTGGTTAAAGTGTAATTAGCTTTCTCCTAATTTCTCTTTCCCTGCATTGTCACTTTTCTCTTCTTTATATGTGTGAATATCTCTGGCTAGACTTTCACCTGGGACCATGCTGGGTAAGAGAAGCTGGATGTGTCAGGGAAGCGGATCAGGACAGAGACATAGAGAGAACATATCGAGAGACGTAAAGTAGAGGAAACAGATGTTGAGATAGAGATGATGTAGAAGGATATGTGAGTTACAGAGAGAAGCAAAATAAATTGAGAAATATGAGGTAGACAGAAGGAAAGATGAAGTGAAGTAGGAAGACGGTGTAGCTAGAGAACTAGGGATGGTTTTAGAGAGCAGTAGAGAGAGAGAAAGAGACAGGGAAAGGAAAACGAAAATGTAGGGAGAGGCAGAAGAGTACAGTACTCCTATGGGTGAGGTAGAAAAAGAGGCAATGTAGAAAAAGGGGTGAATTAGAGAGAGCTAAATGTAATCGAGATGTAGACAGAGAGATGAGGAAAACAAAGAGATGCAAGATAGAGTGAGAGAGAAAAATGAGAAGTTGTGCAGAAAAACAAGCCAGGTAAAAAAAGAGGGGAAGAGGGAAATGTAGAGAGTGGGGTGAAGGATAGAAAGGGAAATGTGGTGTAGAGTGAAGGGGTGGGATAGAGAGAGCTATAAAGAAAGAGGTTAAGAGAGATAGTTGAGGTGGAGCAGGCGAGCTGAAATTCAGGAGGACCAGAGAGATGTGTTTTGAGAGACAGAAAGAAACAGAGAGAGAGGAGTTGAGGATAGAGAAAAAGGGAGAACGTATTTTGAGTGGTGGTGAAGTCAAGAGAAACGATGTAGATGGACAAAAAGGGAATGCGGAGAGGTGAGGTAATGCATTGATGGTGAAGCGAAATGAGAGTTTACATAGAGACAGAAAGAACGGCAGAGCACAAAGAGATAAAGTGGTTAGAGAGACATGAAAAAGAGAGAGAAAATGTCCTGTTAAGCATGCTGGGCGACGTTATTATGTCGATTTTCAAACAGTCCTATTTCCTTTGCCATGGGGCCCCTTGGAAGGTGGGGGTCCTAGGCAATTGCCCACTTTGCCCTCGCCTAAAACATTTCTGGGTAGGGAGTCCTGCAGGCCTCGGAGAAAGGAAAGTGTTACTACATTCCGTCTATACAGCAGTAATAGGTGCAATACACGCAAATTGCCACTGGCCATCATGCTGAGAGGCAGCAGACCTTCAGGGGGACATGAAAGCAGAAAGCTTGTGCTCCTGTGACGAAGCTGAGCGCGTGCGTGTGAGCAGAACTTCTCATCCAGGGGCCCGCACACAGTGAAGAAAGGTAAGTGCGGCGGTACAACGGGGCGAACTTGCCTCAGTTCGATCCCCGTTGATCTTGGCTGCCGGTAAAATAAGTTTTCCTACGATAAATAATAAATCTGTTGTTCCTGTGATCACCCACAAGCTGGTACCGCCCGGCAGATGGGAAGATACAGACGGGTCTCTGCGGGTTGTCTCAGGATGATGGACGCAGGGAGTTGAAGCGGTGATGCGACAGACCACACTTGCTTGCACCTCCTAATATGATTTCTGTGGGGTGCCAGCCTAGGTTTTATTGATGAAGACTTGATATCTGAAAACTCTCTCTAACATAAAAGTTAAATGAGCAAAAATGAACGTTTAAAAATCAATACATGCCATCCTTAATGGCAAATGCAAAAAAAAAAAAAAAAAAAATGCACTGGATTCAAGCAAGCCTGGCTGAAGACGGCTGACATGCCAGAAACCGGTCCTAGGAAGCTTGTTTCCAGTCCAGGAAAGGCATGGCTTGACAGTTCGGGCTGGACTGTTCCCACGAGGCACAGGGTCAGACTGATTTGCATATGGCCATGTCTGAACTGGGGTGGCAGAGTGGGCTAAAGAACGGTGATGGATTGGGCCCAGATCTGTTGACTGGGTGTGAGTGTTTGATTGGTTCTGATGCTCCGTCCATCACCACCCCCTTTTGTACCGCATCCTTAATGGCAAGGCATCCCTAACACAGCGTCCAGGGCTTGAGGCTGGCATGATGTTTGACATCGGATTTGCTACCTTTAAAAAGTAATTTAGGAAAAAATTAGAATAAAGATTTTGAGGTACTACAAGTCTATAATGGCATTGTATTGTACGAGATAAAAAGTCAAAACTTAAAGTTTGAGCAAATTACATATTTTTTTCCAAAAAGTATGGACTGTACAGCCGTCTTGATGCGTGGCAATCCTAGTCTCTATACAGAACAGAAAAAGTCCTGGAATTTTCTTTTAGAAGCCCTTAAATTCACTTTTATACTTCTGCCAGTATTTTACATTTCAGTGCAGGGCCGGACTGGGAACCAAAACCGGCCCTGGCAAAGTGCTCGGCCGGCCCCCCCAGGGCTTGGGGGTGCCGCCGAGCTCTTTGCCAGGGCCGGTTTTCGGCCGATTTTGTTACAGGGCCGATTTTGCAACTTTGGTCCCAAAACCAGCCCCCACCCGTGCGGCGCACCGGGGGATTGCCCGGTGCCTGCTACGGCCAGTCCGGCCCTGTTTCAGTGGTCTCAGACGTCATATTATTGTACTTTTTACTTCTCCCTGACCGCCTATAATCATTACGTTCTGTTACATTTCAGTCATCGAGGAGTCAACTATTTTAATTTGCTGCTCACACTAGCGATGTATGGGGATTACTGACACATTATCAGAATCAACAATATTGTGTAACACAAATAGTTTAATGGGGGAGGGTGAAGGGGAAGTCATCTCCTTATATGCTGATGACATTCTACTGACCCTTAGAGACCTGATGACTCAGTGTATGGCACACTAGCTGAGGTGGGGGTACACTGGAGTGTAAGCAAATGGTTGTGGTTTTTGATGTCCCTAATGCATAGAGCTGTCAGTAAGATGACTGTGTTACCACTAGTACTACATATTTTACAACATATGCCAATGCGTATCCTGGAGCCCTGCTGCCGCGGCTGGATGAGCTACTCAGGCTACTATATTAGGGACATAGAAGGGCACAAATCAGCTTGGACATACTGAGGCGCCCATGGGATAGAGGCGGGCTGCAGGAGCCGCACCCTAGGGCCTATTATCGGGCAGCGTATCTCCAGCATATGGTGCCATGGTTTCAGGAGGGGGACACTTATCCAGTAACTGTGATAGTGAAGTGTTTGGTATGATCTCAGGATCTCCTGGGGCTGTCTTTAGTTCCCCATAAGGGAAGGGCAGCTCTGCCAATGCAAGTCAAAACTCTGTTAAACATATGGGGGCAGGCATCAAAGAGAGGACTACATATATATGCAACAACTAGCACTCTGGTATATTGGGCATAGCCCTATGCTGCCCCTATTTTACAAGAATACTAACAAAAGGTTCAAGTACAATATTTAAAAAGTGAAAAATACAAAATAACAAACACAAAGAAATTGTAAATTATACAAGGAAAAAAGGAGAAGAAAAGAAAAGAAAGACCAGCATAGTTTCTAATGAACAGTAAAAAAAAAGATACCCAAATACTTTTCAGACAAATGATACCCATGTATAAATTATTTAATTTATATAAACATAGAGGGCCCGATTCACAGAACTAACTTAAGACAAAATCTTAAACTTACTACCATTTCTGTATTCACAGAAGGCACTTACTAATTTTGGTATTCACAGAAGACACTTACTCACTTCGGTATTCACAGAAGTTAGGAGTCCTAACTTTAGGAATCCTAAATGCCTTCTGTGAATACCGAAAGTCTTAAAATTAGGATTTTTCTCAGTTTAGGAGTCCTAAAGTTAGGACTCCTAACTTTACTACTACTAAACTGAGAAAAATCCTAATTCTAAGGCTTTCGGTATTCACAGAAGGCATTTAGGAGTCCTAAAGTTAGGAGTCCTAACTTTACTACTACTAAATTGAGAAAAATCCGAATTTTAAGACTTTCGGTTTTCACAGAAGGCATTTAGGAGTCCTAAAGTTAGGAGTCCTAACTATACTACTACTAAACTGAGAAAAATCCTAATTTTAAGGCTTTCGGTATTCACAGAAGGCATTTAGGAGTCCTAAAGTTAGGACTCCTAACTTTACTACTACTAAATTGAGAAACATCCTAATTTTAAGACTTTCGGTATTCACAGAAGGCATTTAGGATTCCTAAAGTTAGGAGTCCTAACTATACTACTACTAAACTGAGAAAAATCCTAATTTTGAGACTCTCGGTATTCACAGAAGGTATTTAGGAGTCCTAAAGTTAAGACTCCTAACTTCTGTGAATACCGAAATGAGTAAGTGCCTTCTGTGAATACCAAAATGAGTAAGTGCCTTCTCTGAATACCAAAATGGTAGTAAGTTTAGGATTTTATCTTAAGTTAGTTCTGTGAATTGGGCCCAGACAATTTATTAGAGAAATGAGAAATCAGAACAATGATAAGATGATAATGGCGCTCAACAAGTTACACAAACACCAATGGAAATGCAGACAATACAATGTGTAATCAAAAGAAGTGGCTGAGGAAAGAATTATAGAAATAAGCAGTTTAGGACAAGACAAAAACAACACACAGCAAGAATGCGTCCTCTTCAATTAGGGCCACATGTAGGTGTCAACGGCGTGTTATTTTCCACAATTTTAAGTATTGAACTTGAACCTTTGTCAGGATTCTAGTATTTAGTTTGCCCCAGGTTCAGGCCTCAGGGCTGCCCCTGTTGTCGATAACTAGCCCCTATTTTACTGGCACATGGGTGAAGGAGATGCCCCGTGGATTGTGGCTCTTCTATACAAGGATGGCCGGATCATAAGCAATGCAGATTTTTGCACCAGATGGGGTGTTACAGACAGAGGCTTTCCAATGTATGTAGACGTGGCAGCGTCTATCCGTAAAGCTTGGGTGGGTTTTCCGAAAGAACCGGAAATGCACAATTTCTAACAGACGTTACCCAATATGGGTGGAGAGTGCAAACGTATCACATGGATCTCCACTTTATTGTTGCCCTGTACAGCTGCCCCCATTACAGCTCTAAAATTACAATGGGAGGATGATCTAGGTTTGGAGATTATTGAGAGGGACTGGACATCCATGTTAGGTAACTAGAAAAGTAACAAGAAGTGCACGCTTGAAATTGATACATTACAAGAGCATTCACTGGGATTATGTTACACCACAATAGTTGCATTCACTAAACCCCTCTAAGGCGGCGCACTGCCCGAAGTGCAGAGCAGCTGTGGGAACGGATGTATGATGATACAACGCGTACCATCACAATGCGGTATGTTACATCACGGTTTTGACAACGCAAGTCGTTACATCGACTTGCGTTGGAGGGCGCTGGATTTAGGAATAGTGTGAATTACTATTCCAACTCCAGTCTACGTACAGTAGGGAAGGTGTTGGAATAGTAATTCACACTATTCTTAGTCTAGAGCGCCCTCCAGTGCAAGTCGGTGTAACGACTTTCATTGTAAAAACCACGATGTAACCATACCGCGTTGTAATGGTTGCGTGGTAAAGGATGTTTCCCGTGGGAACGTACGTACATATGTGGAGGTCATGCCCTGGGAACCTTTTGGGGTGAGGTGGTTCAGGTGCTGGGGGAACTGACTGAGCTAACGCTATTGCCCACAGTCCAATTATGCTTATTGGGCCTGTTGCATCGAGCCAAACATGCTAAATATGTGGAAAGGTGCTGGAGTTGTGATTGGCAGTAGTGAAAAGATGCATAGCGCTGAGATGAATGAACAACCAGCTGGCCAACCGGAAAGAATGGCTGTGGAAATTTGCAAGATGGGTGCAAGCTGAGTGTGGGGTACGACATAGATTGGTGCATAGTGGAGCAAGCCAAAAGAGCAGAATGAAGTGGGATTTGGTGGAAGTTTGCTTACAGCAGAAATTAGAGGATCCTGTTATGGACCAGGAGGAGGGACCGGCCGCAGACTGATAAACCAATGTGAGCATGGTACTATGTGGGTGTAAAATGGCTCAATATTGTTCTGATACGTAACATACAAAGCCCAGATGACAGAGTTGTATCGCTGAAAACATTCATTGTTGTGGCATGCTTCTCTCTCTCTGTTTGGGGGTAGAGGGTGGGAGAGTGAGATATACTGTTGAACTGGTCTGTTGTTAGTTTTCCTATCCTTATAACGGTAAGTACAAAACTTCAAGAAAAGAAATATTGTTTCACACTAATATTGTTAAAACATATACAAAAATATTGTTTCTTGATATATATTTAGTAAAAACTAATACATCTTAAATATTTTAATTTATACAATAAATATGATGTTAATTCAATAAATCTCGCGAATATTTAACACTATGGGACCAATTATGATACAGCCCGTAAAGGGCTGCATTGTAATGGGCCGGTCAATTCCTTTCCAACCACCTCATTTTGATGGAGGCGGTCGGAAAGGAATCTGACTGGTCGTTCCGGCTGGCTTCCTACAGGCTCAGAGAGCCCATCTGCCAGTCGGAATACAGCCTGTAATCTCAAGGGTGGCTCTTTCCGCCCTTTAGATTACAATGCACGGTTTCCGACATGGTTTCCATGCCGGTCTGTCTGACATGGAAACCATGTCGGAAAGCGTCTTGGGGCCCCCAGCAGGGCAGTTGGAGGCAGAGGGAGCACCTATGGTGCCCCCCTGTTGATCCCTGCACCTTGTGCCAGGCACCTTGAGAACGATGTTCTTAACAATGATATTTCTGCATCTTGATATTTTTGTATCACAATATTTTTTGGGGGGTATTCCTGCCTCCTGATATTTACAACTCGATATTTTGCCCAAATACCATATTCTCTACACCCATCAAGTATTACTAAGGAATCAAAAATACCAATAGACCCGACAGAGGTCACCTCAGTTCAATGAGCCTAAGGGATGAGTGCCCAAAACTGTTGTATGTATACCACAACTGCAGACAGGAACTCACCAGAGTACTCGCATGAGCTAAAGAGGAGGAGGCAAGGCTTTCAATGTGTGGTGCACCTCCAGATACTACTTGACATCCACGACAGCTTCAACCCCCAGACCTCTCCAACAGCCGCCGACACCCCTGACCCACCGCCCCCCAGTCACACCGGCTGCCTGACCTCCTGGAACCACACAAACCACGAAGACTCCATCAAGATCATGAACACCATCCACTCCGACTCACCATCAGACCCCTGCCCCCAACACATCTTCAACAAAGCGAGCTCCATCATCGCAACCCAACTCCGCAAGAACTTCAACAGCTCATTCGGGACCGCCACCTTCCCAGAAAGCTGGAAACACGCAGAGATCAACGCCCTGCTCAAGAAACCCAAGGCAGACCCAAAGGACCTCAAGAAAATCCAGCCCATCTCTCTGCTCCCGTTCCCGGCGAAAGTCATCAAAAAGATAGTCAACAGACAACTGACCCAATTCCTCGAAGAGAACAACACCTTGGACTCGTCCCAATCAGGATTTCGCAGCAACCACAGCACCGAAACTGCCCTCATCGCCGCCACCGATGACATCAGGGCCCTGCTGGACAGGTGCGAAACCGCGGCCCTCTTCCTCCTGGACCTCTCGGCTGCCTTTGACACCGTCTACTACCACACCCTTTGCACACGCCTCTACAACGCAGGGATACGCCACAAAGCCCTGGACTGGATCACCTCCTTCCTCACCGACAGAACCCAGAAAGTCCGTCTCCCTCCATTCCGATCCAAAGCCACCAAAATCACCTGCGGCGTACCCCAAGGATCATCCCTCAGCCCGACCCTATTCAACGTCTACATGACGCCGCTCGCCAACATCATCCGATCGCATGACCTCAACATAGTCTCATACGCCGACGACACCCAGCTGATCCTCTCCATCACCAAAGACCCCGCCACTGCCAAAACCAACTTCCACGAAGGGATGAAGGCTATCGCCGACTGGATGAAGAGCAGCCGCCTGAAACTGAACTCAGACAAGACAGAGGTCCTCATCCTCGGCTCCACTCCCTCTGCCTGGGACGACTCCTGGTGGCCGGCCTCGCTGGGAACTGTGCCGACACCCACCGACCAGGCACGCAACCTGGGGTTCATCCTGGACTCCTCTCTGTCAATGATCCAACAAGTCAACACCATCTCTTCCTCCTGCTTTAACACCCTCCGCATGCTTCGCAAGATCTACAGATGGATCCCCACCGGAACCAGAAGAACGGTCACCCAGGCCCTCGTCACCAGCAAGCTGGACTACGGCAACGCCCTCTACGCGGGAACCACGGCCAAACTCCAAAAGAGACTCCAAGGCATACAGAACGCCTCCGCATGCCTCATCCTCGACATCCCCTGCCACAGCCACATCACCGCCCACCTGAGGGACCTGCACTGGTTCCCCGTCAACAAGAGGATCACCTTCAAGCACCTCACCCACGCTCACAAGGCACTCCACAACACCGGACCAGCATACCTCAACGACCGACTCGACTTCTACACCCTGAACCGCATCCGCAGAGCGACCGCCGGCGGCAGATCATACTCCCACCTCGCCGCCAAGACATGGAACACACTCCCCATCCACCTATGACAGACCCAGGACCTGCTGACCTTCAGGAGACTCCTCAAGACCTGGCTGTGTGATTAGTAGCTGCTCCCCCCCCTTGAGACCCTCACGGGTGAGTAGCGCGCTTTCCAAGTGATTGATTGATTGACTTCCGGGTCATTGCTAAGCACTCACTGCACCAGAGCAACCCTGGCATCTGCATGCTCATGGAAAATTTGAGTGCTGAAGTAGGCAGGGGAATTGCAGAACACTTTGTTGGCCAAAGGATGTAAAAATGGTGATCCCCTTCATTTACATGGCGAATGGCAGGGATTCAAGAAAGCAGGTGTGAACAAGCTCTATATAACTGTCCAATCCAAGATGGTGGTTAGCCCATGGAATGTTAACAGAGATTTCCAATCCAAGATGAGACTGTGTACTTCCTGTGATGTACAAGATTACCAGTTTTTTCCCTTGTGGGTTCTACTTCATGTGGCTCTCTTAAGGAGATACTAGACATCTTTCAGCTTTATTATTCTATGCTGGGTAGGACATGGCACCTGGGAGAAGTTCCCTTTCCTGAAGCAAATAAAGAAGACATTCTCAGTGTCTAATCTGTGGCACAATCATACTTGTACCTTCTCGTGGTCTATCAGTTTAGAGATTTCCTTGATTGAGAGGAGTGGTGTTTTATGTTTGTATTCAGAGCTGTGGGACTGACAAAGCTATCAATGTTTGGTCACATAGGACACACTACTTGACTCCATACTATCTTATGTTGTCTAATTCAACCATGATCATTCCTCAAACCTCAACCAGCTAAGATAAACTTTAACCACTAACAAAATGTTAAGCAATTGATATGACTGACCCTCCCATGGATATCACTTCAACCTACATCATCTACTCATTCCAAAAATGTATCTTTCAAAAGGACTGTTATGTATCTTTTGGTCTTAGACTCCATTTCTGCTTGACAGGACGTAGACTTGTTTCAACATGTGACTCCAACCCTACATGTCATTACGTATAAACACTACAGAAAATGTTATATGGACGTGTACCACAAATTGCTTTACTCCCATGTTTGTCGCACAGAGTGCTAATAATACAGCCTTTAACCAATGCTAAAGTGTACATCTGAAGGCATGAACTTTACCTTCGCTCTCAAAACGTATGACAGTAGATCATTTTTGTATCTATGATATTTCTCAAAATATCTCTACATTTATAACAGTGTAGTAGCAACCAGCAATCTGACACACATATTTCAGAATACACTTCGCTCAGTACGTACATGGAAATTTCTCTTCCTCCTAGGTACATAATAAATAGCAATAATAATTCACAAAAAATATTTGAAATACAAATCTTCATCAAATTACAGTCCTCCACATTGTTTTTAAGGTCTATGACCAAGGGTTGCATACATGTCCTTATGTGCCTTATGTAAACTAGCCCCAGAGAATCTTAACCAAGTAAAGCCTTGTGGCACCAGGGAATGCAACTTTTCCTGCAATTCCAGAATCCATGACCCAACAAGGAATTTATGAGGGTCTGCAGTCAATAGTCAACATTTGGGACCAGGGATGGAAATGTTTAGCAAATTATGAAATTACTGGGTGAGATAAAGTTTGCACCCTTTTAAATTTGAGCAAGTCTAACCTGCCGAAATTTAATATGGGCAAAACTGTTTTCCTTTCTTAGGGTAATAATTATCAGATTGGATACATTCTAGACACCTCAGTGTCAGATTTTATCAAGTGTGATAACTATGGAATCTGCATCTGAAAAAGGGTCTCTTAATCAGGCTCTTTGTCTCTTTCTGCATGATGCCTCCGAGTCATTTTGGAAATGGAGCTTATAGGCTGAGACAGATGTAAAATTATGGAAAGACATACTGTGTAAGAGGAGGCCTAGCCATGCCTGAACTTCTCAAGATCAGTGAAGCTTGGTTCAGCATTTATTGATTTGTAATCACTGGGAAGGAGTTTAAGCATTTAATGTATCATGGGTTAGAGTGTAGAGCTGCTCCATTACCAGCTCGTTCAGTCTAACTGCTCTGAGAGGAATAACAGTGCTCTGATCTTGTCCACCAAGGAAGCTCCAGAACTAGTAGACCGTGGGGAATTAACTGGCATACTAGATCGTGGTGAATGTAGGAATGATGGTCCCTGTTCTTCAAACTCTAAAAATAGTATGATTCATAACAGGTGCTTCTGTACAGCATAGTGGATCACTAGCGAGGCTCCTTATATGGAGTGCATAGCTAGCAGTGATTTGGAGAACTAATTTATATAGTGGAGAACCAATGTATATGTTGAGACTTATAGCATACACCTAGCTACAGATCAATGGGAAGTGGTGCCTAGGAGTATGGGAGATATCAAGGCAAGAATGGAAGTGGGGTTATAATAGAGTCAGTGATTAATAATCACGTACAATCTGTTGGAGTCCTGAGAGCGAGGGCAGGCTCTTGCTATGGACTCAAAGGCCGACAGAGATAGGGGCTGCTTTGCTGATGAATTATGAAATGTTCCTTGTAAAGATGAGTGTTTAAATCATTTCTGAAATCAATAGTGATGGTGCTACCATGATCCACAGTGAGAACTAGTTCAAGATCCTTAATGAAAGAGGTCAGAATTCTTCTTTTCTTGTATTTACCTTTCTGCATTTCTTCATTTGGAGTTTGATGATGTTCTGTTACATTGACCACCACTGGTAGTTACCTTTTCAGTGATATGTTCCTGTGCAGTGCCGCCTTGAGGATGATGCAGCAGGTCTTGAATATAATTTAGTCTTAGTGCTGTAGATAGTCCCTGTCCAATATGGTGGGAGTGATGTGTTCTTATATCCTCAGTCCTTTAATTGAACAGAGGTTGTGCAGTTGGTTTCAAGTCAATCTCAAGGAGTTAGGGTGTTAAGCTATGTAGCAGTGAGAGGTAGTACATTGTTTAGTCTAGACTCTTGTAGTGATTTTTCAAAGTAGAGTTTTCTGTTGATGGTGAATCCGAATAATTTGCCATACAATGAGGGTAGAGTGTGAATCTACCGAGCTACAAGTTGGACAGCCATGACAGCCATCAGTGGATCGGAACTATCTGGGCAGCTTGTCAAAGATAAGACTTTGGTCCTTGACCAAGCAGCGGGCCATAGTCTGGACCAGGTGTTGTCAGTAGACATGGATTAGTCTGAAAGAGACTTGATCAGTGATTGAGGCTAGTTCTGAAATTGTCATGGCTGGGGAAGGCAGACATATATCAGAGGATGTACTTACACCAGAAGTGGACTTGGCCATTTGTCACTTCTCAAGCAAAGTCATTCAAAGGACAGTATGGGACTCACCTACGCACACAGTATATTGTTTCTATTGCATCCACACACTTTTAACACACTTATCAAATTGTAAACAAAATATGCCTGAGAGATTGTCACCACTATCTACAATTGTATGTGTCAAATGTAACTATAGCACCGGGTAGGAAAAGTAAAGCAAATAGCTAAGGAGAGGAAAGCAATAAAGAGAAGCAAATATCCAAAGAAAGACAAACAATATATTTAGAATAATAAACTTCAAATGGAGAAGGTAAAGAAAAAGACCCATGCCTATTGACAGAAAAATGAACAATAAATGGAAAATAAATAGTGAACTAGGAGAGAGAGAAAAGGAAATAGCTGAAGAAAGCCTAAGAAATTAAATATTGGTTAGAGGAGAATCAAAATCATAAAGGAAATACATAAATATAATGTTTATATACACAGCTATGAGTTAATATGAACAAATTAAAAGAGAAAGCTCGCTGATGAAAGGAAAGACAAAGGAAATTATAAAAGAATCCTAAAATAGAAATGGAGGGAAAAAAGCAAAATAACAAAGGCAATGAATACAGTTAATAAACAAACATCACAACAATTGAAACAAAAACAGAAAAATAAATATGTTATGAAATTTAAATAAACAATGAAAGAAAGGATTGAAAAAAAGAGAAAGACAAAAATACATAGCCAAAGAATGACAGATAAGGCAAGACAATGGGAGGTTCAGAGCATGAGGAAACAAACAAAACGATCTATTTATAACAACCCCTCTAGTCTGCTGACATATTTGTGTGGAATCGTTTTCTGCTGTAAGAAATATGGTGTCTTACTTATACCCTCTACTCTAAGTTTCCAACTGAATAATGGGCCTAATGATGAAATTGTATTTCTTCTTGGACTACTGCTGTATCCTATAGTGAGGAAGTTGCGTGAGTGGTGAAGTCCAGAGATGCCTGCCAAACAAACTGCAAAAATCCCAGAAATAGGAACTCTGACTCCATTTTTGAAAGTGGATTATGATGGAGCAGGGTTTTGCGTAAATAAAACCTGCTCGGATTGAACCCTCAGTAACATATATTAACAGTGTGCTATGAAGATTTTTATTAATAAATGCTAAAATATGGGGAAATGCTTTTGTGCATGTGTAAAATTAATGTGTAAAATAATACATGAAAACTAGGCCGCATTTTGTTAATGGCTTTGAATAAAATAAAGTGACTAATCCTGCTTTTGTGCATGTAAATAATATTCTGCTAGGAATAACATGGGTTTTGCATGGGTTAGTGCAATGCTGGGATGGTGCGCATTGAAAATTAAATTTCATGAAAATAATAAATGTTTGTGTTTGATTCCTGTAGAAAATACAAGCATGGGCCTACTTTCCTGCATGTCAGTTTGGGGTTAATATTTAATGGAAAAAGATGATTCTGTAAAAGAAGAAAAGAAAGCAGAAGTTGTGCGTGCCCTTGTGTCCTTGTATGACTGCCAAAACTTCAGAAAAACAACCCGATAAGCAAGTGGAAGCGATGCAACTTCCTCACGAGATGGCAGAGGCAAACGAAGAAAGCGTGAAAGACTGGACACATTTGATACATATAATACACTCTAGGAAATATGTGCTGTGATTGTGTTCAATATTGTTTCCTGGGTAGAATCTGTAGTAACGCTGAATGTTCAAGACAATGGGATGTTTAATGAAACGCTCATGATGAGGGTGGTGGACAGAACACCCCCGCCCTTAGCCAATGAGAGGTGGAAAATCATTCTACTTTGAAACATACGTGGGTTGGACGTTTAGGTTTTAGGGCATAATTGAAGTGCCCCGGTGGGTGTCGTTAGGTTCGGTTCAGCTGATGTTAGCTAGCGGGAGATCGTCGCTGTTGTCGGTTTGCTGTTTCCAGATAGAGGCCTACCTGTTTCCTGATTCCTGACTTAATCTTTGCCGCTTGACTCTTCTCGAGGGGTCCCACTACCCTTAGGCCTGAGGGTAGATTTCCCTATCTCCTTACTTGGGTTAGTATAGATAATCTCCTGAATTTGCATAATCATTGGCAAATGTATTTTGTCTCTGAAACTTTTCTCTCTTCCCCTATCCACTCCTTCAATGCACATGTTATTTGATATGAGTTTGTTTCTATACATTGCTAATGTTTTCTCTCAGTGATAATTCATGATTTTGCATTTGTGTTACTGTACTTGATGAGCATTTATTTCACATTATTCACGATAACCATACATAAAATACATACTGAGTCTGTTATTATTTAGTAGTTATTGATAGGTATATAATTATTGTCAGCAACTTCTCAACTAATACAATTCATCGCCATTAGTCATAATCAAATCGAGAGGAGAAATGCAGGTTCTGTTATGCTCTTTGGTAAGTTGGGCATAAACTTGCATCACACTGAACCCCAGTGTGAAGGCATTAGTTGGGTAGTATAAATGGGCCTATGTTTATGAAAATGTATCGATCCCTGATCGCTGGATCAACTATATTATGTTCCTGGAGTATTTAACAGCTACAACCATCAATACTACCCTGACATCAGCTGACATGGATATCTGCACCTTGATGGAACTAATGAGTTTCAATATCTCCACCTAAAAATGGATGTGAATTACTAGCATGTGAAAATCCTCCCACTTACTCGGTGATCAGTTTCAAATCTCAAATCATTTGCAGACCATAAAAGAGTGGTTTTCTGGCCTTGCCCAATTAGGAAACAGCCCTCTGCAAGGTAACTCACTCAGTCAGCTCTTACATTCCCTGAGTGAATTTGTGTTTCCATATGCAGCCCGGGTTATCCTCACTCCAAGCTCAGCTGCTCTCCTACACCAATTGGCGGATGTGTGATATTTTTCAAGTAAAATTTCAGATTTTGCTCACTACTTACTCTCTCCACATGAAACAAGTTCCTTTGAAGCAAGCCTACCTCTGGTGTGGCAACCTGGGGAAGGAACAGAGTCTCTTTACAAGGTACTTCTGTGCGTCAAAACGCTTTACAGTACCTCACTTCACACATCTCTACAAATGCTTGTAATGGCCTTAAACTAAATGTATACAATTTACACCTTCAGGCATAGGCCAAAATGTCAAAATCTATGTGGCTGTAATGAGTTTGTTATTTAGCTAACCTGGTGGCCCTGAAACAAGCAGACATGTTTACTCTCTGCTTTCCTAACAACATTGTATAATCTTGGGCAAACCCTATAGGTTTTACTTTAATTAGTTTCCTAAACTTGGAAGCACTATCAATATATCAATTCTCATTACAGAGTGCTGTATAAATTTGGGCATGCACAGTATTTGTTTGGTGATATACTTCGTATATGACCTGGCACACCGCAAAATAACAGCTTTACCGTCTTTGAGGCATGACAGTACTAATCAGGATAAATAATATGCAGCAACAAGGGTTTTTGCCAGGAATTTCCCCTGTGGGCTGGAGCCTTTGGAGGCTGGTTTTTAGGGCAGGGGCTGCTGCTGGCGCCTGTGCCAAAGATTCCATCTTCTCCAGGTAATTACAGCAGGCACATGGGGGGAGGGGGGTCTGGGGGTGGTGGGGGATCAGGAGAGAAAGAGGAAAGACAGAGACGAGAGAATGAGTAAGAAAAGAGCGGGCTAGTTTGAACATTTCTGCCAGGACTGTTTTTGCAACACAGAACACGAAGAGTAAGGGAAAGATCAGGCAGTAAATATAAGATAGCAAGAAAAAGAAGAGTTAGAAAAGTGTTGGTTTACTTAGTTCTCTTTTAGCTGTTTTGTAAAAATATAGCGGCATAAATACAATATTTTGGCATAGGGCAGTACTTCAAGCCTCCTAGCTGCACTGCCCTACATCAAAAGGACAGGATGCATCTTATCTAAAAGAATTGGCGTATTCCTGTCCTTTCTGCCGGCGTACAAGCTGCAGCCAAGCACCAACGCAAGCACCCTTGCACCATGGTGCAAGGGTGTCTGTGTTGTTGGCATGATTGTATTTGTGCAGGAAGGGGCACCTTCCAGCACAAGAACAATCAAAGGAGGAGTTTTTCTCGTTCTATGTGTGCTACAGAAGGTGCACATGCAGAAAGAGGAAACCATGAGGAGAAATGTAAACATTTCTCCTTGTTACGCATGCGTTGGGAAGGAGTTAGTTTTGGTGCTGGCCAGATTTACACTATGTTGTAAATCTGGGGCAGTGCCAAAAACCTTTGTTGTTGCATGGTACCACCCACAGCAACACCCATGGAACACCCCTTCCACACAGAGTAAGGCATTGCCTTACTCCATATTTCCATGGCCATGAAAAGCCATGCAGGGTGGCTTTGCATGGCCTTGTAAATATGGGCTCGTACAGTGCGCCTCTGAGTGTCCGGCGGTGAAAAAGTGCCACAGGGGCATTGTAAATATGCCCCCGTTAGACCTGGCACCTTGGTGTGAGTCTCCCTTCCACTTTTTGCGCCGCTGTGCCTCATGTGTTTTGCTGGTGTTGGCTCCTCAGAGCAATGTGCCACTGCCAACCAGTGCCACAGTGCAAGTGCTCCCTATATAAAATGTATATGTTGGTTGGATTCCATGATTGGCTTATTTGGTTTACTATCAGACCCCAGTAAAGTGCACCCGGAGTGCCAGGGCTTGTAAATACGAATGCTGCTGGTGGGCTTGCAGCACTGGTTGTGCCACCCACAGAAGCGGCCTGGTAAAATCTGTCTAAGGTCTGCCATTGCAGAAACTGCGTGCAGTCTGGTACTGTCATGCTGACTGGGCAAGTGCACACACTTGCCCGTCCCTAAACCTTCCCTTTACTTCATGTGAGTCACCCCTATGGTAGGCCCAAGGGCAGGGTGCATTGTAAGCATAAGGTAGGACAAGCCCTGATGTGTGTGGCATGTCCTAATAGTGAATTACAGCCATTTTCATTTTTCACTATTGTAAGGCTACCTGTTCTCATAGGCCAGAATGGGTTGTTGGAATTGTTACATCCTATGATCCTAACAGACCCAGGGAACATGGTAGAAAATCGAGTTTAGTATGCCTGAACTCAGAATAATAAAATACATCTTTTAGCAAAGTTTATTTTAATGTTCTGTGTTTGCTAATGCCACTTTTAGAAAGTTGGCATTTGCTTGCCTAACCATTTCAGCCCGCCTCTGCGCTGATGTGTATCTGCTGTCTGGTTTGTGTGAGTGACAGGGCTGGGGAATTCCAGAAGACAGTCTGGGCAGCCAGGTGGTGAATAGGAAGATTACACCAGAATGGGTGGGAGGAGTACACCTGGACTCTGAATAGGGCTGTGCTCTGCCACCACAATGCTGGCTCCACCTCCTGTGGAGCGTCTGACGTCTCTGGCCTGCAAGAACAAAAGAAATGTAGTATAAGTATAGGAGCCCTGCTCCTAAGAAATCAGATCCTGCTACAAGACAAACCTCTGCCTGAGGGGAAGGAACTGGGAAAGCTGTAGGAGGAGTACTGTCCCTGACCTGGGGGATTGGCCTGCAGTGGTTGCCTTGCTGCTGAAGGAGAGGAGAAAGATTGCTGATAAACTTTACTTCAACTTGTGCTGTTTAAGATCTCCAAGGGCTTGAGCTTGCCCCCTGAACGAAGTCCCAGGACCAGTGGACTTCACCCCCTTGAGTGCCGCCGTTCTCGCCGTGAAGCTGACGCCGAGAGAAGTGTGCGCCTCCCCCAAACGGTGTGTACACTGGCAAGCTTATGCCCCGCTGTCCAGCCCAAACAACGCGACTAAGGCCCCCTACGAGCCGTAGCTCGCAATGTGAAGGAAGGACTTCGTGACGCCCTTTTGTTTCCCCTTCTCCGCATCGTACTGCTCAGCGTTCCCCCCCTACCCCTGTTGTGGGCAGGTTGTGGCGCGTAGAGTGGTTGGTACGTGGCTCCCCACCAGAGCGTACTGCCTGCTTCGCACCGCACTGAGAGAAAAGGCGCCGCTTTCAAGTTACGGCTTGTACGCCGCAAGAAAGAGCCAGCGCACCGTACTTTCGCACCATGACTGAGGCCCCCTACGAGCCGTAGCTCACACCGCAAGAGGAGGACATCGCACCGTACAACGCGCTGGAATTCAACGCATCGTCCGTGACGAACTTCTAAAGTCAAAGGTACTGTGTCCGCTTCGCACCGTATGGTGTACGCTCCGCACCGGAGCACCTGTAGCGTGTGTGAGCCCCGCTCGTGAGCACCGTAGGAGTACGATTCGTACCGGAGCATCGGGGGCGTCTGTGAGCCCCGTCCGTAAGCACCATAGGAGTACGCTTCGCCCGGAGCATCTGCAAATGCTTGTGAGCCCGCTCGTAAGCTTCTTTCAAAGCCCGTACGAACCGTACAAAGAGTGCGAAGCGCACAGAACTAACGAAATACGCTTAAAACCAAGAACTGCTTATTACAAATTGTATTGTGGGCCCGTTTATCGTTAATGGGTCTTGTGCTAAGTCTACCTCTATATAAAGTAATTATTTTTGATAAAACCAGTGTGGAGTCCATTTGTGGGGGTATCATTGAATTACTGTATGTGGTCACAAATGCTTAACCATTGCGCCCTGAGATAAGCCTTGTCTGCTCGCGCCAAGCTACCTAGAGAGTGAGCAGGGGTTATTGTTAGAGTGTAACCCCCTTACCCTGACTGGAAGAGAGGATCCCTGCTTGACCCAAGTCCCTACCTGGGTCAACCAGAGATTCCCAATTCTAACAGCCCCATAGAGTGTCTCCTAGGGGAAGAGCTGTGGGATTGTGTAAGGTCAGCTCCAGATATGGCTTCATATTTAATTTTTACTTTTTTCTGTACTTGGGCATTAGGGTGGCTACGGAATAACTGCTGTAATGTTATGGAGTGTGACCTAGGCAAGATGAGCACTGGATACTTTGCATTTTGCACCTACATCGAATTATTATCAGTGGGTCCAACAAGGCACACTTATTGTCTTGAATGAAAATCAATGCTTTGCTTTCTTTCAGAGTTTTATAAAGTTTATTGTTGGTCTGTGGGTACTAGAATGCTTTACAAGAGAACCAGATCATGTTACAAACTTTGCACAACACAGGGAAACAAGCAAAGTTGCTGCACTGAGTTGTGTGAAAGGGGGAAAGCAGAAATACTCCATGCATGCAAAGATATGGGGCATTTCTGTGCTTGCCTTGCACTGGCACATTGTGTGCTGCCTAGAGCCAATGTAGGCACCCTTAGACCATTATGCAAGGGTGGCTGTGTTACAGGCAGGATTGTTTTCTTGCAGGCACACCTTCCTGCAAAAAAACAATACTTAGAGGCATTTCCTCTTTCTATGTGTGCAGAATGCTCTGCACTTTTTCCAGCGTACTTGTTTTTTGTTCAAATTTGTTTACGTTTTTTGCAAAGCAACAATTCAATGTTGGGTCGTTGGGTTGTAGGCAGACTATAATGGCCTGCCTACATGTATTAATCCCTATGATGTTTGATATATTTTTAAGAAGATGATTCCTGTCAGTGTCCATTTAAAAAAAAAATGCAGATGAGATTAGAGCTCCTCCGAGATTGAGCCACACAGGCAGTATCCTCTGTTACCATTTTGATGCCATGCTGGTTTTTCCGCTTCGGTAGGACGGCAGCCAAGGCAGCACTGTAGCAGCTTTAGTTTTAGGTGTAGTAGGTATGTGCAATCCAGGTATTTTGCCCGCTTCAGACGGAAATAGCTGTTAATCACCATCCAGGCTTGAGGTCTTTTCGCAAGCTCATCTTTGTCCTTTAGGCTTACTCTACTGACTCTCATAGTCATTTTAAAAGGGTGAATAAAAGCAGTAATTGCTATAATGAATCTGATAATGTTAATTGCCTTAAATTGTGTTTCTTTTGCATTTTGTTACAGAACTGCATTAGTAGCAATCTTGTGAAACTGTATGTAAAATACTGAGCCAGGCATTAGAATGAAAATCACTGTGTTTTGAAAAATGTTTATCCCCTAATTAAGGCGAACTGCTCCAGAGCGTTTAGCACTAGAGTGCTCACAACAAATCAGTAAGTTGGTAACATATTCTGTGAGCATTTATAAAGAGTGGTGGGCTTGGACTGGCTGCGGAGCTGTTTTTCAGTTGATAAAGAGCGACTGCTGTACATCCTTGCCTTCTGTCGGTGGGTGGGCTTTGGTGATGTGAGCACAGAGAGGCTGGCTCTTCATTGGCTACTGTAGTGTTGTGAGACTATGTGCGCTAGGACCCTTGTGGTGGTGGATGGACTCAACAGAGGAAATACAAAACTTTCTGGGAGGTGTAAGGTGTGGTTACTAATAGTTATCACATAATGAGAATACAGTGTGTGATCCTATGATGAGGAATAAAGACATATGTTACAGAGCTCCATGTGTAGAGTATTCATTTGCATGCTCCCGGGCTTGGGAGGACGCTACATCTGATGAGGAGGGGATACATGCCCCGAAGAAACAAGACTGATCTCCCTGAGTGTAGGAAACTTGTTTTTTTGTTGCAGTCCCCCCCCCCCCACACACTTATTGCCTGTTTTTTTATGCAAGTTTGACTGAAGTGTCCTGGGTTGTTTCTCCAATTGGCAAACCCTTTAGCACCCTCTGTAAGTACCAGTAAATGGTATCCAGGTACCTAGGGCCTGAGGTACTAAAGAGGGCCCCTAAGGGCTGCAGCACATATTGTGTACCCTAAGGGATCCCTCAGTAAGCACATGAAAGACTACCATTGCAGGCTGCATGTCTTGGTGCAGACAAAAGTGAAAATACATGTCACACATCCCTGTGTGCCATGTCCAATAACACTGCACGTAATATTTGTAAGTCACCCCTATAGCAGGCCTAACAGCCCTAAGGCAGGCTATTAAATATTACTTGTGAGGGCATACCTGCCCAAGCGTATATGCCCCTGTGCTGGTCAGTCCTATTACTGCCAGTACAAGTGACCAAGGAAGCCATCTTAAGACATGTGCTGGACACTGGTGAAAATAAGTTCCCCAGCTACATGATGGCTTCACTGAAAATAGGGATGTTTGATATCAAACATCTTGTATGGATAAACCCACACTGATGCCAGTGTTGGGATTGCCCATAAATGCACTCAGAAGCCATCCTAGAGGTGCTCCCTGAAAACCTACCAGCCTCTGGTTTCCTTGCTGCCTGGTTTCTTCCAGCCTGCCACCCAAGATGCTGTTCTGACTTCCTAGGGTGGGAGTCTTTTGCTCTCAGGAGACTCAGAACAAAAGCCTGTCTGGGAAGAGGGTGTAATACCTACTTCTACAGTATTAACTGCTGATTAGTCTTCCTTGACCAGCAAGCCGCAAAGGGCTGCCACCTTTGAAATGCAAATCTGGCCCCCCTCACAGGAGTGAAAGCAGACCCTTAGTCCAAGACCCCCTTGGCACCTGTACGGGTCAAAAAATTAGCTAGGCAGGTAGGCGTGCCACCCCAAGGTAGTATCACCCCTAAGTTGAGCTACTGTGAGTTGAACACACTTTTTCAGAAGTAGCCATCTTTGTGACCACAGACTTAGGAATTCTGGGACAGGGTTATGTCCACTTCCAACAGGAAGTAGTTATATAGGGGGCATAGTGACCCCCAAGGGTTCGTACCCCATTAGCTACTATCCATACACTCACCTAACACCCCTAAATTTAGTATTTAGGGGAGTCCCTGGCACGAGAGAAACAGATCCTGATGACCTAAGAAGAGAGAGGACACTGAAGAGCCGTGACAGTAGAAAAGAGAGAAGAAGCAGAAGGACATGTTACCAACCCTGCCAGCTTGTCTGCATCTCTTGTCGAATACTGCTCCAAAGTCGACTCGTCCTACAGATGTTGACTCCAAACCTGAGAGGACTAACTGCCTTTGGTAAAGATCAAGACCTCCTGAAGAACAGCGGACCGGTTGCCTGCATGATGCAGAAACTCCAAAAGCAAAGACTCTGAGGCCTTCAGAACCACCAAAATCCGACACCTGAAACCACCACTGCACCTGTGGCCTCCGGCCCGAGTTGAAGTTGACCACTAGTTTCAACAAAGTTCCCCAGCCTTCCAGAGTTCGAGTTAATTTTTGTTTTACCTCTCTTGCACTCCCTGACATCGCATGCAGCCTCTGCACACAGGCCCTCTCGACCGTGACTGCTCCTGGTAAGAAAACCCGATGCCTAAAGACACCTCTACAACCGTTGCCCCCGGGCCATGGAGAAGAGTACCCCCGGTGTCCCTATGTCCCCGAGCATCACAAGTCTTGTACACCTCTAAGCCGGAGCTTGCAGTCTCTTTTTGCAGTGACCGATCTCCATTGAAACCTATTGGGCTCCCGACACTCTTTTGCACCCTGCACCCGGCCACGATCGTGCTGCGGGTGGTGTACTGTTGGTTCTGTCTTGGACCTTGCCCACCACTAACCTTAACTCCTTGAGATTCGTCTTGTAAGTCGCTCTACTATACCTGTTTGTAGAACTTGTTCTTCCTTCCATAACATTGCAGAACTCAGAAATTGCACTATCTCCACTTTTTAAAGTGAAAATAATTTATATTTTAAAATGTACTTACCTGAACGATTTTTTTTCTGATGCCTAAACATATATAAAGAGACTTGCTATTTTTATAAATTGGTGTGGCTCTCTATTTGAGTTGTGTGTGTCATTTATTAATCTTTGTGGGTATTTGAAAATATTTTGCAGTCCTCTGTGTTAAGCCTAAGGCTGCTCGCCCACACTACTCCCTAATAGAGCGCTTTGGGATTGCATAGCAAGCCCCTGTCCACTCATAAGAGAACTCCTGGACTCTTTGCATGGTATATCATATTTTTGGTATTTCACATAAAGAGCCAGTTTCCTACACTGAGAGTCTGCAACAATACAGCAAACTGTTTGTGCATGACACATGCGCCCCAAGTCGATACAAAGTAGTCTGAAGTTGGCATACGAGGAGTCGAAGACCCGCTCCAGCCCAGACACAGCTCTTGAAGAAGTTAAAGGACCTACAGAGGAGCACGTTTGAAAAGCCTGCCAGAATTTGCTAATAAGGCTGAAACAAGAAATATCACACTGCGCCCTAACAGAGAGCCATTATCGATATAAAGCAAAAGCTAAAGGCAGTGATAACCAGATACGAAGGTACAAATGTAGTTACTAGCTCAAGCGAGGAAAGTGCCACACAACCTCAAATCTAGCTTGATGATCCAAGCTCGGTGGTCAGTTGCATTCAGCACAATGAAAGCCATCGAAATAATGAATTTTTTCTGTGGCTGCAGAAGGGAGCTCGAAGTATGATGCAGCTGTGTTTCTGAAACCACGAGCGCCATTCAACACCACCAAGGAGCAGAATATTGGTGCCAGGTAGACCGTATGGATTGAGACGTTCGAAGTCTTCATAAATGTGCTGGAAGAAGTAGACAATATAAAGATAAGTAAATACTTAAAGAACTTTGCCGGTGATGGAGTAAAAGAAATGATGAAGAAACTCTTGCAGAATGATGCAATTTTGTACCGTCAGATCAAAGATGCAGTGGGAACGAAGTTCAATCCTATGTCGAATGTTAATTACGAAAGGTATATTTTCAATCAAATGAGACAGCAAGATGGTGAAACGATGGATGAGTTTTTTGAGAGACTTGACGTGCTTATCAAACACTGCAAGTTTAATGAGTATAATGACGAAGAAGCCATATGCCTCAGAATCATTGATCGCTATCTTTCAGACTCATTCTATAGACGCATGTTGAGAGAGACGCTTAGTTTGGAGAAAGTACTAATGACTGCAATGGCCGATGAAAGAGCAGATCGACAATCTGGATATAGGAAGCTGGAACATCAAAAAGTGAATCAGCATTGGTCATTAAAAGCAAGCACAAGTACAAGGTAGATGAACGCAAGTCGAAGTCTCCAAAGAAGAAAATGTTATGTTTACGATGTGGGTTTTGTTTCCCCATGAAGGTAAATGTCCAACCATAGGACATACGTGCAAAGGTTGCAGGAAAGAAAACCATTTCATAACAGTTTGCGAGGCAAAGGAGAAACCAACTGCGTTACAGCGAGAACAGAAAATGGACACCAGATGGTTCCAGAAGCGTTCTAGCCACACCCAAGTGACCAAAAAGCAATATCAGTTATGACAAGTAGAAACCAGACAAACTTGATTGTCATCAAGTTTATCCTTCAAAGGCTCTTCAGTGTCATTATCAAGCACCATTGAAGAAAATGGATGTGCAATGATGTTATCGACCAAAGAATCAAATGCACATGTAGGATTGGCTGCTTGCAGCAAAGAACAAAGACAAACCAATAAAGGCGACAGCAGAATTAATTTGGAAACTGCCCCATGATTACAATAAAGGTCAACATTTTCCTTATAACCTTTATCATAGACAGTGGTTCGTTGATTAATATCATGCCAGTTGAAAGGTTTAACAGTCTGTGTCCTGTGCCACGCCTCAACCTGTCAAACACAAAGGTATACACGTGGGCTGCCACCAAACCGTTGCAGAGAGATTCGTTCAGAGCAAACATGTGACATAAATTGACATCAGTGCAAGCGCCAATTCACGTTCTTCAAGGGTCTTCATCCAGTGCATGCCTAGTTTTGCCACTGCTGCAGACATGAGACTGATATCCCTCAACTATAGCCTCCATACTCAACCTGAAATTGTGAGTCAGTTCCCATTGTTGTTTTTTTTGCCTGGGAAGGCTAAAGAAATTGAATGTGCAGCTTCATATTAACGAGGACATTTGTCCTGTTGCCCAGAGGCATTGCAGAGTCGCTTTTCACTTGCAAGAAGCCGTTGGGAAAAAACATAGAAACAACTTTGAAGCATGACATCATTGAGCGTTGCCCGGGTCCTATGCCCTGGTCTCACCCATAGTGGAAGTGCCAAAAATGGACAATGGAGGTGGGGTTCACATCTGTGTTGATATGCGCCAGGCCAAGTAGCCCATGAAGGACTTTGTGGCATTGTAGCCACGAAAAGAGCCCTAAAAGACCGAGCATGGTTCCTGCACCTAGATGAGCGAGTTGAGCGGGAACTAAATGAGTGCCATCTTTGCAATTGCTTTTCTATCAAATTGATGCACCATCCAGTAGCAATGTCCGACCTTACTGCAAATGCCTGAGAAAGAGTTGCAATTGATTTCTTTAAGCCCTTAGGAAAAGGACATCATCTCATGGTAGTCATTGATGAGTATTCAAACTTCTCTAAAGTAGAGGAGTTAGCATCAACAACCCATGACAAGGTCATCGAGCAGCGGGACGACATTTTTTCAGCGTGAGGTATCCCTGCCATTTTCTAATTTGACAATGGTCTGCCATTCAATAGTCAAGAATTCAAGGAGTTTCTAGTCAGAATCAATGTCAAGCATCAAAAGAGTACACCTTAGTGGCCACAGGCCAATGGTGTTGTGGAATGCTTTATGGGAACCCTCAAAAGGGTAGTTAAATGAGCTTCGATGGAGGGAATCGAGTTAAACCAAGCCCTGTGACAAGTCCTCCATGCTTATCGTTCAACCCATTTGCTTCATAACTGGTGAGAGTCCTGCCACCTTGCTATTTGGGGGAGCTATCAGCACCAAACTGCCGGAGTGGTCGGCCGACCGGTCCATGAATGCTGGTAAGGTTTGTGTCACAGACACTTCTCCAAAGAGCAAAATGAAAACATATGCTGATCGGAGTTGAGAAGCTCAGGAAACAGTCTTCAATGAAGGTGACTTGATCCTGGTCAAGCAGAAGCGAAAGCGGAAAACAGACACTCCGTTTGCTGTCGATTCTCTGAGGGTTGTAACGTGCAGAGGACACATCGTGACAGCGCATCGTTTCTGAAAGTCTATCACACAGGAATTATCACACTTTAAGCACCTACCACAAAGTTCTTCTGCTCCTGCTCCTGCAATTATGAATGAGGCAATCCCACCTAATAGTCCAGATCAAGCATCAGAACCTGTGCCATCGGTGCACAATCAGAATGCATCTTAAAAACCTCATACCGCTCAATCTGGCTGACTAGTGCGAGCGCCTCAAGGACTTTTTGAAGAACTCTGATGTGGCTGTTGTTTATATTTTTTTATTTAACAAAGGGGGAGATCTTCACAGAGCTAGCGCGCAACCAAGATGGCCGCGTAGGTGCGAGGCTCCCGAGGACCTCCGCGACCTCCTATGACTATCCTGAACATATCCTGTCCTAGATGAGGGGACTGTGTTGGTGAGCCCGAGCTGAGGTGGCGCCCGTTTTCCGCTTCCAAATCGGACCTCGGACACCGACTTTAGCACCGATTGAGGTTTGCGGCCTTCTCCTAGCCGAACCCCGGATTTGCGTTGTGGGGCGATCCAGTGACGAAGTGAATAACAGCGGCGGACAGGGCTTGGTGGCTCGCGTAACCCGCACTTTCACTTTCGCTTTCGCACCCTCCTTGCTGTATACGCGAGGTTGGGTCGCGGGGCTTTGTGTGTTGGTGTGGCCTCGCTGGGGGACCCTGCCTGCCCGCCGGCTGTGATCCGCCCCGCAGATCTGGGGTGGCACCCCCCCGGAGCCCGTGGACCAGCTTGCCCGCCCTTCACGACGTGGCTGGTGCGATTGGGAGACTGGGACCATGGCCACGAAACAAGATGGCGATCGGGCAAAGGTAAAATCGACCCGGCGTGGCGCAGCCCACCAGTCCAACAGCATGGATCGCTATACCCTCCAGAAGGGATCTCCTGAGGTGCCACGCAGGTCCCCTGAGGGCCCTACTGATGCCCCCGATCTGCCCACGGATCTGACTCTGCGGGATGTCATGGGCGCCATCGCCGAGATGAAGGCCTCTGTGGGCCAGCGTTTTGACACACTGGCGCAGAAGATCGACTCGGTCCTCGTAGATGTTGGCCTGATAAGGACCGATCTCTCCAAGACCAACGACCGAGTCGATTCTTTGGCCCACACCGCATCGGGCCTTACGACAGATGTGGCGGCCCTGCAAACGGAGGTGCGCCGGCTTGCTCGGGCGAGTGCGCTGATGGATCGTCGCCTGGAGGACTCCGAGAGTCGGGCCCGGAGGAACAACATCCGTATCATCGGGGTGCCTGAGGGACGTGAGGAAGCGGCGGCGGACCTTTTTGTGGAAGACCTGATTGTTACCCATCTCCAGCCACGGGGGCTGAGTAAATTCTTTGCAGTGGAGAGGGCCCACAGGGTTCCCGGGGGAAGGCCTAAGGTCGGAGCCGCTCCGAGACCTCTCATCGCCCGGATTTTTAATTTTCGGGACAGAGACGCTATCCTCCAATCCTCCAGACTACAGGGACCGATTAGACTTGACAATATGGACATTAATTTCTATCCTGATTTCACCCCTGCGGTCCAGAAGCAGAGACTGAGCTTCCTTGGTGTCAAGCGCCGTCTTCGGGACCTAAATCTCAAATACGCCATGCTTTTCCCAGCTAAGCTGCGAGTGGAGGTGGAAGGTCGCGCACACTTTTTTGATCGTCCCGAAGCGGCCGGGGACTGGCTGGATACTCTGTCTGGAGATCGGGATCGGGGTGGCGGGGGTGGAGCGGCCGGGGGAGAGGGCTCGCCAGATCAAGACTGAGGGCCTAATATTAGGCCTCGCTCGGGACAAAAATGATGCCACTTTTGACTATACGTCGGATTGCTTAAGTTCCCCTCCTATGGAGGTTGTGTGGGGTCTCTTGGGGGTTCTCCCTCCTCCTCTGGGGGTCTAGTTAGTTTAACTATCTATGGGGCGACAGGCACACTGCACGTTGGGGGGGCTGTCTGGGCTCATGCAGGGGTGCAGGGAGGGGGGAGTTTGGTTGGGGTGGGTGGGCAGGGATGGGGTGTTGTTTGTTATTATCACAAGGCAACCCTTTTTTTGTGTTGGTTCTACTGTGCTCTCGGGGGGACGAATGATGGTTTCTGTGTATGATGGGGGGTAGGGAATTGACTCTGTTGTCTTGGAACGTCAATGGACTGGGGGACAGGATCAAACGAGGTGTGGTCCTACAGTATCTGAAGCGACTTTCGCCTGATGTGGTCTTCCTGCAGGAGACACACCTTATTGGCAATTCCTTCTGCGCCATGAATCGGCGTGGCTACCGCCTCGTGGCCCACTCGGGCTTCACGTCAGGCTCGAGGGGTGTGGGTATCATGGTAAAGAACTCGCTCCCGTTAGAAATTGATGAGGTGCTCCACGATGACAGGGGACGTTACACTGTCTTGGTGGGGAGAATGGAGGGCAAAGTGGTTGTCTTTGTGTCAGTGTACGTCCCACCGGGGTTGCAGTCGACCACCTTTGCAGATCTGGGGCGCCTCCTCCTTTGCCTTCCGGGGGGGCTTCTGGTGGTGGGGGGGGATTTCAACGCGGTGGTTTCTGGGACTGTGGATCGTCACCCCCCTAGGGACCTCCCCCGGGCACAGGCGTGGATATCCGGCCTCTTGGATACACTGGGATTGGTGGACTGCTGGCGCTTAAAACATCCCACGCAGTTGCAATACACTTTCCACTCGGGGGCCCATGGTAGTCTCTCACGGCTTGATTATGTCTTGTCCCGGCGGCCCATGTCGGGAGGGTGGGGGAGGTGCGCCATTTGGCACGGGGTATCTCGGACCACTCCCCGCTATTGTTGCATTTTGATGTCTTTCCGAGGGCTGAGAGCAGGGCGGTCCCAATCAATTCCTGGTACCTGCGCGACCCCACCATTCGCGCTGACTTGATTAAATCCCTCCAGCGCTATTTTGAGGAGAATGTGGGGTCAGTGCCTTCAGCTATCTCCCTGTGGGAGGCCTTCAAAACAGTACTTAGAGGGGAGGCCCTATCCCTTATTTCCCACGCCCGGAGGCGTGAGCGGGAGGAGGTGACCCGGGTGGAGGCTGAAATAGCGGAGCTGGAGGGTAATCTAGAAGATGGGGTGACGGACGCTGCACTACATGTCCTCCAGCTCAAGCAGGCGGCTTATAGGGCCCTCGTTACGGAGGCGGCCAGGGGCCTTAGTAGAGAGCAACAGGGGCGACTGTATGATGTGGGTGATAAGGCTGGTAAACTGATAGCGTGGTTGGATAAAAAGGAAAGAGCGAATCGTGTGGTCCCGCTGATTGAGAAAACGAATGGTGTGTGTGTAACTGAGCCAGAAGAAATTGTCTCCTGTTTCGCGGAGTATTTCCGCGAGGTGTATTCCCCGGTCTCTTCTTGCTCGGAAGAGGATTCCCGTGCTCTGCTCAGGGATATCGCGCTGCCTTCCCTGTCCGGGGAGGACAGGGTGTCGCTGGACGCCGCTCCCACCTCCGACGAAATCGCCCTCGCCATACGCTCGGTCGCTTCTGGCAAGGCCATGGGCCCGAACGGTATCCCTATCGAGCTGTATAAGCTGCGACCGGATACATTGGCGCCTCACCTCCGCGCAATGTTCCTCGCGGCCCACTCGTTGGGCTCCCTCCCGCTTGACCAGCGTCTGGCTACAATCGTGGTGATCCACAAGGAAGGGAGACCTCGGGATCGGGTTACTTCTTATCGGCCTATCTCACTACTGAATGCGGAGCCCAAAATTCTCGCTAAGGTACTCGCCAATCGGCTGGTCGGTGTGGTGGGAGATCTGGTTCATCAGGACCAGTCTGGCTTTATTCCCCATCGCAATACAGCCCTTAATCTGCGGCGTTTGCATGGGGTGCTTGCGCGCGTCCCATTTATACGGGAACCGGCCATTTTGGCGTCCTTAGACGCCACCATGGCGTTTGACACGCTTGAGTGGCCATACATCTGGGCGATGCTCGCGAAGTTCGGATTTGGCCCAGGATTCATCAGTTGGGTCAAATTGTTGTATGCGGGCCCAATGGCGCAGGTGGTCGTGAACGGAAGAGTATCGGCCCCGTTTGAGCTGGGCCGGGGCACGCGACAGGGCTGTCCCTTGTCGCCGCTTCTTTTTGCGCTTGCCTTGGAGCCCCTGGCGGAGTGGCTGCGGTGGGAGCCTTCCATCCGTGGTCTCCGTTGGACCCCCGAGTATGAGGACCGCGTATCCCTATACGCTGATGACATCCTTCTGTACCTAGCCTCCCCACGTAAATCACTTATAGTGCTAGTTGATGTTTTACACTCGTTTGGTCGTAACTCCGGTCCCGTCATCAACTGGGCTAAATCGTGTGTGTATGTTCTCTCTGGGGAGGCTCCTATTCTCCCGCGGGGCTGTCCGATCCAGATCGCCCCGCAGGGATTTCGGTACTTGGGTGTCTTCATTACTCTGGACCCGGAGGCCCGGTATGAACGGAATCTGCTTCCCCCCCTCCAGCGTCTGCGGGTAGATGTCGCACGCTGTCGGCGCCTGCCGCTTTCGCCGCTCGGCCGGGCGGCATTGTTCAAGATGATGTCTCTGCCGCGTTTTCTGTACGCTTTGCAGAACACTATGGACTTGGTCCCGGCGCGCTACTTCCGTGAGGTGGAGAGTCTGCAACGCCGCCTGTTCTGGGACGGGAGGCCGCGCATTGCTCTGGCTAAGCTGACGCTCCCATGGTTTGACGGGGGGATTGCCCTCCCGGATATTAAACGGTACTATTGGGCCTCCCAGCTCGCTGCCATTAACCATGGCCTCTACGGGCCCGCCTTAAACCCGGCATTTGAAATGGACAAGATGCTCCTGCCAGGTGGCGACTACAATCGAGCGCTCTACTCTAGCGCACCCGACGCTCGTCTGACGGGCCCCACGCGTGTCATGGTGCAAGTCTGGCACGCGGCCAATGCAGCTATGGGGTGGAAGGACCGTTTGACCCGGGCATCACCACTATACGCGTCTGAGCGGTTAGGTTCCCTGTGGACCTCTAAGGGCTTCGAGAAGTGGGACATAATAGGTATCAGTAAAGTGGGGGATCTTTGGACGAGGGGAGGATTTAAAACGTTCGATATGCTGCAGACGGAGTTTCAGTTGCAGGGCAGTGAATACTTTCGGTATTTGCAGGTCCGTCATGCGCTGGGCTCCGTCTTCTCGGACGTTGCCTCCATCCCGGAATATTCCCCCCTGGAGGATAGAATGCTGGATGGGCACGTCCCGGACAGCACGATCTCACTTATATACAAAAAGCTCATAAACGACCGCTCGGGCCTGTTGACTGCCCTTCGTGCGGCTTGGGTTGCCGACGGGCTGGAGTTGGACGACGAGGACTGGACCTCCGCGGTGGCCTCCCCGAAGGAGGTGGCCATACCGGCTCGCCTTCGCTTCGTCCAGCTCAAGATACTCCACCGGGTCTACATGACGGGGCCAAAGCTTCTGCGTATGGGCTATGCTGGAGATGGGTTGTGTAAGCGTGGGTGTGGTGCTTTGGGGACCTTTATGCATATTTTGTGGGAGTGCCCGGAGGTAGAGGGGTTCTGGCGTGGTGTACATGAGGTGCTGCGACTGGTTATGCATGTGGCGCTGTTGCCTGAAGCGAGGAGATGCCTGTTGAATGTGTGGGAACCGACTGATTACTCGGCGCCGCAGACGTGGTGGGTGACTCTGGGATATATGATAGCCAAGCGTGATATTGCTCAACTGTGGGGATCCCAGAGGCCCCCGACGGTCTCGGCCTGGAAAGAACACATGGACTGGTGCATGTTTCGCGAAAAAGTGGTGTATGTGGCGAGGGGTAAGCTTGGGACATGGGTGAAAGTATGGGGCCCCTGGAACGCCTACCGAGGGGGTATCTGCGCACCACCGCTGCTGCCTGATGCCTCGCCAGCCCCATCCCCTTAGCCGACTCATTCCTCCGCTGCCGGGCATTGGGTTCCCCCAGTCCTCGCTCTGTTCTCTTCCCCCTCCTCACACTTCTGTGTATAGTTGGGATCCCCCCTCTTGGGGAGCACGTGCTGCTATTTTTGATTGTGGGTTGCCTTGTGGGTGTGGTTTTAATTTTTGTTGTTCTTAAATTAAAATGAAACCGCATAATGGGGCCTGGATGATGTGGCTTTGACATTGTTACCTACGGAGAAATGCTCCTCCTGTAATACCACGTGTTCCATAAATGTATGTCGTATGTTCCTACCATTGCTAGCGGCCGGCCGGAAGGTTGTGGGCCCATACTTGTATACTTTTAAGACCTGTAATAAACGGTTTAAAAAAAAAAACAAAAAAAAACAAAGGGGGAGATGGAGTGTCTTGAGGCTATGTGCGCTAGGACACTCGTGGTGCTGGGCGGAATCAACAGAGGAATTATGTAACTTGCTGGGAGATGTGGTTATTAACAGTTATGACGTAATGAGAGTGCAGTGTGTGATCTTATGGTGATCAATAAAGACGTCTGCTACAGAGCTCCGTGTGTGGTGTATTCATTTACATGCTCCCGGCTGGGGAGGATGCTACAGCTTCATCAATAGTCATCTCCAGTACCGTGAACTCAGAGATGCTGGTTCCTTAATGACTTACTGCTTCCACCCTCTGCCTGTGTGAGCAAGCTTCCGCTGCTCATGAGGAAACTGGTAGTGCCAGGTGATGCAAGTGAGTATAATTAGTACTCACAAATACTCTCTAACCCAAGAACTCTCTGCTTTACACCTGCATCTGCAGCAAGACCCGGTGCTGAGAGTCACCCGGAAAGGACCTACATCACCATTCCCCCCGCTGCTCAATCCACCTGGTCTCAAGCTGTGCGGCTCATCATCTGGCCTATGCCCCACACTGACGCCTCTACCGGGCACCTACATCACCATTCCCCCGCTGTTCACTCCACCTGGTCTCAAGCTGTGCGGCTCATCATCTGGCCTACACCCCACACTGACGCCTCTACCGAGCACCTACATCACCATTCCCCCGCTGGTCACTCCACCTGGTCTCAAGCTGTGCGGCTCATCTTTTGGCCTACGCCCCACACTGACGCCTCTACCGAGCACCCCTTGTTTGAGCAGGGCTCAGTTAGACATCGACTACTTCTATGATCGCTCTCGTTCCTTCTCCCTTAAGCCACCACTTTTGACCTCCAGCAGTGCCTTGGGCTACAATGAAAGTGGCGTGGCATGCAACAAACCTGCTGAGTGGGACTGGGCAATTATAGCACTGCTACTTCCTCTTTGTAAAGGCTCTGTGCAGATGAAGGAGGGTTATATTGCTAATTTAGAGACGTTGTCAATATGCAAGTGGAAAGCTTTCATTTCTGCTGCTGCATACCAGGTGATTCTCTTTGAGCAAAGAAACTTTGTACTGCTGATGCCCCTGAAAACACACTGTGTATGCACGTGAACCTTACTCTTTATGCCAAGTAGCTAACTTTCTCTGCAGCTTGGTGAAGATAGAGAAACTTTTGTCGCTAATCAAAAGTCAAAATGATTTACTGTGCTTGTTTTCTGTTACCAGTGAAAAACACTTCTGAAAGCTCGCCTGCGTTTGTTTTCCCTTTTAATACTCATTTTTTTCCTTCCAAACTTGCATTGCTTCAACGCTGCCTGTTCTCTTTGAAGCACCCCACTGCCAGCCACTGTTCGCAGCCATCTGTCTTCTGTTTTCTAGCCAACTGAGCCGCTCTGGTTCCAGACTGTACAGTTTCTTCATTGTGGAGTGACAAGGGAGGTTTTTTTTGGGGGGGGGGGAGGGAGGTGATTGGGGGACATTTGGGTAGAATGGGACATAGTGAAGGAGGTTCAAGGGAACATGGAGGGGAAGGGAAGCCACTCGTCAATTATCTTGAGGTGGTAGGAGATGCTCTGAAGTAACTGGGTAGTATGTGGGGTAAAGAAACAGTAGGGCCAAAGGTCACTCACAGATTTTGGTGACTGTTGTAGGCGGTGTCCCTCAATCATTTGTCGAGAAGGCAAGGTGTGTTGTCTTGGGTTCGTTACCTATGACAAGAAGAGTTACCAACCTGTGTATGTTGAGTCCCTTTATGCTGTTGACATACACTCAGCGACCGTATTAAATGGTTCTTGAACCCCATTAAGCCCGGGAAAAGGGCGAGGTTCATCAACATAAACAAAAAAAATAGACAATACCTTGTGCTGTCTGAATAAGGAAAACTGAGGATTATTGAAAGTACTAATTAAAGGCAGTGCAATTGAGTATCCTTGTGGAACTCTGTCTCTATAGGTGGATAGAAGAAGTCACGGAGCTTGATGTTCTCTGTGCCATGCGAGTTGAGAAGGTGAAGAGCTTGCCGGAAGTTACAGGCATGCAGGCGGCGCGCTCCTTCCGAGTCCCGGAAGCTGCCTTGGGGCTGCGCTCCGTGCTCAGCGCATACTTGGGCGCTCCTGCTGCACAGACTGCACTGGTGTTTCTGCTCTTGCGGTCACCCCGGGAGTTGTTGCGTGGGTTGTAGGGAGCAACAGGGAGGATGCCAGTGGAGCAGCAGAGTACAATGCTAGGCTTAGTTTTCAAATGCCGAATTGACATCATGAGTTTCAGGAAAGAAGTAATTTGTCCTTTCCAAGTTTGTGGTGTATTCAGGGAAACCAACCTGACATTTCCAATCTACGATGGGGTTTTTCTGTGATGTCAGTTTCCGTTTATAAATCTCTTTTCACCTTCATAATACAGAACTATAATGGCACACAATATTAGCAAGTATCATAACGTCACTTGGATGCAAATAACCCAGCATGCATTTGGTCATATTTAGTAGGTCATTGGAGCATTCCTGCCTCGGTCTCATGTTTTATGTGTGTATCATTTGTCATGACCAAAGTGGGCGGTCCAGGAATCCTAGATTCTCGCATGTTTACGGGGACAGCGTCTCACCAGGTACACCACCAATATGGTGCACCTGTCCATGCCATTCTTCGATTGGCGGGGCTGTATTGGACGGCCAATACTAAGGAAAATCTTGCTTGACCACAAGAACCCCAGGTCTACTGGTGCCCTTGTGTGCCTAGGGTAGCCCTACTCCTCAGTTATACTCAGTAATGTCAGTTTGGGGCAAGATCATTGATACGGTTGCATGGAAGAAGACTCCCTTATCCACGCGGAACCCAAAGCCTCTTGGGAGAGAAGTCTATCCATCTTTCATAGTTGCTTTGGTGTAAAATAAGCTCGATGCACGTATTAAAATGAGATCATTCGGAGATTGCAGAGATTGAAAGAGTATGGGTGAGCATTTTGTCTTCACACTAATAACTTTTGTCCAAGGGACAGATCTCTAGTTCCCATGCTGTCCATATATTCTATCCGGGGCATCAGTTACGTGGGTGCTGTATATCTATGAGATGTGTTTCCCAATGCCATCTGAGTGTCCAGGTCACCTTTTTAAACACACAACCAGCTGATCAGCACAGATAACTAGGTAGCCCAATAGTACGGCTTAAGGTCACCTACTGCTAGACCCCTGTCTAACCAAGATTGTACACATTTAGCAAACGCAACCCTGGGTGGTTGGTGTGGCTATCGGGATGCCCTGGAATCCTTGTTAAGTTTCTGAAAGAAGCTCTGCGGAATTTCAAAGGGGTAGTTCTGTAGGACGGATAAGAGCTAAGACAGAGAAAACATCCTAATTAGGACAGTCTATCCTGTGAAAGAAATGATGGGGAGTTTTAGTGCAGTAGGTCTGTGTGTGTGGATTTCATTAAGTGAGTACAGGTTCCTTAATATGTATACCCACGTATTTAAAGCTGTGACATGGAATGGTAGGAGGGCTTGCTAGTTTACTTCCAGGTCTCCTGCTCCTGTAGTGGGTAGATAATTGATTTCTTCCAGTTGAATAATAGTTTTCAGTTCTTGATTACATTTTATATAAGGATGAATCTACAAGTGATGTATATGATGCATCTTGTTTTTCATTGTGGCTATCAGCCCTTTTCTACTATAGTTGTCCCTGATTTTAGGTCAAACCTACCAGACAGCACAAGCTGTCTGGTTGCAAAAGACCAATTGTGGGTGTACCAAAAACATACAGGGGATTACAGGCTGTCTAATGCTTTCAGTTGATTGGCTTTATTGTCACTCATATTTGCTTGCTTCTTATTCAATGGCTTTCCTTGTCCATCTTGTTCTTCTCCCTCCCTTGGAGCATATGCTTTTTACAATCTCTCAGATTGGCTAGATTCTATCCTTGCACTGTTCACATTTAGGCAACTTATTTTTTATTTTTCATTCAGCTCTCCATGAGAGTGCATGTGTTTTTTAGGTTTCTGTCTTGTGATTAGCTTTTCCCCTTAAATTCCTCACCCATGCCCTATGCTGCTAACCCCTCCCAGCAACACGGATATTTTTGCCAGGGTATGGCTGAAGAGCAGACTTTAGGAGGTATTTATAAAGGTTGTAATCAATGTGCAGTTTAGAGATACCATACGACATGTTTGCTTTTCTTCCAGTATTTTTACAAGTTTTTTCTTTGTTTCTAACAATGCTTTACAGACAAACATTGGCCAAGCCAACAGCTCGGCCTTGCATTTCAAAGGTGAGCCGTATTGGGTTTTCCAATGCTTGTTGATTCTTTGTAGTTGGAGACTCTGCTGGATTTCCTCTGATTTCTTACTTGGCTTTTCCACCTTCCTGATGTGAAGGGGAACTTGGCGCCTTTACATTATTCTTCACCTATAATCATGAGTTACAAGATTGTTAAGTAGGGTTTTTGCTGTTTGCATTTTCTCCTCTTATTTCTTAAGGTGGCACTTGAGACTTTTTACATGTACTAGTAGGTGCAAGGTTGCACGGTGGCTGCTGTAAGGAATTGCTCTATTCTCAGACAATTACAAGGCTATTCAATAGAACATCTTAGCGTTCAAAGAGATCTCAAAGAGAAGAGAAGAAATAGTTTAAGACAAGTGGCCTTCATACTGAATTCATGTTCCCTCTTTCCAATCAGAATCTTATGGCCTATTCCAATAATTCGGACAGCTCATTCTCTAGATGGTATTGTATGTAGTGCTCCTGGTTTAATGGTATTTATTTCTTTGACAATTTTGTCCGTATTTATACAAATGTATTTTATAATTTTATTGACATTTAACTATATTTGTTTCTGGTTGAGTGAAAAATGATGACAGTGGCGGCTCATGACTTTTCAAAGGGGTGAGACATATTTATTGTCCAGATTGTAGTGGATGAGTGAAGAGTGCGAGCCTGACCACTTTTGAGGAGGTTCGGGGTATCCTACCTACTGCAAGATCATGTTGAAAGAATGGTGTCAGATAGTGTATTTCAAAGAAATGTTGCATCAAAAACATATCACATGAAAGAGTACCCATGAAATATTTAAGTGCTTTCATAGTGTGCTGTGCCACTAAAACCTGATACTATCCAGGAGTTTACCTTATTGTTTTCAAAATATGCAATTGTTGCTCCACCATGTCAAAAAATGTCTACTGTGCTAGAAGCTACAGCTTAATATGTGGGGCCCCATATGTCATGGGTTCCCCCTCGTCCCAAAAATTACATACAATATGGCAGTAGCAGTATTTTGCCATTGATGCAAACCCTTTTTTTACATGGGTGACTTATGTCAAGAATTACCTCTAGTGTGTCAGTGCCAACATTATGCCACATTGACCCCCTCCAATAAGTCATGGTTGCACTTACCTTCTAAGTGCCAGCACCAGCATTATGCCACAGTTGCCACATGTCAAACACTTCTTCTAATATGCCAGTGCCAGAAGGTTTCTCCACTGGTGCCCTCAAATGTCAAAAATGACCTCCATTGTGCCAGGCCCAGCAATTTGTCAATAGTGCCACCATATGTATGGGTGTGCCCCTTATTCCACAAATTACCTAAAATATGACAGTACCATCCAAATACCATGCGTAACCCTTTATTAAAAATTACCTCAAGTATCTCAGACCAGCGTTTTGTCAAGGTTGCCCCTTCTGATATGCCACTGTTGTCCTCCCTTCTGCCAAGGGTTACCCCCCAATGTGCTGGCACCAGCATTTTGCTTTGGGTCCCCATATGCTAATAATTTTCTCCAGTATGCCAGGACTTTTCCATGGGTGTCAGTCATGCCAAAAACTACCTGCAATACGTCAGCACCAGCATTTCGTCATGAGTGTCCCATATAGAAGAACAACAACTGTAACTCTAGCGGGATACATTTAAGCCCTTTGGTCTACAATAATACACAAATTATTTGTGGACATTACCATCATTTGTCAATACCTTTGTCAATATACTCTTTATCCAGACACCTCCTGCAGTGTTACTATTTGTCATTGACTTATTTGTACATACTTCAAACTAAACTATAAATTCACCCTTAAAACCACAGTCACACTGTCCTCATATAAATATGGCCCAATGCATATTTTGCGCCGGATCTGTCACGAGGTTGTCCATTTTCAATTCAATATAGCTGTCACCTAATATTCCCACTGTTCTCATCCATTCTCACGCACTCTCTCTGTCAGTCAATCTCACTCACTTTCACTAACAAACACGTTCACCCATTAACACGCATACAATACACTCATACACCCTCTCTCACCAGCATGCATGACACAACATACTTTTGAAATCAGTTGTTCGGTTTCCACACAGTTGTGCCTTGCCTGCGCTGGTTGCTTCCCAGCTTCTTGTGCTTCATTGACCCTCGGGACAGGCTCAAAGCTAAAGCAGGAAACTGAAACCTCGGACCTACCCAGTCTCAAGTTCCAGCCTCTTGCCTTTTCAGTACACCCTTTTCTTACTCTAAACTCTAAACGCTGGTTAGGCTCTTCTTTAATGGTCAAATGTGAGCAGTTCAGTCGTGCTTTCTCAGAGACACCTACTCACATTTAAACCAGAGACGTCGGTAGTGGGAAGGGAAACAAATCCGCCTCAGCTGAGTAGGCATACCCTATGTATTGGCTGTAGATTAAATCAAGCTTGGAGGATTGGAAGTTCCCACTTGTGCATACCATATCTCTATAAGATTTTAACATAAATACTACTGCAATAACAATGACTGAACAACTAGATGAGGACGTTGGAGAACAGTTAGTTGGACTAAATATTTCAGAAAATTGCAGGGCTGGGTGAAAGGGGTCTTCCTTTTGCTCTCTCTGCCCAGGACGCTACGCTGCTTGTGGGGCCCTTGGACTGCCTAACACAACGGGACTGCGAGGACCTGGGAGCATTGCGCTCCGTTAATCCAGCTCACCTGCTCCTCTTCCCGCTGGTCACTCCGACGCCACGCCTCGCGGCCCCCGCTGCGCGGGGGCCGCTCGCAGGCCCTACCACCACCATTTAAAAACTCGGCTGGCGTATTGAAGGTTGGGTCTTCCTTTTGCTCTCTCAGCCCAGGACGCTACGCTGCTTGCGGGGCCCTTGGACTGCCTAACACAATGGGACTGCGAGGACCTGGGAGCATTGCGCTCCGTTAATCCAGCTCACCTGCTCCTCTTCCCGCTGGTCACTCCGACGCCACGCCTCGCGGCCCCCGCTGCGCGGGAGCCGCTCGCAGGCCCTACCACCACCATTTAAAAACTCGGCTGGCGTATTGAAGGTTGGGTCTTCCTTTTGCTCTCTCAGCCCAGGACGCTACGCTGCTTGCGGGGCCCTTGGACTGCCTAACACAATGGGACTGCGAGGACCTGGGAGCATTGCGCTCCGTTAATCCAGCTCACCTGCTCCTCTTCCCGCTGGTCACTCCGACGCCACGCCTCGCGGCCCCCGCTGCGCGGGAGCCGCTCGCAGGCCCTACCACCACCATTTAAAAACTCGGCTGGCGTATTGAAGGTTGGGTCTTCCTTTTGCTCTCTCTGCCCAGGACGCTACGCTGCTTGTGGGGCCCTTGGACTGCCTAACACAACGGGACTGCGAGGACCTGGGAGCATTGCGCTCCGTTAATCCAGCTCACCTGCTCCTCTTCCCGCTGGTCACTCCGACGCCACGCCTCGCGGCCCCCGCTGCGCGGGAGCCGCTCGCAGGCCCTACCACCACCATTTAAAAACTCGGCTGGCGTATTGAAGGTTGGGTCTTCCTTTTGCTCTCTCAGCCCAGGACGCTACGCTGCTTGTGGGGCCCTTGGACTGCCTAACACAACGGGACTGCGAGGACCTGGGAGCATTGCGCTCAGTTAATCCAGCTCACCTGCTCCTCTTCCCGCTGGTCACTCCGACGCCACGCGGCCCCCGCTGCGCGGGTGCCGCTCGCAGGCTCTACCACCTGCTCCTCTTCCTGACGCCCCGCCCTCCTCACTACTTAGTCCCGTCCACGTGAATCCGCAGCGCGGATCGCAGCGCGGGCGAAGCCCGGGCCAAGGGCGGGCCCGTTGTAGCCCGTTCGAGCCCGCAAGAGTCCGGACCGGGCCACGTCCCTTTCGTTCACGGACTTGGGTGCAGGTTTGATTTGGGCTTTACATCCATACTGTTGTATTGTTTGCGGGTTGTTAGAGTTTAGTGGGCACAGTGGGTGTTAGGCATTGCTTGTCATAGCTGCGGGTACTCTAACGTTCCAACGCAATCGTTTCCCCCATACTCCGAGCTTAGCGCAATGGCCTCTAAAACGGGCAGGATTCCTGCTCGCAATGATAATCTCACGGGCACCCTAGATAACTTCATCATCAGAGCTAACTCAGTGATAGACCAGGGCATAGTCCTTATGGAACGAAGGGTTTCGCAAGAACTTGCTCAGGCCAGACGATCTTCTCTGGGTCCCATAGCTTCTGTTTGTACTCCCCGAGCCATTGAGGGTATTCCTAATTGTACAGGCGCCAAATCATCTGCACTCCCACTGACCCAATTTATTGATGACACTCCACAAAGTGACACCATGAGTTGCGATGAACTAACAACTTCACCGAAAAATAGTTCCCCTCCACCGCCGTGCTCAGGCCCTATCCTGCGCAACAAGAAGGATAAAACTTTGATAGTGCCTTCGAAGAATAAAACTAAAGCTCCTAGTGGGAAAAGAATTCATTCTGGGGGTAAGAAAACTTCAAAGCGCCGGGATAATCCAACCACCGAAGTTCCAATCAGGTTAAGTGAAGATCCTGAGCTATGCTCCCCGCACTCAGTTCCCCCCACTGATATGGTCGATGCAAGCGCTTCATCCAACATCCCGCTACAAACTGAAGGGGTTGTAACATCGTTGCAACTTAACTCAATGTTGCACACCCTACTCGATCCTATTCTTACTAGGTTAGATAGGATAACAACTCACCTGGCACAGCTTGAGATTATTATCAATGGAGCACAGGGAAACGTCCATAATAATACACAATTGCAATGCTCCTGCAAATGCAACCACAATAACAGGCCGGATGGGATAACCCCAGCTGCACCCTTAAACAATTCAAATAATTTAAACACTCAGCAACTGCCTAACCACCCTACTACAGATCAGGCAGCTTCTGCCCATATTGTCAACCCAGCACCCCTCCAAACTGAAGCCAGGGCCATTAACATCCAACCATCTGCTCCTATTATTCCAGCATCCGCTCTGGTGGCAAAAGGCAGTGTCAGTGGAAGTTTGACAAGAAGGGGAGATCTGGGAGAGGTACTTGGGCCTCTTTTGACAATTGATTTACCTCCCGAATCTTGCCCCCTTGTGGTCGTTCTCACTGGTGTCCCTGAAATAAGTGAAGCCACCACAGAAGATTACATCTCCCTAAAGAATAAGACGATGCAATGGCTGTGTACCCACAGGCCTTTGCCCCCCCATGTCAACAGTGAGATTATTATGGTCAGAAGGGTGGGCTGGATAGGGCATACCCGTAAAACTATACAAGGTGACTGTGTCTTAGTCAATTTTAGGGACCCCAAAACAGTGGAGTACATTTGCAGGGGGGGATTTTCCCACCTTGAAACTAAAATTGCAACATGCCCTCTTTCTTCCTTCTATCCTAGTCAATCTGCAGATAACCAAGAAACTGAATGGTCCCTCGTACCCCATTCCAGAAGGGGGCGTATCGGGCAACCAAGGCGAGAAGCTCACACCTTGTCCCGCACTTTTATCCCCCTTTTCAACAGATATAGCCAGTTAGATCAGGTGGACTGACTGATATGGTCGCTAGACGGGACTCAGGCTTCCGACCAGATTGAGTCAATTCATGAAGGCAACATGCTTCCCTGTAGCAGGGAGGTACCTTCTCCCCCAGGAGGGATTAGCTCTGGTCACTCCCTAGAGAGTATTGGTTGCAGTCTCAATGAGCAACACCCCACAGAACATCTAGCCAATGACACCATTGCTCCTGAGGACCCCATCGAACACAACCCATCGCAGAGTCTACCCCATTCGACTGTCTTTCCATCTCTACCCAATAGCCACGTCCAGCACATGTCCATAATATCATGGAACGTGGCGGGAATAAGCACCAAACTTAAGTGCCCTGAATGGGGCTCCTTTGTAGACACCTACGATGTGATTTTATTTCAAGAGACTTGGGCTAGGGAGGGAGCCCACAGACTGGGGTTCGTGGCCTTTAATACCATGGCACGTTGGGGAGGCATTGGGAGGCCGTCTGGCGGCCTGTCCACGTGGGTTGGTATCCATCTGGGTTGCAAAGCAGAATTAATAGAGACCAACTCGGTTGACATTTTATGTGTCTTACTGACATGGCAATCCTCTTTTAAACTAGCCCTAATCAATGTTTATTCCCGCCCCATAGCACTGGCTAGGGAATCTCAAACCATCAGAGAACTTTCAGCTTTTCTCGACTCTTTGAATCGGGAGATTCAGTTTATAATTGCAGGTGATTTCAACTGCCATTATGAGCCCCTACCAGGGATGGATGAGGGAGCCCTGTTGGAAGAGGATGAGTTCTGGGGAATTCCTCCATGCAACTCTGCTCCTGCTAAGGCTTGGTCCCCACTAGCTACACAGATTACGTCTCTTACCCTTCACAATTCAGTTAGGGCGGTCAACGGTAGGAAACCCTCGGACATTCCGTCTAGATGCACGTACAATAAAAAAGATCACGAATCTCATCTAGACTATGTTATGGTCGAGACAAGGCTTTGGCCAAAGATCGTGGATCTGGAGGTACTGCCCAGGATTGATAGCGATCATAATGCTCTGGCGCTAAAGATGATATCTCCTCTTGTTTTAAAGCGACAACCCGAACTGCCATCTGACCCTGGCCTTGTTTTATCTAATAATAGGCGGCGTGTCAAATGGGCGAAACTGCAAGATAAGAGGGATGCCCTCCCCAGATTATATTTAACTATTCTCCCCTTCCTCACCAAGGCAAGGGACATCCTGATCGCGGAAGAGCATTCTGTTCCCTCTGTGAACATGCTTACTCTTCATCAGGACTTGGTGGACACATTATCCGATATTTTTAATCCAGTTGTAACCTCCAATAAACCTATGGTGCCCCGCCCTTCCTCCTGGTATAATGCTGCGTGCAGGAAGTCAAAAACCAATTTGGTAAATGCAATTAAGGATGGTACGGATAGTTCAACTATTCGCGCCCTCAGACGCTCCTATAAGGAAGTAATGGAACAGGCAAAAATTGCCTGGGACTGGGAGCGCTGGCACGATCTTGCCTCTGCACTTACTACTAAGGATTCGCGGAGATTCTGGGCAATTGTAAATAATGGGACTACTGAACCCCGCAATGCTCTAGAAGTAAATCTAGACCCAGGGGTTTGGGAATCCCATTTTAAGTCTCTCTATGCAGGATCTTCCGACTTAGATGTTCTGCATTTTTATCCTCTTGTACCTGGAGATGATGAGGTTGAGACCTTGGCCTTCACCCACGATGATATTATCATTGCCCTGGGAAAAATGATGTGGGGCAAAGCCCCAGGTTTAGATAAACTACCAGGAGATATGTTTAAGGACCAGCCCCTGATTTGGGCACCGTATCTGTGCGCTCTATTTAATAATATCTTGCGAGGCGCAGAAGTCCCTGGGTCGTGGCTGGGAGCAGAGATCATACCTATCTACAAAAAGGGGTCACCTCTGCTCCCAGCAAATTACAGACCTATCAGTCTCATTGATGTCCCCCAAAAAATATTTGCGCGACTTATTTTAGATCGCCTGCAAGAGTGGATCAATGAGAATAATATTCTGTCACCCTATCAGGCTGGTTTTAGGAGTAAAACATCCACCACGGATCAGCTATTCCGCCTAGCTATGCTATACTGGAAGACCGTCACTATAGAGGGTGGCAGCCTCTATATGGTGTTCGTTGATCTCCGTTCAGCATTTGACACCGTGCCTAGGGGGAAATTGTGGGCTGTTCTTCGGGACCTGGGAGTACCTAATGCTCTGTTGAACATATTAGTGAGATTGCATACACAGAATTTTGCGCAGGTCAGGTGTGCGAGGGGAGGAGTTTTGTCCGCAAGGTTCCCGGTAGACAAGGGAGTTAGGCAAGGGTGTGTCCTTGCCCCCACCTTGTTCTGCCTGTACGTGAATGGGTTGATCTCTCGCCTGGATGCAGTCCTAAACAACGATGCACCCAGGCTGGCAGGTAAGAAAATCGCGGCAATAATGTTCGCCGACGATACTCTCTTATTAGCTAAGTCACCCATGGGGATACAGCGCACATTGGTTGGGTTTCATGAATTCTGTATTGATCATGGTCTACAAATCAACGTAGACAAAACTGAATTCATGATTTTTAACCCCCCACGACGCACCAGACCCCCTCCTATATTGGACACAGTTTCGCTTGAGAGAGTGCAGACCTTTCAATACCTAGGTGTCACGCTGAGCGAAAACCTTTCCTGGGTGCCTCATCTCTTAAAATCCCAGCTTAAACTGACTCAAACAGCGGGTGGAATTTTGAAAATGAACAATGCCTCATCATATAGGCCCATAAGCCCAGGTTTAGAAATTTATAAAACCAGGGCAAGATCAGCGGCCCTGTACGGGGGGGAACTATGGGGGTATGTTGTGAGTCCCGAATTAACTAAAGCGGAGAATAGATTCTTGAGGCAGCTGCTAATGCTCCCGCAGAGTACCCCCCTGGATTGGGAGTAGGCCCAGGCTTGACCTGGGCCTACTCCCAATCCAGGAGGAACTGTCTCTTAAACCCCTCAGATTCTGGAGGAGATTATGGCTAACCCCTGAACTCACACAATATAGAACTGAACTGCAGGAAGTATTAAATCTGAGCAAAGCTGTGCACATCCCCTGGCTCTCCTATGTCAAACAGGAATTAACGTTAATGGGTCTTGTGGATTTGTGGCATCAGCCAGCGATTGCCTGCAGTGAGATCTCAGGAAAACAGCTTACCCAGTCACATAGAGCTAGATGCACCAGTGCATGGCTGCATAACTCACGTATCGGTCCTATGGTAAATTCATTTTTAGAGTTTAAATCTGTATACTCCTTTGAGGACTATTTAAATGTAATTTATCCTGTACTGGCCAGAAAGTTATACATCCAATGGAGGTTTGGCTGCCTCCCTCTTGCATGCTTCACAAACAAGTGGTCTAGCTCCGGGGTTTCCAAATGCCCTGGCTGTGGCACGGATTTAGAGAATGAATGCCACATCCTTTTCTTCTGTCCCATGTACAGTAGAGCCCGGAAGCATTGGATTATACCTGTATGTAGGAACCTGGGTTTTCGTAAATATGCAGATGCACTTAGAGTTTTTAAATCTAATACAGCAGCTTACATTGTGTTTGCACTTTCTAAGTATCTCCATGCATTCTGGATAAAAAGGAGTTTTTTAATTCGAAACAGTGCCTAGACTAATCTGGGGTGTTAGCTGTAAAAATTTTTTTTTTTTTTTTTCTTTTTTAACTGATGATGCTCTTATTGTGTATTTTATTGTATTGTGTTTTAACTGCTACTTTTATGGCCAAAACAGGTCGAAATAAAGTATTATTGAATTGAATTGAAAGGCTAATTGGCATGAGCACTGCATGACTTAAACCTAAAGCTCCTGTGCTACTGTTCCCAATGACGCTGCTGCACGTCACAAACTGAAAGATCTTAAGGCCTTGGTAGGCCACTAAGCCCAGGGCTGCGACTTCACCAGCCCTGGACAATCTGATGGATGGTGGAGGTGGCTCCATTTGCCTGAGCCAGCCATTAGACATATGTCACTGCCTGGTTCAGGCTTCCAGACCGTGTCCTAACTTCATCACTCCCAGCTGAAAACCTGTGGCCCTGAGGCACATCTCAGTAAATCGCCTTTACTAAGATGTGCATCAGGGGCACCATTTTTTAAAGAATCTAGAACGTGGTTCACATTCGTTGTCTAGATGATTGTGTCGGAGTGATGAAGTTAGGACATTTCACTAGGGCAATTTGGCAGGATAGGGTGCGTCATTCTGTCGAAAAAGCCGTGGGCTTATTTACCCTTGCGCTGCTGGTATGTCACTTTTTCCCATGTTAAAAGTGACGCACCCATGGTGCAAGAAGCTTGTAAATAAGCCCCTTTGAAATTAAGGACAAAATTATTAGTTGTTGGTAGTGTAAATAGCAATTAGCCTGTGACAAACTCTTACGTTTCTGAAAAACTCCTTGAGCCTGATTCACAAATGGCCTTCCCACTCATAGCGGAGGCCCTGCAGTCGTGGAGGAGTGTCTGCACTCGGGCGGAATCTACGCAGTGACAATTCTCACTGCGGTTATTTCGCCCTGAGTGCGGAGACTCAACCACGAATGTTGAGCCTCCACCACAGTGCAGAGGCCCTTTGTGAATCAGGTCCTTGCCTACGTTGGTTGCTCCTTTAATTCTTCAAGTAAACTGATGGTTCATCGCTTTTAACATTATGGTTTGCTGTGTACCTAATAATTTAGCTTGTTTTGAAGGAAAGCTGATGTTAAGATATTATTTTATAACAAAGCTGTTACTCTTTATTATGCTCCCCTGTACTGCCCCTCTACCTATTCTGCCTCTCCCTTGTCCCTTCAATTATTCTCAGCACATCGTGCATTCAACCCCCACCCCACCATCTCTCACACTGATCATGCTGGATGTCTTTCAGGCAACTTTTTCTTAGTTTTTACTTCTCTACTGCATCTATCACATTTCCACTGTCCAGCTTTTATGCATCTATCTTCTGATCTAGAACGGCTGCCCCTCTTCCATCCTGGTCTTAAGTGAGAGCATGCCCCACTCCTGCCTCAAGTGCCACACAGTGGCGGCTTCTCCGCTAAGGCTGAGGAGCGTTGCCCCACTGCTTTGCAGCAGTGAAATCAGGGAAACATAAAATGATAATAACTCAATGTTATTATCATTTTATGTTTCCTGCTGCGGCAGCTTTGCGGGTGGGGTGGGGCTGGGCTGCTCACACAGGAGCAGGGGGAGGAGTGGTTTGCCCACTCCAAATGCGCTTGAATGTTTGGCCGGCCGTCTCAGGCCGGACAAACATTCATGCGTACTTTGCATGTTGTCCACCCAGGATGCATTACAGTCTGGATGGAGAAAATGCCCAGGCTCCCACTGCCTGTCTGAGCACTGAAAATCGGTGCTCAGACCAATCACAATGCTGCATTGCAGCAATGTGATTGGCTATGGGGATCCTGGTGCTTACTGTACTGGACAAGAGAGACTGTGGAGGGACGACGAGGAGAGACGCGGCAATCAGATACGATTTATTTTCTTTTTTTTTTACACCTCCCCTACCCTCCCCAACCCCCGATTGGTGCCAGCTGCCACTGGTGCCACATTGCTGCCAGTTGGACAAACATTGATTAACATATAAAAGGTAGTGGTTTAAATACTTGAACCACTTTTAGGCACTCACAATTACTTGTGGCCAAATTCCACTACATCGTTATTTGTCCACTGTGCCACTTCAGGAACAGCCATTTGTAAATCAGCCTTGATTGCACCAAAAGGAATAGTTCAGGCTGAACTGTGATGAGTGAGCTCCCTGAATGGGAACATAAGCAACCCAGACCAGTTTCAGCATAGTTAGCCCTTGTCATTAAGGCACAGCTTGAGTCCTGTGGCACGGGACCCACATCTGAACATATCTATTCGGGAATCTTATTGTGAAAACAAAAAAGTGAGTCTCAGACCCTGCTAATTACTCGGGCTTCACACAGTTCAAACGTGGGTCCTGTGCTCACTGTGCAAACGAACTCAAGCTCTTTTCCTTTGTATTTATGCAGTAACTTTCTAAAAAAACAATTTGTTGTTCTTTTTAATTTTTTTAATTTACCACTCCAAACAGGATCACCCCATCTTGAAATGATAAAGTAAAAAAAAAATGCTGCTGCATCATGATACATGCATGCGATGCATGCACTTATTTACATTGTGCTTTTGTTTTTTGCCAATGCGGCAAAGCATCAGCAAACAGGCATTTTGTTCATTGTTTGCCAACGTGGAACAGCATTGACAAAAAGCACTTGCAAAGCTAAGAAATTGGATAATGCCATTAAGAGGCAATACCTATTGACTTTGGAAATTCTTGTTTTGCTTTGCCAGGATTCCGTCTTCCAGGGTCTGGATCACTACGTCAATACCTTTACCTTATATTTGCTATTGACCTGATTGCATCTGATCTGTTAAGAATGAAAGCCAGGGAAGTCAAGCAAAGGAAAGTGTATTTTAATTTTGTATGATCTGGGAGTCTGAAATTATTGTAATAAGAAGTGATGTGTTTTTACCGGATCATATATTTAACTAGGAACATTTGTATTATGTTGTGGACAAAATATATTCATCGTGGAACATACAACACCTTGTATTGCAGGTGAATCAAACCAGGCATTCTAAGAGATCCATGCTCCTGGTGGCACAAAGGTCTTTGTGTCCCCTATTGATCATATTTAAATAATGGCTTCTGTGCACTTAAGACCCCAAGCCCCCAACATTCACTAGCTTTTCCTCACTCCAAGAGGCACTCACAAATGGGGCATACTTTCTAACAGTAACCGCCCCTTTTGGTTTTAAAGAAGCTATAAAAACATGCCCTGTATCTGGAGACTTTCTCAACCCCTATCTAATCATCTGGTTTTAGACAGCAGGACAGGACTGTCTGTCATGGAAGTCCTGGGCCCCAATATTCTGAAACTCAGAAGTTTCAGCTCTACTCAATCATTCTAAACGGAAAAGATCTGTCCTGTTCAATACCTACATTTTTACTATTATAAACAATAAGCTGATATCAGTTGTTTTTGCTAATTCTTGTTAAACCCATAACAGGAAACAAAATTCCATTTCAATTAAGTGTTTTGGTGAAGATTCAGGCCTTTTTGGCTGACCATAGTAGTGCTGTGGCCTTTAGCCAGCAGATGAGCTACTGACTGATAGAGAAGGCACTTCTGCATGTCTGGCCAACATGGTCCCACCTTTGAAGTCCCTTATTGAACTCCTGGGATGAAATGGTTTGCCTAGAGCCAGTGGCAAGTGTTCCTGCCATCCTTCCTAGAGTGTGGGGTGCTGGCACTCTTTGGTTGTGGTCATGCTATGTGAGTCTTCAGAGCTCTACCCCTGGAGCTAGACTTGTTTGTAAAAGTCTGTATTCACTGCTTTTTTTGCCTGACACTTTAAATCCCTAGGATAGAAGGGCCAGATGCCTACCTGGGGTCCATTTTACACCTCCCTTCCCCACACCAAATCTCATTCTGTCCTGCAGATGGAAATGGCTTTGTTCATCTGGTGTGAGTGTAGCCCAGTGCTCGGTAAGATCATGGGCAACGGTGTGCGGGATTTGTGGCTTCACAAAAGTGGAGGCCTGCTCTGGTATTGCACTGGGGAGAAGCAATGTCAATCTGCAGTAACATCATTTTTAAGTCTGACTTGAGTGCAGTTGTCAAATTGACCTATTGGCAAAATGATTTATTGCTGTCAATGCTCTCAAATATTTGTAAATGGGATTTTGGCTCCGTTAAAAGGTGCATTTTTTGCTCTCACTTTATGCCATTCATTCATGCCAATCACTGTTTGGTGTAGCCTTCTGCATCCTACTGAGTTCCTGCGTTGCAATGCACAGGGGACTATTTTGATAAATCACACACTTCAAATTTTTCATCTCATAGCTGTATATGAAAGACAATACTTTTTTAGTTTTTTCACAAGTTTTTTAATGCTTTGGTCAGGGCTCAAAAAGCAAGCTAGGCAATTATTCTTACAATGACTGTAGGGCAAAGCCTTCACCCCTCTATAATCTATTCTCTTCACCACGTACTGTGAACGTGGTGGAAACACTGTAAAGATTCAAAGTCTTGCAAACTCGTTATGAAAGATGTGAGAAATGTATTTTATTTGGTGGCCAAGATATACTGTGATTGGGAATAATGGCATTTTGATTATCCGAGATATATGCCCTCTCTAAAAAGCAAACACTCCTTTGGCAATGCGGCAATAAACCCAATAGGTATTACGGAGAGACAAAAACCTGGGTGAAATCAAAATCAAACAAACAGGTTTCAAGAACATGCCCAGCAGACAGCAATGTTTAAAGTATATCCAGCAAAGTTGACTGTTGGTCCCAAACAACAAGCAGGGCAGCGAGCAATTCGGGAAAGATACAAGGTGTTGGGAGACGGAATGGAACATCCAGAGAACCACTTAGTGACTGACAATTTGCTAATACTCGGGCTCCTTGAAAGAGCTGAAGGTGCTGACCCCAAAGCCTTTGTAAAGGATGGAATGGGAGAATTCTTTTGACAAACAAGCCTGTATGAGAGGGCTACCCAATAAAGCCCACTCAAATGCAATAATTAAAAGCTAAATTGGCCAGGCTACAGAGGAATGTGTGGGAGTACAGTTGTGGGAAGAGTGAAAGGCCAGGCGCTGAATGCTGAAAAGAAGGGTGTTTTTTCATCCCAGAATCACAGGTTTCTTTTCATCCTGTGATGTCAGCAATTCTCTAGAGTGTTAATGCCAAGACCAGACTCAGAAAAAAAGAATGCATTCAGACGTACTGTGAAGTAAGGATATTCAATATGCTGATCATGCACTAATGCAAATGCATTTCCGGATGCAGCGCTGGTGGTGTCCATGATGACCTGTTCAAGAAAAGAGCTGGTGATCCAAACATGTGACTGATTCTGGCTCAACCACACTGGTCATCTAGAGATATCATCTGGTCAGTGACGCAGTGTATTTCCCTCTGCCTCAATCTACCTTTACAATAATGTTCATCATTTGCATTCCTTTGCATAGCTGTCGATGAGATGCGTGTTGTAAACACAACATTTATTTAAATCTCCAGTTTGAACTTCAGAAATGCTGTTCAGCTTGCAGATAGGAGCACTGAAATCCAGTTTAAAAGGAGAACAGCACATGAGTGTTTCTTGACATCAATCAAACTTCGCTTCACCCAAACCTAAGTCCACCTGGGTCTTTGTTTTATAAAGTGCTTCATGTAGCCATAAGGGTACGTCACGGTGAGCGAGCAACTTACATGGGTACATGGAAGCAGAGGAAGTTGGGAGCACTGGGGCTTGATCCCATGGGTGTTGTCAGTCCCCAGGTCACCTCAGTGTTCAGCTGAAGGCAAGTCAAAATAGTTCAGTTTTCAGTATGTAATGTATTATTAGTAAGGCTGTCTCTCTTCTGTTTTTCTTTATTGATTTATTGATGTTCACAGATAAATACAGATAGAAAACCATCTGTTCCTCTCTCTGTAATTTTTATTAAATGTGGAAAAACGGACATAGTTCATCTTTTGTGTTATTTCTAATGCTGTCTTTTCACAACTGACAGGCAAAGTGCTGTGCTGACTGATATGATATGATCAGGGCCACTGGAATTATGAGGCAGGAGATGGCCAAATTATGCGGAAAGAAAAAGCAAATTATGCGGCATAATGCGCCACATTTTGGAATAGCATTATCTCGTTATTTCTTCATTTTAAAACTTGGTAACACTGTCTGGACATTGGTGGCACCTCGTTAGTGTCAGTTTAGCACCCAAATATAGCAAGAAGCAACAGAAAAGTGACCAGTCCACCTTGGCCAAGGGTCTTCCACTGTGCAGAAACACTTTTCGCTGTATTTTTAGTAACTTTTAACCGTGTGAGCTAGAAACACATTTGTTTTGTTGAAATCTGCAAATTATGTGGCAGATGATGGATTATGTTGCAAATGCAACAAATCTATAAATATGCGAAAATCACCACGGTCACACAAACGCATAATTCCAGTGGCTCTGGATATGATATAATTTAAAGAGAGTGAATGTACAGAGGCATCTTGGTGCTGGCAACTGACAAGCCAGAACAGGAATCAAAGGTCCTGACAACAGGAGAACTTACAAATGGACAAATTAGGTTGTAAATAGCTGCAGGTGTGCACGTGTTTATTCAATAATGCTAGTGTTTTCATATGAGAATACAACTTGTAAGTGATACTTCCTTGTGTCTTATAAAACCCGTCTTGCATCCAAGTGCGAGTGTGGCCTTCTCAGTTAAATAAAGTTGAAATATACTAGTTGCAACAATTTTTTTTCACAGACCAAAAAAATAAAAAGGCAAATGTGCAGAGAAAAGCAGCAAAAAAAATAATATGGATAAATAAAGAAAAGGTTGTAAAATTAACACCATTAACCCTTCAACACTAATTATTATTACTTAATTGAGGGATTCTCTTTAAAAAGAATATATATATATATATTGGGTAGAGCATATGGGGCATAGCAATAACAATCGATAACAGGGAATGCAAAAAACATTATTGGATCAAGACATGCACGTTATGAATAAAACCAAGATATAATAAGTACAGAAAAACATTTTGCAACAATAATCTGGCTGCATCCTCGATTTTCACAAGTGCTTTAGTTGATATTCCAACCTTTTACAAATAAGCAGTTCTAACATACTAAAGTGCTGAAGTGCTATCATACACGAAAAAAAAAAAACAGGTTATCTTTCACCAAACAAGATAGCTCCACGGGAAAAGCCAGAATTCAAGTGTGTGGTTTTTTTTCTTGTTTTTTTAATTTAATTTTTGAAGTGATATTAACCCCAGCCTAAAATTAGTTAATCCCGCTTAAAATATCTAAAGGACTTCTATTACCACTGTTGTTTAAAGATTCACTACGTATTTCCAAACTGCGCTGAACTTCCTTGTAGCATCCACCCGCCTAGCATATGCTTATTCTAACATCATGGTTCGTTTCATCTTATTTAACCACTTTGAGTATGAAGGTACTTCCGCCGACCTCCAATTCTGAAGAATTAAGGAGCGAGCAATGAGGGAGCAAATCACAATAAAAGTCTCCTCTGCTTTTGTCAAGTTATCCCTTACACTGGTAATGCCAAAAAGGGCTGTCTTAACCTCTGGATCTAGCCTCTTCTCGATTGCCTGGCTTTTGGCCAAAATAATATTGGCCCAGAATGGCCCTAGCTTTGGACACATGAAGAATATATGTAGCCAAGCCCCTTCCCCTTCTGCCTGACAGCGGAAGCATCTGTTCTCTACTGCAGAATATTTTTTGTTAAGTATTTTAGGTATATAGTATGCCATCCACCGAGACAGGAAGGCCATTCTTTTACAATTGGCAGCTCTAAGGCCTTACTCCCTAGCTGGTATATGGTCTGCCACTCCTGACTTGACAGAGTGCAATTAGTTTCCTGGGTTACTCTTTCTAGGAATTTTTCGACCAGTGGAGACTCATTTTGATTACACAACTGAGAGTACCAATTGCCCACCCCTCCTAATTTGTCTCGAAAGAGAGCGGTCACCAGCTTGGTCTGGCACCACTAGATGAAATATTATATCTATTTTTAAAATATATAATCTGTAAATATTCAAAAAAGCCAGGCTTATTCTGTTCACCGCATCTGTTCCGAACCTCTTGCCAGGTAATTACTTTATTTCTCACTAAAAAGTGCCCCAGATCTTCTAAACCACATTCCTTCCAATTTCTAAGGTGACTGGATTGGATTTGAAGACCGAAACTTTCGCATTCACCTAATTTTAAAAAGTGCAATCCAGAAGAACCAGCTTGCTTAAAAAAGACTGTAGTCTAAAAGCATAATCCTGCAGTCTTATATCTTGCCTGTTTGGGAGTTTAGATGTTTCTAAAAATATCGGGATTTGCGAACCAGATTCCTGAACCATTGTGTCCCAAAAAACAATATCCAATAAACCGTTTGATTCCATCAAACGAGCTGTAAGATCTAAAATAGCCGCTTTGTAATAGGTTCTAACCCACCCTGATTAATATCAAGTTGTAGTGCTGAGAGTTTAACCCTAGATGCCTTCTTGCTCCAGACAAACTCTCTAAACATAGATTCTAGCTCTTTGAAATAACTAGTATTAATTTTTAGGGGTACATTTATAAAAAGAAAAACGAGTAGGGGTAGTATGGACATTTTGATGAGGGCTACACAGCCTATCAATGTTAGAGCTAGAAGTGACCACTTATCCAGCAATGTTTTAATTTTACCCCGCATAACTTCATAGTTCAATTTAAATAACTGCCCATATTGATTGGAAACAAATATCCCCAAATAACGTATTGGTTCCGGTTTTAGAGCTTGATGTTTAAGATTTGAGGGAAGAAAATCACAGTCAGTATTTAAAGTTAAAATCTCTGTTTTATTTTGATTGATTTTATAACTCCCAATCAATTCAAATTGACTAAATTCTGTTAATACCCGATCTAAATTCAGGCTCTCAGGACTAAGAACTTCAACTTTGCCATACCCAGAATCGGCACTCTGATTGCCTCGTTGTCATGGATTTTAATGGCCAGGGGTTCAATAAAGAAGGTAAACAATAGGGGGATAGCGGACACCCTTGTCTAGTCCGCGGTTTATATTTACTATCCCCGCTCGGTTTGCATTTATCACCACCTGAGCCTGGTCCCCCTGGTAGATATTCCTAAGCATTTCTATGACCTGAAAAGGGACACCGAACCTGCCTAGACCATAAAAAAGGGCATCCCAATTAACCAGGTCAAATGCCTTTTCGGCGTCCACCATCATAATGAGAGCTGGAATACAGTAACTGTTAATAAAGTCGAGATCCTGAATTAAAAATCCAGTATTAGAGGACATCGACCTTCCAGCGACAAACCCAGACTGGTCTCTGTGAATCACTTTCTGTGCTAAGGGAGTGAAACGTGGAGCCCAAATTTTCATTAGAATTTTGTAGTCGGCATTAAGAAGGCTAATCGGTCTATAGAAATTAACACCCTTGAAATTCTTACCCTTTTTCACAAAGCTTACGATAATAGCCTCTTTCAAGATTGAGGGAACAGCGGCACCAATAATAATATAATTTAAAAGCTTAGTCAAGAAGGAAATCAGTTCCTTAGCGAATACTTTATAAAATTCTATAGGCAGCCCATCATTTCCACAGGCTGTCGCTCCTGTGATGGAATTTAGAGCTGCCAAAATTTCTGCTCCTGATATTGTGGTAAATAAAATAAATATTACCGGACTGAATTTCATACGGAATCTTAAAATAAAGTAAATAGCTCAAAATAACAAGAGGCAGAATCCGTGGTATAAGAGGTTTTCTAATGGGCTTTATTCCATTCAAAATGGCCGACTCGAGTCGCGGCCCTCAGGTTCCGTCACCACGAGGGTTCAGGAAGTGAAGTACAATAATTTATTAACAGACATGTATTTTTATAATAAGTACATTACAATGAAACGAATGTAGAAGGCGTAACATTTGATAAGAAAAGTGACAAAACAGTGACATAATCGAAACTAGGCGTAATAAGGAATAAAAGAAACATGATTGGTTAGAATTATCAGACATAGGTGGATCTATAAGATAATACTTGGCATAGATGCGCGCGCGGCAGCATGACGTGTAATTGACGTGCAACTAGGGGGTGAAGGGGACTTGACATTTAGCTCTACATGTGGAGACGAGAAGTCTGGGGTCAAGTCAACCTAATCCCAAATCATATCTAACATCCTATGTTTAAAGAACTATGTTATCCACAAGGAAAGAGACTCTCGGACAGAATCTATTCTATACTGACTGTGTACGTGTACAAGCGTCTAAGTGTCTATATGAGATGCGAGGGGCAGAAAACTTTCCATGGCAACAGGGCTATGAATCACTTGCAGGAGGACGGAAAGGCTGAGTCCTTTGCTTGTGAGCCAAAGGAAATGTTTACCTAAATCACTGGACAGGAATGCATCGGCTGGAGAGCAAAATAGATAATTCGAAGGTGAAATACAACTTCTTGGCAGACAGGCGAAAACTGGCCGAGGCAGGCACCGTTAGCTGCACAGGGAGTAGGACAAAGTTCATGGATACAGATGCGAGCTCAAGCTGAAGCTGTCAGAGACAGAGAGCAGGGAAAGGCTTTGAGGACAGAATCGGGCCTACTTGCCTGAACTGTAAAAATGGAGTAACTTAGCCATATAAAGTCGGTGGCCTTTCATACTTAGGAATCGAATATCCAGCCCATTGATGGCGGATCTGACAGAGAACATGTTGACGGTAGACACACATATGTTTGCGTCTTAGAAACTGGAACTGGAGGGAACATACATGTACTTGTAACATGCATATAGAACCGTTGGGGTCCAAGATAGGGGACATAACTGATCAGGAAAATCCACATTTCCACATTCCCTCCTTGTCCCCTTCTTGCCCTTCACGAGACATCAATCTTCATCATTCCATTGATTTGCTCATGGAGCATCATTTCTTCTTCCTTCCGGCATTTTGAACGAGAACTGTGATATGGAATGCACGATGTGGCACACAGACCACAAATCGCTGGTCCACATTGTAGGCATAAACAACAACTGAAGAGCATAAGAAGGCCAATACCTAGGAAGGATAAAACTCTCCATCCCCAGGCTGATATCACACTCCAAAACCACCCGGACCACGTCCAAGTGCCTGGATTCTCGTGTATCTGGCTTACAATCTTATGAAGGCGTGTTATAGCTTTATATACAGATGGCGAATTTTCTGGTATGAATATGCAGCAGCTGGATCCGATGACCCTGCAAGCTCCGCCCCTATCGGCCAGGATGACGTCAAGGACAAGACGATTCTGGAGAACAACAATTCTCATCACTGATTGTTCCTCTGTCAGATTGCCTATGGCGGCTATAGTCTCGTTTACTACAGCTTCAAGAGTCTTGGTGAGTCTGCGTATCAGCTTACTATTTGATATTGTACCTATATAGGGAAAGATACCTTTATTGAAATCTACATACTTGTCCCATGCTGTCTCAGTATAATCGACAACTGGGAGATCTCTCCGCTCTCTATTGTGTACTAAATGAACATCTCGATAATAATCAGGGGGGGCTAGGAAAACAGGTGGCAAAAGGAATGCGATGTAACAGGTACCATCCCAATCTAGAGGCAGACGCATATATGCCGTCTGACCACATATGAAGTAAGAATGGCGAGAAGCTCTAAATGAAGATTTACCTTGATCACTATATTCTACTGTAGTAACGCATTGGCTATGGCCCATATGTATGGAACCAACTTTTCTTACACATAATTCACCCTTAACTGGAAATACTGACATAGTGGGCAGAATTAGTTCAACTTCGGATTTGACATTCAAAATCATAAGATTAGGCGTAAAATTTCCTAATTTATACACTTCATTTTCTAAATCAGTTCCTGTTCTACTGGGGTGACCCTCCTTATTAGGGTGACAGACTTTGAATAAAACTAGATTCAGATTTCCCCATATCCAATGTTGTTGATAAACTGCTGTGTCTGGGTCTATGGAATTTAATAAACTAAACCATGCTCCACAGGAGCCATTGTGTGTGAATGGATGTGGAAAGAAAGGCAGAACTCCTTTGGTATTCTGATAGGGAGGAAGTCGGCCACACACCCAACAATTGGTGGCATTACTAGTCTGATGGGAATGATGTAACATACTAATGAATGTGTTATTGCGCAGCGCAAGTCTATAAGATAATTCATGTGGCGGTAGGTCACTAGAAGAATGTTCATCAGTTATATTGAAAACACGTTTAGAAACAGGATAATACATATGCAACAATATACTTGCAGTAACTATTAAAAAACTCAAGGAAGACAAAATTAATAAAGTCACAATACAGTGGTTACGCAGTAATTTACAATACACATGTCGTTTCATTATGATTCTGGACTCTACGTGATTCAGACCTAAGGGGTACATGTCGGGACAGATTCAACCGCTTCACCTTGGAGAGGACTTAAACAATCAAATCGTCCGACAGTTTAGATCTGGACCTGAGTTTCTGTTTATAGAGTTCGGTGCTACTGGCCTCAGCCAAAGGTAGCTTTGAGTCAATGGGGGAAGACACACGGGCAGTACTGTCTGTGTCAGGAGGAAGTCCATGAAATTTTTTGACGTGACTTGAATGAATCCACCCTTTGCGTCCCTCGATCTTCACGGCTGTTCTTGTGGTCAACAGGACCAACTTGGGTGCTTTCCACCTGGGCTCCAATTGACTTTTCCTGTCGAAGTTTCTCACAAAGACAAGATTACCCGGAACAACGTCATGGGGTTTCGCCTCAGTGTTGTCGGGAAAGGCTGCAGCTACCTGTGAACGAGAAGATTGTAGTGCAGACATCAAGGAAGCCAGGTAATCTGTCAGCATATTACAGTCAACATCAGTTATTTTACGTGGTATAGGCGTCCCCCACATATTCGGAGGTCTACCAAAGATCACCTCATACGGGGATAGCCCTGTTCTAGAGTGTGCTACCATTCTCATGTAAAAGAGTGCAACTGGTAATGCTACTATCCAGTCGACACCTTTCTCTCTACATATTTTGGACAGTCTGATTTTCAGTGTCTGGTTATGTCTTTCTACGAGACCTGCTGCCTCGGGATGTCGGACACAGTGGAATTTCCACTGATATCCCAACAAGAGTGAGACATGTTTCATTAATTCGGATGAGAAAGGCTGACCGTTATCTGAATATACAACACGTGGTAAACCGTACCGTGGGAAGAATTCTCGAACTAGCTGCTTGGCAGTAGTCGGGGCAGTGTAATCTGATACGGGATACGCCTCTGTCCAACGGGAGAGAGCGCAGACAACTACGAGGACATATTTGAATCCTCGACAACGTTCCATCTGAATATAATCCATCTGGAGGACTTCAAAAGGATGGTCAGGAGGCTGAAATCCACCCTGCTCTACGGGAACACTCTTTCCTGGATTAAACTGACAACATATCATACAGGTACGAACTTTTTGTTTAGCTGCTGCTCGTAAATGTTTGTTGAACCAAATGTGCTGAATGCTGTCTAGCATAGCCTTCTCTCCTAAATGTGCTGGACTGTGAACTGTAGCTATAATGGCTTGAACCATGGAATCAGGGAGAAACCATACAGATTTCTCCTTCGTCATCCATCCTTGATCTGTCTGGATCCCTCCTAGTTCAGTCCACTTCTTTATTTCCTCTGCTGTGGCATGTGTCTGTATGTCAATTACGTCAAGTGTGGGATCCTTAATTGTCATACACTGTGTTGGTGTCTGAACTATTGGCTTTGTCATGTCTAATGTGCGATTCTGAGCAGTCTGTTTAGCTGTTCGATCAGCTAAATCATTGCCTTGAGAAATGGTATCAGTAACCTTCGTGTGTGCTTTACATTTCATAATCGATATAGCAGTGGGTAGATGTATTGCGTCTAACAAGGCATGAATGAGGGGCCCGTGCTGAATGTGGGCACCATGGGACGTTAAATAACCTCTCTCTCGCCATAGCACGCCGAAGTCGTGTACAACTCCGAATGCATAACGTGAGTCAGTGTATACATTAACTTTCTTATTTGTGGCTTGAATACAGGCTTGCGTTAGAGCAATAAGTTCTGCTGCTTGGGCTGACAGAGTATCTATACAATGTGTCTCAATAACTTCAGTGTCTGTTGTGACTGCATACGCGGCCACTAAATCTCCTGTACTTGTTCTCATGCACGATCCGTCTACATACAACGTCAGGTCTGGATCTAACAATGGAACGTCTGTCAAGTCTTGTCTAGGTTTCGTCTTTATTTCAATGATTTCAACACAATCATGAGCTAGTGGGTCTGTTCCAATTACAGGTAATAGCGTAGCAGGATTCAATGTATTACACCGTCGGATCTCTATGTGTGGTTGAAACAATGTCAGTTCATAACCGGTAAGTCTTGCTATGGTCAAGTGTTGTGTTTGTGTTCGGTTCACAAGAACCTCTACTGCATGTGGTACTTGTACTGTCAATGGGTGTCCTAATACTATGGCATCGCTTTGTCTGATTGCTAAAGCTGTCGCTGCCACTGATTTCAGGCATGCAGGCAAAGCCTGAGCTACGGGATCTAATGTACTGGAAAAATAAGCACATGGCTTGCGTGATCCTGCTTGATCCTGAGTGAGTACTGACAAGGCAGTACCTTCGCGTTCTGTAACAAAGAGTGTAAAAGGTTTGCTATAACATGGTGTTGCTAAAACAGGTGCTTGACATAAAGCTTCCTTTAGGCTTTCAAAAGCTTGTGTATGTTCCTGAGTCCAAGGGAGAACAGTCGATGTGGCTGCCTCCTGTGTGGTTAACTGAATGAGTGGTTTTGCTAGAAATGCGTACTGAGGGATCCACTGCCTACAATATGAAGTGAGGCCTATGAAAGCCCGCACCTCCTTTTGTGTCTGGGGTATTGACATGTTAGCAATTAACTGGATGCGATCTGGTGTAAGCTGCCTTCCCTCCTTGGACAGCGAGTGACCAAGATAAATAACTCGCTGAACACAGAATTGCAGCTTAGAAGGGGACACCTTGTGCCCCTTGTCGGCTAGGAAATGTAAAACTGTCAGAGAAGCTTTTTCACATTCTGGCTCGCTTCTCGCGGTGATCAGCAGATCATCGACATATTGAAGCAGTGCAGTATTGACTGGCATGTGGATACTGTCAAGTTCTCGTTTCAGTGCTTGGCTGTAGATGCTGGGGCTTTCTGTAAATCCTTGAGGAGCGCGTGAGAATTTAAAGCTGCGCCCATTTAAACTGAATCCGAACAAGTATTGGCTTTCCGGATCTATTGGGACGCTGAAAAAGGCATTCTTGAGATCAATTACAGTAAAAAATGTTGCTTCGGAATCAATTGCTGTCAACAATGATGATATATCAGGGACCACAGGGAATTGTGGTACAATACACTTGTTTAGTTCACGCAAATCAATAACCAATCGGTACACTGGTGGAGCAGTAGGATCAGTTCGTTTAAGAATCGGAATTATCGGTGAATTACATACATTGGAGTCTGTTTCTACAACTACTCCCTGGGCAATTAGCTCATCAATGATTTTCAACAAAGCCACTACAGCATCATGCGGTAACTTGTATTGTCGCATTCGTGGTAGTACCACTCCTGCTTTCAATGTAACTCGATAGGGTGTAATGTTCATGCAGCCAACATCCGTAGGGCCTTGTGCCCATAGATGTACTGGTAAAGTCCGTAGTCGGGGATCCATGTCTCTAGACACATAGTGACCTTTAAAATCACGCAAAAACAACCTTACTCCTTCCGGAGAACAACATATTATGGCTCCTAGTGCTTTCAGAGTTTTAATTCCTAACAGATTTTCTGGGCATGATTTAGTAAGTAATAAATCTGTAGTTCGTGTCAAAGGTCCTATCGTAAGTGGTAGAGGCTGTGATACTTCATTAACAATAGGTTTTCCTGAAAAACCAAGGGAAACATTTTGAGAGCCTGAGAGGGGTGCCCCTGGAACTTCACTACGTTTTATGGTTGTTCGACTTGCCCCTGTATCGAGTAAGAATTTTCTATCTTGACCTAATAATTCACTATGTACATAAGGTCCTTCTTGATCTACCGGAATCTCGATAAGCGGTAAGTCAACTTCCCTCTCTAGGCTGGTTCATGCGTAACGCTGATACTCAGGGTATTCATACTGTGCAGTCTGATACATTTGTTGTGTTGTGGTTTGTGTGGCAGTAGCAGGCAACGGTGGTGCAGCTGGCACAAACTGTATGGGTTGCTGTGAGGCTGGCATAGACTGTTGCTGAACTGGCATGGACTGTCCATGCTGCATAGCTCCTTGTTCATTCTGATCTTGTCTAACTAATCGTGGTCTCTCTTTTGCAATACCTGTAGCTATATTACGTTTCAGGACTTGACAATCATGTACATAATGGCCTAGTTGTTTACAGTAATTGCAGGTTCCTTTTACAGGAACTGCAGAATCACCAGAATGTGTCACACCCTTTTTGTGACCATCTGCTGGTACTGTCTGAGAAACTAGCATTTTCATTTTTGTATCCTTCATGCGTCTATGCTCGTGTTCTTGTTCATCCCTAATTCTATTGTGATGATACTGTAACATTTGTAGCATTTGCGACGGAGTGTTACTTTGCCAGGTACTCTCGAATTTCAATATTCTATTCTTCACTGGAGGCAATGCATTTTCCACTAATTTTGTCACAAATAGATGTGGATATGAGTCACTACTTGCTTTTATACCACTATTTATACCAAAACATTTTTCAAATCGAGCATAATAATCGCTTGTGTCTTCATCTTGCTTTTGTTTACAGGCTGTGATTGCACCCCAATCTTCCTTCTTTGTAGTTAATAAACGTGGCAGTACCTGTACTAGTAAACCTGGTAATAGTTTAACTTTATCCCCGAGCCCTGAACCTGCGGCTCGGCCCCTTTCTTCCTCTGCTAATGCTGTCCAGTCTATCTTTTGGTCTCCCACTTCCCACTCTTTTTCTTTCAGTTTTTCATATATGCCAGCAGGCAAAAGCACCTTTAATATCGTCATAATATCAGGAAAGGTGTACTCTCCCATCAGTAACATGTCTTTAATTTCTCGGTGGAAACCCGCTGGGTCTTTGTCATGACTAGGTACTACTTTCTTCATTTCTAATAATTCCATTTTTGATATGGGTGTGTAAACAAATACACGGTGAAACTCATTGTCTTCGCCTTTTATTGGGTGCACTTCCCGTAAAGGATTTTGTCTATCCATGTAGTACGGTGCTCTTTCTCTGGGGGGCAAGGAGAGAGAATCTGGATTTACAAAAAGGACGTACTGCTTACGTGACACTAATATCTCTTTAATTAGCTTGTTACTAGAACCTCTCCATCTGTACGTGAGTAGTTCCGTTAATATATCAGGTAAAGGACCAGGGTCAGTATGTTGGCTCTTATATAATATGAGGAGTTGCTGAATCATATAGATTCCAGCTAAACGTTGTTCATCTGTACTGAGGTTGAGAAACGTGTGTGCTACGGTCTCATCACCGTATTTTTCAGGACTAACAATCCAGTGAACGGCTGATCTGGCTAATTCTTGCTCATCTATGGAATCGAGGAGGTGATAACCCCTTCGTTCTCGTAGTATTTTATCTGCGGCTTGAAACGAATGTTCAGGAGACTTCAGATTCATTACAGGCGTCGGATACGTTCTGCTATTATTTGGACATACAGAGTGTATTGGATCAGAAAAACATCTAGTATTTTCACAAGATCTTCCTCTGCCTACATAGGCTATGGTCTCTGACTGTCTTGCGGAATTCCCTGATTCGGACACTTCGTCTTGCTCAAACTCGTCTGTTCCCAATCTCTCTTCATGAATACGCTCTATTTCTTTACGGATTTTTCGGCACATGGCTATTATACAATTTTGCTTATCGTGTCTCCCTTCTGATATATTCTGACTCCATCTTGTAAGAATAAGCATTGCATTCGGGTCTACCCCCGGACGATCTTGATTTCTGATCACACAGTTTATGAGGAAACGTAACAGTTCCCCCTGTATTTCTACTTTCTGGAATTCCATAGCTCTGTTAATACATCCTGGATCTCGTCCTGTTTGAACAAAATGATATATGTTATCCAGATGCGTAGTCATTCCTGGTAACCTTGCTAAATACTCTGCGGCTCGCCTGATACGTAATGATGCCAGGACCATTTCGTCCTCTTTACCAACCACCGGGTCATATCTACAATTTACAAGGAGTTCCTTAAGCGTACGTTCATTTACGAATTTTGGTGTACGTGAATGTGTTGACTCTTGAAAGACAAGTTTATTTATTCTAGGTGGTGTAAAAGTACTGCTAGCACCTCCCGTGGCCCCATCTGGGGCGTCGGGTGTGAATGGGTTCGTCGAACGTGACACAGCAACTATGGGTGTCGATACCTCTGTAGAGTCGACTGCGGAGACAGATGCGGAAACAGATGTGCTTGCCGATGCTTGTGTCGGAACTTGCTGTTGCACGGGGACAGATACCTGATCCTGACGTTGAATCCCTCCGCCAGACGGTCTATGTGGTGTGGCGTTAGCATACTCGGGAGCTGCATCGTCTAGATATGAGGAAAGAAAAACATCTTCTGCGGTTCTGGGATGCCCTTTTGGATGTACCTTAATTGGAAATAATGGGGGTGGCAAGTCTTTTGGCACCTCCGTAACAGCCTTAGGCAGTCCTTCGGCTAGAAGGGGATACATACCATTCATAAGAGCATTTCTTTGTCTATTCACTTGTTCTGATTTCACTCGGATACCTTCCTCAATTAATAGATTTTCTTGAACTTTATTTGAACTTTCTTTACTCCTCTCTTCTTGTCTACGTGCTTTTTCTGTTCGTCTATGAGATTCTTTACGCCATAACTCAACAGCGTCTTTCTGTGACTGTCTGACCTTTCTTTTCCATAACTCTTCCTCCACTTTCATGATGCACTCTGCATCCCAGGTTCCCGCTATGGGCCACCTTTGACTTTCCGGTAATCCTTTGGTATAATCTACCCATAGATCAAGAAACAATATGGCATCTAAGCCATGTTTATGGTACATGAAATGTCCTGGAGTGTCTCTAGGAGGAATAGGAACTGCTTCTTCAAGCACCCCTTTTCTGGTAGTAATCTGTCTTAACTTCGAGAAGAGCGGCATATTGACAACTGATCTGATACTTACTCTTGAACTTACTTAATACGAGAAACACAATAATGAACAGTGAACAATGAACAGTCATTCATACCACAATATGCAAGACATTTCTGAATACTTTAAACATTAAACATTAAACATTATAACAATGATCGACAATGATGACAGTCTGCCTAACTAATCACCACGCTGAATTCTTGACAATAACTGAATACTTCGGAATACTTGATATACTGCTAAACAGTACATATACACTGCTAAACAGTGCAGACCGGATTTGTGTACCCAAATCCGTCTTGACCGGCACAACCTATGTGCGCGTCAACACGCCTCCCCGGCGATGGTACTCACCGAGTAGCTCCTTGAAACGGAAGGCCTCAGAGAATGGACAGGACTCGATAACTGCGGACATCGGACCCTCTGGACGTCGGGATTTCGGAAAACCTGGTGGGCCTCTGTATACCTCGGATCTTGCTCTCTCAGCTAGGCTCTGGTCGGGATACTTCGCACTTCTCACCGCCTCGTCTGGGTTGATCGCAGCCTCAGTCGCCCCCGCTTGGCCGGAGGGAGCTTACAGGAAATCCTGCTGGTACGCGTTTATGGTCCGTCCAGCTGTGGCAGGAGACCGGGCCTGCAACGCACCGCCGGCGCGTGAGATGAGAAAGTGTCCCTGTTCGGGCGCCATTATGTGGTAAATAAAATAAATATTACCGGACTGAATTTCATACGGAATCTTAAAATAAAGTAAATAGCTCAAAATAACAAGAGGCAGAATCCGTGGTATAAGAGGTTTTCTAATGGGCTTTATTCCATTCAAAATGGCCGACTCGAGTCGCGGCCCTCAGGTTCCGTCACCACGAGGGTTCAGGAAGTGAAGTACAATAATTTATTAACAGACATGTATTTTTATAATAAGTACATTACAATGAAACGAATGTAGAAGGCGTAACATTTGATAAGAAAAGTGACAAAACAGTGACATAATCGAAACTAGGCGTAATAAGGAATAAAAGAAACATGATTGGTTAGAATTATCAGACATAGGTGGATCTATAAGATAATACTTGGCATAGATGCGCGCGCGGCAGCATGACGTGTAATTGACGTGCAACTAGGGGGTGAAGGGGACTTGACATTTAGCTCTACATGTGGAGACGAGAAGTCTGGGGTCAAGTCAACCTAATCCCAAATCATATCTAACATCCTATGTTTAAAGAACTATGTTATCCACAAGGAAAGAGACTCTCGGACAGAATCTATTCTATACTGACTGTGTACGTGTACAAGCGTCTAAGTGTCTATATGAGATGCGAGGGGCAGAAAACTTTCCATGGCAACAGGGCTATGAATCACTTGCAGGAGGACGGAAAGGCTGAGTCCTTTGCTTGTGAGCCAAAGGAAATGTTTACCTAAATCACTGGACAGGAATGCATCGGCTGGAGAGCAAAATAGATAATTCGAAGGTGAAATACAACTTCTTGGCAGACAGGCGAAAACTGGCCGAGGCAGGCACCGTTAGCTGCACAGGGAGTAGGACAAAGTTCATGGATACAGATGCGAGCTCAAGCTGAAGCTGTCAGAGACAGAGAGCAGGGAAAGGCTTTGAGGACAGAATCGGGCCTACTTGCCTGAACTGTAAAAATGGAGTAACTTAGCCATATAAAGTCGGTGGCCTTTCATACTTAGGAATCGAATATCCAGCCCATTGATGGCGGATCTGACAGAGAACATGTTGACGGTAGACACACATATGTTTGTGTCTTAGAAACTGGAACTGGAGGGAACATACATGTACTTGTAACATGCATATAGAACCGTTGGGGTCCAAGATAGGGGACATAACTGATCAGGAAAATCCACATTTCCACAATATATCGAGTTGAATCTGTTCCACAAGGGAATTAGACAAATTTTGAAGATTTGCATTCTTAAAATATTTCTGAATAGAGTCTTGCCTGACCGCATATTTAGTAGCATAAACCTGTTGATATTGCTCCATAAAAACTTGGACAATTCTGTCCTGGTCCGTTACCGCAACTCTAGTCTTGGGATCTATGACCTCAGTAATTAAGGCCACTTCCTGTCTAGTCTTAGTTAAGACAGCTAACAATTTACCAACCATTTGGCTTTCTTCATATACCTGTTGTTGGAAAGTCTGGGAGCTATTTATCTCTTCAATTTAAAAAAATTCCCTAACGGCCTTTTTAGCCTTTTCAAGCTGATTTATTGCTGCCCCATCTCCCTGTTGAGGGGCATTTCTCTCATTCAAAGCACTGTTGACAGCCTGCTGGAGTTCGGTTATTTTAGTGCGACGTGCTTTAGACTGAGCAGCCAAAAAGACAATCATTTCCCCACGTACTGCCGCCTTAAACCACCCAAACTGAAAATGGTTCCGCCGTCCCTTCATTAATCCTGAAATAGTCAGTTATCCACTCTCTTAAATCAGCAACCCATTGAAGATCTAGGTGGAGGAGATGATCCATCTGCTGCCTGGATCTCATTCTCTTTCCCTCTTCAATTTCCAGATCTAATTTGATATAGGAGTGATCGGAGAATGAATTAGCCCCAATTCTAGGACTTTTTTAGTCTTTGGCTTCAATTGCATCTTATTTTTGTTTGAAGTATCTTTTCTCAAGTCTTGGATGAAGTAAAAATCCCCTCCTAAAATAACCTGTCCAGGAGCCCCCCTAAGTAGCTCACTGACCTTTGTTAAAGCAACAGGATCGTCTATTATTGGGCCATAATAATTCACAAAGTTTAATGTCGTTCCATTTAATTTAACCATGACCCATAGCCATCTTCCATAGGGATCTCTCCGGACTTGGACAAACTCCCATGCCACACTTCTACAAAAGTAAATAGCTACTCCTCTCTTATCCAGCCCAGCTGATGCAAAAAAAACATTCAAAAAGACTCTGGGGATAAGGAGCTTGGGTGAATTTGTTTTAAGGTGGGTTTCTTGAAGAAATAAAACTTGCGGCATAAAAGAGGCCAGCCATCTTATGAGCCCTCCATATTTTTGTTTGTTTAACATCCCATTAACATTTACTGATATAATACAACATTTACTAGCCATTTCTAAAATCAAAATTGCGGCACTTTGTACTCAAAACCCTGATTTCCTTGCCCCACTTGCTACTGCCATTTTTACTGCGAGACACCACCCCACTACCACGCATCACCCCCAGACAGCACACCCCAACCCCTACTTCACTGTTGGGTGTCATGGTGCTACACCCTGGGTGACCTTTTGCATTGCACTATATACAATTTCAATTTGGAGAAGATCTCTCTTTCAGTAAACCCTGAGCTTCGTCTATATTTGAAAACATATGGAATTTCCCCCTCACGAGGACACGAAGTTTGGATTGCTGGGCTATTGAAGCCTGCGCCCCTTGAGCTTTAAAAAGATATAAGAGCTTAACAAACTCTTTGCGCCTGCGTGCGGCTACAGCTGACATATCTGAAAATATCTGACATTTCAAGACTTTGTTGATAGAAAATTGTCTCTGCTATATTGCCTTCGCCAGAATCTACTCTTTAACGTGATAGTCAGCAAAGTTAATCAAGATGGTACATGGGATCTTTGAGTTGGGCAGAGGGTGTGAGGGGAGTCGATGTGCCCTTGTTATAGTGAGGTCTCCAGTAAATTTGGGCAGGACCTTCTGCTTAATAAACGACTCAGCCCATTGATGAGTTTGGGATCCATCACTGCCCTCGGGGACCCCCACTATTTGTAAGTTCGACCGTCAAGAGTGATTTTCAAGTTCCTCGAGTATATTCTCTAAAAAGATTTTATCTTTTGTAGCTTTGTTTACTCTCAAAAGCATAGTACTCATTTGATCCTCCAACAGGGCGATCCTTGATTCGGCTTCTTGGATTTTAGCTGGAAAGCAAGCCACTGCCTCTTCGATTTTCCCAAGACACTGGTGGAGGGAGGCTATCTCATTCTCTTGGGATTCCTTCATTTCTCTTATCTCCTCCAAGATAATATTCCTCTATCGGAAATTCAGAGTTGTCCTGTTGTACTTTCCCATCTTGCAGGTTGCAGGTTGACCCGAGGTTTCCAAGCTGGTTTTACCAGCTGACTGGGGCTGGGGCTGAATCTCTGGCTGTATCTGAGCTTCCGGTTGCAGCACTATTCTTTCACTAAATTCTTCAGGAGATAGCTGGACCGGCTGAGTATATGATATTAATGGTATTGGGGTTGGAGGTGTAGCCTGACCCTCCAAGGTTTGACCAAACTCTTGTATTACCAGAGCAACCATAGAAGAAGCCTCCCCAGGCGTCTGAGCTCATGATAATGAAGATAAAGTCTGTGAGGGGCTAATTGGCCCATCCTCTGGCCCCGCCTCCATTGGTATCTGTAGTTTTGCTGCGGATTTGGGAGGAGCTGACTGAGATGTTTTTTGATGAATAAAAGAAAGTCTTTAGAATCTTTCCTCTTGTCCTTGTAAACTATGCTGCCAGAAAGACTGTCTCCTGGTGAGATTTCTCAAGAGATGGCTGCGTAGAGCCACACCTCCGCGTAGCCACAGGTGACCGCTGCTCCTCCCCCGGCAATGGAATTTGCAGGTTCTCGCAGCTGAGCGCTGGCGTTAGCAACCCGGAACGAAGCTCTCGCTGACCGGCTGGCATGTTCGGTGTGCTCGCCGTTCTCTGTGTTTTTGGCTAGTAACGGGGCTCACGCTGAGATAATCCTGCAGCACGACGAAGGCTGCCTGGCGGAGTCAAGACTGAGGCTTGCACGGCCTCTCAGTGATTAATGGCTGGAAATAACTGCGGCGCTCTAGCCTGAGCCTGGAAACAGGGAAAAGTAATGGTGACGTACTGGAAGGAAGCGCCCAGTTTGGAGAGGTGAGCCTGTTATGCGATATTCTGGCTCCAGTTGACACATGCTGATTCAAGCTATCAGATCAAATTAAGAGACTGCGTGCAGCGTGCATCGTCAGCCTGAGCCTGAGGTCTGCACTTTCTTCTTCTCTTCCTGGGTTTGAAGGTTTGTAGGTTTTAGAGTTAGCATCTCTCCCCCATCCGGTACCAGCTTTATTGGGTGGAAACCAGGACTTTTTGCTTACTTATTAATTATTAATCGGGGGTATTGAATACCTTGCTAACTAGACCGAGGACCCAGGATTAAAGAATAAAGAAAAATGGGAAAACACTTAAAACAGTTGAACACTATTGCAAAGGTTGACTCTGCTACAGGGCTTAAAGCCAAAACTTGCTTAGCCCAGGCAAAGGCGATATCTTCAGCGGCCAGAGCTGAACATACTTTAAACGGACCTGGCCTCAATTCAAGTTTTGAGAGCTCTGAAGAAGAGCCGCCTGAGTCGCACTTGGAAGGGGGGGCTTTAGTTACACAGAAGCATACAGGTGGGCCAATCAGTTTGGAGAAGGAACAGTTGAGTCTACAGCAGGGGTTAACAAGGAGGAGAGGAAACATTCTAAAGACTTTCCTTTATTCACCAAAAAACATCTGATTGAGGGGTTCTCATTTAATCAATCTTGACATGATTAAAGTCTGTACCTGCCACAGTACAATGGGTGCATTGAGGATTACACCTAGATCTGAGCAGCAGGTGCTTAACTCTCTGAGCTACTTTACTGATAATGCTGCATTGCCTGTCTTCTACATTTTAATACCAAGGATACATTTGCAACACCACAGGAATAACTTTGAAGCAGTAACAAAGCTGGATAGTTTATTAAGTTTAAAATGTGTTCTTAATATAAGTGTCAATTCGAAGGCCTGACGCCGACACGCATCTTTCTGTGGTCGGTATATTGTGTTCCATTAAAAGGGGTGAGAGTAAGGCGGTTATTTTAGACAGCCCGCAGTATTGGATGACATATACAGAAATATACTGTTGCTTGCCGACGCCTATCAGCTTTTCTCCAGGTTCCCAGATGTCCTTTTGGAACAGACAGGATGGAATTGTACGTGTTTCCTTTCTTAAATTTGTGCCGGGGCCTGTGTCTGCTTGATAAGAGCTTTATTATGAGGCAATTTTTGGATTCTGAATAGATTCGAGTCTGAAAGAAGAGCTGCAGGAACAACACTCTCAGAATCTGCTCTGCTGAAAAGGATTTATGGCTAGTAGAGCCCACCAGCGCGCGCTCCTCATAATCTGAGCGGGCCTCAGTTGCTCCTCACGTCCATCTAAACCGGCTCTTGGCAGCCTGGCTGACTTTTTTATTCTGTTTGACACATTTCACTCTGTACATTGATATATAAGCTTCCTTCGCTGTACCTGTTGCGAGAGCTTAATTTGTAAAAAATAAACTGTAAATTGCAGGGCCAAAGATTTGCTTAGGGATGCTGGTCAGGGAAGGACAATACAGAACATAGGGCCAGGCTTGAAAACAAAAGTGACCTCCATTCGTGAATTAGAAAGGTAAAACATAGGCCCATGAATGCAAATTGGGGCAGTTTTGAACTTGTAAAGACAGGTTTTATAAGTGCTTTCGAGGTATGGAAGAATGCATGGATTTGAGCTTGCTGCAGGCAATGTTTGTTTTACTATGAGGGGAATCAACAGTACAAATTGGCCGAGCAGTCCATAAAACAGGCCTACTAACAGCCCAACAAACGGCCCACATGCTGCTCCCCCAGACCTGCCACCTGGGCGCTTGCTGATTGCACTATAGAGCAATCGGCCCCCATGCTGGTGTTGCTGAATACCTAATCTTGATTCCGCCTCATGCCTCTTTCTTCCACCACCCTACACTTCCCATCTCTTTATCTCACTCTTACACGCTCTTTTCCATCTTTGCTTTCTCTCTGCCACGTTTTTCCTGTCTTTCTCTTCCTTTTACTTTCTCCTTTTTCTGCCTGTCCCCTCCCTCTTGTTTTTTGTCAAAGTCTGATGAAAATGATGTCCTGGCCCCCAAAAATGAGAGATGATGGGCCCCACTTACCTTCACTGTTAAAATTAAACAACACCAGTGATGTATGTGGGATGTTATACTGAAGTATACAAAAAAGTGATGGGTGGAGTGCTGGATTTAATCTCAGCCACTGGTCATTACTCAGGGCCACAACCCAATCCACTATTATTTTGCATACCATGCCACCTCAGTTTAGACTCAGCAGTATACCAATCAGCCTTGACCCTGCTCTAATGGGACAACTGTAGCAGGAACTGCTAGGCCAGCTCCTACCGGAATACAAGTAAGCCGAAACGGGTCATGCCCTTATTAGGACTTATCAGGTGGGCAGAGCTTGGTTTCAGTGGCACAGTGTGCATGGGACCCATGTCTCGGATTGTCGTCCCACCTAGGATGTCAATGGCTAATTCAGTGGTATTTTTGTCCTAGGTGTTTAGGCGCCACTAAGGAGAATACCACTAATTTATTTTTTTGGGGTAATGTTATCTGGGTGACGGTGCTTGCAGGGTGGGGAGAACCACCAATCTCCTCAAAAATCTTTGTGACCAAAAGCCAGCAAATACAATCAAAACTTTTATAAATCCCCAGCACACGTCAGACAATAACTTTCGGATTAGAAATCAGTGCATAACAGTAAGCATAAATTATCTTCGACACATGTACATTTTCTTGTTTTTTTATTCCTGTGTGTCTCCAGGCTGAAAGACTTCTCAGGACAGCAGCAGCCGACACGTGTTTTGTCGCAAAAGGGACAGTATCCCGCGACTTTTTCAAGGCTGCAATGTACAAACAAACCAATGTATTGCCTTACAAAATCATGAGAGCATAGTCTTAAACTGGTGTGAGTCAAAACGTAATTACGTTTGAGAGGCCAGCATGCACTGGTTGGAAATAAATGGATATAAGTAGTAATTGGAGAATGTCCCAAAAAGGACCAAAAACCCTTAGTAGTGAAGAGAAAAATGAAAAAGTGTCCACACATGAAACGTGAGGGACGTGAATAAATAATCAAACCTGAGATACTCTATTCTAGATTACTAACGTAGGGGTAACCGGTGAAAAGAACAGCCAACCTGACTGTTGAAAGAGATCTCAGATCAGTGTGGATTATCATTGCTACCGACTCTGTCATGCAACGGTGTTAATTTGAAAATGTCATAAGTGAGCAAAGTGCACATGTACACCCTTTGTGACCCGGAGTTTCATAGGCTAGTGAGAAGGGTTTCAATAATAAATATCTCTGTCCTTTTAGATAAAAGCTTCTGTAATGAGAATATACATGATGGATCAATAATGAGTAACGTGGGAAGATAAGCCATATTCTCAATAATTAAGTTCTAAAGCAAAGTCAAATACCTACATAAATCGTGGTTTTAATTCCCTCCCACGAGGGATTCTATGTCTTCCAAACCCTGACAGTATGGGATCATAAGGTCCGGATTGGCAAGTGATAGTAAGATATAAAATCTAGGAGAGAGGATACCAAAATCTAGATGACTATCACATGATAATTTAACATCCATTTTCGAAAAAAAACACAAAAGCTATCTGTACGTGAGCTTGTAATATCAATCAAGCAAAAAAAACTCAAAATCAAACCGGTTTGCGCGCATTCAATTATACTAAAACTAGTTCAAGTTATATCGTAAGCAAAGCAGACTTGATTATCTCAGAAAAGATTTCCTCAAAATGACCACAGTTGAATATATCGTTATGAGCACGTTTCTCGTTAGGTGGAAACCAGGAGATTAAAGTAAAAACCCATAGCTAACAGTTTGTAAAGTAAGCGCCTCAGTCACCAAGCAGACGTCTGTAACTCGTAACATTATCCTAGCAGTCTGCCAATAAAAAGTAAAATAGTCCGGATATCGCGCTTACCTTTTGTGCGAAAATCCAAAATCAAGGATCCAAGGCTTATCTAGATCGCCCTCCCCTAACAACAGCATCATACCTGGGGGACCAAATCACTAATATAAAAGAAGGACTTATGTGCCAAGGAAAAATCTGGCGGCCATCTTGGGTAGAATTTCTATATCGCAAGACATACTTATGTCTCTTCTATTTCTTATAGTGAGAACCAGGGCATGCAAAGGAATTAGCATGATCTGCCAAAAGGCTGCTTGCCTGGGCAAACTAATAGGTGCATGCCAGCTATGTGTGAGCAGTCAAAATTTTCGATCGATGAATACATAATCTGAAATGAGTGTGTAGTTATGTTTGCATATGTTCCATCTCTCCCGAGTTTTTGAGAAAAATATAGGAATATTTAAAATTTACAAAGTCAACATTACAATAATACACCGTAAGCTTCAAGAAAACCAAACACATAATACTGTGTTGTGTAAAAGTGAAAAGTAGTAAGCGATACATTTACAGCACATTCAGATGTGTTTACATACTTTAGGTGACAAACATTATTCATGTAATCATACATGGAGAGTGGCTGCTCCATGTCTGCTATTTACCCTAGAAATAATGTAATTCCTGGTCGATGTTGAGCCCTATGTCCGTGCTACGTAGTCTAAGTATCCAAATTGCCTCTCTCTTTCGCAGGGCTAGTTCTCTATTGCAACCCCTGGGATGACGTAGTGTTTGTTCAATGCCAAAATACTCGAAAGATTTGTGGGTTAGTTGGGCAGGGCACTGTGCAATGTGTGCTGAGATGGGATACCTCACATCCCCTTGTTTGACAGCTTGTATGTGTTCATTTATTCTTTCTCTCAGTGTTCTTATTGTGCTGCCCACGTATTTCCTCTTGCATTTGCATTCTATGAGATATACAACATACTTCGTAAGGCAGTTGATGTTAGTCTTTATATCATAGGTTCTGTTTCCTGGTCCATCAAAATGGGTCTTTCTCTTGCATGTTCCTAAGGGATTTACCACGTCTGCATGTGATGTTAGGTCTTTCGGTTATGTGTTTACTTATAGATTTGTCAGCCTATAGTAAGTGGCAGTGTCAATTAAGACTCTGCAGTAATATGCTGGACCAGTTGTTGTAACCTGTCACCATCCTCAATTTATTGTCTGAGGTGGTGGGATTGGTACGTTCTTCGTGGGTGTCAGTTCTTTTGATTCTGCTTATTCGTTGATCTGCTTTTCTAAGGGTGTTGGTATCATAACCCCTATATCGAAATCTGCTCATAACTCCTTTTTTGCATTCCTTATACTCAGGTTCAAAGCTACAGTTCCGCCTTACTCTGACCAGTTCACCAAAAGGGATAGATTTAATCTGGTGTGAAGGATGTGCACTGGAGGCATGCAGAAGTGCATTGCAAGCTGTTTGTTTGCGGTATAATCTGCTATGAATATGGTTGTCCCTGATGTAAAATTGGACATCCAAAAAGGGGATCTCATTCCTGCTGTGTTGGAATGTGAAGGCAATGTTGTAATTGTTACAGTTCAGATGCTCAATAAAGCTTATTAGTTTGGCAGAAGAGCCTGTCCAGATCATGAGGCAATCGTCTATGTGCCTGCCCCAGAATAATATGGAATCATTCCACTCAGATCCCATGTGGCCCCAGATTCTCATCTCCTCGAACAAACCCATTAAAAGGCTTGCGTACGAAGGAGAGAATCTGGAGCCCATGGAAACTCCTTGCTTTTGTCTGTACCATCTGTCCTTGAATAGAAGCACATTGCTATCCAGGATGAGCTCTATCATCTCGATGAGCATCTCCGTGTGGTCCCAAGCACTTGCTGATCTACTGTTCAGTATCTTTCTAATGGCCATAAGGCCGTGCTCCGGCCTATTTTAGTATCTCGCAATTATCTACTGGAACCCACTCTGGTCAGATGGAACTTTTTACTTGCCTGATAGCATGGGGGGGAAAATTACCGTTATCACAATTACCGTCTGCAATTTGCCATAATCAAGGACTCGAAACTTAATCTCTTGGCTCTTTGGTTTTTATTATCAACATAAAGATTTGGAGATACAAAGTCCTCAACACGAGGCACATCAAGTACATAGGCACTAAAACAAATGCTACTCTACGAAGAATCCGCATACGGCTAAAAATAACTAAGAGTACAATCTCTAAAAGCATGAGGTAGAACACTACCAAGCAAATGTCGATACTAGGGACACTGAACCATACCATCTCTGTCCCTACTCTGTACTAGGTGACATCCCTACATAGCAATCCCTTGAGACCCTCATCAGAATAAAAGGTGTCAGAGCGAAACTTCATAAGAAGTCTTCACTTAGAGAGCTTGATCTAAGTTGCCCCCTCTAGCCATCGCCTAGCCGTCCTCTGCTTTGGGCTGCCCCGCTCTGCTCTGCCTCCACCCTCGGGGCGCTGTCCCTAATACAGTACCCCAAGTCTCCGAACACGCCCTTTGCGCCTCCTCTCCTTCCGGGGTCGTCTTTCAGTACTTTTCCACAGATCGCTGTCCAGTTCCATCGTCCATCGCTTGGCCTTGAGTCCCAGACGCCATCCGCACTAGGAGTTACGATTGGCACATTCCAATACACTCCCATGTCTGGCTTTCTCTACATAATTCAAATTACGAACAAAGAGCTTCTCTACTAACGAGCAACTGTCCTTGCACCTGGGGTGAGATCATGCAAAGCAGACATTCTTCACATCTTTTTAAGTTGCAATTTACTACAGCCTAAAACCTCTACTGGAATAAATCCCTTTTGGCCTATTGCCCTTGGCTAACATAAGAAAATACCAGGCCTTTCGCCTCAACGATATATGCGAATTCTGGCCACTACTTCGGTTACACAAGCAGGTTTCAATCACAGTATTGACATTTACGTCTTTCTTTCATGTGTGGTCAACCTAAACAACCTACAGACACGAAGTCTGGGGTACACATTTCTAACACCACATTGCATTTCCCGTAGCTAAACACTATACATTTCTCTAATACGTTTACCATGTGCTTGTACATAGCTAGCACTTCTACTAAAAATCGATATAGGTTATACAGTTGTAATACATTGCACACGAAATCCCTGAGTACACATTTGGTTATATACGGGTGCCGACTAACAATGAATATGACGCACCCCTACAATTCTCAAACTTTAAACGCTACATCAGTTCCCCCCTTTGATGACATCCGTCATCACACCATTACATTTCCTTCTTCAGAACTGATTTAAACCGTGCTAGTCATAACATTTCCATGTCGGACTCCCTCCAGTTTCTTAAGACTCTCATATTGCTGCTCCTGGAGCTTTGCCAACCTCCTCTCGTTTGCCTTTAGAGCTCTTTCAACCTTGCCTCCTTGATACCACTTCCATGCCTTCACACATCCCCACAAACAGATCACACAAACCACGGCAATAATAATTGGTTTCAACACTGAACCCAGAAATCCCCTTCCCAGATTCGCAAACCAAGTTCCCACTCTTCCAAATCCTAATCCAATCTTCTCCCACACATTCACCTCCGTCAGATCCGTAATCTCCTTGTGAATAGTCGTTATGTTGTCTATGTACTTCCCTATCTCCTTCGAGTTGTCCGGAATATACGTGCAGCATTCCTGAACTTTCAATAATTTGCAGACTCCGCCTTCTTTTGCTAACAACACATCTAAAGCAAGGCGATTCTGCAAAACCATATTCCGGATCGACAACATCTCTCCAGCCACCAATATCAAAGATCTCGCCGTGTTCATAGACAACTCATCAACTACAGTCGCCAACCTTCGGATCTTCACATCATTCAACACCACACCCATACTAGGTATCATTGCTCCGTATATGTCCCCAATCACTGCACCGGCATTTGTAGCCCTACGTTTCTTGGGCGGTCGCTTCGTCTCTAACAACTCCAAGTCCCTTGTGTGATAAATCTTCGGGAATATGATAGCCAAATAGCATACTCCATACCAATTGTCGGGTAGTCTGACATAAGCATTTGTCCCACAAACATAATACACTGTCGGGATTACTTCTACTGGACCTTGCATAAAATTCTTAGCATAAGCTTCCATTGTAAAAGTCTGAGAACAAATGCTATGTCCTACTGCGACCTTCTCCGTCTTGGATTGAGGCCGTGCAATACACAAATTCCCTCTCTGTGCCTCATCCAATGCTATTGGTCCATATCTTCCCTTAGATCTGTGAGCTCTCTCCTCGTCCGTCCAATCTACTGGGCTATCTCCGGTGTGTCGTGTCTCGGTCAACTTTCTATACCTGTCCTCTACTTGGTCTATGAATTTCTTCTCTATCTCTGATAACGCACATGTCAGGTTATTCCTGTGAGCATGCGCCGTATCCAGTTTCACAGTCGGTCTAAAATATTTCAGGAGTCTGTCCTCTTTCTTATCCAGATCATATCTATTCAAATGCTTGATTGCTGGCACCTCGGGAAGTACCGTGTCAAAATTTGAGAAGAAATACTCGAACTGTCTCCTGTCATAAAATAAACTGAGCCATATGCTACAAGAAATCCCATAAGTCAATGGGAGATGATGATACTTGATACCCTCATCCACTGAAGCAGGCAACTGCATGCACACATAACAATCCTTCACATCCATCGCATCAACATACTCATACAGCAACCTTGCATACGCGTTAAGCTTAAAATCACCCTTTGACAAATCCATGTGAAGTCTGCGAACATCTCTCAACTCCGATAATTCCTGTTCGCTAATACTAACACCACTCTGCCCTGGGGTAATAGGTGTGGGTGCTCCCTGAACCTTCCCCTCTTGCCTGTGAGCCACCATGTAGGAACTGATCACTACCGCAAACATGGTGACTACTACAACTCCGATCAATGTGCCTATTATCAGTTTAGCCCTACGATGTGGGTTTACAGGATCTGCCATCTTCGGAATATGCTCAATGTCCAATGCAGTCTCTGAAAGGATAAGTCTCTTTCTCATTAATGTCTCTTTCGTGAACTTAGGCAACCCTCCCTAACTTTCTTCGTTCTACAACGGAAAAATCCCTAATTTTGTTCTTCTTCCGCTCGGCTCTAGGTAATCTTCTTTTTAGCTGGCAACCTTTCTCAAATCAATCTAACATAAGCGCCGGTCCCAACAGCTCCAGGACTCCCTGCAATATTTCGAGCTTAAGAATAATCAGTTCTTGTGGATCTGGCACCGTCGTGAACGTCGGGAACTCCAAATTGTCCAAGATCATACCTCGAATGACACTCAGGAATGGCGGACTCGGAATATGAATCGTCAAAATCCCTTCGATCTCCAATCCCGGAACTTTCAGCAACACTTCCACCCTCTGGAGCGGGACACTGTTGACCAATGTCATCGACCTCAATCTTCCCGTGCTCGGTAACCCTGGCATCAGTCACTTGGTATGCCCACTCCGGGGAAGCGTACTTCCGACTTGGCACTCGAGTTCTTTTGGACCTTCTCACACCACCTTGAGGATTTTCCTCGTCTCCAGATTCTTCTTTCGGTTCTTCCGAAACTGGTGCAAGGTCGGTGTCTGGGGCCAACCTCAGGTTTACCCGGTTCTGCTTTGCGGGCCAAACCCTTCCCGCTTCGGTGGCTCCCCCAGTCTTCTCTCCGATACCCTGTGCACTGACTTCCTCTTCTTCGGCAGAACTCGATTCTGTACTACCCACTGCACCTCTCGCTCCTTCGCCGGTTTCTGGGTCAGTACTTTCTTCACGTCCTCCCCCAACTCGATTCAGTGCACCATCAGCCGCTTCAGCAACCCTTACAGCTTGACTGGCCCTCTCTGGCGATTCTGTCGGCTCACTGGGATCTTGGTTCTCGAGAGGGGCTGTATCTTCCAAGGGTGCTGGAACTCTGCGGGTATGAGAAGCATGCACCCAGTTCGGTAACCCTCCGCACTTGACAGCAGTGTTCGTAACAAGGATTACTTGGAAAGGGCCACGCCACCTAGCATCCAAACAACTCTTCCTCACGTGCTTTCGGACCAGGACCCAATCGCCTGGGTCCAAGTCGTGGCACCTGTCACTCGCAGCTGGAACCGTTGCTGTCTGCACCTGCTGAGACACAGAACGGACCACGTCAGCAAGGCCTTTACAATAGTCCAGGATCATATCATCAGTGATATTTATCAGAGCAGTGGCAGGTATTGCAGGCAAACGCATCGCTCTTCCCATGAGGATTTCATGGGGTGACAACCCAGTTCTTCTATCAGGCACACTTCGAAGGCTCATAAGGACCAAAGGTAATGCGTCAGGCCATTTCAGAGACGTAGACGAACACACTTTCGCCATCCGAGCCTTCAGAGTTCCATTCACCTGCTCCACTATCCCTGAAGCTTCTGGTCTATAGCTACAGTGTAACTTCTGATCTATATTCAAAGCAGCACAAAGCAACTTCATAACTTCGCTGTGGAAATGAGTTCCTCTGTCCGATTCAAAGGACGTCGGGAACCCGTACCTAGGAATGAGTTCTCTCAATAATAGTTTCGCTACGGTGAGTGTGTCGCATCTGCGTGTAGGATATGCCTCCACCCACCTGGAAAAGACACATACTATCACTAATATGTACCTCAACCCATTACACTTCGGCATTTCGACAAAATCCAACTGCATCCTATTGAAAGGTCCCCCTGACCTCCCTATGTGGCTCAATGTCACAGCAGTTCTTTTCCCTACATTCATCTGTTGGCAAGTGACACATCTCTGGCACACAGTTTCAGCCACGGCACGAAACTTCGGATTATACCAAGTCTGACGAAACACTCTCATCATTGCGTCTCTACCAAGATGTACAGCACCATGTATCAACCTCGCCATGGGATTCAACAAACTTTCCGGCAACACTGCTCGTCCATCATTCGAAACCCATATATCCACATCTCCCTTCTCACATCCAGCTCGTATCCAGCTGTCACGTTCCTGATCTGAGACCCCTTCCTGAAGCTGCTTCAGTTCCTCCCATGTGTCAGCCATTGCTAACATCTGACCGTACACCACCTCCTCCCCAGTTTTCTCAATGTGGGTCTCAGTAAAGTTGCATCCCTGCTCTGCACAAAATCGAGCTACTTCATCTGCATAGTTATTTCCCAACGAGACAAAGTCGTTCCCCTTTGTGTGTGCAGCACATTTAACAACAGCAATTTCATCAGGACCTTGCAATGCTTTTAACAGTTTCCGTACATGTTCACCATTTCTTATAGGAGAACCTGAAGACGTCATAAACCCTCTCTGGGACCATAGCTGTCCGAAGTCATGAACCACACCAAACCCGTACTGGCTGTCCGTGTAAATAGTTACACGGATCTTGTCGGCTGCCAAACAGGCACGAGTCAGAGCAATGAGCTCAGCCACCTGCGCGGAGTGTACTCCTTCTAAACAAGCGGCTTCAACCACACCCGTAATGGTGCATACAGCAAACGCTGCTCTCAATCGACCGACACTGTCTCTTAAACATGAACCGTCCACGAAGAAAATCTCATCTGACACCGGGAGCGGTTTGTCGACAATGTCGGGTCTCGGTTTGGTGCATAGTTCAGTCACATCGAGACAATCATGGTCCTCACAATCTTCATTATCATCTATTTTTAGAACAGGTAACAGTGTAGCAGGATTTAAAACAGCACACCTCTTCAATGTCACATTATCGGCGGCAAGAATAACTTGCTCATAACGAGTCAGCCTATTATTCGTGAGGTGCTGTGTTTTAGTCCTAGTCATCAACAATTCAACAGAATGTGGCACATGCACAGTAAGTGGATGACCCATCACAATGCTCTCACATCTCTCGATGCTGACACCTGTTGCCGCAACGGATCTGAGACATCCGGGCAACGCAGAAGCTACTGGATCTAAAGTAGCTGAGAAATAAGCAACTGGTCTACGGACACCTCCATGATTCTGGGTTAACACTGCTAATGCGCAACCTTCTCTTTCGCAGCAGAACAATGCAAATGCCTTGTTATAATCCGGCATTCCCAACGCAGGAGCGCTACATAAGGCTTCTCTCAGCCTCAGAAATGATTTCAAACAGTCGTCGTCCCATGGTACCGGATCACTTACATCCTTTCGCGTCAGCCGCTGTAAAGGCTTCGCTTCAAAGGAAAAGTTTGGGATCCACTGGCGGCAATAGCCCACCATTCCCAAAAACATTCTAACTTCCCTCTGCGTCGAGGGAACTGGCATTCTCAAAATCGCATCAATGCGATCTGGAGACACCTTCCTTTTACCCTTTTCAATTCTGTGCCCCAAATACTGTACCTCAGGTAAACAGTATTGCAGCTTGTTTGGAGACACCTTGTGACCGTTCTCTCCCAGGAAATTCAACAACGCAATGGTATCGATCCTGCAAGCGTCTTCTGTCTCTGACGCGACAAGCAGGTCGTCAATGTACTGCACCAAAACAGAGTTTTTCGGCAACACAAGACCTTCCAGATTCTTCTTTAACAGCTGATTGAAAATCGATGGGCTCTCCGTATACCCCTGTGGAATACGGCACCACGTTAATATACGATTTTCTAGCCTAAAGGCAAAAAGAAATCTACTCTCTTCATGTAGGGGAATCGAAAAGAATGCCTGACACAAGTCAATCACTGTGAACCATCCAGCTTCGCATGGGATCTGGAACAGTATCACAGATGGATTCGGTACCACTGGACAACATGGAACAACTATGTCGTTTATTTTCCGCAGGTCTTGCACTATCCTGAACTTCCCACTCGGTTTCTGCAGTCCCATAATGGGTGAATTACATGGACTACCCATGATCTCCACCAGTATTCCCTGCCTAATCATAGACTCAATCACAGGTTTGATCCCAGCAATCGTCTCAGGCGACAGTTTATACTGAGGGGTTCTCGGGAATTCCGCGTTTGGCTTAACCTGTATCTTCACTGGTTCCACTCCCCTGACTAAGCCGATCTCCTCTCCGCTTAGATCCCACACATCGGTCGCAACTGACTCCCTCAAGTCCTGTGGAAGCTCCTCCACTGTCAGAGCCGGGTACACTTCCACGCACCCCTGCTGATTTGCAACCTTAAAGGTCGCGTCGTCATCTCTGGTCTGTACCTCTACTCCCCTCGGGGTACAGTAAATTGTGCAATTGAGCTTACACAATAAATCTCTTCCCAACAGACAAACAGGACTAGAATCGCACACCACGAACTGATGTCGATCCCTAAAGTTTCCTATCCTGACGGGAATCGGTTCTGTCAAGGGGCTAACTAATCTCTTATTCGCCACTCCAACCACTTGTATGCTTTCTCCCGAGAGGGCTACCCCCGGAACTACTGCTGATCTTATGGTTGACCTGGTAGCCCCCGTATCTACCAAAAAGGTAGTAGGGCGTCCATCGAGTTCGGCTTCCACAAAGGGTCCCTTCTGATCTACCTCTAATATGGCCCTGAGCAGGCAATCATCGTCCTGACCCAAACTTAACTGCGCCAGCAAATCTGCATCCCTCTCCTCTTCCACTTCGAACATGGGCATCTGCAAATAAGTCCGAGCTCCCTGCTGTATGTTCTGCATCCTGGGTGGCTGGGGAACCTGCACCTGCGAGACGCCTGTCCCCCCTTGCATCGTTCTCGGTACAGTCACCGTCTGTACCTGTTCCGCCCCAGGGACCTGACCCATTCCTCCCTCCATCTGCGGCTGATTATAGGGGTTCAAGGGACACTCGCGCCTCCAGTGTCCCACCTGGTGACACTGGTGACAAGCAGTCGTCTTCTTCAAGATCGCTACATCTATTCCTGTCCTAGGGTCTACGGGTCTCGGCCTTCCCTGACCCTGCATATTCTGATTCCCTGTCTGATAATTTCCCTGTCTTCGCCCCACTGGACCCCCATTCTGCGGTCCCTGAGCCGCTTGCATCTGAATGAGCAATAAGTTATCCTTCATCTTCTTGTGCTTTGACTCAATCTCATCCGTGCAGTACCTGGCGTACCGCAAGATCTCGTCTACGGGCTTATTCTGCCAACAGATCAAATGCTGCTGTATCATAAGACTGACCTCGGGCTTCAACCCTAGCACGAACTTAGACACAAACTGTCCCATGTCCTTTGTTTCCAGCTCATCTAACCCACTGTACTGCTTAAAAGCTTTCAGAAGTCTCTCATAGAATTCATGTACTGTCTCCTTGGGCTCCTGCACTGTCCTGTCTATCTTCACCCAATCGATATCTTGGGGTGAAACCTTCGATTTCAACCAGGTAATTACCTTATCGTACAGCCTCATTACCACGGGCGACGGACCATTTGTAACTATGTTCCTATCAGGCTCATAGTCCGGCCAATCAACAGCAATTTTACACGCGTTCCACAGGTCTCCCGGAACTACGATATCGAATAAGGTGTTCAGATCTATCCACAACACCTTCGAAATCTTAACGAAACGCTCAACTTGCTTGTACCACTCTGCAGGCTTCTCCCTGAGCCTGGGAAAATCATTCGTAAATGAGGCCAAATCCCCCCTGCTCCATGGTACATGCACGTATCCTCCATTCGCCACCTCTCTCAAGGGAAGAATCTTTACCTCCTGCAAATCCCCTTCAGAGCTCCCTCCTTTCGCTCCCCTAGAATTCCTTTTCCTAGCCCATTTCTCTTGCCATTTGTCGAGCATCAGCCATATTCTCATAGCTACAATCAGTTCCCTAGTATGTGACCTCAGACCAACAACCCTTTTCTCTTCCAATTCCCGCTCGGTACAATGCATTCTATGGCTCCCTTGCAATGCTCTAGTCTTGGATAGATCCACCCCATATTCTCTAGCCAAACCCGCCAGTTTCTCATGTGCCACTCGTGCTTTACGAGTCACATCCTTTGCCACAAAAAGCAATTCATCGGGAGTATAGGTCAATACTCTCTCCAGAGGTAGATTCCCATATATTATTTCATCCGCCTCTGCTTTAAGTCTTACTACATCTATCATTCCTGCCTTCAAGGCTCCTTTCAACACCTGACATCTTGCTCCACGTCCCTCATCATACTCGCATTCCGATTCCTGCTCTCTCCTTTCCTCCGGTAGTTCTATGGGAGCAGAATGGCTCTTAAAGGCAACTGGGGTTGTCCCCGCTCGGCCCATATTCCAGCTCATTTGCTTCTTGGGTGATACCCATGACCCTAAATCTGGTCTCGACTCCATCGGAGTCCTCGACCTCACCGGTCTCTCGTCCTCTTCGCCCCTAGATGTGTCTGACACCGCTGCTAATGGTGTACTCCATTGTACTGGGCTTGGAGGTCGGGCCGTTGCCCCTTCCAACTCACTTTCCCCACTTTCTCGCCTAGTTCTCTCTGCCTCTCGTTCAGACCTCTCTCTCGCCTCTGATTCCGGGCTGTATATAGACACAATCGGTCCAATGGTGACCGGTACCCTCAATGCATCCGGTAACCTCATCTCTCCTTCAATCCTTCGGCTGGTCTCAGACTGACCCTGTGAACTCGCTGTTTCAAACGAGACCAACCCTTCCACTCGGGTCTCGGGCTGGATCGTTACCCTCCTAGAGTCTCCCCTCTCACCCCACCTATCATCCACTTCATCTGGATTATAAGGGGGTGGTCTCTCGTCTAGCAATCTTTGTAATACATCATCATCAGAATCACTATCCTCTTTCCGTGCTTTCCCATTCCTTATTCCTGTCTCCTCCATTATCGCGGGATACAGTTTCGCTTCCTCAATTGTCTGCACTCTCCATCTTTTCTCCGCTGCGTCCCATTTGGCATCCTGAAACGCCCTAATCGACTTCCTCATCCTCTCCTGACTTCTTCCCTTTTCCTTATCATGCGCTGCTCGGATCCACGCATGTAATGCTTCAAACTGTGCTGGTCTTGGCAAGGGTTTTAAGGACCCCATCACCGTCTTCAGTTGGTACAGCACCGCTAATCTAAATGAGCCGTACCTCGGGAAAGCTAATTCCCCTTCACCTTGTGTAATCTTGTGCCAATTCTCGATCCAAACGATAGTATGTAACCCCACATTCTGTGCCATGTAATATGCCGGTGTATCCTCGGGAGGAGCTTCTTCTCCCCCGCGGACAACCACATGCCTATCACCTCTACACAACTCTCGTAAAGCCCTAAGACACTTCATAATGAGCAAATTCGATCTCGCGCTCTATTTACTTCTTGTTCTCAAATCCTCCAATAACAGCGCGACTCACACCAACCGGCCTATCACAGCGCGACACCCTCTGACGTCACCTTCCTTCGTTCGCAGCAGTTCCCTTCTCCAAACTCGTTTCACGCTTACTCACGTCCCATTCATACACTGAAATAACCAATTAAGTTATTTCTCTGGCTGTCCGTCCACAGCCTCTGACTGTCCGTCCACAGTCTCTCGACCTTGTTGACCTCGATTGGCGCCCGTCTGCCCCCGTCCGGCCAGACAAAAACGCCTCTGATAGGTTACTAACACTCCGATCTGCTCACCACAACCCACGACCAGCGTTAAGTTGCCATACACACACGCATTCGCTCCCCCTATCTCGGTCCAGGTGATCGATGGTACCTCACGATCGCCTTTGGGTGGTCAACAAAATCTATCTCAGGTGTCTTCTACACCACAATTCCCGGGCTGCGCGCGCTCACAGCCTGATCTCACAATCACACGACATACACAACAACTCCGCAAGACATCACACAACAAATCAACACCGCAATCTACAACCACTCATTATGTTCATACTCACTCCTGGAACTGCTGCTTTCTGCCGCGCTGCTACTCGCCGTCGATGCTCATCTGCTGCCGTCTGCTGCTCGCCATCTGATGATTCAGCATCACTTATCGTCTCTTGGGCCTCAAGGGTCACTTATCCTTATCTAATCTTCCCTCGCTATCAGTAAGAAACCATCCTCGTTTGCTACCAACTGCTCCGGCCTATTTTAGTATCTCGCAATTATCTACTGGAACCCACTCTGGTCAGATGGAACTTTTTACTTGCCTGATAGCATGGGGGGGAAAATTACCGTTATCACAATTACCGTCTGCAATTTGCCATAATCAAGGACTCGAAACTTAATCTCTTGGCTCTTTGGTTTTTATTATCAACATAAAGATTTGGAGATACAAAGTCCTCAACACGAGGCACATCAAGTACATAGGCACTAAAACAAATGCTACTCTACGAAGAATCCGCATACGGCTAAAAATAACTAAGAGTACAATCTCTAAAAGCATGAGGTAGAACACTACCAAGCAAATGTCGATACTAGGGACACTGAACCATACCATCTCTGTCCCTACTCTGTACTAGGTGACATCCCTACATAGCAATCCCTTGAGACCCTCATCAGAATAAAAGGTGTCAGAGCGAAACTTCATAAGAAGTCTTCACTTAGAGAGCTTGATCTAAGTTGCCCCCTCTAGCCATCGCCTAGCCGTCCTCTGCTTTGGGCTGCCCCGCTCTGCTCTGCCTCCACCCTCGGGGCGCTGTCCCTAATACAGTACCCCAAGTCTCCGAACACGCCCTTTGCGCCTCCTCTCCTTCCGGGGTCGTCTTTCAGTACTTTTCCACAGATCGCTGTCCAGTTCCATCGTCCATCGCTTGGCCTTGAGTCCCAGACGCCATCCGCACTAGGAGTTACGATTGGCACATTCCAATACACTCCCATGTCTGGCTTTCTCTACATAATTCAAATTACGAACAAAGAGCTTCTCTACTAACGAGCAACTGTCCTTGCACCTGGGGTGAGATCATGCAAAGCAGACATTCTTCACATCTTTTTAAGTTGCAATTTACTACAGCCTAAAACCTCTACTGGAATAAATCCCTTTTGGCCTATTGCCCTTGGCTAACATAAGAAAATACCAGGCCTTTCGCCTCAACGATATATGCGAATTCTGGCCACTACTTCGGTTACACAAGCAGGTTTCAATCACAGTATTGACATTTACGTCTTTCTTTCATGTGTGGTCAACCTAAACAACCTACAGACACGAAGTCTGGGGTACACATTTCTAACACCACATTGCATTTCCCGTAGCTAAACACTATACATTTCTCTAATACGTTTACCATGTGCTTGTACATAGCTAGCACTTCTACTAAAAATCGATATAGGTTATACAGTTGTAATACATTGCACACGAAATCCCTGAGTACACATTTGGTTATATACGGGTGCCGACTAACAATGAATATGACGCACCCCTACAATTCTCAAACTTTAAACGCTACATCAGCCGTCATCCCTCCTGATGCTGGTATAAAGCGCAGTCACGTCCAATGTCACCATTGTCATGTTTTCCTCCCAATTGAGATCAGACATGATCCCTAGGATGTTTTTCGTGTCACGAATATAGGATGGTAATTTCACCACCATTGGTTTCAAAACGTTGTCTACATATTCAGAGATTCTCTCTGTGGGTCCATCATTTCCTGAAATAATAGGTCGCCCTGGTGGGAAAGGGAGATTTTTATGAATCTTAGGTAGTGTGTATATACATGGGTATCTCGGTCGATCCACCCTAAGGTATGTCATCTCATTGTTGTCTAATAGTCCCTGTCCGTGCCATTGTTTAAGTTGTCTGTTAATGTGGTCTGTCAGTGTCCAGATAGGGTTGTAGGGGAGGAGCTCACAGCAGTCCGTGCCCTGTAGTTGCGATAGGATGTCATTATCATAATCTATACTGCGCAAAATCACAATGTTTCCTCCTTTATCTGCTTCACGTATAGTTATTTCTTTGTCACTAGTAAGGTCCGTGAGGGCGTTTCGTTCTCCCAGTGTCAAGTTGTCCCTTTTGGTCATAACTGGATTCTTTTTGTCAAAATGTTTGCCTAAGTCTGTGCCAATTTGTGGAAAATGTCGATGTTGTTACCAGAAAAAAGTGTTGGTGTCCATTTAGATTTCTCTTTCAAATTGCTTGTGATGCTATAATCACTAGTGACATTCAAGTCTCTCATGATCATGTCTGTGGTGATCATCTCATCTTCGCAGTCAGTCAGCGACAACAGAAGCCTTGTATCTAGACCATCCTGAATAGAGTGTTCGCTAGAGGCAAACATACCACATCTTTGTTGCAAATTTTTATTTCCTTCATCACATGATTCACTATGTTTTTTAATCTTCATTCTCCTAATGAACTTGTATAAGTCTATTTTCAAATCACAAACATCACCATAAGTATTAGGGCAGAAACTCATACATTTGGTTAGCACAGAAATTGCATCATCAGACAAACATTTATCTGTTAAGTTAACAACATTGACCGTTTCTAATTTTTCACATTCCAGGATCTGGTTTTCACCCCTGGTCGCTCTTCTGGTCATGCCCCCTCTCTTTCCCCTCCTTGTTTTGCAGCCACAACGGGTCGCCTGTTCTCTCTGTTGCCCTTTTTTAGGTCTCGCCTGACCCAGCGCATGCGCTGGTCTGGCGAGACTTATTGAGAGGGCTCCAAAAAGTGCTACCAGACCAGCCTAGAGCTACAGTGCATGTGCGCGGGCGCGCGCCGCACTTTACCGTGATTACTTTCACTTTAGCCGCTTTGATGTTTGAGCGTGATCGTGATCGCGATCACGATCACTTTCACTTTCGCGGCCGCAGGGCCGCTTGGCATAGCCAATAGGTTTCGCTTTTGGGACCTTATAAGTATTTATTTATGCACTTATAAGGTCCCAAAGGCGAGACCTATTGGCTATGCCAATGCTCGTTAAAGCATCCCATACTTCGAGGTAGATGAGGAATAATTCTAGGTCGTCAAGGTTACAGAGGTAGGAAAGTGATAACTTCACACCTGCGTGCGATGTGGGTGCAAGGATTCCTTCTGTGGCTGACAGCGGAGGGCAGCTGGAAGAGGAAGCATTGTTTGTGACAGTTCCATGTATTGGATCCTGGCTCTACTGGTCTTGAGGTGTGTTAGACCCCACTTCCAACAAGGTGACACTACTTGAGTGAAAGAATGGCACACCCTGGGATCTGTACACATTTATTGAAAATTCAAATGCTGCTAATCGATCTCTTAAATCCTGCCTAATGCTAATTCGTCCCTTAATAATCAATTTAAAATAGGCCATGTATGCACTCCAGTGAACCAATGCATTCTCCCTCCTCACATGTGCAGACATTAGATAACATATATAATACCCTTGACCGAGGAGCAGCCACATGAAGCGATCTGTTCTACAGAACCCACATGAACCTACGTAAATACCTTGTAACACATCTACCCTGCTCAAGTGTAAACATCAGTGCTTTCCAAACCCTTTTCCTGACATCCCATAACCTTCAATACTTGCACTACCCTATGTTGCTCCTCACCTGGCTCGCATCCCGTTTTCCAACATCACTTGTGAAGCCACACTCATCCAGGAGGGCATTTTTGCGCTGAATAACAGATGGGTGTTGTTAATTGATTCAACAGTACTCATTTTATCGACCTCAGAAGGCTGACAGGCTGATTAGCCCCAGCAGTCTGTGAACCTGTGGCCATGATGCTGAACACAGACCACCACAGAGGAGGCATTATTCTCCTAAGCCACCAGAACCGGTGTGTGCTCAGCTCTGTGAGCCTCTGCCTCTCTTCTCTCCAAAGCAGCATAGTCCATGCTCTGCGGTTTATCACTCCAAGACTTGCAGTTTTACTAAAGCGTGGCGAGCTGGCTCAAGTTCCTCGAAATCTTACTTCTGAACAACCTGCTACTTAGTTTGACTGACACACAGGCACCGTGCTCACTGGCGCTCCTTTCAACTGTCTTATGCCCATCAGATTACCCCCTTCTGCACCTGATGTGTCCCTGCAAACTAGTTATTCGTCTTAGCTTCTTTTTATGTTTCCTTGCCTTCATTTATCTCACAAACTCACCTTTCAGGACACTAACACACAAGCATACTTTTCGTTTGTAACTAGCGTTGCACCCTAGTGTGAGGAGTCTCCCTATTGAAATCCACCCACACTCCACAGTTAAGTTCTTCCCCTTATGCAGTTGTATGAGGGAGGCTGTCGTGTCCACAGTGACCGAGCCGTGTTTGCTGTAGCAAACACCAAAGCCACAGAGATAACTTGGGCTTACATGCACTTGCCTGTTTTGGGGGTCAGTGTGTTGTACATTAACATTACTTTTAACAATATTAATTCATGCCGTCTTGGATGGATGCGACTCAAAAAGCTTACTTGGAAAATATTTCATCCTCGGGCTGTCCTCATGCAGAAACAGATCACAAGGCTGCCACTCATTATAAGAGGGAACTGAGGCCCTCCACTTCTCATAAATGTGTGTCTCAGTTTTCTCTTTTTAGCTAACTTCTCCATTCTATAATTAGTTAGCAGTATGCAAGTATCTATCCCAACCCCAGATACAACATAGTGCAAGTTCAGTATAAACAAGCATTGGCATAGCCAATAGGTCTCGCCTTTGGGACCTTATAAGTATTTAATTCTGCAACACAATATCCTTGGTGCAACATCAACTGTTGCATGGCAAAACACTTATAATGTCCCAAAAGCGAGACCTATTGGCTATGCCAATGCTTGTTTATCCTTCTCACCTCTTCTAAAAAACTGCTTTCATTGTTCTGGGAGTGTTGGTTCCCTCACCCCTATCAGACTCATTACCGCTAGTGAGTGCTGTGTCTAGCGAAGTCGTGCTTGAGCTTATGGATTTACCATCGCTGGTATTATGTTGGTCATCTTTGGGGACTAGGTGATCATATTTCTTTGCGAACGTGAATACTCTGCCACTTAAATAATCACGCTCGTCTCTTTTGAACTTCCTGGTTATCCTTTGCTTTATGTCTGCAAGGTGATGTTGCAGTATGTCATTTAAAATCTTATAGTTTTTGTCTGTAGCCTCAGGTAAGTTAAGTTGTTTAATTTCTAATTATGTCTGGTCTATCTCTTTCTGTAATTGTATGCCTTTTCTTTTGCAATTCTCTATAAGGATCATCATAAGCCTCTTGGAGTTATCAGTAAGTTCTTTCTCCCAGGCTATTAGTAAGTCTGCCTCTAGATCTTCATACGTAGGTATGATCTGAGATCTAAGGCCCCTCGGAATTCTCTTTACCTTAATGTATTGTTTAAGAGTGGCGGCGTCCCACCACCGTGACATCTCGTTTTTCCTGAGCCTCTCGAGCCTGATGAATTTTTCTTTCAGGCCTTCTTGTGTAGCAGGGCGCACATTTTGTGCCAACGAGGTTGTGGCAGTATTCCCTGAGATATTGTTGAAAAGGTCTTCAGCCTCTCGATCTCTGTTCATTTTTTCATTAGTGAAGCTTGCCATAGTGTCTCCTAGGCTGCCTCCTACGTGTGTAAAGTTAATGGCTAGCTACAGTGGTATTTTTGTCATAGGTGTTTAGGCACCACTAAGGAGAATACCACTAATTTATTTTTTGGGGGTAATGATATCTGGGTGACGTTGCTTGCAGGGTGGGGAGAACCCCCAATCTCCTCAAAAATCTTTGTGACCAAAAGCCAACAAATACAATCGATGTCACAGTGAATTATAGAGATGGCGATCCAACAAATTAACAGGGAAAGACAAGCCAGAGCCGAGCCAATGGTCTGGCTCAGATCTTAGAGCCTTTGCACAAGCCGAGCCTTGAAAATATTTGCTATGTAAATCATTCAACAAACCATGTAAAATAGGAAATAGTCTCTTCAAAATTCAAAAAAGTACATTTCTTTAATGTGTGGCTCTGAAAAGTACTTATTAACAGTGATAGATTTGCACAGATGGTAGTCTGAACTCACATAATTGAAAGTGCTCTCATATACAATGATGAAGTGAAAAGTGCTTTGGTGAAATAAAATATGTGCCTAAGATCACACAATTTAAACAGGGAAGCCTTGATTTATCCAGGTTTTCTGTTTCACCATGTACAAATCAACCTGTAAATGGGTATGTATATGTCTTTCCTTATGTTTAGGCTTTTTTTTGCCTCTCAGTGCATTTTTCGGCCGTTTTTAAACATAGCATGAACTCTACCCGAAGGCCCAGTGTTTTACATGAGCAACATTTACATTACATAAGATCACATGCTTTGTTTTCAGTTATGGGGAGATTAATTGATTTGTCTAGGACTGCAGAATGTTGAGCTGACCCAAACCTGGTTCCTCAGTTCCACAGTCCACAGCTTTGATTGTAACGCCACATCCTGGTTTGTGGGAGTGAGACAGCAGAAGCCATGGGAAAGCCTGGCTCGTTATGGCCTCGAGGTTCCAATAGGACTTTGAGTTGAGCCAGGGCCAGGCTTCAGGATCAATTCAGGCTCTACCTTGGAGTGGCTCGCCAACCTCTACTGAATAATACAATGGTTGGAATGCTTGAATCAGCCTCAGCCACGGGTAATTTCTTGGGGCTGCATCCCACTCTACGCTAATTTACACAACATGCCATCTGAGTTTGGACCCAGTCATATCCAAATCAGTCTTGACCCAGCTCCAAAGGAAACAGTCCAGCTTGAGGTGCCAGGACATGTCCTCCCTGAACCGGAACACAAGCAGTCCAAGATCCGTTTCATCCTTATTAGGGCCCATTAGTCAGCTAAAGTATATTTTCAGTGGCACAGTAAACAAGAGACGGACATCTGGGCATACCTGTCCCACCTAGGGCGTCAAACTGAAGTATACAAAAAAGTGATGGATAGAATGCTTGAATTAAACTCAGCTACTTGTAATTACTCAGGGCCGTATCCCAGTCTATCGTTATTTTGCACACCATGCCGCCTCAGTTTGGACCTTATGATATGCAAATCAGCCTAGACCCTGCTCCAATAGGAACAGTACAGCCCAAACTGCCAGGCCAGGTTCTCCCTGAAACTGAACATGAGCAACCCAAGACTGACTTCTGCCCTCATTAGGGCTCATCGGTCGGGTAAAGTTTGGTTCCAGTGACACAGTGTGCATGGGATCCACATCTGGGCATACACATTCCAGGTAGGGTGTCACACTGAAATACACAACAAGTGATAGATAGAGTGCTTGAATTAATCTCAGCCACTGGCAATTATCCGGTCCGCATCCCATTATTTTGCACCCCATGCCACATGAGCTTGGACTCAGCCATATGTAAATCAGTCTTCACCCTGCTCCAATTTAAAACAATGCAGCCTGAACTGTCAGGCCAGGACCTCCCTGAGCTGGAACACAAGCAAACAAAGGCTGGCTTCGCCCTTAGTAGGACTCATCTGCCAGGTATACCATGGAACCAGTGGCACAGTGCACTGTATTTGCTTGTACTTTCCCTGTTCTATGTCTGAGGAATATTTCACTGCAACAGCTTATGCTGAAGCTTTTCTTTGTGTGATGAAAGTTGCTGCCTGGGCTGCACCTGTTCTCCGTGAGGTTGAAGCCTCCAGTACTGCAATGCACGCTGACCCTTTTTTGTTTGTAACAGAAGCATATTCTTCTACTTCTTACACTGATTGTGTTGTTAAGGGTGTGACAGGGAACTTGTTCTCCTCCTGTATGTGTGCTACATTCTCTATGTGCAGGAGGCTTGCTACCAGTAGCATGTGTGAGGAGAGCTACCCTGCCTGATGCATCAACTCTATGTGCTTTGTGTGAGGGATGTTCTACTGCTATTGTTAATTCTACCGATGCTCGTTTCAGAAAGGCTTGCATAACAGATGTCTATGATGACATATCCTGTGTGTACTTGTGAATGTTGCATTGTTGACACTGCCTGTATTGTTTTATATATGTATGTATGTATTATGAGGTAAGCCAGCATTGCTTCTGTTGTGCTTTGGTCTGTTTAGTACTTGTTCTCTGTGTGTGAAACCTGCACTGCTCTTGCCTATGCAGTACATGCTTCATGCACGCATGTGCTACAGCTGCCTCTGCTACATGTGTTTTGTTTCTGCATGTGAAGCTTACAATGCTATACTACACATGATGTACCTAATCTGCACTAGTGAGTGAAGTCTGCATTGCTGCTGTGTGTGAGGCACCTGTGTGTCTCAGGAGCTAGTACTTTAGCGACATGTACTGGGAACATTTGTGCGGTGATGGAGAGGGGACCTGCATTTTCTCAGGTGTGTCCTATCTCTTTTGTGTGCAAAAGGAAAGCTTGCTTCGGGTGATCACCTTCTATTAATAGTGTAAAGTGAAAAGGCACCCCACTGCTAAAGCTGTAACGCTCTTGTGTAAAGTGATAAGGTGAGACCATTTTACAAATATACACAGTCCCCACAGAGAGTGGTGACCCATGCAGGGTCGGCATCCTGGATCACATAGGCTTCAGTGGAAGACTTGTGCTTCAGGGTAGAATAGCTTGGAACTATGCCTATGTGTACCTGTTTTTGTGTGTGATGGCAGCTTACACTACAGTAGCCTCTGCTGTACTGCTGTGTGAATGGGGTACCTGTGCTGTATCTCTATGTGAGGACATCAAAAACAAGGTAAAGGATGGAATGGATGGAATGCTCGAATTAAACTCAGCCACTGGCAATCATTTGCGCCAGGTGCTTAATTTGTGCCGTTTTTTTCCGGTGCTCAGCACTGGCACTTAATTGCCAACACCAGGGCTTATGACTGTCTGCCACATGGTAGTGGTGTCTGCACAGGAGCACAAAAACTTCTGTTTATTATTTTAGTTTCAATTTCCAGTTATAAGTATTTGCCTCAAAAGCCATTCTTATAGCTTTGGGGGCCTGTAATAGTATGAATTGTGACACTTTTAAGAGTGTGATGATTAGTAGTGTGTTGGTGCTGTCATTGGCAGTGCTGCAGGGGCAACGGATGGTGCAAGATCTAGTGTCCTCCTGTCGAGGGCCCCGGCACTACGTTTTTTTTACAAATTAAGCACTGTTTGGGCCTGCATCCCATCCTTCATTTTTTGCCCACCATGCCACCTCAACTTTAAACCAGCCATATGCAAATCAGTCTTCACCCTGCTCCAGTCCAGTCCAAACTGCCAGGTCACGTCCTCCCTGAACTAGATTCCAAGAAACACTGGACCAATTTCACCCTTACTGGGGTATATTAGCCAGGTATAGCTTGGTTCCAGTGGCTGGCACAGTGAGCACCGGACCCTTGTCTGGGCATACCTGTCACACTTAGGACATGAAAAACAAACTGATGGGCGGAATGCTTGAATTAATCTCAGCCGCTGGCATATTCTCAGTCTGCAATCCAATCCATGGTTTTTTACCCACCCTGCCATCTCAATTTGGACTGGGCCATATGCAAATCATGTTTGACTCTGCTCCAGTGGTAACAGTCCAGCTCAAACTACCAGGCCAGGTCCTCCTTGAACTAGGACACAATCAACCCAGGACTGATTTCTCACTGATTATGACTCATCAGCCAGGTATAGCTTTCATTCATCACCTTGTTTTTATTGCAGTTGAGCTCTAAGGGCAACAGATATGGGCAGGCTTGGTACCCGCGCACACTGTGCCACTGGAACCAAGCTATGAGCTTTAATCAGGGTGAAACTTATCCTTGGTTGCTTGTATTCCGGTTCAGAGAGGACCTGGCCTAGCAGTTCAAGCTGGACAGTTCCCTTTCGAGCATGGTAAAGACTGATTTGCATATTGCTGGGTCCAAAATGAAGTGGCATGGTGGGCGAAAAATGATGGACTGGAATGTGGCCCGAGTGATTGCCAGTGGCTGAGATTAATTCAAGCATTACATCCTTATCTTGTTGTTGCAGTATCTCTACATGAGGAACGGATACACTGCAGCTCCCTGTGCAGTACCTCTTTTTGAGGTAAGCTTACCCTGCAGATACCTGAGCTGCTCCTCTGTGTGAGGGACTCATACACTGCTGATAGTTGTACCATTTATCTGTATGCAAATGAAGCTTGCACTGCTACTGTACCTGCTCTACCTATTCTGTTCATGAAAGTGAATATGTGCCATTCCAGAGAGCTTTCACTCCGACACTTTCTTTGACACAAACTGTATTATACACAGTGTCTGAAAAATAATGAGCTGGCTCCACTTTGCCCTCAGTCCTGTGTGTCACTGCAAAGTAGGCCCAGATCAGCGCTATTACTCCAGTGACAACCCCGCATCACTTTCAGCTAATTAGTTCCCTTCAAATATCTTATTATTTTTATGTATCCAGTCTGTTTTCTGTTCTTAAAAGGACTTTATTTCAATAGCCGCCAACTAAATGCCGCTTTGCGAGAGCCCGGTGTCCATGGATACGACTGGCAAAGAAAGGCCAGCGATCAGACAGCAGAATTTTATTTTTTTGACAGAAGATTAAAAGAGAAACAAACAAAAAACGGCTTGTTCCTCTGCTTGAAGAACTGTGGCTGATGGCGTCTCTTATACCAGTAGCTAATAGGAGGCTTTTCTCAAGGCGCTCCAGTGCAAGCATGAGCATGTAAAACAAGTACTTGCAAAGCCAAAAGATCTGGCTTTAGTCATTAGACTTTTGATTTTGTCAATGCTTGTTTTGCTCTGTCATGGTTTTGTAAAACAAGGTTGCTCGGGTAGCTGCCGGCCCACGTCAATCTAAGAAAAAAAAAAAAAAAAAACTGCCTAAAGCTAAAATATTGTTTTGATCTAAAAAACACATTCCTATAGTTATCCTTTCATAGGAGGGAACTACTTTGTGTGTGGATGTGCACCTCGTGAAACCACTAAATTCTGTCACTCACAACGTAGTTAACCAATCGATGAAGTGGGCTGACCCACTGCCCCATGCTGCAGTGGATGGAAGAAAAATGTGAATGACGGAATAACTCAATGGATGAAGAGGAAAGACTGAAAGCCTCGGTTAGTTATGTATATAATTTTTGTCAAATCGAAAGGTCTTGGCTAGCACCAGACCAAAAAAGTCAACTAAGGCTCACAGACAATGAAAGCACCAGAAGAAGACTACAGGCTAGGGAGGATGCCATTTTACATGATACTGTACCACTTGGGCATCCTAGTAGGTTTCCAGGTATCCAGTGAATGTGCCCCAACTATTTCTATTTTTGTGATTTGTGTGCACACTAAAATACAGTATTTAATTTTCCATCTGAAGCTTTGCAAACAGAGATCCATCATTCTGCACAAAGGTGTGGTTTCTTGCGTCCTTTTCAGAAACCTCTTGGAGGCAAAAATGCTCTTCACCAAAATATGGGCCAGATGTACAAAACCCTTTCGCGGCCTCAAAGCCTACGATTCACATAATCACAGGGTTTGCGAGGGCAAGAGAGCTTTTTTACATGTACTAAACAGATTCTGCGAATCAGTAAAGCTTTCTGACTCGCAAAGTGGGATTTGCAATCCGTTTTTAATTGCAATTCAGATGAGACATGGAAGGAACGACCCCTCCTAAGTGTGAGTTACGATGGTATCTATGAATGGATTGCGACCTTAAGGTTGTAAAGCTGTCATCAGTTTCCAACATCTGAAAGAAAATGAAAACTGATTTTTAAAGGGATTTTGGGGCATATATATCAAAGGATACATTTGCGATTCTCAAATAGCGATTTTTAGAGAATCGCTATTTGAGAATCGCAAAACGCTATGAATGTAGGATTTGCAAATAATTTTGCGAATCCTACATATTCCTTAATTGCGAATCGCAAATTGCGATTCGCAATTAAGGAATACCTCCCCATTCATTCCTATGGGCATAGAGGCCCATAGGAATGAATGGGAAGACATTCTCAATTTGCGATTCTCAATTAGAGAATCGCAAATTGAGAATGCAATTTCAAGGGTGCCAGGGTGTCACAAGGACACCCTGTTGCACCCCTGAAATGTGCATGTGTGCACGTGTGGCACACATACATGCCCTAAGGGCATGTATGAGCGCCACATGGCACTTTGAAAAATGCAAAGAAGTGATTTTTTCAAAGAAATCGCAAATTACCACTATCTTGAAGTTGGTGGTAATTTGCGATTTCTTAAGGAGAAATCGCACAACTTGGGTGCTTTTTACATCGCATTTAAGGAATCGCAATTTGCGATTCCTTAAATGCTTTTGCAAAATAGGGAATTGCAAATTTTGCGATTCCCTATTTTGTGAGGTCCTTTTGGGATGATACATCCCAAAAGGCTTTTTCCCGTTCGCAAACGGGCCGATTCTGAGAATTGGCCCATTTGCGAACGGGAAATGAGCTTCATACATATGCCCCCAAGTGAATTGAATTGGCAGCCATTGGTGGAGGGAGGTTAGGGGTATGGGTGGACCATTGCATGTTCCCCTCGATGGTTCCCCAAATGTAAAACCTTTTTATCTTCTCTCCCCTTGTTGCATTCAGTATTCAAATTCAACAACCTCTTTTACATTCTCTGTTTTTGTTCATAGGGAGAAAAGACACACTTTTATCACATAGGAAATTGCCATTCGCAATTCCTATCATACCTTACTTTGTCTAATAGATCAGACAGGTTATCAAAAATTCTCAAAAACTGAAAAGCAGGGATAATAAGCAGGGGTGGGCGGAATTTGCGAAATCCACTTTCGCAAATTATCGCGAAAATGTTAAAAATTATCGCAAACACGTGGAAATATCGCGAAGTTGCAGAAGTTTTTTTCCCGCATGTTCGTGAGATTTTCTGCATGGTTGCGGCTCGCCAACTTACCCATGTGGCTGCTCGCGGGCGCGGCCATCTTGTTTTCAGTTGTCTCGCGGTGCATGATCGCGAGAAGAAAGACGCGATCGCGTGACGCATGACGTCACTGCGGGCGGGAACTGTCACGAGACAGCTCAAATGGCTAAAAACAATACAACATCTCATGGAGAACGCGACCGGATCAAGAAAACTTGTCGGCGAACGCAGGGATTCAGGTAAGGCGATCGCGCGCGAGAATGTATTATTTTACAGCGCGAGCAAGAAACAAATTATCGCCAAGCTGCGGAATGCGGAAATTTTGACATTTTCGTGCTTTCCGCGGAACGCGAAAATGTCAAATTAAACGGAACGAAATTTTAGCCCAGGCCTAATAATAAGGAATCTGGATCCCAGAAGTTAATGTGAGAAAAAAAAGTAAATTAACTGCAAACATTTTTTAAACCTTTTTGGTGATTGGCTGGTGGCTAAAACTGTCCTCCTCAACTCCGCATTGGGCATTGTTACGTGCAAACAGATGCACTGCCACCGAAAGATCCTTGCATTGTTGTTGGCCTAAGGTACAAATGATATCTCATCTTTCTCGATAGCAATCTTTCCAGCTTTGCTACTAATATATTTGCTTGATGGCAGGTATTTCTTATAATTTATTTTTTGTGGTTAATCCAGCAGCATACATTTCACTAAAGTTCATCTTAAATTAAAAAAAAAAACGAATAAGGTTTCTGAGTAACTGAAGTCTCCTTTTTAGGTCTCGCCTACGTAGCGGGCATGCGCAGCATAGGAAAAGACCTTTAGAAATCGACTCCCTTGAGGGAGCAAGCTTTCAAACCATCTGTTTGTAATTAACTTGCAAACAGATGGTTTAAAGCTCGCTCCCGCAAGGGAAACGCGCCACTGTCCCTCTGAGCCCCTCGCATATCTTTAACCTCACACATGACAGAGTTGAGCCCCGCTTTCATCCTGCATAACGTAGCCTTTTTTTTACTGCTTGTTAAAATATTTGTAACACTGCACGTTCGCTTCTTTGAACAGGCAAACTATAACTGTTTCGTTTATTAAGTTATGTAAATTATTTCACTTTGAGCTGCTGCGTTTACCAAAGCATGAAGCATGTCCTTCCTTGGTCACTGGAGACAGTGTGATTATTTTTAATGCTTTCTGAAATGGCGTCCACTCTGGTGTGAGCCAAACTGTATATTTGTATAAAGTACCTCTATCTACAATGATACATTGTAAAGAGCCCTGTTGGAGGCATGTGCAGATATGCAAGAGAGGCTTGCCGTTTGGTTTTTAGAAAATGTTGCAGTTATGATCACTAAATGTAGTGTTCCAGAGTTATAGAGGCATTGTTCGCCACCCTCAGCCTTTCCCTTTCCCTTCATTCAGAAGCTGTGATACAATGAACGGCTGCCTGCCCGCCAACACAGTCCAGGCCTGACCACTGACACAAGCCGGTGCTGTCCAGCAATACATGTTCTTATCAGCAACACGACCAGGCGTCATCCAAGAGCGTGACAAACGCGGTCTGTCCAGAAAAAAGAAAAACGAAGCACTGGCTGGGGGGTCACCAGACAGGTACAGAGGATACATTGGGAACACACTACTTCCGCCTGTCCAAAGCAACACACCAGTGTACTCTGGCAAGCTCTGTACCACAGGCAGGACCAGGGCATGTTTATTAATTAAAATACCCATTCATTAATACAATCCACACAATATCACTCAGTGCCAAATATTAACACACCACATAATTACACTCTACACCAAACAATATAAATACACTCCACACAACAACACTCAAAACCACATAATTAGACCACATATTTACACTCTACTAAATGCGACATACACCCCACATAATACCACCCAATAACACAGACATGCCACATAATTACATAACACATACTTACATTATACTAAATACAACACACACCACACATAAAACCACTCTGTGCCACATAATTAAATATCATAGAATTACACTCTACTCAATACGGCATTAATACAATCCACATAATATCACTCAGTGCCACGTATTAACACGCCACATAATTACACTCTACTCAATACAATATAAATACACTCCACACAACAACACTCAAAACCACATAATTACACCACAGTAAAAAAACTCTACTAAATACAACATACACCCCACAAAAAAATGCTCAATACCACATAATTACATGCCACATATTACACTCTACTCATAACAATATAAATACACACAACATAACACCACTCAAAATCACATAATTACACTTTGCTATATGCAACATACACTCCACATAATACCACTCACTGCCACATAATTACATCACACATACATTCACTATACTCAATGCAACAAAATACACTCCATATAATACCACTCAGTGCCACACAATTACACTCCACATAATTACCCTTTACTCAATACAACACAAAATACCACTCCCATATAATTACATAACACATAATAACACTATACTAAATGCAACACACATCCCACATAATACCACTCACTGCCACATAATTTCATAACACATATTTACACTCCAATTAATGCTACATAAATGTGCTCCACATTATAACACTCAATGCCACATATTTACATAACACATAATTACAGTACAACAAATGCAACATAAATGCAATCCAAATTATACCACTCAATGCCATATAATTACTTAACACATAATTAAATTATACTATATACAACACACACCACACATAATACCACTCAGTGCCACATAATTGCATTTCACATAATTACACTCTACTTAATACAGCATCAATACAATCAACATAATATCACTCACTGCCACATATTAACATGCCACATAATTACACTCTGCTCAATACAATATAAATACACTCCATACAACTACACTCAAAACCACATAATTAAAACCCATAATTACACTCTACTAAATGCAACATACACCCCACATAATACCACCCAATAACACATAATTACATGCAACATAATTACATAACACATATTATCATTCATTGCCACGTATTAACACGCACATAATTACACTCTACTCAATACAATATTAATACACTCCACACAACAACACTAAAAACCATATAATTAGACCATATACTTACACTCTACTAAATGCAACATACACCCCACATAATACCACTCAATAACACATAATTACATGCAACATAATTACATAACACATATTATCATTCATTGCCACGTATTAACACGCCACATAATTACACTCTACTCAATACAATATTAATACACTCCACACAACAACACTCAAAACCACATAATTAGACCACATATTTACACTCTACTAAATGCAACATACACCCCACATAATACCACTCAATAACACAAAATTACATGCCATAATAATTACATAACACATATTATCACTCATTGCCACCTATTAACACGCCATATAATTACACTCTACACAATACAATATTAATACACTCCACACAACAATGCTCAAAACCACATAATTAGACCACATATTTACACTCTACTAAATGCAACATAATACCACTCAATAACACATAATTAGATGTCACATAATTACATAGCACATAATTACATTATACTAAATCCAACACACACCCCACATAAAACCACTCAGTGCCACAAAATTAAATATTACATAATTACACTCTACTCAATACAACATTAATACAATCCACATAATATCACTCAGTGCCACCTATTAACACGCCACATAATTACACTCTAATCAATACAATATAAATACACTCCACACAACACTCAAAACCACATAATTACACCACATAAATAAACTCAACTAAATGCAACATACATACCACAAAATACCACTCAAAACCACATAATTACATGCCACATAATTACACTATACTCAATACAACATAAATACAAACCACATAATATCAATCGCAATCACATAATCACACACCTCATAAAATCACTTTACTCAATCCAATATAAATACACTCCACATTACAACACTCATAACTACATAATTACACCACATAATTACACTCTCCTCAATACAACACAAAAACACTGCACATAATACAACTCAATGCCACATAATTATATGCTACATAATTATATTGCAAAATACACTCCAAATAAGACCACAAACTGCAACATAATTACATGCCACATAATCACACTCTACTAAATGCAACATACACCCTACATAATACCACTAAATGACACATATTTACATGCCACATAATAACACTCAACACAATACAAAAAAAAACAATCCACATAATCCACATAATCACAAAAACAATCACAAGTCTTTTCAACATAAAACACACCAGCCAAAATACTATACAACATAGCAAAAACTTCAAAATAAACACTTAAGGTCCTAAAAGCAAGCCCTATTGGCTATGCCAATGCTTGTTCTCCTTTCTAGGACAAAATTTGGGGGAGGAAAGAGATTGCTGCCTTTCTACAAAAACGACGGATGAAAGGATTTACTGCCATTTTGTGAGTGGGTCTGACTGCGTGGAGCCACTGTTCGGAACTGGGTCCCCTGCCACGGATCACAAAAGCCTCTTGGGGACCACACACTCACTGCTTTATTATACTGGCACTCTTCCCAACAGCTGTTTATTTCAGCTTAGCCTGCATTGTAGCCACTGTATCCAAACACTGTGAACGATGGGAAAGATCAACAGTCCATTGCTTAAGATGTAAAAAATTAAGTATTTTCAGGACACGCAAAGCTATAATAAAAGTTTGAGAAGCTGGTATTATTAATTTTCATATCCATTTTGACTTAATAAACACAGTTGCTGTACACATCTCAGACAGCGCCACCATGTAATGGACAGTCCTAGAGCCAGAGCTGACAATTAAGTGTTGGTGCCGAGCACCGGAAACCACTGGCTCAAATTAAGCACTGAACAGGTAGGTCCCTCTTCCCCCCTCAGGCATTGCTGTCACTCAAAATTGTCAAGCGTTTATGTACTTAAATGAAAGGTGCATATCTTTGGATCGTTGTATTTAAATATGGGTCTTTGTCTGCCTTTTCCTTAAGTTTCTGGGGCAGTTAGTAAGTAGTGTCTGTAGTGGGCACTGTGATTTACCATGGTCTCAGGAGTATGGCATTTTCATTGGATGCGTTGGTTCCTCCACTTGAACACTTGAAACTCTCAGAGTTGCTCAGTCAAGCAGAGAAGGTTGACCTGGGCATCTGAATTTTGAAGAGAATTTGTAATTTGGTTGACCCTGGCTTTCACCAGCATTCGACCAGCTCGTAGTTCAATTTTGCCAGGCTTTTGCACTGAGACTTTCTACCCCAGCCAAAAGAGAAGATTACCGGGTTCAGGACACTGGAGGGCAAATTTACTAAGATTTAAGATTTGATGCAATGCAGCAACCAAAGTTGCCATGCTGCGCTGCGCCAAAGGAAGAGAGTAGACCAGCACCATATCGTTTACATTTTTTAGAGTTTTATATATCCGCAAACTCGACCTGAATGTATCAGATCATTTTACATGAGCACCAGTTGCGTTACAAACGGACACTTTCATTTTGATAGGCATGGGGAGATTAACAGGCACATGCATCAAACCTTTTTGCGATCGCAAAGGGTGCGAATCGCAAAAATAGGCCGTTTGCGATCGCAAAAGTCAGTGTTGAAATGCATCAACTGTATATTTGCGAAAATCCATTTTTTCGCAAATATAAGGAATCGCAAAACATTCTGCGAATCAAATAGCGAATCGGTATTAGCGTGTCCCAATTACCGAATCGCAAACAACGAATCGCAAAATGTATGCATGACAAATCGCAAATAGCGATTTCCATGAAAATCGCAAATTAGCGATCGCTAAATAAGAAGGATCACAACCAGGTGGTAATCATGAGTGCAAATCACAGACAGGTGAAAACCAACTGAAACCCATTTAAACACACCCAGAATGAGCCAGCACTGTTCACAATGGCAGGGATTTACCTGATGGCGAGGAGGATGAGGCTGCAGGCTGCCGCACAGAGACGGAGGCGAATGAATGAGCGCATCTTCAGAGTCCGCATAACTTTGCTAGGCCAGCAAGAGGATGAGATATACGACAAGTATAGGCTCAATGCAGCAATGATCCATGACCTAATCAATGAATTGGACCCCATAATGCAACGACAGACACGTAGGACCAATGCCATCCCAACGCATGTGCAGGTCCTATGTTGCCTACACCTTCTGGCGTCAGGCAGTTTTCAGGGGGTCATTGCTGTTGCGGGAGGTGTGTCACAAAGCGCACTTTCAAGAATATTGAAAGCATTCCTTGATGCCATGATGGCCGTGATCGGGTCTCATATCAAGTTCCCTACCACCGCGCTTGACCTTGCAAAAACCAAACAGGAGTTCTACCAGATAGCTCGTTTCCCACATGTTTTGGGTTGTATTGATTGCACCCACGTTGCAATATGTCCCCCTGCAACACAGGAATATATATATAGAAATAGGAAATCTTACCATTCCCTCAATATTCAGGTTGTTTGCAATGCCAAAAACATTATCACTGACATTGTTGCGCAATTTCCAGGGAGTGCACATGACTCTTATATCTTCAGGCAAAGTGGCATACACACCCGTCTTGTCAGGGGAGAATTTGGAGAGGGACATCTGCTTGGTAAATATGTGTTATAGTTTATCACTGTCATTGTACGTATGTCAATGTGAAGCTGCCACTGACTCTTTGCTCCATTACATGTAGGTGACAGCGCATACGCCTTGCGTAATTACCTAATGACGCCTTACCTCAATCCCACAACTGCCAATCAACAGAGGTACAATGCAGCACATATTTCGACAAGGAACATCATAGAGCGCACATTTGGGCTGTTGAAGAGCCGATTCAGATGTCTACATAAGACCGGTGGAGCACTGAAGTACAACCCTGAACAATGCTGCAAGATAGTAGCGGCATGTGCCATGCTGCACAACATAGCGACAAGGGGAGGAATGGACATCGAGGTGTCTGACAGCGATTCGGAGGATGGGAACCAGCAAGTGCCACAACACCATGCAGCACAAGGGGCAGGCGCAGCAGAAGGGCGTAGGAGAAGATTTGACATCACACAAAATTATTTCTGAGGTGAGTAATGATGACACAGAAACTGACTATTGCTATCAGAGTATTATTTAATTAAATAAAATTGCCATGAGTGTTCAAGCACACTTGTAATCTGACCAGTGCAATGGACATAAGTGGTTTGCAAATGTCAATTCACTTGTCACTCTGTGAAAAGTCAAATCCAAATAAATGGTTACGTCACCATAGTGGAATGCACTTGTACATGCCAGTCTAGCGCTTTTTCCCACGAACACCCAGACGCCTGTCAGACCCAGCATTGTCATCCGTTATGTTGGAAGCGGCGGGGGTACTGCTGCGTGTGTTGCGTCTTCCTGCAGTGCGGACTGGAACTGCCACACTACTTAGGCTTGAGCCACCCTCACTACCCTCTTCGGGCGTGGAATTGTTGGCCGCAATTGTGGAAGCATTTAGCAAATCAACTGCATTGGTGACCTGGTCCAGTGCTTTAGCCACATCGCCGCTCCAATGGCACATTTCAGTTTGCATGGTCACAGACCTACGTGCCAGCAGTGCAGTTGTCGTGGCCAATCTATTGTTTGATTTAGCAAACATTTTCAATTGCAGCATTAGTTGACGATGCTGTCTCTTCTGGGATACATTTCCCTCATGCATCACCTTGCTCAGTTGCTGCACACTTTCTGACAGTACTGCTATGTTGCTAGCCATCTTGCCAACTTGCAATTGTACTAATCGTGTGTTTTTTGTCTGCAGGCGCTGCATACGGAGCATCTGTCCCTCAAGACCACCCCAGACATCACTTGGTTGCTCCTCCTGCTGTGTCCTGAGTGCTCTTCCTCTCCTACGCCGGGCTCTGTGATTAGTTCTGGGGACCTGTGGTTGTGTTTGTGTGATGGAAGTTGTCTGGCCATGGCTGCCACCTGGTGTTGCATCAGCCTCATCATCTTCACACTCCATGGTGACTAGGGATGGAACAGTAGCCCTGCGTGACTTTGTTGGACGTGAGGGATTTATTTGCACCACAGGTGTGTCCATCTGTTCACCTGCGCTGGTGTCCTGCATGTCTGGGGAATCGCTATCCACATCTTCTACACGTTGTGCATCTGTGAGGTGAAACAGTGCAACACTGTATTATTTCATGTCTGTGATATTAATTGCACAGTAATAAATTTCTGCCTTTGTAAATGATTTTATACTCTATTAAGCTTTTTTGGGTTGTTACTCTGAGATTTGACATTTTAACTGCTTGACCTGACTACATCTCCCATAATGCCCCTCACCTACTGAATGCATTGTGTACTGGATGTTCAGGGTCTGCACTTGGGCTGTGCTGTGGTCGAGTTCTACCTTTACATTTTGTAACACTAAGAAAACATACATTCATCTTACCTTCAGATGTGTTTGCTGCTCCGGACGTGTCCAGCTGGGTCACACCAACAACAGCTTCTGGCTGGATGGTGGATTCAATCAAGTCCTCCATGGGAGTGTTCCCAGTGTCTGTTGGTGTTCCCCCTCCTGTCTTCTTTGCCTCCTTCAGGCGGTCAGCTATGCGCACCTTAGCCCGACTGCGCAAGTCGTACCATCGTTTTTTGAGTTCTTCAATGGTGCGGTGTGTCACCCCAATGGCATTGACCCTGTTTTGGATCCGGAGCCAGATTTTCCTTTTCTCCTGCTCTGCCACTTTCAATGATGCCTTTCCAAACAGCTTGTCATGGCTGTGGACTACTCCCTCAATGAGGGTGTCAATTTCTTTTTCTGCAAATTTAATTTTGCGTTTCCTGCCTGTTTGGCTCTCCTCTGCTGTTTGTGAGGCTTCCATTTGATATCACAAGTTTTTCTTCTGTCTCTGTCACACTCCTGTTCTGCTCCCAGAGCCAGCTCCCTCCTCTCCCTGACACTGTGCACTGGAAATGAGGCTGGTGCTGCTCACTTCCTGGTTGTGATGTCATCAGGATGCATCAAAAAGCGACTTCGGTATTAGCGATTTCGCTAATTGCGAAATCGCTAATAGCGAGTTCGCAAATGCCGAAATCGCAATTTATTTAGCGATTTTTAGCGATTCGCAATATTCTCGCAATGTTTTTGTTGCATCGTGTTTTGCGAGTCTTTATTTGCGATTCCTTAAAATTCGCAAATAAGGACTCGCAAACTCTCTTTTTGATGCATGTGCCTGTAAGTGATTTGCCCAGAATTGCAGGATGTTGAGCTGCCCTGCTTAGACTCGAGCCCAGTTCGCCAGCTTCGAGGCGACCACTCTAGCTATTAGGCCACATCCTCTCTCTTTCCCTGCACTGGTGTACTTTTGGCTGCCACGAGACACGCACACACCCTAGCACCATAGCTAGCACAATAGTGCAAGGGTGTGTGCTTGATTTCTAGAATAGGTTTTATACTGGATGGGCATCCTTCCAGTACAACATACTATGTTTAGACATAGTAAAAAAAAATTCTAACTTTGTATGTCTGCTGTGTATTAGAGCACACATGCAAATTTAGAGGGGTTTTGACAAAAAAGAAACTCATCTCAAGTTATGCCTTCCTCAAGGAGACATAACATTTTGACCCAAAGCCCTGGATGGCTGCATCAGACCGTCCACGTACCATCCATGCTACACTTCCTGGATATAAAGTAGCGCATAGCACAAACTTCATTACTTTAGGGCTACTTTCTAACACAAAACAAGTTTTGTGCTGGAAAGTAAATATCAGAACAACACTGTGTGCTTGGTATGCATCACGCTTGTGATGCAAACCTGGCACAAAGTGTTAGTAAAACTCGCCCTGTTTGTTCCTAAAGACCAGGACTGGAATAGTTCTGTTGCTGCACTCTGCCTTGAAAGAGAGAGGCAGTGGTACTGAATGGGGTGAGGAGAAGAGCCGGCACCGATCTAGATGAACACAACATTGCCCAACTGTCTGAAGTCTGCATCAAGGGCATCTTGGGTAAATACGCTTCTCTGGGGCCTCGTGGAGCATGCAGGACAGGACAGAAACAACCCAAAGGTGTCTGTATGACCAAATGTTCAAGGACCTGAGGAGAAGCATTCTGAGCAAGTATTAATAATATATGTGCCTTCTAGCCCCAGAGGGCCATAAAGATTTTTTAAATAATCATTTTATCCTTCAGATGGCTGGTGACTGAGCCCCAGTAGCTCCACTGATTGGTAATGCATGAAATTTTGAAACAAATGTGCAAGTCCTCAGATAATTTTTTCTGGATTCAGAAACATGGTCCAGCCTCAAGAGGCCACTTCTTATTCCTCTACATCATGTATTTTAATTTAAAAAACTCTTGCTAACTGTTAGAGTTGGCATCTTTGGCGTGGTTCCCCTGACTTTTTGCCTCTACCGCCTGTATTTTTTGATGCTGTGCTAGATTTCGTTCTTGCTGGCTTAGATGCTTTGGGCACTTTGCCGCTGCTGATCAGTGTCAAAATGGAAATGCTCCCTGCACAAATTGTTATTGCAATCGGTTATCCATGATTGGCATATTTGATTTGCTGTTATGTCCCTATTAAAGTGCACTGAGTGTGCCAATAACTGTGAATCACACGCTACCAATGGGCCTACAGCACTGAATGGGCCACCCACCTAAGTAGCCCTGTAAATGTATCTCAGATATGCCACTGCAGTGTCTGCTCACAGTTTTTACTGCCATGTCGACCAACCTGGCAAGTGCACTTACCAAGCCCTAACCATCCCTTTTCTTACATGTAAGGCACCCTTCAGGTAGGGTGCATTGTGTGTGAAAGGTAGGACATGTACTGGTGTGTGTGACATGTCCTGATAGCAAAATACTGCCAATTTCGTTTTTCACTATTGAAAGGTTATCTGCCCTATAGGTTAACATGGGAGATACTTTGTATCATCTTACAATGATCACAAGATAGGGGAATGGTTTTTAAATTTTAGAAAGCAGACATTTTCTTGTTTAACCATTCTGTGTGCCTCTGCCTGTTTGTGGATGGACTGTCTGGTTTTGGAGTGACAGGGATTGGTGATGTGCATTCACTGTAAACAGACACTCGGGGGGGGTTAGGTGTGCCTGGCCCTTCCTGGATGACTCCGAGTTGAGCTGAATAGACCTTGGCTACATTTAGAGTAGAGAGAGGAGTTTTCCTTGCACCTGAATCGGGCCTGTCTCCCTTGCACAATGCTGTCTCCATCGACTGTGGTCATACTGTACCAGTGAGGACAGAACTGGCTTGGACTGGGTACAGAGACCCTTGCATAAAGAAGAACCAAGACAAAATGGGGTATAAGTAGTGGAACTCTAGATCACTTCTGGACTTAAGAGGAACCTTTGCCAAGGAGAAGAGCTGGAGAGCTGTGACGGGGAGTGCTGCCCCTTTGCTGTGTGCTGTGTGTGGTTTGCCTGCAGTTGCTGTTTCTGCCAAGGAAAAGACAAAGACTGGAACTTTGCTGAGAACCCTGCTTGAAGAAGAATCTCCAAGGGCTTGTTTGTGCTGGTTTCCTGTTCTGAAGTCTCAGAGACACAAAGACTTCACCCCCCGGGTTCCCCTGAACTCTACTTCTGAGAGTTCTGACCTGCCAGGAGGTGCCTGCTCCAGCGCTGGTCCTCTGGAGGTTGTTCCTGCTGTCTGGAGCTGAAAGAAACCTAAAGGAAACAAAAGAATAATATCCGATGCCATCAGCGACACTGTCGTGACACCGCAACCTGCACCTGAAGTGCACAACACAACATTCGGCCTGCACCGCAGCTCTAACGCCCTTCGACGCCTGCAGTCTTCGGCATTCCCGACACTAGCACTCGCACCGAATCCATCACTGCCAGCACCTGCATCCTGTTATTGGGGCATCGATAACCTCCGAGGATGACTACACGACTCGCCGACTTCGCATCGCCTCACCGGAAACAACGCCTGCAACCAACTTCCCCACCCTGGATCTGACATGTCGCCTCCTCGCAGACATGATGCCTCACCTCCCCCGTGGCAACCAGGGAGCTGGCCTTGACCTCGGCACAGATGCTTTACCTCCACGATGCTGTGCATCATCATAGACTTTGTTTTCCAAGGTACTGTTTGTTTGGAGGTCCGCGTGACACGTGTCCGACGCCGCACACTTCGCGGTCAGCTCCGTACTGTGGATTTATTGCTGTCACGACATCGTAAGAGCTCCAGGTGGAACTATTTGTTTTCCACAAGCCTTATTTTGGAAATAACAGTTTTTAATTATGTTGGATTCATATTGGTCTTGTTGAGTTTATATAAAGATACTTTAATATTCTAAACTGGTGTGGTGTCTATTTGAGGTGTTTTCACTATATTATGTGTGTTTTGAGTGCAAATACTTTACACACTGCCTTTGGGATAAGCCTGTCTGCTCATGCCAAGCTACCGAGGGTGTGAGCAGGGGTTATCTAAAGTGTGTATTCCCCTTACCCTGACTAGAAGCAAGGGTCCCTTCTTGGACAAAGGTACATACCTCTGCCAACTAGAGACCCCCAGTTCTAACACTGACAGAAAAACAAAAGGGAATGTGCAGCCAGTTAAGTCTAGTTCAAGGTCTCTCCGACCACCATCGCTTTCAGATTGCTTAGTCCAAACATGCATTAGTAATGCTTATCATTTTGCCTTTTCTATAATGAAAAGATATTTGCACGCCTAACAGTAGTGGCTGGTCTCGCGGCAGAGTGGGGGATGGCTATGGTGTGGGGGAATGGACGGACGACAAGAAAACAAAAAAAAGAAAATAACTTACCTGACCCTCGCCAATTGCCGCTCTTTTCCTTCCTGCTGTGTACATGCTGAGGCTCCCAGACTCCCCACGGCCAATCCTAGCACTTCTCTCATGCTGGTAGTAGCATTAGAGAAGCTCTGGGATTGGCCTGAGTGGGCATGTTTTCTGCTCCAAAGGGGACTGCGAGCCTACGCCTGCTGTTCTCTCCACCCAGCAGTGCAGCTCAGGTTGGGGAAATGTCAATGCGCATGACGTTTTTGCTGTCCTAAGAAAGCCAGCCCAACCTTCATGCTCACTGACAGCAGTGCTGCCCACCATCGCCCTTCCATACCCGCCATGGCATGGCCCCGTCCCCAAAGACGCAGCTCCATCCAGAGGAAAAATAAAATGATAATACTGTTTTATTATCATTTTATTTTTTCTTTCCCACAGCTGGCTGGCAAGGGGAGTGACGCACCTCCTCCAAAGTGGAGGAGCCGCAGCTAATGTTTAAGTGAGTTGCAATAGCAAATGCTTATTTCCCACATATGGTGACGCTTGCACTGCTGCTACCCATCTGTCTTGTATGTGAACTAAGCATGGCAATTTGTTTAACCATAAAAAGCCAAAATGTATTATGAAATGTATGAAATTATTCACCCCCTTTATAACTGCATCCTTCCTGTTCAGAATCAACCCCTTCCCCTCTTGTCTTACAACTTGTCTCTGACTTCCACCTTTCCAACTTCCTTGCTTCCCTTCACCTACCCTCCCCTCTCCATTCCCTATTAAGGTGTCCATTTCTCACAGTATCACTCCTTAGCGTCCTTTCTGTTTTCTCTTCTACTATTCTACTGTACATGTTTCACTTGCCCCAGATGCCCCCTGTATTGCTCCACTTTCCCCTCACCCCCTAACTCTACATTGATTTTGCTAATTTTATGATGTATTTTATTTTTCACCTTCTTTTTTCTCACTCATCACTTGACTCATCACTTGACTTTCTGGTTATATTCTGTTTACTCCTTTCTTCACTCTTTTCTGCTTTCCACCATTCTCTCCCTCACTCATGCCTCAGTTTCAATCTAGCTATCGTCTATCTAGATACCTTTCACTCTTTTCATCACTGTCTAGCTACATCTCGAAGTTCCTGTTGCTCTCTTTTCAGCCTCTCTGTATTACTACATCCTTCCCTGCATATCTCAACGCTCTTCTTCTCTCACTTCCTCTGTGCATCACTACTTCCTCCTTTCATTCTGCCTTCACCTTCCCCTATCCGTCTCCGCTCTTCCACATTTACTATTCTTTTTTCAATCTTTCTATGCTGATGTTTCTCGCCACTCTGACCCTTAGCCTATATTTTACACCCCTACTTCCTTTCTTTTCCCGTCTCTCCCCTGGACCTTCTAATTCTACTTTCTACATCTTTACCCTCCTCTCTTCTCTTTATTCCCTGTATCTGTACAGCCTTCTGATTGTTCTCCCCAGCATCACTCATTCTGTTCATTATCAATGTTCTACTCTATTACTTTCCCCACTGTTTTGCTTTACTCCTTTGATTTGTCTTCAACTCTCCCTGGGATCTTTAAATTCTCCCCTGTATCCCTCACTCTGTCCCGACTCTCTATATTTTCTCTATCCTTTTTATGTCCCATCCTCCTCTTTTCCTTAACCCTGCATCTAATATCCCGTTCATTATCTGTCCATTTCCCATTCACCCCATCATCTCATTATACTTTCCACTATCTCTTTTTTCATCTGTCTCTCTACATTCTTGTAGCTCGCGGTTCCCTCCTCATTCCTTACCCCCCTATCTTCCTATCCAATTAGTTTGTTCCCCACTCTCTCCTGTACCAGTGGCGGCTGGTGACATTTCAAAATGGTTAATCGTAAAGGTTGGGGCACAGTGTTACGTAACGAGTGAAGAGAGAGAGCCAGACTGACATAAGAAGGGTTCGGAAGAGGTTCTCCCAAGCAGAACATTTTGAAACCAAAAAGATTGGAAAATTTATTTTTTTAAAGAAAACGTGAATAAAGAATTTAGGGCCAGATGTAGGTGGCCAAATAGCGAATGTAGGTGAGTTTAAACCTACTAGCAAAATAAGGAATTGCAAAATTGCGATTCCTTATTTTGCTCATGCATTTAAGGAATCGGAAATAAGAGATTTCCTTTAAAAAAGCACTTTTCTCCTTTTTTTAAAGTGCCATGTGACACACATTTATGCCACATGTGCACACATGCACATTTCAGGGGTCCTTTTGACACCCTGGCACCCTTGAAATGGCGCCCGCTATTTGCCAATCTTTAATAGCATATCACAAATAGTGAATATCTTCCCATTCATTCCTATCGGCCTCCTAGCCCATAGGAATGAATGGGTAGGTATTCCTTATTAGCTAATCTCAATTTGCAATTTGTTATTAAGCAATATTAAGGAATTGCTAATATTTTAGCGATTCCTACCTACATTCAATTTTGCGAGTCCTTAATAGCGAATCGGTAAAATTCGCTATTAAGGAATCACAAATTTGATTTCACCTACATCTGGCTCTTAGTGAAAAACAAGAAGGTTTATGAAGTAATTGCGAATATGTAGTCTTGAAACAAACACATAAAACCCTGCATCATTACTTACTGCATTAATTATGTTCAATACTAGCAATTGTCGAGTTACCCATGGAAAATGTTATGGAAGGTATGCACTTGTGTACGAAATGCTTACAAGTTACCATAGCAAACTGATTTCACAGTTCTCACAAGAGGAAGTAACATTTAGTTTCAACAGCAAGTAACACTTGCAAGAAAGAGAAAAGGTAAGAGTAAAGATTCAAGGACTCTCCATTTGTAGTTTGAGTATATATTATTTAACAGCATTTGTTAACAGCATCCCCAGCTGAGCTTACACTCACCGGCTACATCACCTTCAAATTGCCAACCTTCTATCACTAGGTCAGCAATGACCTCATTACATTCCATGCTCAGCACTGCATGTCGTTACACATCTTCCCCCTTATAATATTTAAACAAAACTCAAATATAATATTATAAACAGAATAAAACATTTTGAGCAAAAATATCTACATTTATACTGGGGAAGTGGATATACAATGATACTCATAAGTGCACTATCCGAGTAGCACCATTCTCCAGAACCACCAAACTACGTTTGACTTCCTTCACCCTGCATGGAGCAGAATACTTACTTTCACCCTTGCAAACAAATCCTCTTTTCCTAACAACGACCCAGTCTCCTGGTTTTACCCAACACCACTTCACACCTTTCTTCTCATTATAATACAGCATGTTTTTCATTTGCGACCTCAGGACATTCCTTTGAATTTCCTCTCGATGGACCTCAACACTCGTTGCAACTCCCCTCAGCCACACAGGACACTCTTTTACTTCTGGTTTCCTTCTTTATAAGGATACAAATGGAGAAACACCAGTGACAGAATGAGGAGTTGTCCAATGTGCCCAAATCATCCTCCTCAATTCCCTCTTCCATGGGAGATGGTTAGCAAGAGACAGTTGTATATTGTCCATTACCAATTAGTTTATTCTTTCAACCAACCCGTTGGCTTGAGGTCAGAAAAGAGCCACTTTCTCATGCACAATTCCTATGCCAGAGAGATAATCTGTCATCTCCCTAGAATTGCACAGCATTATTTTACACAATTTTCTTCTGTTTTCCTTCCTTCACAAAGACTTCCTCGATAAAACTCAAAGTCTTTACCTCTCCAACATCCTTAATTATAAACCATTTAGTGTGATAATCTACTAGGATTAAAATGAATTTACTGCTTGACCCTAACTTGGATATAGGTCCTAAAAAACTCAATGGCTAACTTTTCCCATGGTTTCCCCGGAAAAGTTATGATATCTAATGGAGGCTGTCTAATCACTTTAGTTTTATCACTGTTCACGCACATTGAGCAATTTCTCACCTTTTCTTCTACATCCCGATCCATACCAGGCCACCAGTATGACTGCCTAACTTTCCTTTTCACAATACCTTGTCCCAAGTGACCTTATGAACGATATCAAGAATTCTGGCCCGAATACCTTTGGGAGGGACAAATTGACTTCTTCTCATTAGCTTGCCATCAACTATGCTCAATTCCTCTTTGACTTACAAATACTCACGTAACTCACCACTCATTCCATCAATTTCTCCCCAACCGTTTACAACTTTCCCCTCAACTTCATCCATTCTGACATCTACTTCCCTTGCAGCCGTCCACTAATCATAGCAATTATAGACATTTCTCCATTGGCAAACATTCCAGTTCTGGAGACTTCTGCAACTTTGTCCTCAGTGTCCACATCCTTTGGCAACCTCAATAAAAATTCTGCCACCACGTTCTTACTGCCTTTCATGAATTCTACCTTAAAATTATAGTCCATAACTGATAGCAACCACCTATTGATGCGAGGCGTGACATGCCCTTCCAAACCTCTTCCACCTTGAAAATATACGTCAAAGGCTTGTGATACATTCTCAATTTGAAGGGAATCCCATACACATAAAACCTGAACCGGTTGATCTCCCAACAACAAGCTAATGCCTCTCTTTCAATCATAGAATATGTGATCTCTGCTCCTTGCATCCTTCTAGATGCAAAACCAATTATGTTCTCAGTGCCATCTTTAACTTGCGTCAGCACTGCACCAATGCCCACCCTACTAGCATCCGTTGTGACGTACGTTTTTGCTGTCACATCAAAATATCCTAGTGTCGGAGCATGAGTAATACTCTTATTTATGTGTAAAAATACATCTTCGCATTCTACACTCCATGCAAACTCAACTCCCTTTTTCAGCAGTTTTCTCAAAGGCTCCACAATCTCTGTAAATACCTTGACAATTTTAGCACAATACTCTGCTAGACGTAAAACGATTTTAATTCTTTCTTAGTGTGTGGTCTATCCGCTTTTTCTATTGCTGTCACGATTCTCCTTTATGAACTTATAACCTTGGCACTAATTGTATGTCCTAGATAAGTCACTTCACCCTTTCTGATCTGACATTTTTCCCTTTTTACAGTCATGCCATGTTTACGCAATCTCACCATTACCTCCTCAAACAATTTATTATGTTCAGAAAAATTATTTCCCACAATAAGTATGTTATATTGGAAACATAACACATGATTCAAATCGCCATTATTCTCTGGAAAAATGCAGAGGCCGAGGCTAGGCCAATTGGCATCCTCTTGTAATGAAACGCACCCACGGCGTAACAAAAGATGTTAAATGCCTAGATTGTGCATTCAAGTCCACCTGGTGATAAGCGGATGACATATCAAGGACACTGAATACAACTCCCCCACCTTCCATTGTTAACATTTCGGAGATGTTAGGGAGTGGTTGTCTATCCACCCAAATACATTGGTTCAAATTACGGAGATCAATACATAGACAAATCTTTCCTTCAGCCTTGGGTGCCACCACAATTGGCGCCAACCACTCGGAAGCCTCAATGGGTTCGATAATTTGCTGTTCCAATAGTTTATCCAATTCTTCTTTCAAGAGATGTCTCATGACATTAGGAACATTCCTAACTTTATGTACCACAGGTTTCACTCCTTCCTTTAATATGATCTTATGTGAGAACCCCTTCAATAACCCCAACTTATCAGAAAACACATCAGGGTACTTCTCGATGAGATCATCATGACTGCAACCACTCACTTTCTTCACCTCATCGTGTTCAGCTAACATTACCGGTTCTGAGGCATTAGGATTGATGATTATGCCTACATCTCGCTGATGATGCCACCCCAGTAAATTTGAACCATAGTCAGTAATATATGCTCTACCATACACCTCCATACCCTTGGAACCAATTGTTAACCATTTCATTCCCAGAATCTCAATTTTCCTTCCAGCATATCCTACAGCTGTTATGTCTGATTCACACAAGGAATGATCATTGGTACACTTGCAGTTGCTCTCAAATGTTTCTTTGGAAATCAAGGTGAATAAACTACCAGAGTCTACTAAGACTCATACAGGCACTCCTTCCTACAGCACATGACAATGAGGCTTCTCCAACTTGCCAGTACTCACAAGTTTCACACCACATTCACCAGGATTCCTTATAACCTTTCCACCCTGCACTTCACCATCCACCGTGGAAATAATTTCAACCATTGAAATTAATTCTTGAATATCATCACAAGAATTATCCAACTGTTGGTCAACTTGTTGAACCCATCTGGAATCTGAAACTCTATTCTGGATCTACACACTTTCGCAAGATGACCCCGCTTGCCACACTTTCTACAAACTGCACTTCTGGCAGTACATCTCGCACTGGATGCAGTGTGCCCTGGAGCACCACAATGAAAACATCTTAGCTCTCTCCCATCTACATTATTTTGTTTAACCTGATTAACCTGAATTTCACTTTTTGATTTTCCCTCACCTATCCTTTTCACATCACACTTCCCTTTTCCTTGCACCGCTCCCACTCAGCAATAAGAGTTTCTTTCTGTTCACCTCCTGAATTGTCCATTTCGTTTAACCTGTAAGCTCCATCCCTTTTGTAATCTTGATGGTTTCCTCCAAATTGGGATCTTTCATCAATAATCTCTCTTAAATTATTTTGTTATTTGTACATCTGACTATTTGATCCCTAATCAAGGAATCAGTCAACTGTTCAAAACGACATGACAGTGCCAAACCCCTCAACCTAGCAACATAAGATGCTATGTCTTCATTTTGCTTTTGTATTCTAGAGAAACACTTATGCCGCTCTAATACTAAATTTGTTTTGGGAGTGAACTGAATATCAAGCATTTGTATAGACATGTCGTAAACATTATTCGGTTGCCCATCACCCATACCCAAAGACACTTCAGATAAGTCCTCATATATCCTTTTCCCTTCAATCCCTAGATGATGAAGTAAAATTGCTAGCCACCTGAGGGGCCCATAATGATAACCACCAATAGCCAACATATAAATTACAAAGAGCTTCTTCCACTGTTTCCAAGGCACAGGCAGATCTCCAGGAGATGACAAGAAGGGTGGAGGCGAAGACATGGATTGATCTGTCATTCTAGGAATACAACCAACACAACTAGCTAAAATAAGTACTTAAAATAACAACTCAATATAACAAACTAACACAAAAAATTGAAACAAGAAATCTAAGTATCCTTATTGAAATGTTTTGTTTTCTTCCTTTTTTTTGTAACGTTTTTCTCTAATGTAATGTTTTCCTTTAATGTGTCTTGAAATGCCAGATGAAAGAAAATGAATGTCCTTTCCTGTAATGCACCTTCATGTTCTCATGTTGTAATGTGTTTGCTTTAAATGGCAGATGAAGGACCTTTCTTCTAATGCACCACAGGAAGAGAAGAGAAGCCTTCCTGAAGAGGATGTCACTACAGTGCAGGAAGTGGAAGGGAAGCTTCCTAGTGGTGAGGATGTCACAGCAGAGATCTAACCACGATACATTAAGTGTTTTTAATTAGCGATGCAATAAGCCCGGAGTCTGATGTGCCCCGATATTTGTGCCGAGTATCAGATGCGTTGAATAGAACTAGGCAGAGTTTTCCATTGTTGGAGCTCGCACTGACACAAGCGCTGGGAGCTCGTGGTTGGAGCCTGCACTGTCACAAACACCGCGCTGGGAGCTCGCGCTCAACCTCACAGGCAAAGCCCTCATGCCGATATCCCTAACGATAATTTTTTTTTAAACTGTAAATATCTAGCATATAGCACAATGTGTATTCCGCATAAATTGCTCAACATTCCTCACATCCAGCCGTCACCAAGGCAATAACAATGCCAATTTTGCCAGAAGGGTTATATAATGCTTCAACAATAGCGTAGCACACAGCAATGTGACAGCCAAATTTATGTGCCGGACAGTCCTTGTCACATTTTCTCAATCCAATGAAGGAAGTTAACGCTTATAAGTAAACTCCATACACTAATCCCAGATGTACACCACTTGCCTGAATTTCATTCAATTCGTATTTCCAGGGGTGGGGATGCTGACCGTTTGTCCCCTGCACTGCTCCTTTAAGTCCTTCAACAACTCGTCACCAGTGTAAAGATTCAAAGAATCTCCATTTGTAGTTTGAGTATTTATTCTTTAACAGCATTTGTTAACAGTATCCCCAGCTGAGCGTACGCTCACCGGTTACATCACCTTCAAATTGCCAACCTTCTATCACTAGGTCAGCAGTGACCTCATTACATTCCATGCTCAGCATTTCATGTCCTTACAGTAAACTTAGGCATAAGAATGGAAAAGTAGGAAAATCCATGAACTACTTAAAGGGCAATAATTAAGGAACAGTGCAAACCGCTGCTTGCATAATTAAAAGTCTACACACCCTTAATCTCTGTGTGGAACAAATAAATATGTCTATAGGTTGTGTGTGTAGGACCAATTTTTAACAAGTCCTTGAAATGTACATAGTGGGCTTGGGCTTCACTCAGAAGATATCTTCCCTCTCAGCTCATGCTGTTGATTTTGGTGTCATCCTTCTGACACCTATGAAATGTTTGCATTGCAATGCATGAGGAATTAATCTACATCTCAAAATACAGTAATTCATAATACTTTATCACATGCTTGCAATGTAAAGGTGGGCAAGCCACTTAAAGTTCAAGACAGGTGCCTGGCTTTGGCTCAGTTCAAGGTCCTCTTGTAACCTTGAGGCCAAAATGAGCCACGCTATCATGTGGTTTCTGCCTACCACTCTTGCTCTACTATCATGCACAATCTTAAAAACAAAGCATTAAAATTTGAGGTAAAATGGAGACACAAATAGATACCCGTTTAGTGGCTGATTTGTACAAAGTGAACCAGAAAACCTGGGATTAATCTTGGCTTCCCCGTTTAACCAAACGGTTTGATCTTATGCAAATATTTAGTTTCATCAATCCCCCATTTTCTTCATTACCTCTCAATGAACTGTGAATTTGTTGGCTCGCCCACCTCTATTGCATTATAAACAGAAAGCAAGCTTTTTACAGTGCTTTAGTAAAGACTTTTATGTTTCCCTGTTTTCCAGATTGTTCTTTACTTTACCCTCTGTGCCTTTCCTACAGACTTCATTTATGTTTCCTTCCTGTTGTGTTTTTTGTGTGCATGAATTTCCATGTTGTTTTCTATTCAACGCCAATAGGGTTAAATTTATTGAGCTGACACATGCAAATACATAAATGCCAAATGCTGTTTCCTGTGTTAATTTGTTGAAAACAGACCTATTTTCTTTGTTATAAGTGCAGTTAAGACTAGAGGAAGATGACCTAGCATTTCACTTGATTAGCATTGGCTGACCAATGTTCACCATCATTGCTTAAACAATTGCATGAGTGACGTCTGCTCTCTAAACTCTTAGACCTTTTAGTCCTGTTGCAGTTTTGGAAGCCGCTCTGGGACATGGGGAATGGGTTAATTTCTCATATATTGATTGAGCTCCAGTGCTCTCTGTAGTCAAAACACATTGCTGCCTAGAAAGCCATTCATCAAGGAATAACCGAAATATTCTCCCTCAATAGGCATGCATGTTGCATGATAATGCCATTTCTCTGCAGCGATCTATGTCAGAGTGATTGAATTTTGAGCACAGAAGGTCAGCACGAAGTTGAGCAGGTGAGAGCCGAAATTAACACATTCACCTTTATTACACTTAATTTTTCCTTTTTTGAATATCATTTTGCCACTACAGCGACTTTTGCAAGTTTTGTGATCTCCTGATGAGACAATTGTCTAAATTGCTCATGCCAACACATGAGCGCTCATAATTGTCATGGGTGTACTTGACGACCTTCCTTTCACTAAACACACACTTAGTTTTGTACACTTTGAGTATTAATTTTGTATTACTAGGAATATTGACAGTAATATATGTTTAACAAGCTGCTGTAGGCGGTCAGTACATTGCTCTCATGTACAGATAAAGCCTTGCTAGACTCTGATACAAGCCGATCTGTAAAAGTGAATACTCCCCGCTTTATAGCATTTTCATTACCCAGAGCAGTCGTCATAATTAATTCTGTGAAATAGATTAATAGCCAAGGCTTCTGATGCAAATTTGAAAAAGCAGGAGAGTAAAAGCTAGACAGTAAACAGTGCATTCCTTAGTAAAGTTGTGCCTGGTTGACTCATCTGTCTCATGTTTAACCCCTTCGGTGCTCATGACGGAATGGTTCCGTCATGACCCACGGTTGAGCTGTGCTCATGACGGAACCATTCCGTCATGACCACGCCCGCGCAAGATTCCGTCAGCACAGCGGCGGAATCTGCGCAGCATCGAAGGGGTTAAGAAATGGAACGACAAAACCTCCTGACTAAACAGGCGCTGCTGGGACAGGTAACAGCGGTGGGCGGTGGGCGGCGGGGGCCTGGTGGGGGTGGAGCTGGAAGTTGACAGACAACGGGATAGGGAAAGTAAAATAAAAAAAAATAAAAAAACACATACCTAGCGCTCGCTGCTTCGCCGAGTGCAAGGTAATCCACGCATTCAACATGTTTGGCTCGTCATCAAAAATCAACATTGTCAGCATAGGATATGCCTGACGACATGGTGTACCAGTAGTCGATTATTATTGGAAGCATCTGTCATCTGTGACGTTGCTTTTGGCGAGAACAACTTGAACGTTCCCATTAGAATTATTACATTTAAACCAACCTCAATGTAATATCTGCCAAGCTTGACACATTTAACAATAATGAGGAAAAAATAAAATAAAAAGCCTGAAGTTTAATTTTGGTGATACATACATGTTTTTAAATGTATCTAATTGGTCAAATTGTAATACTTATGTTAAATAAAATAACTTAAACAATAAAAATGAGGAAAGTGTTTTTGGGGTGTCTATCTTGAATGTGTTTTGGTATGATTTCTTACGACATATATTTATATATGTGACATATGTTTTTAAAACTATGCACCAATGCTCTAAATTATTGACATTGTTTCTATGGTTAAATGTATTTGTATTCACACATGTGGCTAGATTTAATCTTACTGAAATGGTCCATCAAATGTGTGGGTACCCATACAATTTACACTTCGTACTGTTATTATGCAGATATGTCCATCCTCCACCCCTGGAAAGATAGAGAAGAATACTAACCCTGGGCGTAGTTCACGTAGTCGCGCTACGCGTTACTACGCGAAGTGCACTTTGCACTATGCACGCTACGCGTAGGTACGCGAACTGCGTAGTGCGGTAGGGAAATGCTGTTCGCAACGATTGCACAGTGTCGGATGCTTGCCCGCACTGTGCAATCATTGCGAATGGCATCATGCACAGTGCAAGCGGTCGTTTTCTGCCACGCAAGTAGATTTGTACTCGAGCGGCAGCTTTCTCAACGCGGGCCGGTAGTTTCTCATCGTGAGCGGTCGCGAGCATATGCGACCACTCGCAATGAGAAACCTGACCTTCCCGCGTTGAGAATCTTGCCGGGAGGTTTTTTTTTTCTACGCTTGCGATCGGCAACTTGATGTTGCTGATCGCGAACGAGGAAAAAGTGGCTTTTTAAGTGTGGCAAAGTGTGGACCAGGATGTTGTTCTCAGTCAATTGCCTTGTTTGCCTGGAACATGTCAATGAATATGCATACAGCAACTTCACTGTTCTTTTGGGTACTATCACTATGGGAGAAACCCACGGCATGGGACCAGTAGACCGCTCAATGGTATCATGCTTAAGGAACTATTCAAGTTGCTTTTCAACAGCATCATGTAAATGAAAAGCAATTTGTATATGCCTTTTAGCAATAGCGCGGACGTCCTCATTAATATGCAACTTTACTTTCATAGTCTTAAGCTTTCCTAAGCCATGAAATAATGAAGGAAATTGACTTGCTATTTCGTGTTGTGGTTTCCGGAAATCATTTCCTTTCAGAAGCTGTGCTGAAACAGAGTAGACAGGTAATTGACACTGTACCTTGAAGCACATGGATGGCTGCTTGCACCTTAGTTTTTATCATCGCTACAAATGAACCTTGGCTTTTCAAGGGTGTCGATGCACCCTATATATACGCCTTGGTTTTCGAAGCCATAGGTTTTGGTAATGGAGGCAAATCATTATATTTCTCACTAGGCATAATGTTTATTGAAGCATCACTGTCAACGATAATAAATATCAAACAACCATTTCTTTCAATGTAATTTCTGGACAATGTTTGAATGACTTTGGTACTGACTTTTCTTTCACTCAGATTTTTTCTCACATGCACACACTCTTCTGAGGTAAACATCAACATGGCATAGCCATCTTCTTCACTTTCTCTTGATACTGATATAGAAAAACTGTTTGAAGATGATTTAGATGACAATCAACTTCGTTCTGTGTCAATTTGTCTTAACTGATGTCGCCGCTTAGCTTTGTCTGTGGTACGATGACCTCTTTCTTGGTCTCCATCAGAGCACTTCACTTTCTGGAGACCCCTTGAGTTGTCCTGAGCTGCCACTTCAGGAACTGGACAGCTTAGTACGCACATCCCTTGTGCGTCTTCTTGGATCTCCTCGCCTGGTATTGAGGCTCTGGTAAGTGCAATGACAGTATGCTTTCTTGTCAATTGTTTTATCAGACAGCGCTTTACGTATTTTATCCGTATTTGACTACTGCACTCAATCAATCAATCAAAATACGCTTTATTCGATTTAAAATCAAGTAAATCATAAAAGCACATCATAAAAACAGAACAATAAAATCGAAATACATCAATTCATATACAGACATGAATAGTGCAGTATGTGTAAAAAGAGACAAAAGTTAAAAAGGATAAAAACAAAATGCGTACAAATTTCCTAACACGTCCCAGTCATTGAATTCCTGGATCTAACCACCCCTTTTAAATATCTTGCAATATGCCTGGTAAAGATTTCATCATCCAAAAATTGTAGTTTAATGAGCGCAGGTTGACACTGTCTCATACCTTGTGATTTAAGAATAGGTAAAATCCATCTTTTCCTAATTAAACTATAAAACTTACAGAAGAAGAGTACATGAATTGTCGACTGTGAGGAGATATCGTCACACAGACATGGGCACAAAAGACGTGTCCAGTCATTTATTTCGGGGAAAGAAACCATGTTGTGGAAGTTACCTAAACGTAGGCGCGTCAGGAGCATCCTAGCGTAGGTACTCAATTCATAAGTTAGGTATGCTTGAATCCCCACTTGGGTCAAAATCAGTTGGTTAGCACTAACCGTTTTTTTCGAGATATTGGTAGACAATCTAATCGTCTCCAAATGACTAATGCAGAGGGACTTTAATTCCTTCCTCGTAACTGAGGTCAAACTATCAGTATTACCAGAATACTCAGGGTGACCTATGTCGATCAGGCTTTTTTTAACATACACAAGCCAGGGGATACTCAATGCCCCTAGCAAGTTCAGGCAATCATTTATCACGTCCCGGTTGAGACTGGTGGAATTGCCAGTCCAGGCTTTATGCCACAATAATATCGGCTGAATTTTAATTAGGTCGTACACATATGACAGTCCCAGTTCGGCATGACAAATATACGTAGCAGTACTCGATGGAACAGCTAAAAGTTGTTTTAAAAATCTGTTCTCCACTTTCTGAATAGATTCTACGTTTGCAAAACCCCAGATGTCAGCACCATACAGGGCAATTGAAATACATTTGGCTTTGTAGATTACTAACAGATCATTAATAGGGTACTTGCCCAGCTTCCTGGCAAAATTTACAAGGGCTCCCACGGCCTAAGCAAAAAGCAGTTTTCTAGAGTTGACGGCCCTATTTTCAAAACAATACCCAGGTAAGAAAAAAACTTAGCAAATTACAGCCTGTTATTACCAATAAAAATATCAAGACACTTAGTAGTAGACCTAGTACATTTCATGGAAAATGTTTTGGAAATATTTACATTGAGGTCTAAACTAGACATATAAGACACAAAACTTGTGACAAGTCTCTGACTACTGCACTCTTTAGTGCTTCTTTTCTGTATCTGTACATACCCCCCTTCAGCGTTAGCACTCCATGTAACTTTATCTGGCATGGCAGCACGTTATGATTATGTATGGCCTGACCAGCAAGTTCTTGGCCAACAACGTGTAGATTCTTTGCAATGCTTTCATGTTCTTCAACTGCTTCACAGCAGCTGGAGCTGCACTTTGACTCCACATGCATTAACCGTTGATTATATACTTTGATGACGGCACATGTGGCATGCACGAGCAGTTTTCATGAACCATGGCAAACTCTCTGGAATGCACTGTCAATCTTCGGGTTACTCATCCCCTACCTCATCACCATTTGTAGAGTCTTCCCCAGCTTGGGTAACCGCCAATGACTGGGCCACACACAGAGCTTAGTATTACACGTCTTTATTATTCTGCATGTAATTGTGAAAACAACATTCAAAATCAGCCTTCATGCATTCTACTCTAATACTTACGTCACAACTCTACAGAGTCCATCAGGAGCCAAAAGGGATACATTATTGTTAACTTGTAAGACACTACAGCTGGTATTACACAACAGCTGCATACCACAACACATGGGAGCCTCGCACAGAGTAGTGACTAGCTTGTTGGTGAATTTGAACCAGTATGTTTATGCAATTTATAATGTAATTTTATGCTCATTCAAAAATCAGTTTGCTTACATTTCCTTTTGTGAATATATTGATCAGGGATTAAGGATGTTCCAGTCACATTTGGCTTTTAACACTTCAGAGGAACCCAACAACGCTAGGGAAAATGCCATGTGCGAATGAGAGATCCTCTGCAGCATGCTTTTGGGCTCCTGAAGGCCTGGATCTGATGCTTGGAAAAGACCAGAGGGGCCCTCCACCACTCTCCTGCCGAGATCTTTAAAATTGTTGTGTTATGCTGTATGCTTCACAACATTGCCCTGAGGAGAGACATTTATTTCATCCCTGATGACAATTACCAGTCGGAACCCCAGGGTAATATTCATGACATGAGTCAGCAAGTTGATAATGATGAAGATGAAGCACTGACCTCAGGCTTGTACTCATTGAAAACACCTTTGCCTGAATGTTCATGACTGTAAGGAAAGTGTTGTTAGTTTGGTTTCCGTACGGGCATATCCTCTATTAGAATGGAATCAATTTATGAACAAATTTATGTTCTCGTGGTGGTTTGTTCAGTATTTTCTAAGTGTCCTTGAGTTTAATATTGTGTTTGAATGTAGAGTATATATAAGAGCTGTTGGTGTTTTTATAAATAGGATTTTCAAAAATACCAAATGACATTATAATGTTAGTCACATACAAATTTATATTTCTGCTTAATACGTCCTAGATTGTGTGATCCAGTCATCTGTTTGGGTGTAATTAACTCACTGGTGGATACTTTGGGGTGCTGCACAGATACTGATTATAGAGAGGTCTACATTGCAAATTTCCTGACCATTGATGGAATTGTTCTGAAACAATTGGCAGTGCACTTCCTCTCTGTCATTGGATGATGCCAATGTAAATGAGTTTCATGAAGGTACCCAACATGTGGTAGGTGGCTGTCAAAGGCTAGAACTTATACTGGATGGGCCTGATTCACAAAGGGAAGCTGAGACAAATGTCTAACTTTATGACTTTTGGTATTTCACAAAGGGCATTTACAAGTCGTAAAGTTAGACTTTTGTCTCAGTTAAACTTACCTTTTGGGCTTAAGTTTAACTGAGATTAGGACTTTTGGTCTCATTTAAATTTAAGGCCAAAACTTAAGTTTAACTGAGACAAAAGTCTAACTTTATGACTCTTAAATGCCCTTTGTAAATACAGAACTTCATGAAGTTGGACTTTTGTCTCAGTTTACCTTTGTGAATATTGCCCGATGTTTTCAATTGTAGCTGGTTTGTGGAAATTTGGTATGATTTATGACTACATCTGTACATAATATCTGCGAAAAACATGAGGACAGCCCAATGTGTGTCTGAAGGCTTCCATTTGTGTTCTGACTGTATTTAGAGGCTCTGTTTTACTGATATGTATGATGGAGTTCATATTTTCAAAATAGATGGGATTAATATATACCTAACAATGACACAGTCGTATTTAATTTGTCATTATGCCTCATACAACTTTTTCTATTTTGATCTGCACTTCCAAATATTGTGTCTTTTCCACATGGTCTGTATGTAGAAAAGTCTTTGTACACAGCATTGACGTGTCCTTCTCCTTAGCAGGGCTTTTGTGTGACCAACATTTGATATTACATTGTTTATTTGTCAAAGCACAATTGATTTTCTTGTACATACTGAACTTTGTTTAAATATAATTGTGTTTATCGTGAAATGTATATTGTATGTGTAGACTACATTAGTAGCAAATATAGTAAACTTGATGTGTATGGTTTGATAACAAGTAAATGTTTTAATATAGAAATTACAAGAGAAATAGCTCCTTCCACACATCATTTGTATTCATTGACATATGTATTTATACTGGCAATAATATTATTAACATAATTTTACACACATTAAGATTCTCAGAAAATAGATTAACTTGTATCTTGACCACACACAATTAATGATGAGCCAACAGTTGTATGGAGTCCTTTTCCAGACAGTAATCCATTAGCAGATGGGAAATGTGTGGTCATGTGGTGGCTTAAGAGAATAGTCTAGATGGTGACATTTGGACATTACTTATAACTTTTGGTATCTATGGTAGATTATTTGGTGTTGTCCTCAACTACGGCAGATAAATGACCCCTCCTAAGTACCACAGAAGTGGCTTGAGTATCCTCAGTGACAGGTGACTCTTTGCACAGTAGTGTCCTGCTTTCTGTTGAGCTTGCAGCTGGAAATGTTCATGGACAGAGCAGGCATCAGATGGTGCTTCACCATGGAAAGCAGCAGCTAAATAAGACACTTCAGCACTCAATGTTCTGAAGCCATTGTACACCACCCCAGCATAAAGATTTAGGACATTCTGGTGATGCACCAGGAGATCCTTCAGGGCCATCTGGATATCATTATGGGTCCTCTTGAGATCTTACTGGGCCCTTAGGAGGTCAATAATGTGACCCAGCAAATCATCCTGCCATGTAGTCATCAGGTCTGTACTCATGGTTTTAGTGTTAGTGTCACACACTGAGCCTTTCTGCTTGTAGCAGGGACTGCCCGAGCCCATTCCAAAATGCTCTGTCACTTTGACTGGGTGGCCCTGGTGTAGTGTGTACTAGCTGCTCAGTAGATGTTATTGCTGTAGTTGTTACAAGAGCCAGAACAGGCGTAGCCACAGTTGTTGGGGGTGTGGGGCCACAAGGGGCTTGTGTGGACACTGAAGGAGGTAATAGGGACAGGTCTCTGTTGGACGTTGTCAATATTGTGTCCCCAGGGAGAGGAAGGGGCCTAAGGTGCTGGCCACACAAACCTGATGATTCAGGCTGGGCTTCAAGATCATCCTCATTAGCAGGAGTGCTGCTCCCACTGAAGTCTTCGGATCGTGTTTCCTCAGACAGAGTGGACAATGCATTTTAAGCTGATGACTGTAAATCTACGGTGGCGCCTTGAAAATGATAGTTATTACTATGTAAATTGTTATAGGTTACTATTGACCATTTGGCCTATATTGATGTTTATCATGTTAGACAGATCATCAATGAATTCTCTCATCATACAGATGGAACTGAGGTGTCAGATTAACATTTTATGTTATATATCTAAAATTATTATGTGAACTACTGATAGAGAGTGATTTGGGGGAATGATAAGGAAGTGTTGACCAAGTACGTTTCAGCTGTGGAACCTATAGATGTTTAACTCTCTTTTCCCTGGGTCCACTGGACTATGATTTGGCAACACTTTACATAGTAGAACCCCTCAATACTTGGCTGTCAGTTTTAATAATGATGAATCCTAGACTTCTTAGGAAGGTTAGACTAGCCATACAGCACACTCAGATTACAACATACAGGCTAGAATCCATTAAAAAATAGAGCTTCACAATGATTGGTTTTGACTGAAAAACAAATAAATTGTGCTATTTTGTAATATTTCTAATCAATAAAACTACAATCTTTTTCTGATAGGCAGTCTAGAGAAGTGAGTCAAAGACATCTAGGGTTGCTGACTCTCTATAACCCAAACAACCCCCTTTTGTGTAGTTGGCTCTATTAGCAAGATACAGTTAATAGTTGGCTTCAATCAGCCGCTGACACTTTCGGCCCCACACGGATTCTGAAGGATCGCAAGCGTAGTCTCCCAGCTCCTTGATTTACCCAAGCACTTGCAACTGAAAAGAGAGCCTATAAAAAATCTCAGAGAGAGCGGTGTAGATATTATCGACTGGAGGAAAGGGAGACATATACTGCTGCTCTGAGAAAATGTCATGCTGCAATTAAATCAGCTAAGGTGTCTTATTCTGAGGAAGAAAGTGCTACTGCATCTAATGGGGCATGTGACATTTTTAAAATTGCTAGGAAATTTCTGCCACTCCACTCATGTAATGATGGTATCTTGCCTTCTCAGGAGCTGTGTGATAAGCTATTGGTGTCTTTTGAGGAAAATATAATTAAAATTTAGAACAATTGGTCCACAACACCCTCATTTGGTGACTGTATGAAGCCCATGGGCACTACGGCTGCTCACAGGCTTTGCTCGCTCTTCCAGGTTAATTCAATCTCTCTGGAGGAGTCTGAGGTTGCTATTCTGAAGAGTAAATGTATTTTCACGGCTGACATTTTGTTCCCCTTCAGTGCTGTTGATGGCGATGAGGTTGTCATCCCAGTCTTGAACAGTATCTTTAATACTTTGTTATTGACAGAAACAGTGTCGTAAGCTCCGAAACAAGCAAAATGAGTTCCTCTTATTAGAAAGCCTTCCGCAAACTCTAATTTGCTGTCCAATGTTAGACCTATGTGGCTTCTCTCAGCAGCATCCAAAATACTCAAGCAGATGATAAATGAGCAGCTCTAGGACTACCTAGGATCCCAAAGGCTCCATCGTCCTAGTTAATCGAGTTTCCACCCCAAGCATTACATGGAGATGGCATTGTTAGAAGTGTCTGAGAACGGAGGGTAACATTGATTTCATCGCTCTCTGACACCGTATCGCACATGATCCTCCTGCAGGATCTTGTTGTTTAGGGGTCGGGCTTAGCCATTGATTGGATCAGATCTTTCATAGAGGGTAGAGGAATGAGTTTGGCTGTCCCCTTTCTCCATGGGCACAAAGCCCCTTTCAGCTGGGGAGCCACGGGGCTCTTCTCTTAGTCCAATGTTATTCAACATCTAAAATGCCCCGTTGGTACCGCTGGTCGAATCATATGGATTTGAGGTAGTGTCCCATGCTGATAACATTCAGCTACTTCTATCTTTTAAGAAGGGGTCTGAAGCCATGGTTGCTCCCCTGAAAGCCTAACTCTCAGAGGTCTTTGATTGGCAACACTCTAGGTATTTAATGTGCAATACAGACAAGATGGAGATTTAATTTTTTGGGTCTTTACAACTCAATTGGTGGCAGAGTTGGCCTGAAGCTGCAGGCCCTCCCCCTCCACCGGCGGCAGCCATGAAGATTCTGGTGCTGAGGTTTGACACCATGCTGCCCTTTCAATGGCAGGTTTCTTCGTGGTTGGCACATGCGTTTGGCTGCTATGAGCTTTAATAAAAATTATTTTTCTTCTTCATATAAACTTTTGAAAGACAGTAGTTCATGCTCTTATCACCGCGAGACTGGACTATGCCAACATTCTGTATCTGGGTCTCTTTGATGATTCGATTAGTATGTTGCACGTTGTAAAGGGTCAGTTTCTTAAACTTTCTCATTGGATGCCTCACCTGAGATCACTGCGCTGTTTGCCAGTAAAGAAGAGAATTCTTTTCAAAACTTTAGTTCAGGCACAGAGGGCCTATTTTTCCACTGGCTCTCACTACCTCTCAGCCAGGCTGCAACATTTCTCTCCCCCAAGAGTTTTACATTCTTCCAAATCTTCTCTTGTAGTGGTACCTACAGCGGTGTAGCAAGCGGCTTATGCAAGGTGCGGCGTGAGTTTTTGGCGGCGGCAGCCTCCCCCAGCACTTACCTGCTGGTTCAGGGTGGCAATCTTCCCCCCTGCAGCAAGAAGCCGAGACAAACGCCAGCACCACACCAGCCCCTGCTCCCTCAATGCGGCAGCCAAGCGGCGGCAAATGCAGGGACCGTCCTGGGCAGTCTAAGGGTTAGCTACGCCACTGGGTACCTAAAGTCAGGCAGGTCAGGAAGGGGGTTGCTCCTTTTCCTATCTGGCCATGAAAGCATGGCACCAATTCCCTGTTGGGCTCTTCACTGTAAGCCCTATCCTGCTTTTCAGAAACATCTTAAAACCTTGTTACTCGCGTCGGCCTGATTTTGTCATTTCAGTACTATTATTCTTTAGTGCCGGAACTCTCCTAGGAGAAGCTGTACACTCTATAAACACTCTATAAACCAGCTCATTCAATCATTCATTTATACACAGTGCAGGTGCAGCACTACCTCTCAGTTATTACATACAATCTATGACAGCATTTTTCATATAGAATGACAACAAACAATTGCTGGGCATCAGCTGGCAATGGTGCACCATCCATTTGCAAACTGTTGTTAGCAGAGGAATCTTGTGTCACAATTGCATAAGTCAGCTGCACCAATCTGGTCAGCAGACACAGGCAACATTTCAGTGCTCTTAAGTGACTTCTATAAACATCACTCGATTTTCACTTCAGTGTAGATGAGCCGATGGATGTGTTTTGGCTTTTATGATAAACGTCATTGTAACACCACTTTTCAATTCCTTGGCTTCTACGGACCATTTGAATCACGTGTGTTAGTGTTGAATTTGTAAAATAATGAGTGCCGGTGCTAAAAGCGCTGCCTAGTTTCCGCAGTTGGTGTTATTAAATGTCTGTGCTCCAAACACCAAGGCTGCTTAGTCCTGAATCGACCTCAAGCTTCTTTAATCCACTGCCAGACACCCCCTGTCTCATTATCTCATTCTTGCAAGTCTCCACTTTCTTCTTTGGTGGCAGTTTTTCTGCCTTTCTCTTCCACTTTTCCCCACTCATTTGTTTGATTGCCTTTCTTGCTCTCAGAAAATGACTGATGTGGACAAAAATGTGACGGGCCCCAAAAATGAGTGCCGGTTCCACAGACTCAAATTAATCGCTGGTGTTAGTTCAGTAGTTCAAATAAAACAATACAGCTAAAGTGCCAGAATTCAGTGATAAGTTAATTCAGAACCCAGAATTGAAAGATTTTTGTCCCTGTGCCATATATTCATCAGTTATGACTTGAACTACTTACAGTTTTTAATATGGTATCATAGTGGCTCAAGAGAGTTACTATGTGCTATGTGAATATGATAAGAGTGGGTGTCCCTTACAGTGGTATGAGTAATTTGATGATGTCATTACATGAGGGTGTGTGATTCATGGTCCTAATACGATTTCACACCTGCTTGATTGTGTTTCCATATGAGTTGTGTTAAGGAGTGATAGAGATCAGGGTGTGTACAATATACCCACTACCACGGATAGAGTAATCTCACAGTTACACGCACATGCATACATCATACGCTAGGGCCCATTTCACTAACATACGCTCAAATACTCTACCAGCAATAAACCTGCGGAAGGAAAACACTCCTAAACACCCTGCATCTATATCGAGGTCGATAAGACCTGGTTTTTGTGACTGTCCGGTTTTTGTGTCCCTAAGCATAATCTATACAAAATATACAACAATAATCAATAACGTAAACCCAATAATTGACAAGAAAGAATATCCAACACCATGTTTAAAATTATATTGCTTTATCTAAAATTAGTCAAGGAAAATCAATCAGAGTAAATCATTTCTCATAATTACCTATTCTAGCTAAATGTCAGAACGGGTCAGGACAAGTCTCTCGGTAAATGTCTCTCAAGACGAAGTCCCTTCAGCATCAATCCTCAGCAACGCAGATTCGGTACGCGGCAAAGGCAAAATGGCAAGTGGCAAAAAACCCTCTCTAGGCTAACATCTTATAGTCTCTAAACAATAGAAAGATACATTGGGAACATAGAAAAAACTATAATGTCCGCCGGACTTGCTGAGCAGAGCGAGAAGGAAAGGATGTAACATCGCTACATTTGAGAATCTCCGCTCAGGAAAAATACACATAACGAAAACTATGGAACAGGAACCAAGAAAATAAAACATGTATCACAATTATCCTGCTTCTCCTCGGCCATCGAGCCACAGTTCAGAGCTTCCCTCTAAGGCTCCTTTGTTTCCCAAGGCTGCCAAGGACACTTTCACTTCTCTTGGAGACTTCCCAAAAACTGCTGCTGTCCTCATGGAAAGTTTTTCAACAAGGACCATGGTCAGCTTCAGGACCATTTCCAGCAGGGGTCTCCCTCGTCACAGTTTTCATATTATAATCACAGCCAGGCTCACTATTCAGCCATCTTTTCTTAGGCCAACATAGGCCTTAATAGACCATCTTAATTAAAAGAGACAAAACAACGTTACTACAGCATAGTGATTAAACAGTGTTAACCCCACTAATACCCTTATGTGTATGCATTTATCTAGCACTTGCAACATGGAAAAGCATTAATTCGGAAAGCGTTTTGTGCTCAAAAATAAACAGCACATAGCAACATTTAAACATGAAAACACATTTAACGCGCGTGTTATTATCAGTCAGCACATTTATGCGAACCCACATATAATTTTCTCTTGTTAAAACAAACGGATTGATTAATATAAACGCACTTGCACAAGACAAATAATTAATCATTAATTATTAATAAATTAATACAACGAATAGACATGCCAGAGCTTCAAAAGCCCCAGAATTTTCAAACTGAAAACTCTGCTCCAGCTATCCCCCCTTTGGTGATTTTATCACCAAATAAACCCCAAAAAAAAAAAAAAAATTAGTGAAAATTTAGTCCCATTTTAGGAGAAATCGGAAATGTCTTTTCCCCTTTACACAACATTAAACACCAGTCACTCTTTCATCATCCCTTTTTGTCTCTAAGTAAACACTCTCCCTCAATTCTTCTAGTTCAATTTCTTGAGGTTCTCTTTTCAACCTCTTGTTTTTCTTTTCTTTATTCAATTTCTTCCTCCCTCCCCTGTTTTTACAACACACACACACCAATCTTATTATTAATAAAGCCACAATTATACAAGACAAGGGAAACAATATTCTACCTATAATAGTACTACCTATTTTTGCAATAAAATCCTTAACAGCTATCATTTTATTAGCTATTTTAGTCCATAAACTCTCAGCTTCAAGTGGTACTAATTCTTCATGCAAATCAGTAATATTTTTGATATAGACCTTTAGGTCTTTGCTTTCGTCTGGAATGTAAGTGCAACCATGTTGAACTTTCAGCATTCCACAGACTCCACCCTCCTTGGCCAATAGAATATCAAGGGCAAGTCGATTTTGCATAGACATGGCACGTACGGCACTTAATTCCGTATTCACCAAAAGAAACCCTCCAGCGGTATTTGTCGATAAGCGATCAACCACTGTGGACAGTTTCCGAATTCCATAAGCATTCAAAGAAATTCCCACTGCTGGAATCAAAACCCCAAAAATATCACCCACTATTTCAGACCAAGTTTCTCTCTTAAAACGCATTAGTAAGTTAATATGTTCTACATCTGTTATCTTATCTATATGAAAAATCTTTGGAAAAACTAGGCCCACATAACACGTGCCATACCAATGGTCAGGCAACTTGTAATAAGCCTTATTCCCACAAACATAATATACTCCTGGAAAAATTGTATCTTCTCCACATCTGAAACCCCAACCTGTTGCAATGAAGTATGTATCATGGCACTCACTAGTCCCGACAAAATATGTATCATATTGGGATTTCCTTCTCGTAATACAAAGTTTACCCTTCTGTGGTGCATCTAGAGCTAAAGTTGGACTAGCCCCATTCTTTAACTCTTTTCCCATCTCAATGTCCCAAATTGTCTCACTCACTTTATATTTTCCTGCTTTTTCATACATGTTCAATCTCCTTTCTTCTACCATATCCAGGAAAGCTTTCTCCTCTCCTTTCAAACTGCAAGTTAAATTATTCTTAAAAATGTAATCTAATGTTAATCCTTTTTCTTCAATAAAAATCTCACCAAAAGTGTTAGCTTCTTTAGCTGGATTCAGCTCTTTGTTCATTGGCAAATGCCCAAAAATACTATCTCTGTTAGACATCTTATAATCTACTTTCCCTAACAAATAAAAAACACTACTTAAAATACTACAGGAAATACCATATGTAGCTGGTAAATGATGATAAGTAACACCCTCTGAAACGGATGCAGGTAATTGCATACAGACGTAGCAATCCCTTACTTCCATTGTCTTCACATATTCATATAACAGTTTCGAAAAAACATTACTAGAAAAGTTATTAATTGACCTATCTTTGTGTATGTAAGTATTACTAATTCTAATTGGAACTACCTTTTGTGAATTCTTCTCTACATTTGTCACATTCTCTGTATGCATCTCAAACTCTACTTTAAAAGTAACTAATAAAACTAAAACACCCCATAGAAGCATTAATAATCCAGTACAGCAGCAGCACATCCCACACCACCTCTTAAAAAAGGCACATCTATTTCTATTATCCTCTATGTTAGCCATTTTAGTTTAGCCTCTACTACTCCACTACTTTTGGAACTTCTTCAATTCTCCAGCAAATCTTCAGCTTTCAGTTTTTCCAAATGATCTCTTCGTTCACTTAATCCAAGTGAATCCTTCTTTATTCAGTTTGGATACTTGTCATTCTTCACTTCAATTTCTTCAACATCAAATTGTATTAGATCTCCGACATCAAAATCCTCAGTACTCGACTCTTCTCCAATGTCAGTCAAGAGTACTTTCAGAATTTCACCAGTATCTTCCTCAAGCACTTCTCTCAAGATCTCTTCCGGATTATCTCGAGTCACTGTTTCTTCTTTTCCTCCTTCAGACAGTGCCACATAAGACCATTCCGGTGATCTGTACTTTTGGTTGGGTTTTCTTACTCTTTTTATTTCCACTGGTTCGTTTGACTCCTTTGATTCTTTTCCTTCAGCTTTTGAACTCTGACTCGAAACTTCATTCACTTGTTCAGCTTTCGATGTATTTGCTCTTATTATTTTGTATTTCAGCCTCTTAACTCTGTTGTTAGGCCAACGGTCTCCTCTTAACACCTTTTTCGGCTTTATTTCTTTATTACTTCTTTCTCCAATCCAAGTTCTCTTTCTCAGAACTCGACCCTCTGTTTGTTCATCCTCATCATCTGTTTCAAGTGCCTCTTGTTTCCGTTTTCCAGCAGCTATTTTCTTTTCCACAGATTTTTTCACCACTGTTTGAGACTTCCCTACTCCTGTCCCTCCTCGGGTCTCCGACACGCAATCTTCTTGCTGTCTACTTATCCCTTCACCTAGCTCATCAAGAATGTTCCCTACACCTCCTCGGGGGTCTTCCGCAATCTGTCCCTCTCTATCTTCTTCTGACCCTACTTCTTCAAGTATAATCTCAAGTGGTTTTTCAATCTCCTCCTCCTCTGATTCAGGAGTAGTCTCTGTGTGATTTCTCTTTTCTTTTCTTTTTCCTTCACTGCTGTTTGAAACTTCAGGCTCTTTTACAGAATTTGATCTCTTCTCTGATACTCGCAGTGGTTCATTCGAAGCTATTCCTACTTCTTTCCCCACTGATTCTGTATCTTCATCATCACTGGAATCTGACTCTTCAAAATACTCTTTACCAGTCCCTTCTTTCGGGTTTGGAACTCTCAGAGTATGACTTGCATGTACCCAGTGCTTCACTCCAGCACACTTTACTGCAGTCGTCGTAGTCAGAATAACTTGTCTTGGCCCTCCCCACCTTGGAATCAAGCAATTTCTTCTCCTGTGAACTTTTATTCTCACCCAGTCTCCTGGACTCAGATCATGGGCTTGCTTCTTCTCAAGTGTGGTAGCTTCTTCTCCAACCTGGTGAAACACAGAATGAACTGCGTCAGCCAGGCCTTTACAGTAATCCAAAATCATGTCATCAGTTATTGTCACCAATTTATTGACAGGCACGAATGCATGGCGCATAGCACGTCCCATGATTATCTCGTGCGGACTCAAACCAGTAGTCCTATCTGGAGTAGATCTCATAGTCATCAGAACTAGAGGCAAAACATCTGGCCATTTCATGCCAGTGGCTAAGCACATTTTTCCAATCCTATTCTTGATTGTGCCATTAATCTGCTCAACCACACCAGAAGCCTCTGGTCGGTATGCACAATGTAGCTTCTGCTGTATTTTCAATGCTTCACAAATCAAACCCATGAGCTCATTTTGAAAATGTCTACCTCTATCAGACTCAACTGTTACTGGAAACCCGTACCTAGGAATCAACTCCCTTAACAGTAACTTTGCCACTGTTAATCCATCATTTCTTCTAGTCGGGTAAGCTTCCACCCACCTTGAAAACAAACAGACTACCACTAGAACATACCTCAGTCTGTTTACTTGGGGCATTTCAATGAAATCAATCTGCATTCTTGTAAAAGGACCTCCTTCTCTGCCTATTGTTCCCAGACTCACCACTGTCTTTTTCCCAGTGTTAAATTGCTGATAAACTAAACACCTCTGACAGATGCTTTCTGCAATTGTCCTGAACTTTGCATTGTACCAGGTTTGCTTGAACGACCTAACCATCTCGTCCTTCCCCAAATGTCCCTGGCCATGATACATCCTTGCCATTGACGACAAGATGGAGTTGGGCATTACTGGTCTGCCATCTCTGTAGACCCAAACATGGTCTGTTTCTCTTGGAGCACATCCTGCCTTAATCCAATCTTTTTTCTCTTCCTCTCCTGCCTCATCTTGCAACTGTTTCACTTCATCCCAGGTCTCTAGGACATTAGTAAACATCACAGAGAGTAAAGACATTTCCCCTTCTCTGTCCCTGTTGATGGACTGATTTGTTTTTGCACAATACTGTGCAACATCGTTAGCATATCTGTTTCCGACCGTTATAAAATCCTCCCCTAGTCCATGGGCAGCACATTTTACAACTGCTAACTCCTTAGGCAGCTGTATCGCCTCAAGCAATTTACCAATCATTTCAGCATTCTTTATTGGAGTTCCACTCGATGTCAAGAAACCTCTTTGTAGCCAAAGTTGGCCAAAATCATGCACCACTCCAAATCCATACTGACTATCAGTCAATACAGTCGTCCTCAAATCTTTCCCAATTTCGCAAGCTTTTGTCAATGCTATCAATTCAGCAACTTGCGCAGATTTCACCCCTTTCAATGGTGATGCTTCCATGACCTCTGAAACTTTGCATACCGCATATGCTGCACATAGCACACCATCATCATTTCTCAGGCATGATCCATCCACAAACAACACATGATCACTCTCATTCAAGGGTAGATCTCTTATGTCTGGTCTTGGTTTTGTACAGTACTCAAGCACATCCAAACAATCATGATCATCTTCCATCTTCACACCCACATTTTCGATGTCTGGCAAAAGCGTCGCTGGATTCACATTCACACATCTCTCAAGAGTCACATTTGATGCTCCCAGTATCACTTTTTCATATTTGGTCAATCGACTATGTGACATGTACTGAGTTCTGCTTCTTGTCAAAAGAATTGCCACATTGTGAGGTACGAATACCCTTACAGGATATCCCATTATGATTCCCTCACTCTGTTCCAGGCTCCTGCATGTTGCAGCCACAGATTTCAGACAACCTGGTAAACCCACAGCTACAGGGTCAAGTGTCGATGAGAAGTACGCAATAGGCCTTCTCAGTAATCCATGTTTCTGAATTAACACTGAAAGTGCACATCCATTTCTTTCACTGCAGTACAGCTCAAATTCTTTTTCATAGTCAGGCATACCCAAAGCTGGAGCCTCACACATTTTACTTTTGAGCTCTTCAAATGCTGCCATTTGTTCTGCATCCAGATCCAATGGATCTGTCATTTCACTTTTTGTCAGTTTAATCAGTGGCTTTGCTATCAAGGAAAAATTAATTATCCACTGACGACAATAACCCACCATGCCCAGGAACATTCTCACTTCTCTCTGGGTCTTTGGAGCTTTCATTTCTCTGATTATTCTGATCCTGTCAGTAGTCACTTTTCTCAGACCTTTTTCAATATTGTGTCCAAGATAATGCACCTCTTTCTTGCAAAACTGTAATTTGGCTGGAGATACCTTTAACCCTCCATCTGCCAGATGATTCAGTAAAGCTATGGTATCTACTTCACAAGCTTCACGTGTCTTTGATGCCACCAGTAGGTCATCAATGTACTGCACTAGCACTGAACTCTCAGGCATGATCAAACTTTCCAACGATTTCTTCAATAACTGATTGAATATCGAAGGACTCTCCGTATACCCCTGTGGGATTCGACACCATGCTAAGATACGCTGGCCAAACCTAAATGCAAAAATCGGCTGGCTATCATGATGCAATGGAATTGAAAAGAACGCATGACACAAATCAATCACTGTATACCACTCAGCATCATGTGGAATTTGATACAGGATCACTGATGGATTTGGCACAATAGGACAACATGCCACCACAATTTGATTAACTTTTCTCAAATCCTGTACGATCCTAAATTTCCCATTGGGCTTTTTTAGTCCCATTATCGGTGAATTACACGGACTACTCAGTAGTTCTCTCAGGACTCCTTGCTGAATCATTTTCTCAATTATAGGAGTTATCCCTTCAATTATTTCTGGTGTCATTTTGTATTGAGGAATGTTAGGATATGTGATTCCCTCTTTTACTGCAATTTTCACTGGATCTACATTATTCATCAATCCCACATCCTCTCCAGTAAAATCCCAAACGGTCCTTTTCACTGTGTCTCTCAGCTCTTGAGGCAAATCCTCTGGATTAAACACAGCAAATGCACCAATTAACTCACTTTCTCTATTTTCTAGAGTCACTCGGTACAAAGCATCTTCATCTGGTGTCTCAAAGGCTATTCCATCCGGTGTACAAAAAATTGTGCAGTTCATCTTGCACAACAAGTCCCTACCCAATAGGTTCACTGGACTCGTATCACAGACAATGAATCTATGCATGTCTGAAAATTTCCCTATCTGTACTCTTACAGGTTCAGTAAGACGTGTTTTGATTTGTGTATTGGCTACACCAACTACTTGGATTGCTTCATCCGAGAGAGGAAGATTTCTAACATCTGTTGACCTGACAGTTGATCTTGTCGCACCTGTGTCTACCAAAAAAGTAACACTCTCCTCATTTATTTTCCCATCCACAAATGGTCCTGCCTGGTCTATTTCTAGAGTTGCACCAAGTATGCACTCTTCTTCCTCTCCTCGGCACCGTCAATAATCACCCTCAGACTCACTCCCTTCACTCTTTAACAAGTACTGCTGTACTTTGTTAGAACGTCTTGGTTTGTTTACCTGCTCATCATTGTAGAATCCTGAATCCTGATTATACTTTTGTAACCCTCTATTCTGCGGCAAGGGCGGTTTTGGCTCTTGACTCTGCTGTCTCACAACTTTCTGTTGTTGCTGCTGTTGATTATTTCCTTCGTTCTGGTTCTGCACCTGTTGATTTAAAGGTTTACTCTCATTACTCACTAATGGTGGATTAGGACACTCCGATCTCCAATGCCCCAATTGGCCACAGTTGTGACAAGGGAACTTTTTCTTTGCTTCCTCAAGACTTCCTTTTCCTTTTCCTGCATATCTGGGTCTATTTCCTGCATTATTTCCTGGATTATTCGCCTGTTCCACTAACTGTGCTTCCTGTCTCTCCGCAACTTTCACTTGTGCCCACATTGCTTTCTCTTTCAGCTTTCTTTGTTTTGCTTCAATTTCATCACTGAAGTATTTTGCATGTCTCAGGATCTCATCTACTTTCTTACTCTGCCAATCCACTGTGTGCTCACGAATTCTCTCACCAATTTCAGGTCTAAGGCCATATACAAATCTGTATACAAAGTGACTCAAATCTTTGTCACCCAGGTGTTCATCTCCACTGAATTGTTTAAATGCCAGTATCAGCCTCTCATAAAAAGCATGAACTGATTCTTTCGCTTCCTGTTGTGTTCGATCTATCTTTACCCAATCTGTCTCTTTTGCAGGTACTTTACTCTTCAGGTATACCACCACCTGATCATACTTCCTCATTACTTCTGGATCTGGTGCCCCTGTTCTTGGGTCTCTTGGATATTCCTCAGTAGGCCAACTCACAACTATTTTACACTCAGTCCATAAGTCTGCTGGAACAATTATATCAAACAGACTATTCAGGTCAACCCACAGCACTTTTGACAATTTCACAAACCTATCTACCTGCCTATACCACTCGACGGGCTTTTCTCTCAATCGAGGGAAATCATTCGTAAATGATAAAATATCCTGTCTGGTCCATGGAACATGTACATATCCTCCTCCAGGTATTTCTCTCATGGGATAATTATCCACTGGTTTCTCCTTTTCTCTCACTGGAAATGCTGAATAAGTTGTTCTATCTTCAGTCTCATCTCTTTTCTTGTACCACCTATCCTTCCACTTTTCAACATCACCCCATCTTCGCAATAATGCTACCATTTCCTTAATCTGTCCTGTTCTACCAGTAGCATTCAAATTTTCAATATCCTTCTCTGTAAAATCCATCCTGTAAGTTCTCTGTAAGGCTTTCACTTTATCAATGTCAACTCCCTGTTCATTTGCTATTGCTCTTAGCCTGTCATGTGTATTCCTTGCTCTCCAGGTAACACTCTTACACATAAACATTAGTTCACCATCATGATGACTCTTCAGAATCTCTGTTGGAACTGTCCCTGTGACAAGCTCTTCTAGTTCTACACGTAACTTAGCTACATCAAATACTTGTGAATCTTTATCCTTTTTCTGTAGAACCTTCATCCAATCATTCAAATCATCAACTGTTATTTCAGCAGTTTTTCTCACTGGAACCACTCTCTTTTGCGGTTCTAAAATCGGCATCCCTGAACAACTAGCTTCACTAGCATCCAATATTTCACTACATGTGTCATGTCTTGATTGTCTCAGGTCATTTCTTTCTGCTCTTTTGCCTGAATCTCCTGAAGGACCAACTGAATTTGTCAGATTATTCCCAACATATGGAATCACCAGTCCATTCTCACCTGTCCTCTGTTTGTCAAACACAGGCATAACTGGACCTATTGTTACAGGCACCGTAACAGCTTCTAGATTCTTCGTTAACTCCCTAATCTTCTCAGTCAACTCTGTTGTAGTTCTGGCTAATTGTCTGGCATTCTTATCAAGGTAATGATCACTTCTCACCTCAGGTGTTTCATTTTCCGTCTCACTAACACAAACTGTATCTCTTATCGGAGAAACAACTGGTTTACTTTTATCCGGTTCTGGTTTATATGGAGGTGGTCTCTAGTAAATCATGTCATTCAAGACCTCATCCTCATACTCATTAACTCCATATTTTCTTATTTCTGACTCAGGAACCCTTTCTGCTCCTCCTTCAATTGTTCTCATCGGATATAATCCCTCTGACATACTAACATCTCGCCACCTTTTCATTCGATCATGATGAGTCTCACGATCATGTCTCCTCCCAAACATGTACCTATAGTACCCCCCAGATCTTTGTTTCTCTCTCTCATGTACTTCCTCTTCCCATTCCACTAAAGCCTCGAACTGTGTAGGTCTCGGCTTCGGGTCAAGACATAACATCTTTTCCCGTAGATTTCTCAACACGGCCAGATTAAATGAACCATGTTCTGGAAATGCTAGAACACCATCTTCTTTAGTATACCTAACCCAATTCTCCAACCATATACAGGTATGAAACCCATGTCTTGCAGCCATGAAGGATGCAGGTGTTTTCGGTGGAGGTAACAATTCGCCCTCTCTTGTTTTAACATCTTTATCCTTGCTAAACCACTTTTTAACTTTACCAAAAAATGTTTTCTTCTTTTTCTCTTCTTGGTAATACATTTTAGCGTTTACAAAGAACTCTCTACTCTTTCCGTATTATAAATATACAATACGAATTTTCAACCAATTGCAGCGCGACTCACACTAACGCACCAATCCTGGAACGTTTACGTCACTAATTAGCCCTTCCAATCCTTGCGCGGCTCACACTAACGCACCAATCCCAGCGCGAGCACTATTCTGATCTACTATCCAATCAGAGCGCGGTCTTTCTGACGTCAACAGTCGCTGCAGTTTGTCTCCTGTCTTCTGTCACTCGTCTACCCCTCCTTTACAAAATCTTTTCAGTAGACTTCGTGTCAAAATTTCTACAAAATCTATTAGTTACAACATAAAAACATCTCCATTGTCTGCTTCGCTAACCACAGAATAGTAAAAGAGAGTCTATTTCATAAGAAACCTTTCATTGACACAGTAGCACTTCTTCTACTCTGCCCTACTAACATACATTCATTAACTGTTTCCTCTAGGACTTGTCCAAAGAGTCTTACAATCAACTAAATGTACAAACATTCACGCACATTCATACAAAGGAAATATAGTACATACGCACAGAATCCTGCTTCCCGAGAACAGACAATCTGCTCCACTACAGAATTATAACATATACCAACTAAGCAAGCTTTCTTTGCCCAGTTCTTCAAATAAGCTCAGAGAATACCTATTACTCCTCCCGCGATAAGCTTTAACGGAAATCCTTACGGATCCCTGGGACTTAAGACCAGAGTTTCACAGATAACCTTCACTATCATACACACTCCTTATATACCAGAAATATCTAATAGTAACATACAACGATGTCACTAATTCCGAACCCAGACAATGTGACGCGCAACTTCAATTGTCACACGTTATTCCTTACAATTCCGTCTTTCCCGAGAGCAGCATTTACTTCCCTCTGCCCTACTACGGAACTGCTACAGCTTCCAAGTTCCAGAAGCACTACATATAACTCAACATTACGACTCCAACATATAGTATTAGTACATATACCAACATGAACCAATAATCAATAATCAATAAAAACAATCTTATCTAATCAAGACAATCATCAAAAACCATCAATCTCTGCTACCAGGAAATTGATAGAGATCAGGGTGTGTACAATATACCCACTACCACGGATAGAGTAATCTCACAGTTACACGCACATGCATACATCATACGCTAGGGCCCATTTCACTAACATACGCTCAAATACTCTACCAGCAATAAACCTGCGGAAGGAAAACACTCCTAAACACCCTGCATCTATATCGAGGTCGATAAGACCTGGTTTTTGTGACTGTCCGGTTTTTGTGTCCCTAAGCATAATCTATACAAAATATACAACAATAATCAATAACGTAAACCCAATAATTGACAAGAAAGAATATCCAACACCATGTTTAAAATTATATTGCTTTATCTAAAATTAGTCAAGGAAAATCAATCAGAGTAAATCATTTCTCATAATTACCTATTCTAGCTAAATGTCAGAACGGGTCAGGACAAGTCTCTCGGTAAATGTCTCTCAAGACGAAGTCCCTTCAGCATCAATCCTCAGCAACGCAGATTCGGTACGCGGCAAAGGCAAAATGGCAAGTGGCAAAAAACCCTCTCTAGGCTAACATCTTATAGTCTCTAAACAATAGAAAGATACATTGGGAACATAGAAAAAACTATAATGTCCGCCGGACTTGCTGAGCAGAGCGAGAAGGAAAGGATGTAACATCGCTACATTTGAGAATCTCCGCTCAGGAAAAATACACATAACGAAAACTACGGAACAGGAACCAAGAAAATAAAACATGTATCACAATTATCCTGCTTCTCCTCGGCCATCGAGCCACAGTTCAGAGCTTCCCTCTAAGGCTCCTTTGTTTCCCAAGGCTGCCAAGGACACTTTCACTTCTCTTGGAGACTTCCCAAAAACTGCTGCTGTCCTCATGGAAAGTTTTTCAACAAGGACCATGGTCAGTTAGCTTCAGGACCATTTCCAGCAGGGGTCTCCCTCGTCACAGTTTTCATATTATAATCACAGCCAGGCTCACTATTCAGCCATCTTTTCTTAGGCCAACATAGGCCTTAATAGACCATCTTAATTAAAAGAGACAAAACAACGTTACTACAGCATAGTGATTAAACAGTGTTAACCCCACTAATACCCTTATGTGTATGCATTTATCTAGCACTTGCAACATGGAAAAGCATTAATTCGGAAAGCGTTTTGTGCTCAAAAATAAACAGCACATAGCAACATTTAAACATGAAAACACATTTAACGCGCGTGTTATTATCAGTCAGCACATTTATGCGAACCCACATATAATTTTCTCTTGTTAAAACAAACGGATTGATTAATATAAACGCACTTGCACAAGACAAATAATTAATCATTAATTATTAATAAATTAATACAACGAATAGACATGCCAGAGCTTCAAAAGCCCCAGAATTTTCAAACTGAAAACTCTGCTCCAGCTGGAGAATGGGGTGACGGAGTGAGTACATGGTGCATTGTGATTACACAGGGAATGCAGTGAGCTTTGGCAGACATTAGGTTGCATACTTGTGTGAATAGATTGTCTTTAGTGAAGAGATTTGAATTAGGTATAGGGGTGGCAGCGTGTAGCGAGGTTAAATGTATTACTTTAATAAAAGTTGTCTTTCTCCTTACCAGTCTCCACTCCACCTGCAATGCCCACGATGCCCTCAGTGTGGAGTATGTTAAACACCTTTTCTTCCTCGTGCATGAGATTGAGGCCCAACCAGTGGCAGCTCCTCGAGGGAGTGCTGCGGGTGGTGAGGCAGGACTAGGGAGGAGCAGGGTTGGGGGTTGTAAACTCCGGCATACGGCCGAACGGAGTTAAGTAACTAAATAAATAAATAAAACGAATTACATTGCGCGCGCTGCCATGCCAAATTACATTTGTATTATATTGAGGATGTTAGGCTATACATGTGTAGGAAAGCATTGGTGTTGGGGCAACACGAGTTCATTGTTATGTTTTATCATATTCCAACAGCCAAGCATCTCAATCCAAAGTGATCTCTGATCATCCAACCACAAAACAAGCTGAAATAGGATTCCGAAAGAGGCATCTTGCTATCAGGGGTCTTTCGAGATTGAAGCTCTTGAAACCTTGGGCGATATCATTTCCTGACCAGTTAGATATGTTGTGAGGGGACCCTGAATGTTTGTTGGTCTATTTTCAACTGGTTGCATTTAGAAGAACATTGTCTGCAAGCCAAAGGCTAGAGCGGTCGACCTCGAAGCTGGGGAACTCGGTTCGAGGCTCAGCAGAGACGCTCAACATCCTGTAATTCTGGGCAAATCACTTATTCTCCCTGTGCCTCACAAAATGAATGTGTTCATCTGTAACGAAACTGGTGCTCATGCAAAGCCATCGAGTCGAGTTTGTGCGACATAAAACTCCGGAAGAATAAAAAAGGTCATCAGAGTAGGTTGTGTCGTTTAGCCAGGTCTCGTCTTTGAGCAGTGGACTCCATGTTGCATTTGTCTTAGTGAGTTATCACCAGGGCTCTCCTTATCTCTATGTGAGGTTCATTTGGGAAGAGAGGGACAATTTCACAGAGTAAAGAGATCTGCAAGTTGACACCCTTGATCACGCTTTAGACTTGGAAGATGTTCCTTAGAGAGGCGCCTTGGGGTTTACATAGGTTTGGAGGTTAGTCAACTGGGAGAGATACAGGATGTGCTTCTCTCTATCACAGAATCTCAGCTTGACTTTATTCATGCACAGCAAGCTCTCTTTTTGTGATGCTGTGAAATCTTTGAGTTCTCGTTCGGAACACAAGCTCCCATTGAAGTCAATAGGAGTCCAACCAAATCGTATCGAGAAGCATCCGATGCATCAAAATCGCTTGGTCGAACTCCCCTGATCCGAGTAGCTTGGAAAGCATTCCGGAACTGAATCAGTTGGTATACTTTCCGGACGAGATCGTAATTGGCCCCATAATGTTAGAATTATTGTTATTAAAGCTTCAAGCCGTACCACAGATGGTGGTTCTGGCCTAATGTTCACCATCTTTGGTGTATTGTGGATGTTCCTAGAATTATGGTGGCCTTTCCTGTAATATGATGGTAATGCTTGGGTATACGAGAATCTGTTGTTATGAATCAATTAGTTGATGTGAACGAGAAGCTGATGTTTGGGGACCAAACATGCTGTTTCTAAGAATGAAAATTGTTATTTTTAGGTAAAACTATTTTTTTCAGAAAACTACAAGCTTTACCAAAATTGAAATACCTGTGTTTGATATAAAAATTTGGATATTTTATACTTTTAAAGCTGTATATGTTCCTGATGACAGTCCGGCCTGATGTGCAGAGTTGATCACTACGAATCCTACATGAGGTGGTCACTAAGCTAATCTTGACTAAGGTAGTTACTGTGGTAATAAACATTTTTGAGTAGTGCAGGGTGATTTTCAGTGATCATTGATCATAAGTAGCTCTTTGTACCGAAGCAGTTGGAGTGTAGACCCCTGTTTAATAAATAATAATAATAATAATGATGATAATAATAATAATAATAATAATAATAATAATAATAATAATAATAATAATAAAAATAATAATGATAATAATAATAATATAATGGTACTGATGTGACTTCCAATATCCTTTAAATGTATAGCACAGAGGCGGCTCCCCATTGGAGCTGAGGAGCTTCACCCCACTTAATACCCCCCAAGCCCCAAAAAAATAAAATGGTAACTTATTACCATTTTATTTTTCTTCCGTGTCCCGAACAGAGTGCCAGGAGGGGGTGGTGTCGCTGCTGAGTGACAGCGGCATGTCATTCAGCAGGGACGAGGGTGGGTTGGCTGAGCACTGTTTAAAGTGCGCATGTCTTTCTGCGCTGCCGAAACATGAGCATTTTAACCCAGCCTAAGACAGCTAAATTAGAGCACGCCAAAGCCTCCAGAGCAATGTGGAGCACCAATCAGGGAGCTGCTCTCATGCTGCATGAGCGCCATGATTGGTCAAGGGAGCTGATGCTTCCAGATCCAGAGGTAAGAAGAGGACTGGGAGGACGTTGCGTTCAGCTAAGTTTTTATTCTTTCTTATTTTATTTTGCTCATGTGCGCCCTCCCCCCCCCTACCCCCGTCCCCCCGAAGATGCAACCGGTACAGCCTTGAGTATTTTATTCCTTATAATACGTGGTCCCATCATTACTCCTCCACCGAAACCTTAAATTATTGGTTTATTGCTCCTTCAAATGAATGACTATAGTTGCAAAGAAGTGTAGTGTGCAATCAAATGCAACACTATACAGCTACTAATTATAAAAAAATATATTACATGCAGTGTAATGTAAGTTACTTTTAAAAATAGGTACCGTGTGGAAGAAAAAAAATCCAGATTTTCTGTAATGAAGTAAAGTGTGCTAAATGTTGATGTAAATGACTCCTTTTGGCTAATAAGTGTTCATTTCAGGAAAACAGTTTAGAAGAGCTGCTAAACGATTTCTTGTTTTCAATGTTTAAACGGCAGTTGCCATTTTGCTCACTGATGTGCCTTTCAGTAGCTACACCGCATTCTTATTACAGATGACAAGCGACTTCACAATTAGGAAAATAGAGACAGGTTTTTACACAGAGGATATAGGATACACTATAATAATAATAATAATAATAATAATAATAATAATAATAATAATAATAATAATAAGAAGAAGAAGAAGAAGAAGAAGAAGAAGAAGAAGAATAGGAATAAGAAGAAGAAGAAGAAGAGAAGAAGAAGAAAAAGAAGAAGGCTATGCTTTCATATAGTGCTTCATACCACATTTCTGCTATTTCTAAGTACCCCAAAAAACTGGTGTCCAATTTTTAATGGTGCTCACATTACGCAGTACTAATGAGAGCAGCCTTGCAAAGTTCATCTTTGGCACAGCACAATGCTAGTCTTCAGACTCCTAGCTTTCTAGCAGGATTGCTCTTCTCTTTCTTTACCCCTGATACTCATTTCCAGTGCTGCGGCACCCACCACAAAGGAAACAGCTGTGACCTGCCAGCCATGATCACTGAGATCCCTCCCAGAAGCAACCCTGGCGCCTGATGCTAGATTTGAGGGTGGCAAAGATATGGTGTGCCTCCAAGTGTTGGTAGCAAAAGAACTGGTAATTTTTGAATCAATAAATAAATACACAAAGGAAATATGGCAAAAATAAGGGTAGTAGCCCAAGGTTTCAGGGGGTGCTACCTAGTCTTGATTCCCCAAAGCCCCTATCTTCCACCAGCCTTCACTTTCATTCTTCATATCTCACTTGTGTAGGTTCTTTTTCATCCCTGCTATCTGCTTCTACGCTGTTTTACTATTCTTCTCTTCCTCCATCTCTGCCCTTCTTTCTCTTGCTTAAAGTCTGGTCATGAAAAATTAGTCTTGGGCCCCAGAAGTGTAAGCCCACTAACGTCAAACACCCGCACAAAAGGTCGGGCTTGATACCAGGTATGCCGGATAGTTGCAAAGCACTAGTGGTGCTTCTAGTTTCATGAAAGCTCTTCTTGAAAGTCCAGCTGATCACTACTGGGATGGTTTATGTGGTTACTGACAAAAAAGCTTCTTCTCGTTAATCCTGGCTTCACGCAGATTATAGGTAGATACATTCCCAGCCAGAACCAAGAAGACCAGACTGCTCAACATCTTCCGCTTAACTGCCCTACCGAACTCACTCATCAATAGAACGCCAGCAACTACACATCCTACATGCAGCACTGGCAGAGGCGGCTCAACCGTGTGAGGGGAGGAGAGTCTCCCCCTCCCACCTAAATTGCCCCCAAAAGCCACAGAGATAAAAATAAAAAAGACAATAAAGTTAATTTATTACCATTGTATTGTTCATCCCCACCGTCCCGAACCGAGGGTCAGTATGGAGTGAGGCTTGCACAGTGGCGGCAGCAGGGAGGAGGGTGGACTGCCTGGGCACTTTTCAAAGTGGCAATGTGCTTTGACCAGCTATCTTGCTATGGCCTGCCAGACATGGGCGCTTTGGAAGCTCTACCAGCTGAGTTAGAGCAAGTGCAGGTCTCCAGTGTCTTCGGGAGCAGCAAGAGAGGCCGCTCCCCCCAATCCAAGTGCTGCTCTCATGCTGGTGAGAGCAGCACCAGGATTGGTTAAGGCAGTTGGCTGGGGCCCACTTCGGATTGCAGCAGCAGGAATAGGACAATGTTCTTCATGGAGAAGGTAGTATTTAAGGTAAGTGATTTTATTATTTTTACCCACCACCCATTTGCCCGCCCCACCACTTTCCAAAGTTGCCAGCCGGGACTGAGCACCAGGAATAAAAGAACTGAAGAACAGGGAGCTGAACGAATGCATGTATGATGATTCTTTGTAAACATGGATGTAATGTTTGTTTAACATGCAAAATGCAATCAGCCAGTTGATTCCGTGCAAGCCTGAATTCCTTTCTTCAGCTCTGAAAAGTCTTGCTATTTCTTCTTTTAGTGTAGGTGTGCTTGAGTTTCATATATAAATATTTGCTCAAGACCTGACAGTATGTAGAATTACATTGCTCCACCACCTGACAGGAGGGGTTGAGACCTCTAAAAGTAAATGTATGATTGTAAAGTTACTACTAGTAACATCTCACATGTAGGGGGCGATCTTCACCACTCTGGTAGAGCTCTCCCTAAGGGAAAGTACAGTGAAAACTATTAACGTTTACTATTCTTTAAAAATGTATCACAACTGTTTTAATATAAAATACAAATGTAAAATAATTTAAAATGTGTATTTTTAACATAGAGGCAATAAGATGTTACAGCACAATAACTAATTAACTTATATGTGCATTAAATTAATTATTCATATTTGGTGGTTTTTCTTGACCCAGCTTATGTTTGTCCCTTCCCTGGCGCATATCCTCTTCCTTTGTGTCCTTCCATTGTTCACCTTTGAGGAAC